>NC_137279.1:19770000-20395000 GCF_054371585.1 Giraffa tippelskirchi
AAACAACAGAATGGGAAAGACTAGAGATCTCTTCAAGAAAATTAGAGATACCAAGACAGAAATGGTATGGACCTAACAGAAGCAGACGATATTAAGAAAAGGTGGCAAGAATACACAGAACTATACAAAAAAGATCTTCATGACCCAGATAACCACGATGGTGTGATCACTCACCTAGAGCCAGATATCCTGGAATGTGAAGTCAAGTGGGCCTTAGGAAGCATCACTATGAACAAAGCTAGTGTAGATGATGGAATTCCAGCTGAGCTATTTCAAATCCTAAAAGATGATGCTGTGAAAGTGCTGCACTCAATATGCCAGCAAATTTGGAAAACTCAGCAGTGGCCACAGGACTGGAAAAGATCAGTTTTCGTTCCAATCCAAAAGAAAGGCAATGCCAAAGAATCTTCAAACTACCGCATAATTTCACTCATCTCACATGCTAACAAAGTAATGCTCAAAATTCTCCAAGCCAGGCTTCAACAGTTTATGAACCGTAAACTTCCAGATGTTTAAACTCGATTCAGAAAAGGCAGAGGAACCAGAGATCAAATTGCCAACATCTGTTGGATCATCGAAAAAGTGAGAGAGTTCCAGAAAAACATCTATTTCTGCTTTATTGACTATGCCAAAGCCTTTGACTGTGTGGATCACAACAAACTGTGGAAGATTTTGAAAGAGATGGGAATACCAGACCACCTGACTTGGCTCCTGAGAAATCTGTATGCTTGTCAAGAAGCAACAGTTAGAACTGGACATGGAACAACAGACTGGTTCCAAATCATGAAAGGAATACATCAAGGCTGTATATTGTCACCCTGCTTATTTAACTTATATGCAGAGTACATCATGAGAAATGTTAGACTGGATGAAGCATAAGCTGGAATCAAGATTGCTGGAAGAAATATCAATAACCTCAGATATGCACATGACACCACCCTTATGGCAGATAGTGAAGAAGAACTAAAGAGTCTCTTGATGAAAGTGAAAGAGGAGAGTGAAAAAGTTGGCTTAAAATGCAACATTCAGAAAACTAAGGTCATGCTATCTGGTCCCATCACTTCATGGTAAACAGATGGGGAAACAATGGAAACAGTGACAGACTTTATTTTTGGGGGCTCCAAAATCACTGCCTATGGTGACTGCAGCCATGAAATTAAAAGACATTTGCTCCTTGGAAGAAAAGTTATGACCAACCTAGACAGCATATTCAAAAGCAGAGACATTACTTTGCCAACAAAGGTCTGTCTCAAAGCTATGGTTTTTCCAGTAGTCAAGTATGGATGTGAGAGTTGGACTCTAAAGAAAGCTGAGTGCCGAAGAATTGATGCTTTTGAACTGTGGTGTTGGAGAAGACTCTTGAGAGTCCCTTGGACTATAAGGAGATCCAACCAGTTCATCCTAATGGAAATCAGTCCTGAATATTCATTGGAAGGACTGATGCTAAAGCTGAAACTCCAATATTTTGGCCACCTGATGTGAGGAACTGACTCATTGGAAAAGACCCTGATGCTGGGAAACATTGAAGGCAGGAGGAGAAGGGGATGACAGAGGATGAGATGGTTGGATGGCATCACTGACTTGATGGACAGGAGTTTGAGTAAGCTCCAGGAGTTGGTTATCAACAGGGAAGCATGGCATGCTGCAGTTCATGGGGTCGCAAAGAGCTGGATATGACTGAGCGACTGAACTGAACTGATGCACCCAACATAGAAGCTTCAATATATAAGGCAAATACTTTACTATCTAAGGCAAATACTAATAGCCATAAAAAGAGAAACTGACAGTAACACAATAATAGTGGGGATCTTTAAAGCCCCACTTTCATCAATGGACATATCATCCAGACAGAAAATCAATAAGGAAATATAGGCCTTATTGGACCCATTATTGGACACTGGACCAGTTGGACTTAATTGATATTCATAGAGCATTCCATATAAAAGCAGCATTCTTCTCAAGTGCACGTGGGACATTCTCTAGAACTGATCAATGCTGGGCTACAAAGTGACCCCCAGTAAATTTAAGAAAACTGAAACCATATGAAGCATCTTTTCTAAACAATGCTATGAGATTAGAAATCAACTACAAGCAAAAGACCTGTAAAAAAAAACCAAACCACAAACACACGGAGGCTAAACAATATATGCTGCTGAACAACCAATGGATCACTGAAGAAATCTAAGAGGAAATGAAAAAATACCTAGAGAAAAATGAAAATGAAAGCACTACAATCCAAAACCTAGAGGATGTAGCAAAAGCAACAAAAAAACGTTTATAGCAATACCATCTTACCTCAGGAAATAAGAAAAATCACAAACGACCTAACCTTACACCTAAAGCTAGAGAAAGAAGAACAAAATCCAAAGTTAGTAGAAGGAAACAAATCATGAAGATGAGGGCAGAAATAAATGAAAATAAGAGATTACTACAAATAACTATATGCTAATAAAATGGACAACCTAGAAGAAATGGAGAAATTCTTAGAAATTCTTACAATCTCCCAAGACTGACTCAGGAAGAAACAGAAAATATGAAGCAATCACAAGTACTGAAATTGAAATTGTGATTGAAAACTCTCAAGAAACCAAAGTCCAGGATCAGATGGTGCACAGGCAAATTCTATCAAACATTTAGAAAATAGTTTCTGAAACTATTCCAAAAAAAAATCACAGAGAAAGGAACACTCCCAAACTCATTATGAGGCTCCATCATCTGATATCAAAACCAGACAAAGATACCACATAAAAAAGAATTACAGGCCAATATTACTGATGAACACAGTCTCAAAAATCCTCAGTGAAACACTTGCAAATCAAGCCTAACATTACATTAAAATGATGAAGGGGTATTTATCCCAGGGACGCAAGGATTTTTTTAATATCTGCAAATCAGTGTGATACACTACATGAACAAACTGAAGAATAAAAACCATATGATCATCTTAATAGATGCAGAAAGTGTTTTTGACAAATTCAACATTCATTTATGATAAAAACTCTCCAGAAAGTGGGCAAAGAGGGAACATACCTCAACATAATAATAAGGCCATATATGACAAAGCTACAGGTAACATACTCAATGATGAAAAGCTGAAAGTATTTCCTCTGAGATGAGGAGCAAGACAAGGATGTCCTCTCTTGCCACTTTTATTCAACATAATTTTGGAAGTCCTACCCATGGTAATCAGAGAAGAAAAAGATATAAAAAGAAATAAAAGGAATTAAAATTGGAAAAGAAGTAAAATTGTCACTGTTTGCAGATGACATACTATACATAGAAAACGCTAAAGATGCTACCAGAAAACTACTAGAGTTCATTAATGAATTCAGTAAAGTAGCAGGATACAAAATTAATACACAGAAATCTGTTGCATTTCTATATACTAACAAAGATCAGAAAGGGATATTGAAGGAACAATGCCATTTACCATTATATCAGAAAGAATAAAATACCTAGGAATAAGCCTATCTAAGGAGGTCAAAGACTTGTACCCCAAAAATTATAAGACACTGATGAAAGAAAGTAAAGATGACACAGATGGAAGATATATCATGTTTTTATATTGGAAGAATCAATATTGTCAAAATAACTGTACTACTCAAGGCAAGCTACAGATTCAATGCAATCTGTATCAAATTACCAATGATATTTTTCACAGAAATAGAACTAAAATTTTAAAAATTTGTATGGAGACACAACAAAAGACTCTGGATAGCCAAAACAATCTTGAAAAAGAAAAACAGCTGGAGGAATTAGGCTCTCTGCCTTCAGACTATACTACAAAGCTATAGTAATCAAGACAGTATGGTACTGGCACAAAAACAGAAATATAGATCAATGAAAGAGGATAGAAACCCCAGAAATAAATCCATGCACCTAAATGTCCATTGACAGAGGAATGGATAAGGAAGACTGATACATATATACAATGGAATATTACTCATCCATTACATAATGAAATAATGCCATTTGCAGCAACTTGGATGGATCTGGAGATTAGTCAGACAAAGACAAATATCATATGATATTGCTTATATGTGGAATTAAAAAATGATACAAATGAAACAGAAACAGACCCGCAGGCTTAGAAAACAAACTTAAGGTTACTAAAGGGGAAAGGTGGGGGAGGGGCAGAATCAATTAGAAGTTTGAGATTTACATGTACACACTACTGTATTTAAAATAGATAACCAACAAGGACTTATTGTATAACACAGGGTACTATGCTCAATACTCTGTAATAACCTAAATGGGAAAAGAATTTGAAAAAGGATACATGTATAACTGAATTACTTTGCTGAACACTTGAAATAACACAACATTGTTAATCAATTATACTCCAATATAAAATAAAATGAAGGAAAAAAATGGATTAAAGACTTGAACTTAAGACCTGAAACCATAAAACTCCTAGAAGAAAGCATAAGTGGTAATTTCCTTGACAGTGCTCTTGGCAATTATTTTTTGGATTTCACACTGAAAGCAAAGGCAACAAAAGCAAAAATAAACAAGTGGACTACAACAAACCAAAAGCTTCTGCATAGCAAAGGAAACTATCAACAAAACAAAAAGGAAACCTACCAAATAGAAGAAAATACTTGCAAATCATATACCTGATAAGGGGTTAGTATTCAAAATCTGTAAAGACCTCATACATCAGCAAAAAATAATCCAATGAAAAAATGAACAAAGCTCTGAATAGACATCTTCCCAAAGAAGACATTCAAGTGGTCAACAGAGACATGGAAAGGTACTCAACATCAGTAATCACGAGGAAAATGCAAATCAGAAACTACAGTGAGATACCACGTCATACCTGTTAGAATGCCTATCATCAAAGAGATCAGAAATAATCAGTGTTTGTGAGACTGTGGAGAAAAGGGAACCTCTGTGCATCACTGGTGGGAATGTAAACTAGTGCAACCACTATGGAAAACAGTATGGAGGTTTCTCAAAAAATTAAAACTAAGACTACCACATGATCCAGCAATTCTACTTCTAGATATTTATCTGAAGAGAATGAAAATACTCAAGGAGATATGTGCAACCCCATGTTCCCTGTAGCATTATTTACAATGGCTAAGTTAACAAATGACATGTGTCCATCAATAGATGAATGGATAAAGGGAAAAAAATGCATATATAATGGAATATTATTCAGCCATTAAAAAGAAGCAAATCTTGCTATTTGCAACAACATGGGTGGACCCTGAAGGTATTATGCTGAGTGAAATAGGTCAGAAAGAGAAACAAAATAAGATGAATAGTGTACAAACTTCAAGTAGTAAGTCACGGGGATGTAACGTACAGCATGGTGGCTTTAGTAAATAATACTGCATCGCATATTTGGAAGTTGCTGAGAAGAGTACACCTTGAAAGTTCTCATCACAGGAACAAAAAGGTTTTGTACCTATGTATGGTGACAGATGTTAACTTATTGTGATCAGCTCACAATATAAACAAATAGCAAATCAATTATACACCTGAAACTAATATGTCAATTAAACTTCAATTAAAAAAAAAAAACACTTAATGTCCATCTAAGAAGAGACTCCCAGTGTCCCTCCCTTAGGAAGCCGTGTACTAACTGGGGAGTCTGAGGGAGCCTCCCCATCCTGAGAACCAGGGAGGAAGCCAGATAAGGGACAGCTGGGTCTTCCCCAGGCTGGTCCCGGGAGTTAGCTGGCCTGTTCTGGTGGTGAGGGTGGGATAAGAGTCCTTCAGAAGTCTTTGCTAGAATCAAGGCAGGAGACCTAAGGCTCCCCACCCTTGCTGCCACCCAAGCAGCTGGGCTTTTGTTTTCTCTCCTGGAATGTGTGTTGGTTTCCCTTGCGGAGAAGGGTGGGCAGCCTAGGAGAGCATGGAAACCACCCCTCCCACTCCCCTCAGCTCCCAGGCTTGGCACACACACTGCCCAACAGGGTTCTTCCTCCCCTCACCCAGTCCTTCTGACTTTTGTTTCTCAGGCCTCACCTGAGAAAAAGAAAGATGGTTCTCTTGGACTCGGCTCTGTGGTTGTTGGAGGCCTGGCGTTCCAGGTGTGGCCTGAGGGCCTCCAGCAGTCCTGGGTGCAGCTTCTCAGCCTCGTCTAAAATGAACAGGGTCTGGTGACAGTGCTCCTGCGTCTTCCTGATCTGGTCCGTCAGCTCCTCCTGCACATAATACGGGGAGCTGCTGGAGAGCAGTGGGAGGCACCTCCTGGCTCTGAGGGCCCTAGTGAGGCACTGGTTTCCCCAGGGCGTCTACAGTGGATCACCTGGAGCTGGTTTCCACCGCAGAACCACCAATCCAAACCTCTGGGGATGGAGCTAGGGCATCCTCCTTTAACAAGCCTCCCAGGTGATTCTCCTGCACCCTGAGATTTAAAAGCCAACTAGTGGAGCCAGCCTGGGGAAAGGGTCTTGGGCCCCAGCCCTGCTTCCTCCCCTCCAGGATGTGGTTCCATCCCAGAACTAACTGCTAACTCACCCTCCCCAGGGGTAGCAGTCAGGCTCTCACACAGGGATGACAGGTAGAGACAGGCTTGGGTGCCCAGAGGCAGCCCTGTCTTGAACTCCCAGGAGCAGAGCACCCACCAGCTTCTTCCCTGAGATCTCAGCCCAGCCTGGTGCCCGAGGGACCCAACTCAAAACTGGGATTCCCCACCCCAGGCAGGATAGTAAGCCCTGGACTGAAAAGATGCTGCTCTGCAGGGTTCCCCAGGAGAACAGGACTGGCTCCTGCCCCAGGGAGAGATGTTTGTTTTTTTTTTAATTTTTAATTGAAGGATAATTGATTTACAGTATTGTGTTGGTTTCTACCAAACATGAATTAGCCATAGGTTTACCCACGTCCCCTCCCACTTGAACATCCCCTCACCTCCCTCCCCAAGGGAGAGGTGTTTGAGCAGAGCCCACAATCTCCATCTACCTCTGGCCTCCCCGGTTTTTGACTTCAGCCCCATCTCCCCAGTGTGTGGGTGTGAGAGTGCGTACATGTCGATTTCCACAGTGGGGAAGCTGAGAGTCACAGGTGTTTTACTGCAAAGCCAGCCAGCTCTTTCTTGGGAGGCCTGACCAGCAGCCTGCCCTGCCAGGCCACACTGAAACTGCCAGGTGACTCGGGCAATCTGTTCCCAAAGGCTTACATAATCTTCCCAGGTTAACACACTCCAAATAATGAAACTAAAAGCCAAAGAGAGACACAGTTACCTCTGTCAGGCTGCAGAGGGGTTTGGTCATTGCTATGGCTAACGTGTCTGAATGAACAAAACCCAAAATAGCAGGGCAACAGAAACTTTTTGTATGTGATGAGTCCACCTGTTGGCACGAAATGAGTACTTTTGGGAAGCCGTGGAAAAATCACTTATGAGAAGCCTCTTTAAAAAAAAAACTGTGGAACATGCAACTTTCTGTCCAACATAATTATAAAGACGTTAAAGAGCGCAGGGGAACAGCTTGAAGGAAGTACACCAAAATGCTAACTGGTTGTGTCCGTGTGGGGAGATTATGATAAAGCTTCTGCTTGCTCTGTTTCACACTTCCTGAGGCGCTTCCACTACTTCTGTTGACAAATTAAATACATGGATTCTCTGGTTAAGCTCAGTGCCCTCTCGGGCCTCACCTGTGGAGTAGCGGTCTCTGTGGGTACCAGGTTTCACTGCATCGTCCCCCCCACCCTGCTGTCCTCCAACCCCCACACCGAGGGCTGGCTTCAGCCTCCCTCCCGGCGCACAGGCCTGTGTCTCAGCTGCCCAGGCCTCCACCGGGCCCAAGCCCTCACCCTCACCCTGACCCTAGCTCTTCAGCATGGCCGGCCTCACCTCGTACAGGTCCACATTCCTGGGGTGAGGGAAGTGCAACGTGGAGATGAACACCTTGACACAGTCGCTCCTCAGCCCATCCTGGTACAGGTTTTCTGCCAGCATCCGTGCCACGAAGTTCTTGCCTGTGCCAGACCAGCCGTGGAACGACAGAGCCAGGGCCTTGTCCGGCCAGGGCATCTCTAAGTAGCCCCTCACTGCTGTCAGGACCAGCTCCCGGGCCAGGTGCTGGCCATGTAGGCGCATGTGCAGGTCTGCCTCGAGGCCTAGGGATGGGGAAGAGACCACGCTGAGGGAGGCACACAGGTGCATCTTCCCCAGGCTTGGTGATGGCCGAGAGACTGAGCACCGCTGACCATTTCTGAGGTGGGAGCCATCCTGTCTGGTGGCCTCATGACAAGAAGCCACTGGGCAGACCGTGCAGCAGAAGAGATTCGGTGCTATTTTCTGAAGAGTTTGAGAAATCCAGATTGATTTCACCCTTTTCTGAAGGTCCTGAAGACACCCCCCTAGCAGGGTGGGCAGAGTCCTGTCTGGAGGAGGAACTCAGCCCCCGACTACCATGAAGTTGCTCCTGCCTGGAAGTTTCAGGACCCCCTAAATATTTTATGGAGACCTCCTTATTTTATTCATTTCAATTCAATTCAGCCAACACCTACTGAAGCAGCTAATGTGGGCAAAGCCCTCTGCCAAGGCCTTCCTTCCTTTCAGCCATGAGGGTGCAGGATATGGGAACCATGGTGGAGACAGGGAGGGTCTCTACCATGCTGCTGGCTATGGGCAGGCTGAGGTTGGGTCCCTACGCCCTGGCATTCTCCTGAATTGCCTCCCTGCTCGCCCCTCCTCCCCCCACAGATTCCTGGCCCTGAGGGCCACGTGAGGTCCAACCTGGGAAGTTGTTGATGATCCTGCAGTCCCCTCTGCCGCAGCAGTTCCAGAAGCTGCAGGACCACGTGCTCAAGATATCCAGGTACTGCTGGCCCAGCAGGGCAAGGCTCCAGCCTGGGAAAGGAGGAGCTGTGAGACAGGAGTGGAGCCCAGGGCCCAGGGAGGGCTGAACACTGCCTCCCTTCAAACCACCAGAGCAGTTCTTCCGGACGTCCTCTCTCCAGAACCACTCCTCACTGCTCTGCCCTGGGCCTTCCTCTCACGGCACCTGGGAATGGACTCAGATGGGAATCTCCAGATTGAGGAAGTAGATGGCCTTGCTATAGATGCAGCTCTAGTTGCAGCAAAAGCTCAATTTACTCAACAATAAATCTTATTTTGTGCCAAATTGTAAGTTACCTAGGCCCTGCCTGCAAGGAGTTTGCGGTCTCCAAGGGAGACAAACAGTAACTGATGATTGCCATGCTTCCTACTTGCTCTGAATTGCAGAATCATTTGATCACGGCCAACCCCAAGGGTCTCAATTCTTTTGCTGCTGTTGTTCAGTTGCTAAGTTGTGACCCCATGGACAGTAGCGGGCCAGGCTCCATTCTCCTATCAGATGTCAATTTGAATATACTAAGCATTGGCAAAAACGAAACAAAAACCATTCACTGGAATTTAGAACTTTTGATTTAGGGACTTCCCTGGTGGTCCAGTGGTTAAGACTCTATTTCCAATGCAGGGAGCATAGGTTGGATCCCTGGTTGGGGAACTAAGATCCCTCATGTCTGGAGGCCCTGCTCCCCTTCTTCCCCCAAAAGAACTTTTAATTTAAATGAAAAATGTTTCTAGCACCACTGCAGGATTACCACTACAGAACCTAGAGTTAACGACATCCACTGCAAGGAGTCTGAGACCACCAGGGCCAGGACATTGATGTGACAACCCTGCCTCACAATTTATCAGTGACAGAGAATAAATCAGAACTCAGGTCTGGGGGACTCGTAGCCCAGCTTCCGCTTCTGTAAGCAGCAGAGGAGGAGGACAAGGTACTTGTGGGGGAAGTGCCCAACTGGGGATTTTCCTTAAAGTCATCAAGAATGTGGGCAAGAGCAGCTCCTTGGAATAATAGCAGGGCAGGTTCGGAGACAGCAGGGAAGTGTAAGTCGTGTCTGGAGGAGCCAGGAACGGGCGGGGAGTGCAGCCAGGACCGCTCGTCTGCATAAGGACACAGCGCCAGCGCTGGGGGCGGCGGCGGCGGCAGTGATGAGGGTTCCTGGTTCCGCAGAGGCTGCCCTGCTCTTAGCTCGGCCCAAAGGCTGGTCGGAACAGCAGAGACGGCGGCTAAGGCGCTCGTCTGGTGACCCCGATCGCGACGGCCCAGGACAGGCGCGAGGCTCTGAACGCCGCGGCCGGGTCCCAGCGGGCCTCGCGCATCCCGCCCGCCCGCTCCCGCCCTCCTGAGCCCGAGGGTCTTACCCGGGGGCCGCGCCGGCGCCTCCTCATCCTCCCCACAGCCCTCAGGCCACACGCGGCAGCTGAAGACAGCCCAGTAGCGTCTGGAGAGCGCGCCGGCAGCCCTCAGTCGCTCCCGCAGGCCCCGGAAGGCCAGCCAAGCTCCGGCCGAGCCTGCCTCCTCGGTCCCCTCCCTCGGCCTCGCCTGGCCGCCGTGTCCCCACGCGCTCGGGGGCGGCAGCAGCAGCGACAGAAGCAGGAGCCAGAGCAGACGCTCTGTGCCCCCAAGCATGGCAAGGCCGGCAGCAGTTCCCTCCGCCGCGGGGCCTTCCCGGCCCTTTCAGGGTCCCGGCCTGAGGGCGGGCGCCCGCACTTCCGAGGCCCGGATTGGCCGGGGATTGGCGTTGCCGTGGGAACTGCAGGCAGGCCGAGCTCGTCTCCCAGGGGACCCAGGGCGAGCCAGGTTCCAGCCGGAACCGAAACCGAAAGGTACTTAAGACTGCAACCCTAGGCCGCTTGCAGGCGCCGCCCAGCTGACTGGGGCCTCGCTGCCAGGCAGCAGTCTATTCTGGGTGATCGTGGTTGCAAAGCAGTTGAAGTCAGGCTTTGAGATGGCCACCGTCAATCACCCAGTTACTTTTGTTCGGCTCCGGTGGCCCACCTGAGGGCCACGAAATACGGGCACCCACTGGTGCCCTGTCCCGTGTCTGCAGATCACCTTCCTGCCGACCTGTTAGATGAAACCGGGCAACCGTCCCACCGGGAGCTTGAGTTAGCTAGGGGAGGTCAGCCCTGGGCCTGGCCTCGCTACAGGGGGAGATGAAACGGTAGCAAGCCATCAGCGAGTTCCCACAGCTGGGGGTGCTAACGGGGTCCCGTCGGGAGGTATTTCCATTTTGGAAACTCCCCGAGTCACGGAAAAATCACGAGGTCTCGTGTCAACGGAATCACAGCCTGTTGAAAACAAGCTAGGCTGAGTACTGAATGCACTTTCTGGGCTTAAATTTGCAACTTTGAAATGCTTGTTACAACAGCGTCTCAAGACACCGCTGGCAGAAGACCTCTGGGCCTCTTTCCTCCATTAACATGATCATGTAACAAGCTTGCTCGATTTCCCAAGTACTTACTGCATTTTTTTCAAAGATCACCTGAGTTATTGAAGCCACTGACCTAAAAGCCATCTTGTCCTAGGAAGAAACTGGTGAATTCACGCCGATAAAATGACTAGTATTTACCGTGGTTTCTTAAAAAAACAAAATCAAGTTTTAAGACTGTGGAAATAATTCTCTACTGGTAAGTTTCATGGAGGGTTAACTGATAATATTTGAGATTGGATTTTGATTTTACATTTCAGTATAAATAAAGCAGGTCGCTTGGAAGTTCTTGGACAATTTGATTTCAAGACATCTTTTTCCTAAAAGACTCCACTTTTTTTTTCAACCAGAGTCAGTCTCAGGTAGAAACAATGAATCCAAACACCAGTTCGTAGATAAGCCTCTATTTTCAGTAAATTTGCTATTTCATTCTCCGTGCTTGGAGACCCCTGGTTGTAAAGCTAGGAGCAAGATCTCATGGATGATGGAGACATCTAGTGGCTCTTGTGAAAACTACAGGCAGCTGTGTTTCCTTAGCAAGCAAACTCAATCCTACTCTAGAATTGCCCGAGAACCATTGACTTTGGCACTGCCCTGAAGCTTGTTAGAAATGCAAACTCAGGCCCCAAACCTACTCAGTAAGAATATGCGTTTTAGCAAAGACTTTCAAAGAGCAAATGGGCACATAGCACCTTTACTGAGGTCATCTGGATGGAACCTAGCTTTGCAATAATAGACAACCTCCTCCACCTGCTGCACACCGTCAGAGCAGTATCTGCCTTGGAAACAATCTTTACAACTGTTAACTTCATTCTCTTATTTCCTGGCACTTATAAAGCAGCTTATCTTACAAAACTCACCCATGCTAAACCAGTGGTTCTAACCATACTTGTCTCTATTTTATAAAATGAGAGCTGCTAAAAATCAGTTTTTATGAGAAATACACTGGGTAAGAATAAGCCCATAATATTAATAGAACCACTCCCTCGCTACTCCCATCTGCCTTTTTAGGCTTCAGTACTGGTCTTTCTGGAATGCTTGAGAAGAAAACTAAGCCTGAAATCTCACCTAGAAAAGGATCGTATAAGGTGAGCCAGTGAGGAACATGTTCTTGGCTTCAGCCTCCCTTTTGCATTCAAGCACAAGTGACTAAAACTGGCACAAACAAAAATGCTACAAATCAAGTCAAAATCTTGAGAACTCTACTCAGTTGTCTGCTTGAGGTTTTTGATGTCGCATTTCCATTGCAAAATTTAAAAGTCTGGGTGTCCCAAGAATGTCTTGTCTCCCAGGCCTCTATGGTAATGTGCTGACAAGTTCTTCGGGATTCATAATTCTTCGAAGAAGCTGCAAGAAAGGAGTTAAGTATTAAATAAAAAGCACCTAAGAGTTATCCTACTGAAAATCTTGGTTCTGTCACAACCTAATAGGCAACTTCTGAAGACTAATGAGAAGTGTAAAGGTCTTATCTGTCGTTGATTCTGTGAAACAACCCCTGTGGAAGTTTATGCAGATGCAGAAAATATAATCTTCTGTCCCCTAACAAAAAAGGCAATCTGAATTGAAAACAATAGAAATACCCTGAACCAGCAGGCAGGGTGGGGAGATAGTAAGAGGAAAAGATGATACGTTGGTACTTATTAAAATCTTTATTCATTGTCTTTTTTTCAGAATTGAAATCCATAGAACACATTAGAAATTTAGGTGCGTATCTATCTTGTTTGATGTCTTACCAAGCACAACCTCTATTTGTGCAAGAGCTCTGAGAGGAAATCCTTGGCAGATCAGATACGAGGGTCATGGTTCTTACACCTCTCTCTTAAGCAAATAAATTACTTCCCGGTAAGTTATTCCCAGATTCCCCCGCTAAACATTTGTATTTTTGAGTAACACCTTAGTTCCTTAAAAGCCTGTGGCAGTATAGTATCCAGCCCCCACCTTTTCAACCCAGACTTGAGGAGTGGAAGGGAGGAAAACTGGCCCTCCCCTGCTGTACAGCAGTCTCACGAGGCTGGTCTATCTGCCTCGGGCACCGGCCCCGGCTAGCACAGTAGGTGTTTCCTGAATGGTTGGTCTTTACGTCACTTAGGTTGACACTCAGAGACTGAGAACCTTTTACTAGCTTCAGGTTCTTCAGCAACATAAGTCAGTGTTTCCCTGTGTGAAAATAAATATTTTTTTCTTGTTAGAATACATATATGACTATATACATACATATACCTTGACTCATGTTTCCTGAAGCCCAAGCTCACAAAACGATTCACTGACAGATGCTGTTTACCATCATTTGAGGTGTGGTCATGGACTGGTCAAACGAGAAGATGGAAGCCGTGGAGAAGAGAGGGTGAAGGAACACGGTGGATAGGAGGGGAAGGCCAAAAGCCTCTTTTTTTTTTTTAAAGAAAAGAAAAGGTGGATTTCTTTGGAAGAACATGTGGCTTTCAGGTGACACTGAAATTTTGCCATGTAGAGGATTCACCTTTCCCAAAACTATACAATGGATGTACCTGAATTCTCCCATTTCCTTATTACATTTCATTTGACATATTAATCCTGAGAGCAAATACAGAGAAATGCCTTATTAACATATTATTAAGCAATACTCTGAGCAAGTCAGATCCTGTCTATTAATTTGTTTTGCACAGAAAATTATTTACCCCAAACTAACAATACACCTTCACATTAAAGAACAATTTTAGAATGAAGCCTCTATACCCATATTCCCCCAAACTCTGGAATAAATGTATTTAAAAAGTAGGAGAAGGAGTCCAGAAATGCTACTCGGTTCTGATTTTCTTAGTTTTGGAATATTGAAATGTATCCATGTCTATCTTTAGATGTTAGCTAGGCATACCCAACTTAAGACTAACCAAAAACCCTTCCAATGACCTGTCTGATTATAACAACCCTCAATTCTGAAAGATAAACCATAAAAAGGACAGTGTTACAAAACTTTAAAAAACAGTATCTACCTCTTTTTTGAATCAGAATATAGTGTTTATGAATTTTAGGACTAAGAGTTTATGGTTGGTTTTCTCCGAGATTCACCTAAACACACTTTCCCCAGCTTAATCCAATATTGACTTAGAACATAAATTTATATTCTAAGCATCAGTTCACACCACTCTCTTAGCACAATTCTAACTTTAACCACTATACATATGAACACCTTTTAAGATCATATTAAAATAGGGAAGGAGAATGAAGCAGTGTTTGGAAAAAAGAATGAGACGTTTTCAAAGCAGCCTTCCCTCCTGCCTTTTTCCTCAACAGAATCTTCTGCCTTCAGCATTATGAATAAAGTTCCCAAGTTTGAGAACAGTTCTTACTCATTCCACTGGGGCATACCAAAGAACAATATCACATGTTTGAAAGAATTAGTTCAACTAACATTTATGAAGCAAAGCAGCACTGACTACCTTCTTATTGGCTCCCTGATGCTTTGAGGTGAGCACCATCCAAGGTCTTCTCAAGCTCAAATGTGTACTTCCCTGGGTGCACACAGTACATGACTTTAAAACTGGAATCAGTGCCTCCTCTTGTTAACACTAGCTCGGTGTTTTGTGCTGATATGTCTTCTTAAATCCAAAACCTTTTAAAAAATAACTCAGCCCATTCTGTATACATCTCCAAATGTACAAACTAAGTACAAAAGTATCCTAATTTCAGGTTACTTTAAAGTAGTTACTGGGTACTCAGTTGACTCTCAATTTGAGAAAATTGGAGCATAAATTCTAAACTGTTTTTGAAAAGGCCATTACCTAAAACTGGTCTCCAGTAACTGGCAGTAAATTTGTTCAACCACACTGTTTAAATATTAGTCTTTGCTTCACAGAAGTCAAAACCAGACGAGTCCCCAGACAAAATGCAGGAGAGAAGCTGCCAGTTCTGAGGACGCACAAGTGGACTCACCAGGCCAGCTCTCCTCGCCCTATATTTTAATGCAACTGGTCACATGTCAACATCACTTTGCCAGAACACACAACTAAGCCTGTTTTAGCAACCTGATATTTGCAAGTGCTAACAGAAGACAGAACAACACTACCTCGTGGGTTCAGAACAAGATTAAATGATGGAAACAGGGTATGCCATAAATCAAAATCTTAATTAAGGTACCTTAATTAAGGTAACCACCTTAATTTTAAGGCTCAGAAGGCTTAAAATCTTTGTTTTTAGCCTTCCACGTGGCCCAGATTACAAGACAGGTCCAGCCACCAGCAAGATGTGAACTATTAGCTATAGGAGTGAGCTGGCTTTTCTCCTAAGAAAGGCACAAATAGGATCGCCAGTCTCTCGGGAACAACAGCTTTAACAACTAAATACCTTGAAGACAGAAGTGAAAATTCATTTTCGAAATCAGGATGGCAGAGATCGCAGGCAACTTAACTCTTACTCAAGGTGTTATTTTCAGTTTGCTTTGTTAATCTGCAAAGGATTTGCCTGTTTGGGGCAAAAAAGAAAGTAAGCCTCCAAAACAGAATTGTGCTTGGGTTGTAACAGTAGGTTCTCTAGGGACAATTTTTTTGGATTAATTTGGACATAACCATGAGAATGCAAATCTTACTTAGGTACAAGTCATGCTTGCTTTTATATATGTTAAGAACTTAAATACAGGGGAACCTGTTTTTCACTAATTCAATCACCTCCTTGATTCTGGTTCTACCAAGAAGGTCTCTCTCTCTTCTTCCCTCCTTTAAGAATCATCAAAAGCACTACCAGCTTCTCACTTAAAAGCCCAAACATCCTTCCTGCTTTTGTCCTTCCCTCTAATTCTACCTTAAAAGCATAGTCCCTTCAACAGAGCATACTACAGTTGGCTTAACAGAATGCCAGGTTCCTTGCTGCCACTCCCTAGGAAGCAGTAAAATCCCCAATTTGACTAATCCTGGAAAAAAGGACTGAAGAGATTGCAAAGTGTTTTTGGAAGATCCACAAGTGTGGAGAAAGGACTATAAGGATGAACTCCAAATACACACTCCAGAACCAACCCAGCATTAACTTAGTTGAATGTCACCTCTCTTCATCCTTTGGCATGAGAAATTAAGACTGACCAACTGTGACGCCCACTGCTAGGATGGGCAAACACCGAGGAAGTCTGAAGGTGGTTCAGCAAGTATGGTTCTGTGGTCGGAAGCCTGTAAGTCTTTGCTTTAGCTTCTACTACAGCAAACACCAAAGAAATCCAAGGCCACCCTATCCCCTATCACCAGAACGCGCTGCTGGCCATTTCCAATCCATCTCATACCATGTAGAATTGATTGTGCTGTTTCTCTATCTTTGTAAAAAGCAGTTTCACTTATTTTGTGGAGAATTACAAGTGCGAGAGAGGCATCCTGTCTTCCACCAACACAGTGTCCATCCCAAACTGGTCAGTGCACTGCTTGACGGTGGCCAGGACACTCAGGAGCCGCTGGTCCACAGCATCCAGGTGAGGATCAGAGAGCACTGGGGAGATGGGGTCATGGGCCATGGCGGATTTTAAGGCAGACTTCAGCACACCATTCTTCAAGGAGTTCAGTCTGTTCCAGGTGGAAACACGAATGCTGGGAGAAAACAGTTTTAGAACAGATTACATAAAGCCTCTCACTGTCAAACGGAGACTGAAGCCTGCTTGGCAGACACATGTAAAGAAATAATTATGTAAAATATCTCAACTAGAAAAACCACTTCTGTTTCAGAAGCAGCTCTACATTATGAGTGACATTACCACATTTTGATATTTCCTTCTCGGTAAATAATAAGAGATACACACAATATTTACACATGTTCACTGCAGTGCTCTTTTTAACAGGAAAAATGTGAATCTGAATGTCCGACAACTGAGAAATGGTTAAATAAACTATGGTTCATCCATTCAATGAAAAACCATGCAGCCATTTAAAGCAGTCATGAAATTTCAATGGCATGAGGAAATGCCCATATAATATTGAATTGGGGGGGAAGTTGGAGGGAAAAACTGTTTTACTCCAAATCTGTGGGGAAAGAAAATGTGTATATAAGCACACACACATACACACACACACAGTTAGAATGAAGTCACTAGAGTGTTAACCGAAGGTATCCTTATATTTTAGCAAGTGATTTAAATTTCCTTTTTATGTTTCTGAATTAAAAATTCTAGCATTAATCTTACATATAGAAAAAGTTTATTTTAAGGGTATCTATTTTTCTTAATTATTTTTTGCCTAAAGAGGATCTTTTGTTTATATTAGAAGAAAAGTATGAACTCCCCTGTAGGTAATGAGGGAACTACTAGGTATGCATTAAGGTCTGACTCTGCATGAGGCAGGCAACCTGTTCTGAAACCATTTGAACAGTAAGAAAGTAAGGATCTTTGGATAAAACATGGAAGGGATGGACAAGGACAGAGGCAGTGTAGTTTTCCAATTCTGAAAAATATGAGTGCCTAGAGCATCAGAATTTCTCCTGCATGACGAAAGTATCACTTGACTTCCTTTCAGCTCCAAATCCACTCGTCATGCATGCCCTGCTCTCATGCACAGAAGTCCTCTAATCATCTCTCCTCTTAGGCTTTCTCAGTAGAGGATGCTGGAGGGAGATGCTTCTGGCTGCTGTACAGGGCAGGAGTGTTTGGGGAAGGTCATCAAATGAAGCTCTGACCTGGCCACATTCCCAGAGCAGGCAGGTCCTCCGTGACACTGCAGCTTCGGCCGGGCTTGGTGATAACTTTCCTAAGGCCCTCGTGACATGGAAACCAGAGCCCCAAGGCCACCCACTCATGCTGGTACCCTTATTCCCTCTGCAGGCCCACAAATAAGCCTTGCCTGTAGCCTAGAGGGTTTCTACTGAGTCATGACTCTCTCTGTACAGGCCACGACCTACGGATTACCTGTACCTTGCCTGCACTCTGGAGGGTTACTTCCTGCATGCCCAGCATCTGCAAACTAGTGCACTTCTCTGCTATCAAGTGGGCTGAACTACACCTTCTCCACTGAGGACCAAACCCAGCCACAGCGGGGAGGGGTGGGGGTGGGGGTGATGGTGGTCCTCTTCCAAATCGGTTACTCTTTCTCAGCCCTACTTGTGTATCAAAGAGTTTAACCCTCCTTTATCTTAAACTCTCCTGTTGAACCCACCATGTCTCTTCTATCTTCTGACTGGACCAGACTGACAGTACTGATTAACACAAAGACATCTTCCTTCACAGACGCAGGTTTGGACTGGATGTGCCACTGCTTCCCAGTATTAATGAAGATAATTTAGGGTAGCCTAGGTAACACTTTCTGCAGAATACTGTTGTTATTTAAAAAAAAAAAAAAGAGAAAGAAAAGAAAAGTAAAACAGACCAGCTGCCAGAAGGGGCAGTCTTATGCGATCGGTGTCTCTCTGGGAGTTGACCAGTAGTATCCAAGCGAGGTGGGTCCATGCTGATTCTTAGTGCTCACGCTTTAAAGTCATACTGGCAATGATGATCTGAAAAGGAGCTCCTTAGAGCCCAGTCTTTACCTCATTTTTTTAATTTACTTTTTAATTTCTTTGCCCTCTAACATAGACTTTCAAAAAATCAATTACTAAATACCTAGGGAGATAGCTATTTTTGGTTTACACAACGTCTGACTGAGATAAGCAAAGCACAGGTGGGCCGTGGTGAGGGGACGTGAAAGCACAAGGCAGACACAGTAGAGCACCGAGGGGCATGGACTGCACTCGATTCTGAGGGGAGTGGGGGCTGTATTCTCATATTAAAACAAACTGACATATATTATTAAATAAACGGATAATTTCTATTCATATAAAACTCAAAATGCTGTCTAAGCCTTGCTGTAGAAATCCTCCCCTGATCCCCTACATCTTAGGATCTCCAGGGGGTTCTGGGTTAGAAAAGTATGAAAAGCACTGCAGGCAAATACATTTGTTCAAGTAACTTACATGCAACACTGATAGAGAGGGGCAAGAATGCTTCTCTCATCCAGGGAGGGGTTCCCAAAGCTGAAAATTAAATGAAAACTTAGTGAATTAGATGAAAGCACCAGTTCCCTCCTTAGCATCAAAGTTAAGAACAGATTCTATAAGAAACCCAAATGTGATCCTAGATAATTTTATGCTCCCACAGCTCAAATCACTTAAATTAGAAATGAACAGGGTATGACCAATTAGACACAGGATTCCTAACAGCCTGCACTGCAGCGTCACACGACAGATATGCTCCTTTACAAGGGTCCTTTCTCCTGCCGGGACACCGCAAGGTGCTGAAGCATGACTATTGTGACAAAGTGTGAAGTCCACAGATGGAGGGAGAATCTGAAGACCCCCAAACTTGAGAAAGTTTTACGGATGCACAGAGAAATAAAGGCTATTCATATTAGGTTCTCACAAACAAGCAGAAAGTCATTTCCTGTAAAAAGAAGTTATACTTGTTCTACTCCAAAATTACCAATAAGAAAAGACTTAGATTATCCTATTCCCTACAACAAAGAATATGGTCAGATTTAAACTGGAAAAACTGCTCAGAGAGGCTGAGAAAATGGTGATTGGAAGCAGATATAAAAATGCTTTAAGCAGTAATTCAGAGTTAGAAAAGAACTCATTCTGGAATAACTGTCAACTCTTTTCCTAGAAGCTCACCTTAATAGCTGGAGGGTCTGGCAGCCCTCAGCACAGTGCAGGCCCTCAAATAAAAAATGGCAAAGGCAACCATTTCCATGTGTATTTCCATAGTACACATGATCACTTTTACAAGTAAGGATAAAGATATTCAGGAACTGAAAATATAGTATAAATGAAAATGAAACACACGGCACTGGCCACTTCCTGCTGGCCTCGCACTCTCTGTAACTGACACCACCTTCCATGGAACATGAGGGGCCTGGTGTTCAGTATGAGGTGGTGGCTTGCCTAGCAAATGCTGCCCAAGCATTCTCTGCTGAGGATCCACGGCTCAACTTATTCTCAGCAACCGACGTTAACAGTTAGTGACCTAGAGTCTGGACAATTCTGGCTCCAAGGAAGTATTCTATTTAGCAAACATTTATTAAGTGTAACTAAAAGTGTGGCACTTAACTGGTTACCATGGGGAATGCAGAGTGCAAACTGAAAATGTAATGTGCTCTTTAAATAAGCTCGGATCTAAATAAGGACATTTCATTTATTCAAAATTAATAAAATTGTCTTATTCAAGATAGTGACTTGTCTTTATAATTACTAAACAACTGCTCTCTTACTCATAATAGAAAAAATCTGGGCCTAGACTGCCATAAAAATAGCAAAAACACCCTCAAGTAAATTAATTTTTTAAACTGCATGAACCTTTGGATACTATATATTTAACAGTAACTAAATTTCATGTTCTGTTAACTATGTATTTCTCAAGATTGTAAACACCTTAGTCAAGAAAGAATGATATAACTAGCAATAAATACGAGACTTTGGTTTACAGTTGTCTGTGAAGAAAATGAGATTCTTTGACTCTTTGGAAAAAATGACTTTTCCATTTTTGTTAAAGTCTTAGATCCCCGAGGGTGAAAGGAGTATAATCTCTGAACAAGCTGGAAGGACGGGTGACCGTGGCAAAGACCCCGAGTGGAAACAGGAAGGACACCCTCGGTCAAGTCGTTCTGGAGCTTTCCCAGGACAGCCTAGACAGCATCCTTCTTTTATATACAAGACCCGTAACTGACAGGGAGAGTCCCGCCAGCCCTACCTTTTGGCATTATCGAGAAGGATGAGCATACTAGCGCCTTCATCATCTTGGAAACTCTCGTAGTGATGGCGGTCAGCATTGCCAATCAGGTAATCAAAGACAGCTGTATCAATGATGTCCAAGAGGCGCGGGCCAGAGTCATAAGGAGGTGTTTTCTTCACAGCATCGCAGTAGCTCTCATCATACTCCCACCTGGAGGCGAGCAGGACGGGGGCTGTTTACTGAGTGTCAGCACCGCATGTAGCATTGTTTAAAATACAGAGAAGAGAAAGTCCCAGACTAGCAGGTTTCCCCTTGAACCCTCCATAGTCCTTTTTATTTGTGGACAGAACCCCTGGCTCCTACACAGGGTTAGCACCTGACCAGGTACGGGAGAGAATAAAGTAATGGCTCACAGGAGCATTTACCTGGCCAATTTGCCCTCTCGGTAAGTCCTGCCCCATGGGTGTCGGTGTTTCTGTAGAGGCCACACATCTGGAAGCCAAAGCGTGACAGACCCCTCCATCGTGTCTCCGTCAGCACAGGCTGGCTCTGTTTCTCGGCAGTAGTAACACTTCCCATAGAAACAAGTATTATTTCCTAAAGGAGAGAGTGGAACCAAATACTTTCAGAGAAAAAGGATGACTCCAAATTCTCCCCAAACAATGCAGAAGAGAGCAGCTGTATGTGAAAACAAAGATCCTGAATTCATTTTAAAATCTTTATTTTCTGTATAGGAAATAAAAGCACATGGTGTAAAAAGAATTCAAAATGATATATACAAAAACGTAACTCTCCTTTTCCCTCTCTGTCCTGTCTACCCAGTCCCCTCCCAGAAGTCAACTACTGTCACAAGTATCTTTCTGAATTCACTTTAAGTAATGGCCTCTTCTCCTTTGACAGGACTGAATTTTGGGCAGAATGCCCAGGGGAGGGAGAGAGGGCACAATGGCCCAGGACTTTGTTTACATACTGGTTGGGGAGTGGGGTCTTGAGCAAATGAGTAAACAGACTGAGGATAATGGGAACCAGTTTTCTGATAGATAGATAAGGGAGTTTAACACATACAAAGGGAGAAGGCCAGAGTAAATCCTTTGCTGTTGAATTATAACAGGGGATACTGGTTTGAATAGATGGTTTAATACACAGAGATAGAGAAGACAAAATACGAATGTTTGTGTGTGGATATGTATGCATATATATACATACACATGTATATATATATCACATATGTTTACAACCTCTGCCCCTCTAGAAAATCTAGAAACAGTGACACTCAGGTAGTAATGAACACACCTGGCACTCATATATTAGTTTCTAAATATTGTTTTAGTGCTATATTAAAAGTAACCAGGGTTCCCTAGAGAAACAGATGACCCGAGGGCAGGAGCAGAGAAAGTACAGATGAGTCTGGGTCATATTGCTATGCCAGTCATAAGGAAGCACTTAGAGAACAATGGGAACATTCCAAATGACACCAGACAGTTTGTAGGGGTTCCCCCTCCCAAATCTGTGACAGTTTGAGTATCAAAATAAATAATAATAGTAACATTGTTACCGAGTAAATTAAGAGCCTGCATGCTCATAGTTTTTATTTTTTTTAATAGTTTTATAAATAAATAAGTAAATAAAAGTGGGGCAGGGTGAGGGGAGGTCTACTTGGCAACAGAATGGCAACCAGTAAGTCTAGAAGAATTAGCAAATCACCATTTGACAACTATCACAGTAGTAACTGATGTGGGCAAGAATTATCAATGAACGGTAAAACTGCCGGGCAAAAGTTTGGTGAGGAATGTTTATACAGTTTTGAGTTTCTCCCTACAAAGTACTCAGTCATTACTTATTAGTAAGTATAAAACACTGGAGAAACCTTGCAGACACTCACCACCTTAATCAAGTGATGAGTTAACATCACAAGTAATGGGACCAACATCATGTGCCTCCTGATACTATGCACTGAGAAGTGAACAATAGCACTTTGTTGGCATTTTCACTAAAGTCTTTAAATCATAATGAAACATGAACACAGAGATGTTCCAGAAAGTAACCATCCTGCACTCTTCAAAAACGTCAAGGTCTTGAAAAACAGGAAGAGTGAGAAACTGTTTTAGCCTGATGGAGGCTAAAAAGACATGATAAGTGAATGCAACTGAATATAATACCCTAGATTAAATCCTGGATGTACACAGGCCATTACATAGACACGTGGCAAAATCTGAATAGGGTCTATGTGATTAGTGATATTGGATCAGTGTTAATCTCTTGATTTTGATGGTTGAATGATGTTGTGTACAAGAGTGCCCTGGAAGTTGCGATATACTCACTCAAGTCTTAAGGGAGCATATAATGCAGTAATGGATATTCATGTCTGCAATCTGTTCTCAACCGATTCAGAAGTATTAACAATTGAGGAATCTGGGGGCGGACTCCAAATCATTTTCTGCTACTTTTATGTAAACATAAAATTATTTCAAAATAAAACTTAAGGAAGGTAATGTTTTCTTTGCCCTCCATCTCTATGAAATATAACCATCAAATGAGCTAATTTCCTATACCTATAA
Source organism: Giraffa tippelskirchi (assembly GCF_054371585.1). NCBI lineage: Eukaryota > Metazoa > Chordata > Mammalia > Artiodactyla > Giraffidae > Giraffa > Giraffa tippelskirchi. The sequence continues at coordinate 19,793,425 of NC_137279.1, forward strand.
AACCTCACATACTATTTTAACAACCATTTATATTGTTAAAACATAAACATGTATAGGGGTCCTCGAAGAGATAAACTTATTAGTATTTCCACCCTTTGGCCTAGTACACACTAAATAGAAACTAATCCACTGTATACAGCCCTCCCCTAAGGTTGACTCTATTACTCTCTATTCACAAACTTTTCCAGATAAAAAGAGATTTGAACACTAATTGAAAGATACACCATCTTTATAATGTTTATAATTATAAACATATAAACTTAAAAGTTTAATTTGATCCATCAAAAATACCAGTGGGTCTTTTAGGGGGTAACTAGATATGACAATTTTAGAGGTCACAAGAAAAAATATAAATAAGAACGTCTAGAAAACTGTTAAAATAACTGCAAATAGAAGGGACTAGATTTATCAGATATCAAAACATAGTATAATGTCTCATAATTAAAACATAGACCAGCTGATGAACAGATGTAATGTCCGATGGAACAGAACAGAAAGTCTAGAAAATGTCCAGTGGAACAGAACAGAAAGTCTAGAAACTAAAGCTAAATAAGCTGAAGAAAATTTATTACAGGGGAAAAACAAGCGACTCTTTAGTAAATGCTACCGGGGCAACTGATAGCCATCTAGGGGGAAAAATAACAATAGTGGAGCCATACTTCATTATAGCTCCAACAATATCAAAACCTTAATGTGAAAAATAAAACTACAGAAGTACAAACAAACAAACAAAAAAGAATTTTTCCATAATGTTGGAGTAAGGCATAACTATGATTCAAAATCAGAAAATCTATCAGAAAAGATGGATTGATACACTAAAAACAAAAAATTTCTATAAAGCATCTGTAAAGTAATTATCCTTCAATTAAAAAATAAATTTAAAAAACTCTATAAAGCAAAAAAAAAGAGAAAAAACTAAGCAAAGTCAAAAGAAATTAAAGAATTGGGGAAAATATTTACATCTCATATTACAAAGAGCTATTATCCTTCCTAAGCAGGAACTCTTGTAAATCAGGAGGACCAATGACAGTTAAAAATGACTAAGGATATGCAAAGATAAAGAAAATACAAATGGCTCTTAAACAAATAAAAAGATGCTACATGTGAAACAAACAAAACCCGAAGTTTGGTAATATGTTGTTGGTGAAGCTAGGGGAGAGGCATTCTCATGCATCACTGCTGAGAAGGTAAACTGGTTAAACATCTATGTAACAATATATGTGCCTTTGACCCAGCACTTCTACTTCCGGAAATAGTTGATCATGCATGAAATAAAATATGTACAAGGTAATTCTGGGCAACACTGGTTGTAAAAACAAAATATCGTAACTTTTAGGTCCAACAAGGGACTGGTTAAATGAACTATGGTACATCCATGCAATGGAGCATGTTGTAACTGGTAAAACAAAAAAAGAATGAAAAAGCTCTTTATATGAGATAATAGAAAGATTTCCAAGATGTATTACATAAAAGAATAAGATGCAGAAGCATGTTCAGTGTGACACATGTTGTATAAAATGGTAGAGTTAAATAAAAATATATATATTCGTATTTCATACAAACAGGACATAAAGAAATTACTAATAGAGATTGCCACTGGGAGTAGGGAGAAGGAATGGTTGGATGAAAGGTTTTTCATTGTACTCCTTTGGTATTTTTAAAAAATTGTGAGTTGTGGGAATATATTATTGACTAAAAAAACATGCAAAATAAAACAAACATTGCTTGGTGTAGGAAACTTGCTATCTATGTGATGAAATCCAAATTCCTGAGCTTGGTAAATAAGACCCTTTATAACTGAATGGAGTCAGGTACCTGTACAGGCTAAGAGTGTGATCTAAGGTCAGGTTTGCGGGTTCAAAATATAGACTATAAATAGTCATTAGACTGCAAGACATTAGGCATGTAATTTGACTTCTATAAGCTTCCTCCATAAAACGGAGATAATAGTTCTTCAACACACCACGGGGTTGTGAGTGAATGAGATAATCTCCAGTAGTGCTCAGCACAGTGCCTGACACACTGTCAGAGACCCGTCAATGCCAGCTATTTATTATGAATAATATCTTTCCAGATTTCAATATTCTGGTTTTATGGCCATGAACCTGAGGTTGTCAATCTTTCATTATTCCTGGATGCACCAATTTTAAAATACTATTTTTTTGATGACCTTGATCTCCATGCTCTCCTGGGATGAGCTACCACTTATGATGGTAAAATCTGTACTTCCAGCCACACTTCTTTCCTAAGCTGCAGACTTGAGCTTCTAAATGATTAGTCAACATTTACTCCTGGATGTTCCTGTCAAGGTAAGATTCTGCATCCAGTTTCACTGAGTGTGGGTTTTCCCCCACCACCAAGCAATTCCTGGACACTGGTGAGGTGTCCCACAAGTTAACTTAATTTTAATATTATCTACCAAGAGATAGCATCAGACTCCACAGGTTAAGGGCTCAGTCCCATAAGCCGTCCATTTCAGATGACAATCACAAGTCTAGGTTGTCACCTGTGCTTCTTACCAACTGGCTATAAATCAGGGGTTCCTATTAGCCCCTGTTAGGGTTTAATTTGCTAGGGTAAAGAATATATAATGGAGAGAAGACAGTCTCTTCAATAAATGGTGTTGGGAAAACTGGAAAGCCAGATGAAAAAGAATGAAAATGGACAACTATTTTATAACATACACAAAAATTAACTCCAAATGGATTAAAGACTTGAACTTAAGACCTGAAACTATAAAACTCCTAGAAGAAAACATAAGTGGTAAGCACCTTGACACTGGTCTTGGCAATTATTTTTTCGATTTCACACCAAAAGCAAAGGCAACGAAAGTAAAAATAAACAAGTGGACTAACATCAAACCAAAAAGCTTCTGTACAGCCAAGGAAACCATCAACAAAACAAACAGGCAACCTACTGAATGGGAGAAAATATTTGCAAATCATGTATCTGACTAGGGGTTATAACTCAACAGCAAAAAATAATCCAACGAACAAAGGAGTAGAAGCTCTGAATAGACATTTTTCCAAAGAAGACAAACAAGCGGCCAACAGAGACATGAAAAGATGCTCAACATTACTAATCACGAGGGAAACAAAAACATAACCAGTGTTGGTAAGGCTGTAGAGAAAACCTTTGTGCATCACTGGTGGGAATGTAAACTGGTACAACTACTATGGAAAACAGTATGGAGGTTCCTCAAAAAATTAATAGAACTACCATATGATCCAGCAATTCTACTTCTAGGTATTTAGTATCTGAAGAGAACAAAAACACTCATTCAAAGAACTATCTGCAGCATTATTTATAATACCTAAGATACGGAAACAGCCTAAATACTCATCAATGTATGAATGGATAAAGAAAAGAAATGTGATGTGTGTGTGTGTGTGTGTGTGTGTGTGATGGAATATTATTAAGCTATAAAAAAGAATAAAATCTCGCCATTTGCAACAACAATGATGGCCCTTGAGGGCATTACGTTAAGTGAAATAAGTCAGAAAAATAAATCCTGTATGATCTCACTTACAGAATCTAAAACAAAACAAAACAAACAAGCTCAAGGATAGTGAGAACAGATGGATGGTTGCCAGAGGCTGGGGTGGGGGGTGGAAGAAGTGAGTGGAGGACATCAAAAGGTACAAACTTCCAGTTATAAAATAAATAAGTCATCAGGATGTAATATACAGCATGGTGATTATAGTAAATAATACTGTACTGCATATTTGAAAGTTGCTAAGTGAATGGATCTGAAAAGCTCTCACAAGAAACAAAAAAAATTCTGTACCTATGTATGGTGACGTTTGCTAGTGGCAATCATTTCACAATATATACAAATACTGAATAATTACGCTGTACATCTGAAACTAACATAATGTTGTATGTCAATTATACCTCAATAAAAAACGTTTTTGCTAGGACAGCTCCTAAGTCTTGAGAAACCAGTTTACTCCCTAGATTACTGGCTTATTACACTGGAGAGCAATCAGCAGCCAGATGAAGAGATACACAGGGCAAGTCCTGAACAAAGAAGCTTCTGTCCTTGTTTAGGGCCTGGCATAAGGGCACATGGAAACTTCTGGTTCACCAACCGGTAAAATACCCCAAACCCTGTACTACTGGATTTTTATAGAGACTTCCTTACCTAGACATCATCAATTAGTAACTCCAGCCATGAGTTGGAGTTATGGCCTGATTGTTCACAGCTTCATCCAGGAGGCATCCAGGAACCCACCCAGAATCATCTCAATAGAATAAGGTATGCTCCTAGTGTTCTTAGGTAGGAATTTATAAGGGTTTCAGGAGCCATGTATCAGGAACTGGGGACAGAAACCAGTAGATCTATTTCTTATTATTTTATACAAGGAAACAAAATACCCCAAATTAAATTCATTATCTTCCTCTGCTCTATCTCCCTAAGTCTGTCCCTTTTGTACATTCCTAAGATAGCTAACAGCTTCATTATCTAGTCATCCAATCCAAAAATTTCAGAGTCATTCTTAAAAATTTTTCTTCTCTCAGTTGTCGCACTTAGCTCAAACGTCTACCAAATTCTTTCCATTCTAATTCTTAAAGTGAAGTGAAAGTTGCTCAGTCATGTCCAACTCTTTGCGACCCCATGGACTATAGCTTGCCAGGCTCCTCTATCCATGGAATCTCCAAGCAGGAATACTGGAGTGGGTAGCCGTTCCCTTCTCAGGGGATTTCCCAACCCAGGGATGGAACCCAGGTCTCCCGCATTGCAGGTGGATTCTTTACCAGCTGAGCCACCAGGGAAGCCCAAGAATACTGGAGTGGGTAGCCTTTCCCTTCTCCAGGGGATCTTCCCAACCCAGGGACTGAACCCAGGTCTCCCACATTGCAGGCGGATTCTTTACCAGCTAAGCCACCAGGGAAGCCCAAGAATACTGGAGTCAGTAGCCTATCCCTTCTAGAGGGGATCAGTAGCCTATCTCTTCTCGAGGGGATCTTCCCGACCCAGGAATTGAACCAGGCTCTCTTGCATTGCAGGCGGATTCTTGACCAGCTGAACTACCAGGGAAGCCCAGACACTAATTCTTGAGTATCTCCTAAATCATTCCATACCTGGTCCTTGTTTTAGTTCTGACTCACTGCATGTGAATCTACTACAACAGCCTCCAAAGGCTCTCATCTCATCTTGCCTCTTCCCAACTCATCCACCACAGTGTGGCTACAATTAATTTTCTAAAACTCAAATTTCATCTTTCCATATTCAAACTCTTTCAGTGGCCTCCCAGTGTCTAAGCAGAAAGGCTTACTTCAGCTAAACTATGCAGTTTCCTGAGCTTTCAATGTTCCTCTCTCATTTCTTGTCACTGTTGTCTCTGCTCCACCTTCCACCTGAAACAAGGTTAACTCAGAGAGCCTGTGAACTAGATGGAAACGAAATTACATTTTTCTTTTCATTAACTTCTATCTAAAACTTAGCATTTCCTTCAATTATGATGGTAGGGAGCAAACCATAGCATTAGCATTAGCTGTGATTTTTTCACCATAAAAAATCAACAGATTTTCATATCATATTAGCATTGCTGCAGATACTACAAACTATCAATTATATTTATGGTCTGAAATCATGGTAGTTACTAGGTCACTCTAAATCTTGTTATTTAATGTGTAAAATAACAAAGCACATGTTACTCTATGACAAAATTGCTTTTTGTAATTTTAGGTCAAAAATATATACTTCAATGTTGTTGGTTTTACTTATAAATCTGTGTTATGTATTTAAAAACATCATTTTATGAAAGGATAGAAAAGCTTCTTTAGGCTGCCAAAGGAATCACTTGCACAAAAAACTTTTAATAAGAATTCTTTTCCAAACCTGGAGTGTTCTTTTCCATTGTATCTTCCTGCAGGACTGCTATTCTCTCATTAACTTGGTAACTATCACCCTGGCCCTAACTTCTAGACTCTCTCCTCTTCCCTTCCATAGCCCCACAGGCTCTCTGTAAATGTCTAGCTCCTCCTCCTTTAGACAAAGCTCCTTGAACACAGGAAGGTGTCGTTCATTTTTGTATATTCAACACCTGGTTTGGAGTCTGCCACACAGAAGTGAAACCAAATTTTGTTCAATGAATAAATGAATGAATATAAAAATATAAGCAGATCAAATATTTTAGAGTCTTAAAGTCTGGATCTGAATCCTGGCTAACAATTAGTAGATCCGTGACTTGGAGAAAGTCTTCTAATTTTTTTAAACTTCTTTTTCATGTCTGAAATGTGGATAAATCTCCCCTATTTATTGCACTCTTTGTCAAGAGGATTAAATAAGGTAACTGTGAAAGTGCTTTGTCAAGCTGCAAAGGCTACCCAAAATTTAGTTATACTGTGCTAAGGTCATTATTGCTTAAAACCTGTCTCCAGCGAATCCCTCGAATGGCCTGCTATGAAGTGAAAGCTCATGTCCATCCTAGAATTCACACAGTGAAGCCCCAGTATGGTGGTACGGGGAGCTGGAAATTTGGGGAGGGGGTCTCATGATGGGATTAGTGCCTTTAACATTCAGTAAGAAGAGGCATGAGAGAGCTGCTTTCTCTTTCATTCTCTCTCTCATGTAAAGATAAAACAAGAAGCTTGCTGCCTGTGAATCACAAAGAGGGCTCTCACCAGACCCCAACCTTACGGGCACCCTGGTCTTGGACTTCCAACATCCAGAACTGTGAAAACAATAAATTCCTATTCTTTAAGCCACACAGTCCATGATATCTTGTTACACCAGCCACACTAAGACACTGCCCTTTGTTGCAGGGTGTATCCAGAAGCTCTTCCCTAAACATACGGTTCTGTGTACTTCAGGTCTGTGTGCCCTTGTCTCTATTTACTTCTTGCTATTTTGCCCAATGCCCATCCCTCTCTGCTGCCTGGATAGCATATACAGATTCTTCAATACTCAGTCGAAGTGTTAATAACCTCCTCTACACTCCTTTTTTGGGCCTCTCCCTTCTCCCTACACCTTGCACAGTCAGTATATGAGAGTTAACCCATTAGTCTCTAGATAGAAGGCCTATTCTTGACCTCCTCTCATCCATCAGGAATGCGTGTTTGCCTAAGCATAAAATTGGACAAGCAAAAGTGATTAGAAAATATATGAAACAAATCAGTGACACTGTATGCTTTTGGTTATTTGTAAGAACAGCAGAGCTGTAGCCTGTAAGTGTAAATTCTGAATGATGAATCTGTCACAAGTGCTTTAAATATTCGGTTTCATCTCATTATAAATGTAAATACATTCACTCTAGCAAAGCAAGGTGAAGTTCATCTTGCAATGTCTATTGCAACAGTCATATCAGTGCAGAGCACTGTGTTATTGAAAATGTCACCATGAGGAGGCTCGGACAGGAGACCACAGCACCTTTGAATTCCTCCTATCCTCACTGTGTCTGCAAGGAGAACAGGAGTGAGAGTTCTACGCAGACCTCTCATCTCAGAGCGTGACAGTGGAGAACAGAGGCCAGAAGGGTGGCAGTTAGTTCCACACACAATGAGTCAGGCTGACCTTCACAGAGTAGGAGGAGGCAGTGGTTATCTTCCAGGCCCAAGTACAACCCTACAAGTGAACTTCTGACCCTCTGACAGAGCTGGCTTAAGGTTTGCTCAATTTTCAGGAAACAGGACACAGTTTCCAGGAAAGTACAGGGGCATGAAAGGCAATGATATACAGACAATAATTGATTTAGGCCAAAATTTGAGTTTGAGATTTAATGTAAGATCAAGCAGAAGGAAATAAAGTTATCCCCTAACTACACTAGCATAAATGATCTCACTTCCAACTTCATACACAAAGTGCACATTAGGGAAAACTTTCAATTTCCTGCCATCTACCTTTAGATCTATTTCCCCCAGTAACCTGAGAACAAGTTGCCTGATTTGCTTTTGCATTGCCTTGAGTTCTTCAATTCCTAAAAGTCATGAACAAGCTTGCTCTATGATGCCCCATTTAATTTATTAAATATTGCCTTATCTAAACGTCCTCTATAACCTTCTTACCTACGGTTAGGAAGGTGCTCAAGAGCTGCTCCGTGGCAACAGGCTTGATCTCTGTCCGCAGATTAACAAATCTGCCAACCACCAAGGGAGCTCGGCGGAAACCTAGAATCCTGGTTTGGAAGGTTGAACAGAAGAGAAAAATCTTTGGGGATATATTTTATTTTTATTTATTTAAAAAAAATTTAGTATATATATTTTATTGAAGTATATTTGATTTACAATGTTTCAGATGCACAGCAAAGTGGTTTAGTTATACATATATGCATATATTTGGCGATGGAAATGGCAACCCACTCTAGAATTCTTGCCTGGGAAATCCCATGGACAGAGGAGCCTGGCAGGTTACAGTCCATGGGGTTGCAAGAATCAGACACTACTTAGCGACTAAACCAGAATACGCATATATTATTTTTCATATTATTTTCCATTATAGGTTATTACAAGATATTGACTATAGTTCCCTGTGCTATACAGTAAATCTTTGTTGCTTGTTGTATATCTATGGGGATCTATTTTAAACAGTAAGTTTGTTTTTTTGGGTGAGTTGAGCAGCTTATAGGATCTTAGTTCCCTGACTAGGGAATTCCTTAAAGAGAAATCTTAAAAATCACAGTTAATCATATTAGGTGTGTAAAGGTACTGTTGTGTGTTAGTCACTCAGTCGTGTCCAACTCTGCGACCCCATGGACTGTAGCCCATCAGGCTCCTCTGTCCATGGGGATTCTCCAGGCAAGAATACCAGAGTGGGTTGCTATGCCCTTCTCCAAAAGGTACTGTTGATTGCTTGTAAATATTTTTCAGAGGTACATATATTTATGAATTTAATATCGAGATGTAATTTATTGAAGATATATCTGGCAAAATGTGAGCAACTGTTAAACCTAGGGAGTGGGTCTATGGGTTCATTCTAATGTTCTCTCTCTGTTTGTTAGAAATTTTTCATAATAAGATTTTAAAATAAACTTAACAAAGCATTAAAAAAAGATTAGGCCTAAACTCACACACAGCTTCAAATCTTTGCATAAAACAGAATACTGACAGAAAACTATACAAATTAACCTAAAAGGATAAACTCATAGGACAACTTAAATACAGATACATTTTAAGATACTTCTAATGGTCTCAAAGTGCAGCCTTAGGGTTGGGCACCATCATTTTTTTAAAAAAGGAAATTTTCTTGCTAAAAAATACACACTCCCTGAAGAAAAGTTGGAGGGGCAGAATTCGTAATATACAGAAAATTTATGGAAGAAAATTAAAATCATCCATAATTCCACAATCCAGAAATAACTAGTGACAATTTGGCATTTGACCACTTTTTTCAGACATGTATATACAGACACATACTCACTCTTGTGTGTATATACATAATTGAAATTATACCACATGCAATTTTGCCTCCTGCTTTTCACTCATCATTGCATCACGAGCCTTTTCTGACTCTCTTAGAAAGTTGCCTTAAGGTTTCTACAATTACAAATGACTGTGCAATCAATAATCCATTGTTGAGGGCTGCCAACTGACTTTCTATCCTAAACTCATTCTTAGAAAAGCCACAAAAGCAAGGAGATCAACAGATCTATCGAAATACCATAAAAATTGAGAGAACCTTCTGAGGCCAGAGGAGGGGATTAAACTGTAATGTAATGGAGAAATAGCAACTCAAGAGCAGAAAAGTGTAAGAAGCACTGGGTGGGAAAGAAAGTGAGGAAGTATCTTTTCTCCCCACTGACCACTGTCAGACCAAAGAAGAGCATCCATTTAGTGCTGGGAAGCCATATTCAGCGGCACCTGAGCCTGGCTGGGGCAGTTAACAAAAGGGATAGGGGCTGGTCAGAGAATAGCTTTCAGACTTTGAGGGAGGGAAGGGCTTTTAAATACAAGACCCCAAAGCACAGGTCATAAATTGAAACTATTTATTTAATTAATATCCAAAGTAATAATTTCTGTACAAAGACTACTTCACTCCAAGTTAACAAACAGGTGCTGTGCTGTGAAAAGATGAGGAGGTATCTCTGCCAATAATTGGGGGAATAGAAAGGAACAATGAGATACCACTTTACATATATCAGATTAACAAAAATTAGTATGTTGGACAATATGAATTGGTATGGTTATAGGAAAAAGATCTTCAGGCACTGCTGGTGTCCATCAACAGAGAAAAAGGAAGGGGATTAGGGATGAAGAAAATAAGGAAACAAATAAGGTCTTGCAAAGACTGATTCTAATGTGCAGTTAAGTGATGAGTAGGGTTTATCCAACTCTTTCCCACTAGGTCTTAATAGGGGCAGTGAAAATTCATGGCATTATGAATGAACATTCATTTAATTTTCCCTGTCATTAGATGTTTAGGTTGCTTTCAGATTTTCAGTACTGAAAATGCTACTAGCTAAGATCTTGTTATATGTATCTTTGAATTTCTGATTCCCTAAAGTACTTTTTAGAAATATCTTCCTAGAAATGTCTTAGATGTTTGCATAAAAAGGTAGCTATTCATTCAAAGGGTATGAACATGAAGATTTTGGATACATGGTGCCAGAGTTCTTAAAGACTGAACCAATTAACAATGACACAAGCAGCATATGGATGCCAATCTATTCCTGCCAATAAAGTACTATCTTTTTTCTAATCTTTGTCACTTTCAATAGGAGAAAACAGTATCCCATTATTTCACTGGAGTTTTTTTTGGTTGCACTGTGTGGTTTGTGGAATCTTAGTTTCCCGACCAGGGACTGAACCTGAGGCTTCCAAAAGCGTGGCGTCCTAACCGATGGACAACCAGGGAGTTATCTGGATTTTTTTTATTACTGGTAAAGATGAACTCCCCTGTCATATTTATTAGTGATCAATAATTTCTATTCAGCCAACTGTGTTCTTAGACCATTTTCTACTAGCGTTGTAGAGTATGTATAAGATTTTATAAATTTATATATTAAGGCTATTAATGCTTACATTATATATCAGATTCAGGTATTTTCCTCCCAAGTTAGTTTGCTTTTAAATTTTTATGTTTTTTGACATATGAGTTAGTTTTTTAATTTAGCTGAATCTGCTGAGTTTTTTTAAACTGAATTTATTTATTGGCTGTAGTATGCGGGATCCTAGTTCCCTGAACAGGGCTCAAACCCATGCCCTCCTGCAATGGAAGCATGGAGTTGACCACTGGACCACGAGAAAAGTGCCTCTTTTTGATTTTTAAATTATTGCTTTTATACCTAGAAAATCCTTCCTAATCTTAAAAAAAGAAAAAAATTCATCTTTATTTTATTCTAGTTTCCTAATAGAGTCATTAAAAAAATACAGTGAATAATTTCTTTTAAAATCTATCAACATGCCCTGATTAAAGAGCTGATCAAAAGGAGCAAGTGGGACACTAGACAATTCAGTTACAAGAATTCTGACTAATAACCTGCTTAAAAAGTATTAGCTTTCCTCATTCACTTACACATTTAGAATTCACATTTATCCTGGTTATTGAAGCTGTGCATATTTTGTATGAAGGAAAATAATATTTACATTATATGTCATGTTATGTTTCCAGCATATGAGGATAAATGAGTATTACTTAAAAACAAAATCAAAACAAAAAAAAAACCAGGACTGCCAGGCCCAATTAATGACCAGTTCAATTTAGGGATTTGAAGTCAAACTTTGGTTTTCTTCTTGCCATTTTATTTACCCAAATAAAGAGGCACTCATACAAACTTAGTGGAAGCAATCAGTTATCTAAAGTAAGTTAACAAGTCAAAGTTATTAGACTTTTTTTTTTAATTACACTCCTTTGAAAGGAGTCCACAAGTACTTTCCAAGATATTTTTAAAAGTAAATAAAACGAATGTAACCCACTGTGATTACACATACCTGTCCAAATGAAAGGCTGCTACCTCTGCATTGTGTCTATCATAACCAGCATATGGTTCCCCTTCTACCACATAGTCCCGGTTATACCTGCAGAGCGAATGGGAAGCACAGATGTAGACATGAATTACATCAGTACCAGAGGTGACAGTACAAGAGGTGGAATAGAAACTCTGCAAGCCTGATTTTGCTCTAGTAACCTTCTCTGTCAACCCTGAGAACAGTCATGGGTTAGCACGGATCACTAGTAGATGATGTGAAGATGAAGTGGAGAAGAAAACTAGAATTATACATCTACCTCTGCAATCATTCTATGAATAAAACACAGATGTTATTTCTACCCTTCCTAAAGACTTTCAACGTAGCTTAAGTAAAACTATAAGGTACTTTTCTGAACTCTTTGTATCTTCAGCATAGTGCTAAGTCTATGCTGCTGCTAAGTCGCTTCAGTCATGTCTGACTCTGCAACTCCACAGACGGCAGCCCACCAGGCTCCCCCGTCCCTGGGATTCTCCAGGCAAGAACACTGGAGTGGGTTGCCATTTCCTTCTCCAATGCATGAAAGTGAAAAGTGAAAGTGAAGTCGCTCAGTCTTGTTCGACTCTTAGCGACCCCATGGACTGCAGCCTACCAGGCTCCTCCATCCATGGGATTTTCCAGGCAGCTAAGTCTATAGTTGGTACTTAATAAATGTCTACTGAAATGTCTATTAGACTAAACTGAAATAATGAAGGCAAATATATAATTAAAAGGTTTGCTTACCAGAATGGCTATGGTAAGGCTTATTAGAGAAGTTTAAATTTCTTAGGGAAAACAATGGTCCTGATATGCTTCAGGTTTTCTTAAAAAAGTAGGAAAAGGAAAATTTTTTTAAAGTTATCTGAATAACTATTCTCTTTTTAAGTTTATGATGATGCAGTAGAAGGAATACTGGACTGTAGTGAGAGTTAGGTAAAGCTCTGTCATTACCTGCCTGGGTAACCTTGAGTAAAACCCTTCTTTTCTCTGGGTCTTAGATTTCTTATCTATAATATTAGGGGCTGGACCAAAAAGCAAGTTCTAAGATGTCTTTGCGAAGAGCTGACTCATTGGAAAAGACCCTGATGCTGGGAAAGATTAAGGGCAAGAGGAAAAGGGGATGACAGAGGTTGAGATGGTTGGATAGCATCACCGACTCAATGGACATGGATTTGAGCAAACTCCAGGAGACAGTGAAGAACAGGGGAGCCTGGCACACTGCAGTCCATGGGGTTGTAAAGAGTCAGACACGATTTAGTGACTAAACAACAACAACAAAGATGTCTTTCATCTCAAACTCCATTCTGATGATTTTACATCACATGCGTGACATAAATGAAGGATAATGAAAACTGGCATATTTCTTTCTACTAATTATATAAAAAGATACAACTTAAACTTTTTAATGGGAAGAACTGAACACAATTCACCTATGACTTCTATTGTTCATTTGCATTTCCTGAATCAAAAGGAGACCTAGTAGGCTTTACAAGACAGAAATAGGTTGAGAATGATGTGAAGAGGAGCCACTCCACTAAGGTCACTTGGATCTCCAATGTTGAAAAGGCCATAGGGAAGTGGGAAACAGTACTATACAAGGCAGTGACCTTCAACATAAATGACCACGGGATATAAAGTGAAACCATGTTCATAAAACACATTTTCAAGTCAAAGCAATGAAACATTTATGTTAGAAGACAGACATGCCTTAACACCTGGTTGGACACCAGTTTCTTCTTAGCCTGGTCAACATACTCATATGTATTTTTTTGTTTCTGGTGTCAAAGCATCATTTAGGCTGCCTAGGATTACACTTGCTACCTCCAAATTAAAAGTATCAGTTTTTACACAGGACTGCAGCGAAAGCTGACACTATTCAAGCATTTCTCTCTCCACTACAGCTGCAGGTTGACAGGCCTGGAATACTTTATTTCTCAGAACTCCAGCGGAACCACAGAAGACTGTGGTGATATGCAGTCCACTCCTTTCAGTGAAACATTAGAGAACTTTCCAGAACATGGAAAGGCTGTGCAGAGTGAAATGTAAAACCCTAGAAAAATTCAGAAACTTTGGGAGTGGGCTGGAGAAACAGGAAGGGAAGGAAACGGGAAAGGAAGAGGAATCAAAATGAAAGAACTGCACTGGAGTCCAAAGGTCTGAATTCTTAGTTCATGTTTTGGTTTTTGTGAAACATGGAAGTCAGAACCCTGGATCTCACTTTCCCCAGAAGCAAAATGAGTAGTTAGACTAGTTGATCACCAAGGTCCCTTTCAGCACTTCCTATGATCCTTCACTTCTCCCAAGCTCTGGGCCCTTGCCAGCTTGTTCTTTTCCCACCATAACTGCAGTTTTTGCCTATGAAAATCAATATACTTCCAGAAAGGATACAGCTACATTAAAAAACAAAAATCACCAGATGGTCAACACCGAAATCAGATTGATTATATTCTTTGCAGCCAAAGATGGAGAAGCTCTATACAGTCAGCAAAAACAAGACCGGGAGCAGACTGTGGCTCAGATCATGAACTGCTTATTGCCAAATTCAGACTTAAATTGAAGAAAGTAGGGAAAACCACTAGACCATTCAGGTATGACCTAGATCAAATCCCTTATGAGTATACAGTGGAAGTGACAAATAGATTTAAGGGACTAGACCTCATAGACAGAGTGCCTGATGAACTATGGACAGAGGTTCGTGACATTGTACAGGAGACAGGGATCAAGAAAATCCCCATGGAAAAGAAATGCAAAAAAGCAAAATGGCTGTCTGAGGAGGCCTTACAGATAGCTGGGAAGAGAAGAGAAGCGAAAAGCAAAGGAGAAAAGGAAAGATATTCTCATCTGAATGCAGAGTTCCAAAGAATAGCAAGGAGAGATAAGAAAGCCTTCCTCAGCGATCAGTGCAAACAAATAGAGGAAAACTACAGATTGGGAAAGACTAGAGACCTCTTCAAGAAAATTAGAGATACCAAAGGAACATTTCATGCAAAGATAGGCTCGATAAAGGACAGAAATGGTATGGACCTAACAGAAGCAGAAGCTATTAAGAAGAGGTGGCAAGAACACACAGAAGAACTGTACAAAAAAGATCTTCACGACCCAGATAATCACGATGGTGTGATCACTCACCTAGAGCCAGACATCCTGGAATGTGAAGTCAAGTGGGCCTTAGAAAGCATCACTACAAACAAAGCTAGTGGAAGTGATGGAATTCCAGTTGAGCTATTTCAAATCCTCAAAGGTGATGCTGTGAAAGTGCTGCACTCGATATGCCAGCAAATTTGGAAAACTCAGCAGTGGCCACAGGACTGGAAAAGGTCAGTTTTCGTTCCAATCCCAAAGAAAGGCAATGCCAAAGAATGCTCAAACTACCGCACAATTGCACTCATCTCACACGCTAGTAAAGTAATGCTCAAAATTCTCCAAGCCAGGCTTCAGCAATACGTGAACCGTGAACTTCCAGATGTTCAAGCTGGTTTTAGAAAAGGCAGAGGAACCAGAGATCAAATTGCCAATATCCGCTGGATCAACGAAAAAGCAAGCGAGTTCCAGAAAAACATCTATTTCTGCTTTATTGACTATGCCAAAGCCTTTGACTGTGTGGATCACAATAAACTGTGGAAAATTCTGAAAGAGATGGGAATACCAGACCACCTGACCTGTCTCTTGAGAAACCTGTATGCAGGTCAGGAAGCAACAGTTAGAATTGGACATGGAACAACAGACTGGTTCCAAATAGGCAAAGGAGCACGTCAAGGCTGTATATTGTCACCCTGCTTATTTAACTTATATGCAGAGTACATCATGAGAAACGCTGGGCTGGAAGAAACACAAGCTGGAATCAAGATTGCCGGGAGAAATATCAATAACCTCAGATATGCGGATGACACCACCCTTATGGCAGAAAGTGAAGAAGAACTAAAGAGCCTCTTGATGAAGGTGAAGGAGGAGAGTGAAAAAGTTGGCTTAAAGCTCAACGTTCAGAAAACTAAGATCATGACATCTGGTCCCATCACTCCATGGGAAATAGATGGGGAAACAGTGGAAACAGTGTCAGACTTTACTTTTTTGGGCTCCAGAATCACTGCTGATGGTGACTGCAGCCATGAAATTAAAAGACGCTTACTCCTTGGAAGGAAGGTTATGGCCAACCTAGATAGCATGTTTAAAAGCAGAGACATTACTTTGCCAACAAAAGTCCGTCTAGTCAAGGCTATGGTTTTTCCAGTGGTCATGTATGGATGTGAGAGTTGGACGGTGAAGAAAGCTGAGCGCCGCAGAATTGGTGCTTTTGAACTGTGGTGTTGGAGAAGACTCTTGAGAGTCCCTTGGACTGCAAGGAGATCCAATCAATCCATCCTAAAGGAGATCAATCCTGGGTGTTCATTGGAAGGTCTGATGTTGAAGCTGAAGCTCCAATACTTTGGCCACCTCATGCGAAGGGTTGACTCATTGGAAAAGACCCTGATGCTGGGTAGGACTGGGGGCGGGAGGAGAAGGGGACGACAGAGGATGAGATGGTTGGATGGCATCACCGACTTGATGAACATGGGTTTGGGTAGACTCCGGGAGTTGGTGATGGACAGAGAGGCCTGGCGTGCTGCAATTCCTGGGGTCTCAGAGAGTCGGACACGACTGAGCGACTGAACTGAACTGAATGTAAGGCAAAATGTGCAAATAAAGGCATGACTGTATTCCTGTATATTTCATGCACTACACAAAGCTTCCATCTCTGACAGGAGGACTTGGACAACCAGGCTCCAGAAATGCTGAACCACAAGTGGCTGTTAAAGAAAGGTGCATGTCTCAACTCAGCAGGAAGGACTTAGATCCTCCTCTCAACAGAGCGATCCATCTTAAGTCACTGACAGAACAACGAAATTCATACAGTAACTGCTGATAAATCACTCCTATCCTCCTGGTGAAGGACATCAGAATGTGACCAAGGACATTAATTTGCACTTACACTAGGACTCAATAGTCTCAGAGGCCCCTGGGGTCAGAATAGCAATTTGCTGGGTGTTTTCGGACTGAAGTCAATTTCTACAAGCACTTAAGTGTGCACCCACTTTCCCCAGCCAGCGAGTGTGCCAGGTATAATCAGCCCAGGTCAGTGTGTGCAGTGACTAGGGTGCTACCACCCACTGTAGGGGCCTCGACAGCTTGCAGGGGGTGGAGGAGGAACATCCCGGGAGCCGGGCATAGACAAGGGCTATTTGGGAGATGATGGGGGATGAAGGGGCTGCCTTGACGAGAATAAAGAGCTGGGTGTAGAGAGGAGGACCAGGCTGTAAGAGGCTTGGCCATTAGGCTGTGGAGGCTGAGTTTCGTCTGGTGAGTAATGGGAATCCCTGGATGTTTTAAAGCTGGGGAGCACAGTGATAATATGGGTATTTGGGAGAAGAATGAAAGTAGTTTTCAGGATGCTCTGGAAGAGGAAAGTAATGGGAAGGCTACAGTGGTAGTAAGAGATATGAGATAAAGCATCAGTGACTAACGTTAGCTTATGCATTTATCTGCTGCCACTTCCCCTTCTCACCAGTCTGGCCTCCTCCACCCTCCATTTATATTATATCTTGTCTGAACACTGCAGACCTATCTGCAAAGCACCTGAACTAACACTAACGTTGCACATCGTCAGTAATATCTGCCTTCTAACACTACCTGCTGCCCCATCTCACCTTTAATTCCCCAGTGTATAAACAGTGGGTGTGAAGAGGGTATCCTTTTATTTAAACACAAACTGCCTGCAATTCATCTCTTTTTACACTAACTTAATTCTTGTTCTTAGTTTGGTTTCTTTCCATCAGTCTGCTGATGCTGCTGATCTCTCAGGCTACAAATCAAGAGGTCAAGGATCACATTTCAAAAAGAAACTAGCAAATTTTTGAAGACGGATGATCCACGTCATCTCTCTTATAGGAAGACAAACAAACGTGAGAGGCTCGCATGTGTGTGGCAGAACACCAGCTGCTCACACTCGGACAGACCCCAATGCCAGCTCCATTAGTTACCGCAGGGTGACCCTGTCAAGTTACTCTTCCTACGTCTCAGTTTCTGGTTCTGGAAATAAGCACCGTAACTGTCCACAGTTGTGATGAAGGTTAACAGTATTAACATACAAAAGTACTTAGTGTAACAACTGGCAAACGGTGTGCATGCAACAGAAATTAAATTCAAGGTCCACATAACCATGCTTTTTCCACATCTTCCACACACCATACCTCCCAGTTCCAGGCAAATGCAGATCCCGTCCATTTCTGGCATCCCAATATATTAGCTCTCTGCCAGTATAGTATCTACTGATACTTGGGTCATGAAGAGAGCTAAGCCAACTACTCTGGTCACAGTAAGTTTCTGCACATCATCACCCCACGTTTCTTCTCCCATCCCAGCAACAGACCCCAAGTTATGTGTTATAATTCTCTTCAAAGCTCCACTGAGGAATGAAAAAACTGTTTAGTCCACAGATAATTTCAGACCTTACAAATTTTGAGAAAATGCACTGGTAACTAATTCCTGTCAAAAGAACACAGATTACCATCATGTTAACCTATTTCAAATTCATATACACACAGAAAACTTAAAAAATAATTATACTATAGAATTGCCACATAAATTCTCTCTGTAGATCCTTAGAGAAGTCCAAAGGGATCACTGTCTGATAGTATATGAACTAGCCCTTTCTCCAGTTCACATTTGGACTGAGGCAACTAAAATGGCTCAGTTCTCTGCTTAAAACAGGCAAAAGAAACGAGGTATTACTACACACACATCAGAATGACCAAAATCCAAAAGACAGACAACACCAAATGTTAATGAGGATGTGGAATAACAAGAACTCTCACTCATAGCTGATGGGAATGTAAAATGAAACAACTACTTTGGAAGACAGATTGGTAGTTTATTACAAAATTAAACATACTCTCACCATATAGTCCAGCAACTATGCTCCTTGGTATTTACCCAAATGAGCTAAAAACTTACATCTACACAAAAACCTGCACGTGAATGTTTATAGAAGCTTTATTCATAAGTGCCAAAACTTGGAAGCAACCAAGATAACTTTCAGTAGGTGAATGAATAAACAAACCGTGGTACATGTACACAATGGAATATTATTCAGAAAAAAAAAAGAGCCATCAAGCCACAAAAAGACACAGAGGAACCTTAAAAAACCTGGAGAGAAGCTAATCTGAAAAGGTTACAAAAGGTATCTCTCCAGCTATATGACATTCTGGAAAAAGCAAAACCATGGAGACACTAAAGAGATTAGTGGTTGCCAGGGATTCAGTGGGAGGAAGGGAAGAATGAATAGATAGAACACAGGGGACTCTGAGGTCAGGGAAGCTGTCCTTTATGATGGTGTAACGGTGAATACCTGTCATTATAAGTTTATTAAAACTCACAGAATATACAGCACAAAGAGTGAACTTTAACATAAACTATAGACTTTGGTTAATTAATATTGGCTTATCAACTGTAACAAAAGTACTAATTTGATGGAAGACGTTCATTATAGGAGAGACTGGGGAGGAGGAGGAAGGGCATACATAGGAACTCTCTATACTTTCCCCTCAATTTTTCTGCAAACCTAAAATTAGTAAAATAAAGTAAAATAAAATAAAGCCTATTAATTAAAACAAAACCAAAGCTCAAGTGAAAGAATCATAGCTTTAGCACTAAAAAGGACTTCAGTTACCCATCCAAAACTCACTCCAACTCTGGGTAACTCCTACTCCACGGCATTTCTGACATGTGGTTATCTGGTCTCTAACTGTACACTTACGGTGACAAATTGCTTATTTCCTAACCAATTCATTTTGTATCTCTAACATTTGGCACATAGTACTTGATAAATTTAGAAATCAAGGAGAGCTCTCACTGTAAAATGTTCAATCTAGTATGGAACCAAAACACATTCCTGCAAGTTTCCCTTACTCAAAGAATCATGGAACATTAAGAGCTAGAAAAGACTTCAGAGACCTTTGAGTCTCTCCCTCCCATTTTACTGAAGAGAATAGCAGGAGAGGGAGATGAGCACTCAAACAATTCCAGGTTAGAACCAAACAGCACAGATAACTTCCAAGATGAAGACTTACCGCTTAGGTTTGAAGACAACTTTCTGTCCTCCTTCAAGTATCAGTAAGGCTTTCAGTTGTGTCCCTTTATAACCCACATCAGCTT
Source organism: Giraffa tippelskirchi (assembly GCF_054371585.1). Taxonomy (NCBI): domain Eukaryota; kingdom Metazoa; phylum Chordata; class Mammalia; order Artiodactyla; family Giraffidae; genus Giraffa; species Giraffa tippelskirchi. The sequence goes on from NC_137279.1 coordinate 19,813,498, forward strand.
TAATGATTTTCTTGGTGGCCATGGCATGCAAGATTGCTCCCAGCTCTGGTGTCTCTTCAGGGTACACTTCCCGGGGAACCACCCACTGGGCTGCAATCTCCCAGGGAGACTGCAAGGTGTGGTCCAGCTTGGGCACCAGCTCCACCCGCAAGCCCGCCATCATTCGGTGAAAGGCCCTCTGGTCCTCCCGGTTGGCAGCTGATGTATCTAAGTTGTCAATCAGGAAAACTTTGGTGAAGATAAAGATGACAAGGAGAATTGCTAACAGCACGACTCGCTGCTTTAGCTTCATGTTGACCTCTTTTCCTTCTCCCCGACCACTCTCACTTATCAAGGAGAGCAGGTGGTGATGGTCAGCAAGGAGACTCCATGATTATACACACTGGTCCATCTCTTCACTGAGGCGCCTCCCACAATTCCTGCAAGCCCAAGTATAAAGCACAGTTCATTCAGAAATTCTGTCCTTCCACCCCTGAATCCTTTGCAAGCCTCAAATAGATTGCTCACCCTTTCAGCTGGACTAATCCTACGTCTGAGAAGACCCAATAATTTAGAATGAACTGGTCCAAGGAAGGATGTAACAGCTATGAACTAGGTACACTGAAAATTTTAAAGCAAATACTCCTGTTTTAATAGGGTGCAGAGCCATTCCAGAGCCATTTGGATGGCCACCAATTCTTAGAAACCAAAACGATGAGAAAAAGCACAAAAAAGTTAAACACTAAGATATGCATAACTCTTTAACTTTCATTTTACCTTTCAAAACCCATAAATGACTTTTGATTATCCAAAACCACCAGTATTTGGTAACTTTCCGGTTACTGTCTCCAAATACAAGTATTATGACATATTATAAGACAGGAACTCTTAAAAAATGCCAAAGAGGGTACTGCTGCTGCTGCTGCTAAGTCGCTTCAGTAATGTCCAACTCCATGCGACCCCGTAGACAGCAGCCCACCAGGCTCCTCTGTCTCTGGGATTCTCCAGGCAAGAATACTGGAGTGGGTTGCCATTTCCTTCTCCACCAAAGAGGGTACAGAGGACAGTAATAACTCCCTCTCTGAATTCAAATATCCAGCAAGCCTAAACATGTAGTATCTGCTGCTCATATACTGAAATACAACACCCAGACATGTATCTCTACTCATCAGTCTTCTACGAATTATTTTTCAAAATTAAAAACCCTGTAAAATATGGATAATCAAATCTGGATAAATTAAGCAAAGGAAAAACATATCCCTATACCATCTGGCTATTAGAAGAACATGACCAGCAATTTAATGAAACCTGGTACTATAGCAACGTGACTAAATCTGGACTGGTCAGGCACAAAACAAAGATACTTATGCTACAGACCTACAGAAGTGGTTCCTGTGTGGGGCCCACCACACTGGTCAGTTCTCAAGCTGAAAGATTCCAAATACATTTTTTTGCCAAGGTGTCAAGAACATAAAATTCAATCTCATTTGCATGCTGACAGGCTGCTTTCCACTCCAGAGGGCCCTTTAAAAACACGCACAAGCTTGCTCTGCGATATGCCTACAGGCAGCACTGCGCTGGGCTAAGGCAAAGATGACAAGAAGATAACAGGGTGTTGCTTCACTCTCCAATTCATTTAACAACTCAAACTATTAATTGAAGAAATAAAACCAATACAAAAGATGGAGCAAATGATTCAGGCTGAGCCACTCCCAGCCAAACCGGAGACAGCTCCCCTATTAACAGCTGGAAGCACATCCCAAAACAGTCTACTAGAGCAGCAGTGTGTTCTAAGGGCAGCGCCTTGCTGAGAGCTTGCTGACATGCAGTTTATTCTTGGTGATTAACCACTCCCATTTCATTTTCAGGAAGACGGCAAAGTGAGAGTCAAATTCAAATTCTAATTATCTCCAGCCACCTGTTCCGTTGCATCATCATCTCCCAGGGAGTACATAACACTATTAGCTGAAACACAAGCAATTCAAGTGTATCCAAAATGTAATTGTGATGGTATCAAATTTGGTGTAAAACTCAGTAAAATAGTTCCCTAGGATTACTGATAACAGCGATGCTAGTAGGACAGATTTCAGAGATTTTTGCTAGTCCTAACATGACCCAAACCACAAAAATTCTTCAGTTATTTGTTCAACAGTACAGATCTCTGGCTGCAGTGGTAAAATGTAATGTGGAAATCTCACTGTGTTGGCAATCTTTTCCTTAGCCCCTACAGCTGCAACTACCTCCAGCTGAGGTGCTCTTCTGGCATAAAGGGGTCAGTTGAACAGCCTTTCATGTCCTACACAACCCTCCTCAGGACGAAAGTCTGGTTAGCCCGAGAACTTCTAATGATGCTGCTCATTACATTTAGAATGAAGAAATTCCTCCCTCGTGCTATATAAACATATCATATCTAAACATTTAGCACAAAAGCTGGGGACAGTGAGGGGTTTTGTTTTTTTTTAAATCACCAATGCGATGAGAAGTTTGAGTAGCTCCCAAATTCAAACAAAACAAACCGAGCCTGTGTGCTTTTAAGTTCTGAAATCTCATTACCTTTTGATGGGCCCCAGAAGAACGCACTCATCAGTTCCGGGCTGCAAATACTTCATCCACTCAACTAAGAAATCCCTATTAAGTGACTGAAAGGTTCAACTGTTACCTCACTTCACTATTTATCTCTGCAGATTAGTTGTGAGGGTAGGTTTGAAGAAGGGGCCGAACAAGTTTTCACGTTTGTGATTAGTCACCACATCCTGGTAGAACAAGTAAGACTGCAATTTGGCCCTGCTCTCAACAACTGCCTGGCATGTCCACAGCCACTGACTGCATTTAGTGAGGGCACCTTTTATGGAATCCCTGAAAGAACAGCCTGTTGGACCTGCAGGTCTTCCAATCCAGAATAGATAATGCAGCAAAATCATTTTTCTAATCACACACCATTTGTGAGTTCCATAAATCCCTTAGCAAAGCAATGATGGCGTCGGCCAGTCTATGTTGCTAGGCACCACTCTCTTCCCTCATGTGTCAGCTTCCGCCAAAACAGAATAGGAACTTGGTCCTCTACGTGTCATTGTTCACTGGAGCGCTCTCAAAATTCCTCTTGCTCTTATCATTTCTTCCCCTCTTCTCCTGTTTAAAGCCTAATCTAGCTTTCAAGGGCCATCTTCAAAGCCATTTCTGGTACCTCCTTACTATAGTAACCTCTCTTGTCTTTGGGCCAGTACTTAACTACATTCTGCCGTATCCAGTGTCTTCTTGTAGATGGTTCTTAATTCCCCTCTCAGAATTCTGACTCCTTACAGATCTTAGCTACTTTTGCACTCCCTACAGTACATAGCATAGTAAGGGCAGATGCCTTTTTCCCCTTAAACCAAACAAACCACTGCAAATGAGGCTTTGCAAGTATCTCGAGACTCTGCTGTTAATTTCCTTCGGTACTACATTCGGTGATCAAATGAATGTGTATCACCTGGCACCTTAACTTGGCTATCTTTAATCAGCTATGCATTTTTAGGCAATATACTTCTCTGCTGACACTATTCAATTTAGTTGGTAGTTTTGGAGGATAGTTTTTTTCTGAGTAAATATTGACAGCTCAGAAAGAGGTTTTCCTTTGGTTGGAAAGCTGCTACTCCTTCAGCCTACAGGGCAAGCACAAAGATATTCAAGAAATTGACAATATAGAGTTTTTAGTGGAATTTCTACAGAAAGCTTGTGAGTCTGCAAGACTCCTTTCCAGGAAAATGTATTAGATACACAATATAGAATGATTCCATCCTCCAATGATGGTAGACTCCTTTACTCTTTACAGTGATGCCCCCCTCTCCTGTATCCTTAAGAGGGGAGGGTACCCAAGACAGAGCTTCCATACTGTATTATCTTCTTTAAAAACGGTAGCATACTATATACTCTGCAAACTGGGTTTCTAAGAGGATCCTCCATTTCAGATACTAAGGAAATGAAAGCAAGATCACTGAGTATATTTCAAATTATTCATGAAAACTTCTCCTGCATTCTCAGGAGTCTGCCTGCTCTATTTCATGCCTGCACCGCCTCATATAAATGCCTCCAACAGTGTAACACTGTCCAGTTATATTATGGTCATTTATTTTAATGTTTCTGTTATGCGGAAGAGAGCCTACCTCAAAGAACAAATAGACTCAAGGTAATAATATAACACAAAAAATGTTCAATATAAAAAAGGCAGGGCTAATGGTGATCTTCACACTAAAGGCTGGCATAAATTCCCAGACTGGAGTTCTGGAAGACAGACGTTTATAAGGAATCTTCACACTGAAGCCTGGTTTCACTCTCGGCTCTATCAGCGAAATGAGGCTTGATATGGAAGTTGATATGTCATTCTTCTCTCTTTCTCTTACACACATACACACATTCCCACACATACAGCAAGTGTTTTATAAGGATAAACTTATGACTACATTGTAAATTGTTTTGGGAGAAGAAATAGAGGTTTTACAGAAAAAAGTGAAGTCATAGTATAAAGACTAGATCCCTCTGTTCAAGAATCTGACTGATGTCTGGAGGAGCATATACAGAAATACACACTGGTGCAAAGATCTGTAAGCCACTGCGTGATAAAATTCAATGTATGTGACTGCTGAGGAACATGAAAAGACCTGGCCCCAACACTTACTACCTTATCAGGGGCTCCCACAAGCCATCAGCAAGGTTCCAAACCTCATTAGTAGCTGTGCCACCTTGAATCTCCCTCTAATCAAGAGACCTCACCCTACTTCACCTGAGGTCACAGAGAAGAGATCCCAACTTCTGTTCAAAGCAACTAAAAACAAAGACTTCAGTAATACTTGTTTCTTGTGTTTTCAATTCAATGATCAAATCAAGTTCTTACCACATGAAGGGAATGCAAGACATTTTGTGAGTGTCAGGTACCAGAAGGAAAACATTCAGTATGAACTTTTCACGCAGATAGTGATTAACAAAGAAAATGATGAAGGGGGTAGGATTTATTATACACCTAGTGTATTATCATATTTACTCACACTTTCTCCTTGCCCTTCATCCTGAGTGGAAATCACAAGGACAATTTCACAAACTTCTTCTTTGGTCATTGCTGGTTTCAGTAAACCTCTGAAGGTTTGGTAAGCGTAAGAGGTAAGACCTGAATTTAATTATGAGTTTTCGGGTGACTGTCTACAAAGACAGAAACCAACAATTCTTCCCATCAAGAAGTGGAATCTATTTTTCCTTCCCTAGAATACGGACTGGCTTTGTAACTTGCCTTGATCACAGAATGCTGTGGAAGTGGCCAAGTGCTAGGTGTCTTAAGAGACCTAGCAGCTTCCATTTGGGACCAAGCTACTATGTAAAGCGGCTCAGGCTAGACTACTGAATGATGAGAGGCCTGGTCAGCCCCTAGTTATTCCAGCCACCCCAGCTGAGAGCCAGATACATAAGTGAAGCCATTTAGGGCATTCCAGTTTCAGCTGAGGTCTCAGCTAAATACAGCCATCCATGTGACTCCAGCCAATATCATGTGTGCAGAAGAACCAATCAGCTGGGCCCAGTTGATCTGCCTAAGGATGAGAATTAGATCATTTAGTCTTAAGCCACTATATCTGGGGGTAATTTGTAAACCTAACATTTTCATGTCTATTCTGTCCATATCAACTATATGGGATATATTAATTAACCATTTAAGTACAAATAAAAATTGGATTAATAAATAAAGTCTCTTAAAGGTAACGAAAGAAAAAAAAGCATCTCAAATGCATCATTTACTAAAGTCCATTTATACACTTTAGAGCAATTAAGGCTAACCCCACACACTCACAGAACTATACACACCCAGGTTATAAATTCTAACCTTTAAACTCCAGTCAAAGCATAAATCTTAGCAAAAATTATAACCCTTTAGTACCAAAATAAAATAAAAACGCATATTTCCACCTTGGGGCAAGTCTGATATACTGCGCTTTTGTTTTTTCAATTGGTAGTGACCTTAGAGCACTTTGCTACATTATTATTAGCTGCCTCCTAGAAATAAATGCAGTCTTTCCTGATGGTTAGTGACAATTCTTATAAGTAAAATAAAGGGCATTCAGAAATCTTTCCACTTAGCATTGTGAGCCTCTAGCCTAAGAAGTCTGGAGAAGGCAATGGCACCCCACTCCAGTACTCTTGCCTGGAAAATCCCATGGACGGAGGAGGAGCCTGGTAGGCTGCAGTCCATGGGGTCGATAAGAGTCAGACACGACTAAGCAACTTCACTTTCACTTTTCCCTTTCACACACTGGAGAAGGAAATGGCAACCCACTCCAGTATTCTTGCCTGGAAAATCCCAGGGACAGCGGGGCCTGGTGGGCTGCCGTCTATGGGGTCGCACAGAGTCGGACACGACTGAAGCAACTTAGCAGCAGCAGCAGCCTAAGAAGTCAAAACCTCTAATACTAAGTGGTATCAAGTGTTCACTACTTAAATAAATCTCTATATCCTCAGAAAACCAGCCCACTCCTGTGCTGCCACCACCGCCTACAGCAGCATAATATTCTTCTTTTTCATCTTCAATTGGGAGTCTTCAACTGAAACAAAACCTAGCAACAAATAATATCATTAATCAGTATCTACATATAGTTGTCCTTTTCACTTAAATAGGTTCTTAATTTACTTTCTTTCTGCTAACCTCCTTGGGCCTCCATTTCCTTATATGAAAAATGAAATAAAAATACTATTACCTGACTCACAGAACTGTTAAAAATGAATGGTACTACCAGGGTGTATTGTGCTAAAACTAGTGCTCGGACAACCCCTAGTAGTTGCTTGTTGGTCATTATTACCATATCAAAAACCCAAAGATGACTTCCTAAGAAGAAAGAATGGCAAAGAAAATAATCCTCATTGGTCATGCTGTCTTCTGGGTTTACACAGTCAGAGGCTGAATACATATGTTGCATTACCAAGAGTTCTAGTAACCTTGTATTTCTGAACCAGACTTCTCTAAATTTGAGGAGCAGGTATTGTCAGAGTGGATGCCATGAAGCGGAAGACCAGGAGGTGATGTCACTAAGGTCGCCGACCTTAGACCAATGTCTTTCTCTTGTTTACAAAGTTCAATTCTACCACATTCGATGTGAGTGAAACAGATGGGAAGCAGGAACTTTTTCTATTTCACGAAAATGGCTGAATAGAATGCCCTTCACAATGTCCTTCAGTTTGGAAGATTAAATCTGTGTTTTAAAGCTGACAGCTTTGCATGTCCTAGAGCAGACATGAAATTAAAAGACACCTACTCCTTGGAAGGAAAGCTACGACAAACCTAGATAGCACATTAAAAAGTAGAGATATCACTTTGCTGACAAAGGTCCATACAGTCAAAGCTACAGCTTTTCTAGTCACGTATGGCTATGAGAGTTGGACCATAAAGAAGGCTGAGCAGTGAAGAACTGATGCTTTTGAACTGTGGTGCTGGAAAAGACTCTTGAGAGTCCCTTGGACAGCAAGGAGATCAAACCAGTCAATCCTAAAGAAAATCACCCCTGAACATTCATCGGAAGGACTGATGCTGAAGCTCCAATACTTTGGCCACCTGATACGAAGAGCTGACTCACTGGAAAAGACCCTGAGGCTGGGAAAGACTGAAGGCAATAGAAGAGTGTGGAAGAGGCTGAGACGGTTAGATAGCATCACCAACTCAATGGACATAAGTTTGAGCAGGTTCTGGGAGTTGGTGATAGACAGGGAAGCCTGGCATGCTGCAGTCCATGGTGTTACAAAGCGTCGGACATGACTGACAGACTGAACAATAAAGCTTTTAAGATAAGCCCTGGAGTAACTTAAGTTATGGGTATAGAAAATCGAACTTCTACACAGTCCAAGTCGGTTCAAGTGTTATATATTCCTCACTGTTTTCACTTCTACTTAAATATTTATTCACATATATAAACTTGTGTTATGTGAAAACCTCTAACAGTTCCCTGTGAAGAAAGGAACTAAAATGATCACTGGACATTAATGAAGTATAAGGTAGCCTTTCTTCCTGGGTGTGAGAGTAAAAAATGAAACAGGCAACAGAGTGTTTGCTCCCTCATTGAAAAAATTCAATTCCTGCAACCTGTCCCATTCCTCTAATGATTTTTCTTGAAAAGTGGAAAGAAAAAATTTTCAGCTCATACTGCTAGTGAGATTTGTTCTAAAAAACCAACATAGGCAGTGTTCACTGATCTAGAAACTCTGTGGAAATGCCTAAGAATTTGCATTGTTTCAAATGAGCCAGGTATAATGAACTTTCCTAAGTTCTAGGTATTTCACTGCTCAATTATCAGATCTAACAATCATTTAAGGCTATATAGAATGTAATTACTATATACTGTAGAAATACAGAATTTCATATAATAAAAAAATTTACTTCATATTTTCATGTTTTCTGTCTTTACTGTTCTTGAAAAGGTATGTAAACTTCATTCAACAGTAAAAAGCTGAATGTATCAAAAAGTAGGTAAACTTTATTGAGCAGTAACACCTCACACTTTTAACCTTATGTTCTAGGGTCAGTCAAGCTGACAGGCTACAGATCACTTTAGAAATAGGAACCCCAAGCAGGTCTGTGCTGAATTATGGCTGAGTGGCTCCCGGCATGATCCCTTGTTATATATGAATATAAATACACAGGCACACATACATACGCACATATATTTTTTGGCAGCCTGTCTCCTCTACTGTGAATTCCTCAAGGACAGGGGATATTTTACTTTCTTTGTAGTTAGAAGTAAGCTAGCACAGTTCAGGAGACATGAGATAAACACTTATTGAATAAAAGGAGTGAAGAGTGAGGAAGGCAGAGATCTTCATGGGTTTAAGAATTTCTTCAGCTCTTTAGTTTAAAAGTGACCTCTTTTTTAACCAATATAGGGAAACTAAGTCCTGTAATGAATTCAAATATACATACAGTAAAAATGTTGAAATATCAAATATTAATACCAATTTTATACACTCAATTTTAAACTGCTGCCTTCTACATACCTTGCTTCCACCATTCACGGCCAAGCTGGTGTCTGGTGATGGTTGGGACTGGGAGTAAAGATGATTTGGAAATGCTAAGAGGAAGACTGGAGGTGGTCCAAGACATTGTCCAAGAATGACACAAGACAGGGCTGGAACCAAGCTTTCAAGTGTTATTGGCAATACTTTCTGAAATGAGAACCAACACTGATATTTCCATATCACTTTCTTTTTTCTATAGAAGGAACTACAGGGACATAAATGCACCTGGATAGAGTGCAAATTCACTATCTAAACCAACGATAAGAAACAAGAGAACAAAAGGTCTTTGGGCAGCCAAAATCATGGTCACAAAGTTCATCCACTAATAAAGAAAAGCCAGGCAGACCCTCACTAAGCTCACTTAGCTGTTTTACATTCAATTTCAGGAAGCAGAGTTATCTGGGTTGCTCCTCCACAGAAGATTAGAAGCTGCAAAAAATTTTAAAAAGGGCAGCAGGGACACTAACAGCAGCAAAAAGATACTTTTTCACCTCTGAAAGAAGAGACAGACTGGCTACTGAAAGCAAATTCAAGAATTCAAAAAGCGGAAGGGGCAAACAACCTACATATGTCAATCACCTCGGAGCCCTGCAGGATTTACTGTCTGTAATCATAATCTCAAATCAACAAAGGTTAAACTACATTGTTTAAAAAGCAAATGAAACATAAAATACACTGTAAAAAATTCTGCACAAAGAGTATAGCCAAAAAAGGATTTTTGCACACAATAGCCTATTCCCACGCTGGTATATATCGATACATAAAGCAGAGAGTCAGCATTTAAGAGCAAAGAATGATGAAATGATAGACTTCACTGTCTCACCCTGTACTTGGTTCTGTTCCACATTCTTAATTTCATATTCCTTGACCTCCTTTCAAAATGTACCCAAATTAACACCATTCCCTCCACAGGGTAGTTACCTTGCCAGAAAGTAGACTCCCAAACACACACTCCCAAGCTCAGTGTCCTTTTCTGCATCAGCCTTCATTTCATATCTCGTACTGGTATGACACATACACCCCCGAGATCGACCAGGTCCAGAGCTGGGCCTTCCCTCTCCTGATTCTGAATATGAACAACAAAATCACAAGTGAAAGCTTTGTATTACATTCTCTCCTAGATGGCTCTAGCAGTCACGCTGACGTTACAAGGTGGTCAAAAGCTGGTTTCAGTTGCAAAGTAAGGTCTTCTGTTTAGTACCCGAGGTCTGTGCCAATGAATTCGTCAGTCCTTGAGGGTTACAGAGGCAGTTTAAGGAAGGAAAAGAGGGAGAGATTTATAGGTGTGGGATGACAAGCACTTCAGGGAAGGATAAATGCCCTCTCCCATCCCCAAACGAAGGACGAGAAGATGGACAGCCAGGGTCAGTGATACTGGCACGGTCAACACCAAGAACTCGAGTTCTTCTACTAGTGCAAAAATAGTGTCTACCAGACCAACTGCTAGGTGAGCTGAGTCAGAGCAGGCTGCAGGAGCAAGTCTATGAAGATGCACCCAGGCTGCTGGTGGCGAGAACACCACCCAATCACACAATCAGATCTCAGGGCAGCTCCAGCAAGTAACACCCTTTACAGATACCCATCTCAACTGAACTATTTTCAGCAGGAATCCAAAACAATTTTCTTGGTTTGTTTTTTTTTTCTTGTAAAGAGGAACTAAACAATTTAATATCTACACAAGGATATGTCCTCCTCCCTCATACTGTTTTCCGTTCATTTATTCAACTACCAAATATTTACTCCACACCTACTATTCACTATACACTGTTAGGTACAAAAAACAAAGCACATCAATCATTATCACTACAACACTAAACTGTAGTTCTTCATTGTAACTGTGCTTCCACCCAGGTGGCTCAATGGTAAAGAATCCACCTGCCAAAGCAGGAGACCATGGTTCGATCCCTGGGTCGGGAAGATTCCCTGGAGAAGGAAACAGCAACTCACTCCAGTACTTTTGCCTGGAAAATCCCATGGACAGAGGAGCCTGTTAAGCTATAGTCCAAAGAGTTGCAAAAGAGTCAGACATGACTTAGCAACTAAACACATTGTAACCGTGCTTCTCAGCCCCATACTACCTGGCACTTAGTCCCAGAGAGGCCTGACATCAGCTTCAAAAGACAGTCTCCTTTTTACTGTTTCCAACTGTGGCCAGAGAATACAAAGAACAGCCTCTTAATTCTATAAAGAGATTGAAGCAATTGCCAAGAGACAACCACTGTGGCTGCTATTTTTAAAAGTTATCAATTCAAGAGTTGAAGCATCTGGCTCCAGGGTTTACGCCATTAAAATGATGGTCACACAAAGTGAAGGAAGCTGAAGACTGCCCTGTGAGTAGAAGAAACAGAAAATTTCATTTAGAAATTCAAAATTCAGAAAAGATAAAAAGCAGAAGCTTTAACGCTGTGTGCAAGAACTGGAGTCTACAAATAGAAATCAAGAGAATGGACTAAAAGTCAAGAAATTATCAACTCAGCATAAAGTAACTCTATGACATAAAGGAGTAAATGATAGAAACAGTGATATGTTTGTTCCCTATTTCAAAGTACCCTGGGCATGTTTTCCAATTTTCATTCTTTAACTAAATTGTGGCTATTTTCCTACTAGTTCCAGAGAAACAAATAGGACAAACCAATGTCACATTTTTACCAGTCAAACTGAAGAAAAGCTGTGAGCTCCAAGATTTCCTGATCATCTTTTACCGCCATTCATTTCTATCATTGCACTTTAATGTGAGGCAGAGACTCTGAATTGCTTGTCTGTGCCTCTTAATTCTCTTTTGACAAGCGCTTTCAAAGGTGGAAGGACCTCCAGTTGACTGACTGCACTGAATGGTTCTAGGGGCCAAAGTCCATCATCTTCACAAATTTCAAAAGTTATTAATTTAACATAAATCGACCTTAGACTGGCTCTAAGGCTAGGCAAATAACTTAGCATCTTTAACATCTGTATCTCAGATTCTCAAGGGTATGTTTTGATGATAAATAACAATATATGCAGAAGTGCTTTAAGGCTTGGCTCAAAAATCCTGCATAAATTCAAGGACTGTACTACACTGACGTCTCCAGCCCAATTTAAAATAACCCCAATGACATTTACGCATTAATTTACAACACGAGAATAGCAAGTATTAGTAAACAGTAATCATAGTTACAGTTTTACCTAAAGTCCTACCATTTGAAAGCTAAAAGATTCCACATTCCTATTCCTTCTTTTCAAGGTGAGAAATCAAACCTTGGCTTGGTGGGGATGATACTGATACTTGGCCCTAGACTCAAATCGCTGTATCAAGCATTTCTCATTTCCCAGAATTATAAATCCTCACTCCTCCAACCGACGATATGGCCGTTTAAAGGGCTAATAAATCTTTAATGACCAATCATGTCTTGTCCCCTTCACTTTCCCTCCAACATCCTTCTACCGTTTCTCGTCCTATCCGGGAGACGTGCAGGTAACAGAAGCCTGATTAGAATGAAACTCTTATCACATCCCACAATCAAGGACGCAACTTGACAACTGCTCACGGTGATCATCAATGGCAACGTTTCGGTTCTCTTTTAATTGCGGGGGCCACAGCACCCGGAAATGAAATCTCAAGCGCAACCCACTTTGCACAACCGTATCATTTCCTTAAGTTGTGCCCTACTGCGAGCGCGGGGTGCACGACTCCGAGGGAACCGCGGACCCCTAGGCACGGTTACCCTGCCTGTCGCCTCGGGCCTGGAGGTCACTCGCGCCTCACGGCCACGAGGTGGGCCCGCGGGTGCGCGATCCCCCCACCCCCGGGCCGCCGCAACGGGCGCTCGGCGGGACACGGAGGCGGCACCGGGGCCAGTCGAATCTGGGGACAGCGTCCGGGCGCAAGGGTGGGTCAACTCAACAGACCCCCAGCGGCCCGAGGCGCCCCCAGGTAACGTCCGCGCCTCAGGCGGGCCGAGGAGGCGGCGGCCTCGGCCGCGTCCCTTCAGCCGCTTTTACGACCGGCGGGAGCCCGCTCAGGGCCAACGAGGCTGGGCGCCCGGCCCGGGCCGGTCTCGAAGACAGCCGCCGCTCGGGGACCGCTCAGGGCACCGGTGCCCAGCCCCTCAGGGAGGCGCCCCGCCCTCAGATGGCCCCCGCCCGGTGCGCGCCACGCACCGCGCCCCGCCCGCGGGCCGGCCCGCACTTTCCCGCCTCGCCTCACCTCGGCAGGGGCGGGGGTCGCGCGCCCTCCCTCGCCCCCACGCCGCTCACCTGCAGGGCCCTAGGCTCGCTCCATGGCCGCCCGCGCGGTGCGGTGCGGCGCGGGCCCGGCCGCCCCCGCCGCCTCCGGGGAGGGGCAGCCCCACGCCGCGCTCACCGCCCCCAGCCGCCGCTACTGCGGCTCCCGCCCACCCCCGGCCCGGCCATTCCCCGGCCACCTCTCCCGGCGCTGAGCCGGCGGTCCCACACCCACCCCCCGCCTCCGCGGCTCGCGACTGTTGGTACCGTCCTAGCCTAACGCCTTCCCTGCGGCCAATCCAAGGGCTCTTTCAGCGAGGTCCCGCCCCCCGCCCCGGTGGGCGGGCCTACTGGACCCACTCCGGACCGCCCTGCTTAACCCTTTGCGTCCCGGGCCGGCCCAGCTTAACTCTCTCGACGCCGACTCACGCCTCTCCTGCTTCTCCCTGCCGCCCCACCCCGCTTACATAAATCGACCTCTCACTAGCCTTCGCTTTCTCTTTTCTTGGTTTTCGTAAAGCAGATAGGCAGCCAGGCAGTGGGACTGGAAGCTGCGGTTCCTAAGTTCTATTTGTGAGAAGCAGTTTCCCTCCTCCTTTTACCCAATTTGCCTTCACTTCACTGCTTCTGCCTGTGCAAAAGTAACCTCTTGCCCAAAAGAGGCCAACCTTCCCATCATGAGAGCTCTTTCTTTGGGCCAGACCAGTTCAGTTCAGTTCAGTCGCTCAGTCGTGTCCGACTCTTTGCGACCCCATGAATTGCAGCACGCCAGGCCTCTCTGTCCATCACCAACTCCCGGAGTCTACCCAAACCCATGTCCATCGAGTCGGTGATGCCATCCAACCATCTCATCCTCTGTCGTCCCCTTCTCCTCCTGCCCCCAATCCTACCCAGCTCCCCGCTAACATTTTGCAGCATTTAACAAAAAGTGTGACTAGTTTGCTGTAATAGTTTCTGAACGTCTGTCTTTTGCAAAGGACTATAAGGCCCCTGAGGGCAGGGCAGTTGTGTCTGGGTTTCCAATGCCTGACACTCAGTAGACTCCCTATATATAATTTTGTTAAGTTTTGACCTTGCTGCCCGGCTTGTGAAATTGAAAGCACCAAGTCTTAACCACCGGACTGTCAGGGAACTCCCTCCTTGTAAATAGTCTGAACTAAAGATTCTTCCTTTTCTTAAATTGTCTCCTTTCCACTGACTCCATACAGTGCATCCACTGTATAATGTATCTATTCGTTTATTCATCATATACTAAGCTTGGACTTCAGGGTTCCCATCCCTGAAATACTGTAGTGCATATTGATGCATGTGAAAAGGTGTGTGATGGGAGAGATGGGGCTGACTCTTCCGGCTTTCAGTTCAGTTCAGTTGCTCAGGCATGTCCAACTCTTTTCGACCCCATGGACTGCAGCATGCCAGGCTTCCCTGTCCATCACCAAATCCAGGAGTTTACCCAAACTCATGTCCATAAAGTCAGTGATGCCATCCAACCATTTCATCCTCTGTCGTCCCCTTCTCCTCCTGCTTTCAATCTTTCCCAGCATCAGGGTCTTTTCAAATGAGTCAGTTCTTCGCATCAATTGGTTGAAGTATTGGAGTTTCAGCTTTAGCATCAGTCCTTCCAATGAATATTCAGGACTGATCTCCTCTAAGATGGACTGGTTGGATCTCTTTGCTGTTCAAGGGACTCTTAAGAGTCTTCTCCAACACCACAGTTCAAAAGCATCAATTCTTTGGCACTCAGCTTTCTTTATAGTCCAACTCTCACATCCATACATGACTACTGGAAAAACCATAGCTTTGACTAGACGGACTTTCATTGGCAAAGTAACGTCTCTGCTTTTTAATGTGCTGTCTAGGTTGGTCATAACTTTTCTTCTTCTGGCTTTAGAGTTCATTTAAGCAAGGGAAAGAACTCCTTACTGGCTGTATGATATTGGGCGTGCCACTTGATCTTTCAGAATATTGATTTCTTTATCTGGAAAATGGGAGTTAATCATGGGACCTACCTCACAGGGTTGTGAGAACTACATAAGGAAATGTGTGGGGAGAGGACTTTCAGATTATTGTATAGTGTTTTAATTCATATATATATTTATTAAGCACTTAGTATTGGGAGATCTTAGAGGAAAAATTGGTCTTTATACCTGTCCCAGACAATCTACTTACAGAGGAAGCCCCTTTGCAGAAAGCATGAAATCAGTGCAAGAAGGAGTACACGGTCAAATGCCGGAGGAGTTGTATCAGCCTTGTATTGGATGTATTTGAAAATGTTTGGAGATCGTTTTCTGACCACGGAAATGAGCTGGGTGGTAATGAGAGTCTACCTGATTTCTCTACACAGGAACATTGGTCTGCCTGCAGTCAGCTAATCCTCCTGAACATTGTTCATTGTATCAGGAGATCATAAAGCAAAGGGCAAATCAACGTTTCCTCTAAGACACTTTGTCCCCAAAGGACTCTTTCATACCTATATTGCTGATAAAGACAGCAAGGATGGACTGTCCAACTGGTACTCGGGAGAAGCTCAGTGCATCCAGCAGCCTTAGTTCCTTAGTGACTTTAGGGACATTCAGAGAGAAGGGTTTGTGACTTCTCCAGGCAACCCACTCCAGGGCTTAATTTCACATCTATCATATCCTTCCATCCACCCCACCGTGCTGCAGGACATACACACTTTCTCCTCTTCTGTCCTCAGAGAAGGAGAACCCTGGGTTTGGGGCCTCTGTGTTAAAGGTAAAACTGTTCTGTCCCCCAGTTTTCTCTCTACTAGGCCCCATTATCCAGGCTCTTTGTGCATGTATGTATAGCACTAGCACCCCAGGTTGTGTTTCTGCTCTCCTCCTGTAATGGGCCTTATTGCCCAGCCAATCAACCATCAATATGTTCTAGTACCGTGGGGGATGCAGTCATTTAAGAAAGGGACTCTGCCTTCAAAGAGTTTACACAACTAGCACACAGGAAGCAGCTGCAAGGAATGTGGAGTACTTAAATTATGCAGCATAGGCTCTGTGATCACTGTAAGAATCAAGGCCCAGGAAGATAGTGTGGGCTGGTATTGTCAGGGAGGAAGGATCGAGGTGAGCAAAATACAAGTGGGAGAAGAAAGGGACAATAAGAGCTGAGGTTAGGCGGTGCTATGTGAATTTAAACACAGACATCCTTAGGAGATGATTCACCATTGGGAGAATTGTTCGTTCCTTCCTCCCTGTCCTCCTGCATCCTTCCCCCCGCCCCCCCCGCCTTTTCTTCCTTCCTCCCTCCTTCAACAAATGTCTACCAAGTGCCAGACACTGAACTAGACCCAGGCCATGCAAGGACCAAGAGGTCCAGGTCCTCATCCTTGAGAAGCTTACAGGCTAGTACAGAGAAACAGAATGAAAGGGCAGGCGGAGCCCCTGTTAGTTAGGTCTGAGCGCTTTGCCATGGCTTCTATGATGCTTCTTTCACAACTCACGTGGTATCTTGTGGTTCTAGGTATCTTTGTCTAGTCACCCCCTTTGCCTCTCTCTTCCCTGTCCTTGAACTGCAAGGCTTTTAAAGACACAGACTGTCTTTATTTCATCTTTATTTCCATCTGTGGTTCTGCCTTACACGGGGTAGCATCTCTGCACTGATGTGTTGAAGTGAGATTGGGTTGAAATCAGAGTGGGGGTGGGGCTGTCCCCCTCCAGCCTAGGGCAGTGCACTTCCTGCAGGATGCCCACCCCACCCCCATCTTCATCCCTGAAAATGTTACTTATCTCTCAGATGCTGCTTACTCAGGAAGACTTTCATAATTTTTCTAACTGTGCATGTTTTCCTGGGCTTCTGAGTCTCAGTCCTTTGTACCTCTTCTGTGGTATGGTTTGTATTATTGATGTCTTTGGGGGATATGTCTGACCTCTTCCCCTAATAGGTAAACCCTTTGAAGCTGAAGACTGTTTTATTCACATCTGTATCTCCCATAGTACACGGCGCATGGTAGCTTCTCAACATTTGAAAGAGTTTTAGGAGAGCAAGTCCTGGAGACGTGGAGGATTGGGAGCACCGGAGGTTTCCTTCTTGGCCCCTTCATCAATGTAAGCGTTTTCCTTCAACTCTTTTAGAATTTCCAAGTCTCTGACAATTTGTCAAGCCCTAGGACTCCAATAACTGTCCAGCAATTCCAGGGTATAAGGGGAATACTGTCTCAAGGCTCCTGTACACATGAACACAGCACACACACTCCTTTTCAGAGCATACACCCACCATGATGGATCCTACTGAAACTTATTAAGTCAATTCTGTACCAAGAAATTTGAAGGGAGCAGTTGGAGAGAGCTCACGCTGGTCCAAAGTGTTTGGAGCCTGGGAGGAGATGGTGGAAGGGTGAGTGAGTGAAGGAGCATGCCTGCTCTGCCTTGCTGCCCCCAGGGTAGGTTTTGTCCCCTGCATAGGGCTCTCTGTGGACGCTGCTTCTGCGTTTCTTTCCCAACTGGGCAAAGACAGTACAACCATACCACAAGAGAGGTACAAAGTACTGTGTCTCATTTTGCCACCAGCTTTGCAGTACTATTCCTACCCACCCTTTGCTTACAGCGTTGGGACTGCTCATTTAACCCGTCCTGTGGCACCTGTGTCGTGCCACACTCAAGTCCCAGGGACAGCATCACACACACACACACACCCTTTTAATGTCTAGAAATTCGGAATGCATATTAACTGTTTTCAGTTATTTTCTTTCCACACTAGTATTATGGTTTTTATTATTGAGCTATAGGTTACATATCATAAAACTCACCTGTACAAAGTGTGCAATGGTTTTTGTTACAGTTACAGAGTTGAGCAACCATTATATAATCTAATTTTAGAATATTTTCATCACCCTGAAACCTATATGTGCTATTTTCTCTTTTATTCTAAAAATATATTTATCTAAATACAAATATTTATCTAAACTAAAAATATATTTCGTTTTCGTTTTTTAATCTGCTCATTAAAAGCAAAAATAAAAAAAACATTATGGACAAAGTGAAATTCCTAGAATTATTGAGAATGCAAAGGGGTTATAGCTCACAAAGAGTATTTCACTTAACTGCCGTGTATGGCTGAAAGCAGGGTTCCCTGGTGGCTCAGCGGTAAAGAATCTGTCTACCAATGCAAAAGGTGCAAGCTTGATCCCTGGGTCAGTAAGATCCTCTGGAGAAACAAATGGAAACCCATTCCAGTATTCTTGCCTGGGAAATCCCACGGACAGAGGAGCCTGGTGGGCTACCGTCCATGGGGCCACAAAATATATACAACTAAGTGACAAAACAACAGCATGGCTGAAATCATTGAATTATTCAGACCAAAAAGCATACTTTGTTGTTATGTGTGCTCTTGAGTGGATGTCCAGGGCCATGTTTTGGAATGTTTTCCAGTTCTTTGGGCCTTTCTCTAGTGCCAGTGGGCACTCCAGTGGATTTGGCAGAGATAACATTGCAGATTCCAAATTGCTAATTCCCACAAGGTAGGCATTTTGTGATGTGCTTAGGATGCTACCACATGCACAGGGATATTTAACACCCCCTGCTTTTTTTTTTTTTGCTGTGATGGAAGCTCTTTTATTTTTATTAACTCAATTTATTGCATGAAGTAATTGCATTAATTACTGCATGAGGTAATTGCAGCCACATGGAAGCTCTGAGCTCCTCAAACTCAGCTCCCATCACCCACAGGAAACGTGCTAAGAAGTTAAGCTGAGACTCTTTGAGCCTCTCTCAGGACTAACTCAAGGATGTCCTAAAGCTGCAGTCCTTAATCTGGCCACACACGAATTTTGAAAATATCGCTGTGCCTGCCCCCATGCTCAAAGATTTGAATTTAATTATCTTAGGAGGAGGTCCTAGCAAGGGTAGTTTTAAAAAGCTCCTGGCTTACTTTAATTTGCAACCCAGTCTGAGAACGACTGTTCTACTAGTGACTAACCCAGGATCCTATTAATCAATTGAATTGTGGGAAATGGCCATCTTCAGGGCAGCAAAACCAGCTCAACATCGGCAATTTTATACAATTTAGTCTAATGTATATACGCAACAGGTTTTTATTTTCGACAGGGAGGTAGGACTGTCCTTCCAAAGGCATTCACAGAAAACCAGTCATTTCTCTCCAAACCCGCATCCTCAAGGTAAGAAAGATGTGGCAGGGAAGCCAATGACCTGCTCTGTCAAGATGCTGCCCCCTGATGGACCAGACCCCCTGCATATCCTCTTCCAGTGGAGTTAAGTCTTTCAGAAGCCTGGGTCTGCCAGGCACGAAGGGAAATGAGCCAAGTAGGCTGAGGATGAGACAACCAGAGGTTTCCAGGGAACATGAGAGGAAGACTTTGTCCCTCCTTCAAAGTCATTTATATTTAAGAATATGTATTTTTTACTTTTTTGTAATTTCTTTTATTTATTTATTTGTTTTTGGTTGCACTGGGTCTCTGTTGCTACTCCTGGGCTTTCTCTAGTTGCAGCGAGCAGGGGCCACTCTTCGTTGGGGTGCACAGGCTTCTCATTGCAGTGACATCTCTTATTGCAGAGCACAGGCTCTAGGTCACGCAGGCTCAGTAGCTCAGCTTGTGGACTCTAGAGGGTGGACTCAATGCTGGCATGTGGAACCTTCCTGGACCAGGGATTGAACTTGTGTCCTCTGCATTGGCAGGTGGATTCTTAGTCTATTGCACCACCAGGGAAGTCCAAAAAAACATAGTTTCAAGACAAGGCAGGCCAAATAAAACACATGGATGGGGGAAATCCAGTGCTCAGGCCTGCAGTTTTTGTGACCCTGTCCTGGAAGGTAGATGTTCATGGAAGAGGGAGGTGGCCCAGGACAGGGCAGGACAAGATACTCGACGCAGCGGGCCTAGGATCCCAGGGAGAAAGCAGCCAACAGCTCACTGTTGTGCCTGGTGTGCCCCAGGGGACACTGTAGGAGAAATGGGGAGGCAAGACATGTTGGCACAGAGGACCCCTTGGGGGTGGGAGTTCAGGGCACCCATGAAAGGACTGTGCAAGCATTCTCAGAGAGGTTAGCAAATTGCTGGCAGATATGATACTACCACGGAGAAGGCAATGGCACCCCACTCCAGTACTCTTGCCTGGAAAATCCCATGGACGAAGGAGCCTGGTAGGCTACAGTCCATGGGGTCGCTAAGAGTCGGACACAACTGAGCGACTTCACTTTCACTTTTCCCTTTCATGCACTGGAGAAGGAAATGGCAACCCACTCCAGTGTTCTTGCCTGGAGAATCCCAGGGACGGCGGAGCCTGGTGGGCTGCTGTCTATGGGATCGCACAGAGTCGAACACAACTGAAGCGACTTAGCAGCATACTACCAGGATAGCATTTTTTTCTATGGCCGTGCACAAGAAAAGGGGGGAAAAGAAAAACAGTTTAAGACACTCTCTGACCTGTTTCTCCCTTGGCATTCTGATCTTTGTTCACTGTGGCAACCACTCACCCAAGCCTGAAGTATCCACTATCCTAGAAGCCTTATCCTCACCCACCTCCAGTCATTACTGTTTTGCCAACCCTGGTTTCCTAAAGACTCCTCAAATCCAGCTCCTTCCCTCCAGCCTCACCCTTGCAGCTCCTGTTCAGGCTCGTTTTCTCCCCACTGGATTATGGCAATGACCCCTTTTCCAGCCTCTCTGTCTCTAATCTTTCCACTTTAACCCCTTGCTATCCATTCCAGAATATCCATATAGAAAACTCCATCTGGAAAGATCTTTCCAAAAGGAAATCTGGGGACTTCCCTGGTGGTCCAGTGGCTAAGACTCCATGCTTCCAATGCTGGGGGTCCTGGGTTCAATCCCTGGTCAGGGAACTAGATCCCACGTGTTACAACTAAGAGCAAAGATCCTATGTGCTGCATCTGAGACCCACGTGCCAAATAAATAAATATTTTAAAATAAAACAAAACAAAACACAAAAGGAAATCTGAATCACATTATATACCTACCTGCTTATAAACTTTCAGTGACCTGAAGATGAAAGCCCAAGGTTCTCAGCAGAGCATACAGAACCTCAGGGCTGGGAGTCACAGCCTTCTTGCACAAACTCATCAGCCTTCTTGGCCACATGTTTTACGTTCTCGAAATACGGAACTGTGTAAAGCGCTCCTGTATACCCCCTGCTAGTTCATGCCTACATACTTTTGCTCAAGTTGTTCTCCATCTGGAATTCCCTTCCCACCTTCCTCCAGCCTTACTCATCCATAAAATGTCATCTTTAAGGAAAAGCTAAGTACCCCATCACTCAGCTCGCCTAGGCCTCTGCACATCCCTCTATATTATAGTGACTGAAGATCTTCCTTCTGTTTAAAATATAGGGATTTACCATACATTTCCCTCTAAACATTGGATACATCCTATAAATTTTGGTATCTTGCATTTTGTTTTCATTTTCTAATTCCCCTTGTGATTACTTCTTTGATCCATTGGTTTTTTAGGAGTGCGTTGTTTAATTTCCACATGTTCGTGAATTTCCCAAATTTCCGTCTGTTATTGATTTCTAATTTCATTCCATCGTGGTTATGAAACACACTTTGTGTGACTTTAGTTTTTTTGAATCTCTGAGGCCTGTATTATAGCCTAACACATGAGCAGTCCTGGAATGCTTCTATTACACTTGAAGAGAATGCATGTTCTGCTTTTTGTTGGGTGGTGTGTTCTACAGATCTCTACTTCTAGTGGGTTTTTAGTATTGTTCAAGTTTTCTATTTTCTTGTTAATATTCTGCATAGTTGTTTTAGCCATTATTGAAAGTAGGTATGTATTAAAGTGGCTTCCCTGGTGGCTCAGCAGTAAAGGATCCACCTACAATGCAGGAGACACAGGTTTGATCTCTTGGTCGGGAAGATCCCCTGGAGGAGGGCATGGCAATCCAGCCCCATATTCTTGCCTGGAGAAGCCCATGGACAGAGTAGCCTGGCAGACTATGGTCCCTGGTGTCGCAAGGAATCGAACACAACTAACGCAACTGAGCACATATGCACACATGTATTAAAGTCACTATTCTTGTTGAATTGCCTGTTTTTCTTTCAATTCTGTCAGTTTTTGCTTTATGTATTTTGCAGCACCATTATTAGGTGCATATGTGGTTTTAATAGTTATATCTTCTGGATAACTTGACCCTTTATCTTTCTAAAATGACTTTCTTTGTCTCTAGCAACATTTTTTTTTTTAAAGTCTGTTTTATCTGATATTAGTGTAGCTACCCAAACTCTTTTTGATTACTCTTTGCATGGAATATCTTTTACCATCCTTTCTCTTTTTTTAATCCATTCTGTCAGTATTTGCCTTTTAATTGGAATATTTAATCCAATTAATGTAAGGTACAAATAAGGTAGGATTTGCTTGCTATTTTGATATTTGTTATCTCTATGTCTTGTGACTTTTTGTTCCTTTACTCATCCATTAATGCCTTCTTTTGTGTTAAATCAGTATTTTCTAGCATACCATTTTTTAATTCCCTTGTTTCTTTTACTATATATTTTTAAGTCATTTTCTTTGTGATTTCCCTGGTGATTACAGTTACCATCTTAATTTATAACAGTGTAGTTCAAATTAATGCCAACTTTAATATAGTACATGAAGCTTTGCTTCTATATAGCTTCTCCTTTCCTCTGTGCTCTATTGTTATATAAGCTAAATCTTGATGCGTGCGTGTTGATCAGTACACATTTATAATCATTACTTTCTTCTTATATTGAAATCATCTATTTCTCACACTGACTAAAAGCTCTTTGAGGGTATGGGCTATGTCTTACTCTTATTTGTATACCTAGAAACTGGTAGAGTGTCTGGTACACAGTGGTTGCTCAATAAATACATGTTGACTGAAAATAAAGTGAATGGAACACTGAATAGGTAAACAGACTACAGAACTTTTACAAGATCACTGAATAAGGATGCATAGGTTGAACTAAACTCACATCATCATTAACTATGATGTTTGTATACATGTTTAGGAAAGTCAGTTGTTATTAAGCTATTCTCGGACAATTCCATTTGTTTAGCTCTAGGAAAGTATTGCATTTCATTGTGTGTTACTCACTCAGTCATGTCCAACTCTTTGCAACCCCGTGGACTGTGGTTGGCCAGGCTCCTCTGTCCATGGGATTCTCCAGGCACAAATACTGGAGTGGGTTGCCATTTCCTTCTCCAGGGGATCTTCCTAACCCTGGGATCAAACCCAGGTCTTCTGCATTGCAGGCAGATTCTTTACTGTCTGAGCCACCAGGGAAGCCCTAGGAAAGGATTGGTTCCATATAAAAAATTTGATTGTGGGTGGCCCTTCTTAGTATCTGCTTGATACTCATGTCCTGTGTTGGGAGGGTAGTGCAGATGGATTACTCCCTGGTTAGGTCAGACAGGTGGGAGGGGAGGAGAGGGAGAGAGAGAGGGAAGGAGAGGAAGAGGAAGGGAAGAATGAGGATGTCAGAAGGATGGAGAACCGCTTTGAGAATGTTGCTTCAAAAAAGTGATTACAGAGGAAGCAAACCAACCTCAAAAGGGAAAACCTTTCATAATAACAGTTGGGCAACATTATCTAATGTCAGCAATAGAGCAGTTCAATGTCCTTTCAGGGACCTCGAAGTAATGAAGTTTCATGCAAGGATGTACTGACTTTGGATTTGGTCCAGCCTCCTCATGTTACTGATGTAGAAACAGGTCTGGAGTTGCAGTAAGTTGCCCACAGTAACACAAATGGTTAGAGTAGAATCGGAACTAGAGATTGGATTTCAACACCGTTCTCCCTCCTGGTACCCAATGGATGGAGCTGTCTGATTAACTAGGACCACCTTCTCACCTTGCCTAGTCCTCCCTATCAGAAAGGAGCTATAGCTCTCTGGATCTGGCTAGTGATGTCTTTCACCTACATGTGTGACTGTTACTATACAGGGTAGACACTACTAGCTTCCCATTTTATAGTCATTCTTTCACGCTTCCCTCTGCTTTCAGCCTCTGGTAGGGGCTGGACATGTCCAAAGTTGTTTTCCCAGCTTCCCATGCTGCTAGAACAGGGACATATGACCCATCCCAACTGATGGGACCTGAAGAGAAATTATCTGGAGGGTTCCTAGAGATCATCCTCCTTATTAAAAGGAGAATGACAAGGAGAAATGTCCAACTTCCTGCCTTGGGATGTGTCTCTCTGAAGAGGTTAGTATGCAGACTGGCAGCAACTATATGACCATGAGGGTAGAAGCCTGAAAACAGGGCCAACCATCTGAAGAAGGCAGAAAGGAAGCATAGAAAGTGCCAGGTGATTTTCTCCATTATGTTTAAGTCCTAAAGATATCATATATATAGAAGATTATAGGCATATAGCTCCATGAAATTTCACACACTGAACATACCTGTTTAACCAGCATCTTCTAATCACTACCTCCCACAAAGGTAGACACTATCCTGATCTCTAACATCATAGACAAGTTTACCTACTTCTGTGCAGTGTGTAGATGGAACCTGAATGGATCCTGACTGATAAGTCCTTTTTTGGCTGCTCTGGATGTAATGTTTATATAAAATGGTGTGGTTTGAATTTCTGACTCATCAGAAATCCATCAGATGCAATCAAAATATTAAAGCAATTCAGCCACTCTAAGAACCAACCATGAAGTCTGAAATGTTTTCAGGGCATCAGAATTAGCAACCTCTACTTTCTTAAATTCTCTGAACTGGTATGCTGTATACTTTCTCTGGGATAAGTTCTTCCCTTAAGCTAATTGACTTTGTCTCTTGGAAACCCGAGGCCCTGGCTGTATTCCATTCCAGGATATGACACTGGAACATGCTTAGTCACTCAGTTGTGTCAGACTTTTTGTGACCCCATGGACTGAAGCCTGCCAGGTACCTCTGTCCGTGGGATTTCCCAGGCAAAAATATTGGAGTGGGTTGCCATTTATTTCCCCCAGATAAGTCCTTTTCTGAATGCACGGTATTCTTCCATGTCTGGTATACTTCATTTAACAGTTTGTGAGATTCATCCATGTTGTGTGTGGTTACAGATCATTCACTCTCACTGCTGAATAGAATTCCATTGGGAGAATATGTTAAAATTTATTTATCCATTTTTACTCTTGGTAGACATGGGGATAGTTTCCAGGTTTTGACTGTTATAAGTAATGCTGCCATAAGCATTCTTTTGTCATGAAGAACGCTTGGGTTACCTAGGAGTGGACCCACTGGGTTATCAGGTATGCATATGTCAGAATTAGTGCCAGTTTTCCAAAGGGGTGGTATCAATTTAAATGCACACCAGCAGTACGTGAATGGCAGTAGCTGCACATTCTTGCCACCTGGAACCTTTCTGAGCCACTGAATTGACCTGACCTGAACTGTCTTCTTCCAACTAAGAGTGTCTAAGCAGGGACCAGTTAGACTCTCTGTTATATGCAGCCCAGAACTTTCCAACTAAGGCACTCTACAAAGGTAGATCCTGTGCTTTGCTCTGAAAGGCATCTTTCCTTAAAGGCCAACCACTTTCTGATCTGGTGGGTCACCCACTGCCCTGGCTGAGGCCAGTTGGAGCAGGGCCTTATTGTTTCTTTAGGGAGTGACACCACCCACCCAGACCCTCCTTATTTCTTTCCTAGACTATTGTAATACTCTGCTAATGGATTCTCTCATCTGAGTATCTCCCTACTCCAGTGTATCCTCATATATTGCCACATATACCTCCTGAGGTCTCTTGGATAGTCTAAAAACAACTGTAATTGTTTTTTGTTTTTTTTTTTGATAATCCACTTAGCTATCCAAGAATACAAGGAAAGGATTCTTTGCTAACAGCCAACTAATCACCCAGTAGAGCTACTGCTGTTACTGAGAGCTCATTTTGTCCGCCAAGCCCCGTGCTAAGGGCATCCCAGATATTATCTCATTTTTTCTCACAATAATCTTAAAAAAGACCTTTGTGCCAGTTATCAATTTATGGCTCCTCAGCTCCAATCTACCCTTCGTTGCCTGCTCTGAAAATCACCTTTTAAATATTTTTCCTTTAATAGGCGGCGGCACCATGTTAAGCCCTGTCAGTAGAGGGCGCCAGAGAGACACTGCAAGGAGGAGGGGGCCTTCCTTCTCTGTGCTAATGTGCCCCTGGCAGATGGCCAGGCTCCTGCAGTGCGTTGCAGCCAGGGGCTTCCCCAAGTAGCCCTTCTGGTGTCTCTAGTGAGACCCTTTTCCATAAATGTCTTTTTTCTAGCACCCTGGCAGGGGAGTAGTGGGAGTGGGGGTGGCGTTCAAGCAAGTCCCAGCTTCCTTGGTTCTTTATCTCAGCCAGAGAGGGTGGTGGCTGCCTCCTGTCTGCTATTTTTGTATTTTACAGAGTTCTCTTCACTTTCTACTAGCTGGTCCTTCCTCAGTCCAACCCACTTCTATAGTTTGTAAGTCTTTCAAATTACTGTTTGTTTCTATTTTCTGACTGGACACTGATGGATATAGTGCTTTTCTGATAACCACCCCCCGCCCCTTTTTTAAGGTTAATGACTTATTATTTTTTGTTTAGTTGTCCTTATTATTATTGCAGTCCCAAAACCTCTGCCAGTTGCCTGTATCTCCTGTCTGTAAGCACAGACATATTCGTTATTTCAACACCCTCACCGTCTTTAAGCAGTCTTTCCCTGGAGCCTTCTGAGTCTCTCCTACACAGACTTTTTACTTGGTCCCCTTCAGCATCAGGTTGGGAATCTCCTTGGGCTCCCAGAAGGGGGATCACTCATCCACGTTCTTCCAAATTTTGTCATTTTCTTTTTTCTTCCTATCTTTGCAAGTGTATGTCTTTTAAAATACCCTTTGAGGTCCCAGTTACCGAGCCAGGTTTAGTCTTATTTTAGAGCAAATTTTCATTTATGTCTTATCCTTTTTAGAGACTTTGTAATGATTAATGTTATTGCTAAGTTTCCAGTAAAGAGCTTACTTCATTTAGAAAAAAAAAAAAACCCTTTTATTGTTGTTTTAGCAGGGTTTGGAGAGGAGGCAAAATAGCACATACATGTGTTTATTCTGCCTTCTTTACCCAGAATCCCCTGTATACATTCCTTTGAAATCCACTTTTTATTTTTAACTTAACAGTATATCATGAACAACTTTTCAAACTATTACATATTCCTTTATTAAATTTTCTTAAATTACTAAATTAAGAAATTTTCTTAAATTACTTAAATTTCCTTAAGTTACTAAAACGTTTTAAAATATCTTTTGTATCCTCTGCTGATGGTATGCTGTAACTTATTGAGGGGATTTCCCTGTGACGGACATTTAGGTTGTTTTCATTTGTTTGCTCCTGAGAAATTTGTATAAGGGTTGTGGTGCAGACCTGTATAACAGAGATGGGAGTGCTCACCCAGTACCCCGGCAGTCCTAACCCAGAGACAGTTTGTCATATTCACAGTGCCGTTATATTCCCAGGGGCTCTGGAGAACTCAGAGATGACTGGAATTGTCTTCTTTGATCACCCATCCCACTGCCAAGGGCAGAACATCCAGACCACCCTCTTAGCTTATTGTTCTTATTGTTTGGTCACTAGGTCATGTCCGACTCTTTTGTGACCTCATGGACTCTAGCCCGCCAGGCTCCTCTGTCCATGGGATTTCCCAGGCAAGAATACTGGAATGAGTTGCCATTTTTATTTCCTTCTCCAGGGGATTTTCCTAACCCAGGGATTGAAACCGCATCTCCTGCTTTGCAGGCGGATTTTTTACTGCTCTGCCACCCTTTTAGCTCAGTTCAATCCAGTTGCTCAGTCATGTCTGACTCTTTGCAACCCCATGGACGGCAGCACACCAGGCTTCCCTGTCCACCACCAACTCCCGGAGCTTGCTCAAACTCATGTCCATTGAGTTGGTGATGCCATCCAACCATTTTATCCTCTGTCATCTCCTTCTTCTGCCTTCATTCTTTCCCAGCATCAGGGTCTTTTCCAGTGAGTCAGTTCTTCGCATTAGGTGGCCAAAGTATTGGAGCTTCAGCTTCAGCATCAGTCCTTTCAATGAATATTCAGGGGACTGATTTCCTTTAGGATGGACTGGTTGGATCTCCTTGCAGTCCAAGGGAGTCTCAAGAGTCTTCTCCAACACCACAGTTCAAAAGCATCAATTCTTTGGCACTCAGCTTTCTTTATAGTCCAACTCTCACATCCATACATGACTACTGGAAAAACCATAGCCTTGACTAGATGGACCTTTGTTGGCCAAGTAATGTCTCCGCTTTTTAATATGCTGTCTAGGTTGGTCATAGCTTTTCTTCCAAGGAGCAAGCGTCTTTTAATTTCATGGCTGCAATCACCATCTGCAGTGATTTTGGAGCCCAAGAAAATAAAGTCCGTCACTGTTTCCATTTTTTCCCCACCTATTTGCCATGAAGTGACCCTCTTAGCTGGCCGCCTGCTACTCAACAGCTTGACCAAGAAAAGGCAAGAACATGACAAGCTGTTCTTTATTTCCAACTTGTCTTTAGTTTTTCCTTCTCCCATTTAACTCCTAATTTGCCTTTGATATAGGAAACATCTGCTATTGGCTTCCCTTACATACAAGTAAATAATGTGGTCCTAATTAAATGTCTGTCTTTGAGTTAGTATTTGATCCTATTACCTACAGTGTTTCTGTGCTTATTCTCCTGGATAAATTCATATGCTCATCCAGGAGTGTTTTCCATGGATAAGTGAGGCCCCGTCTAACTGCTGGGTGGGTCTGGATTCTGTACCGCCACTGTGGCTCATCCGACTTCAGCACGGAAGGGTGGGATAGAACAATTTTTAGCATCTCTGGTTATAAAATTCACCAAATAATGACATAATTACACAGAAATAAATATGGGATGCTCGATGAAAAGCTAAGTTTTGGAGAAACTTACAAGGAAAATAAAAGTAATTTTGACTCTTCCAATCTTTACCCTCCTCCATACATAAACACAGACAGGCAGCTCACAAGTAAATGCAAGGTTTTCAACATCCAACAGTTTGGAGTAATGAAAAAAAAAAGGCCCGAAGTAAAACACTGTACACAGTGCCTTTCCTTGTCCTTTTTAAAACTCGAAAGAGGTTCAAGCAACAACATTCTCTTTCTGAGCTGAAACCCACAGGGGCTGAGGCTGCTCTGGGACAGTGTTCCTTTTATGAACTGTGAGCAAAGACTGGGCTTATTCATAGAACTTGCTGGGCACTCAGACCACAGTCTTCCCGGGCTGCTGCTTGTGAACCGTTCAGTGGTGTAGACTGAGCCTTGATGGTATCGCTGACCTCCAGGGGGCAACATGGGGTCTGCTTCTGAAGTAGCCTGTTCTGCTCTTGTCTTTTCTCTTCTCTTTGCTTCGGAAGCTGGCTGGGGTAGGGAAGGGCTTTACTGTCAGGTCCGATCTGCTCTCCACAGTCAAGCTTCCTTCCAACCTGTGTTTCCTGAGCTTCATCCACGTGCAGGGCCCTGGGAACAATAGAGAGTGCCCGTCTGGTGGGGAGATAGACACGTACAGCCAGAATCACAAGACTGCCTTTTCACACCCCTTGCTCAGATAACAAACTCCTACCTGCCAGCTATATGGGCCAGCTCCACAGTTTCAATAGAAGAGAGGCTTAGGGAAGCCTGTCTGGTTGGAGGCAGATAGTAAGGGAACTGGACAGAACAGTTTCTTCTTAGATTGTACACTGCACATCAATACATATGAGAAGCCCCATATATATGGCAAAGCTTTCCAAACATGCTTTTCCTTACTTATTGTTGGTATGTAATCGCTTTACATTGTTGTGTTAGTTTCTGCTGTACAACGAGATGTATCAGCTATTTGTATACATATATCCACTCCCTCTTGAGCCTCCCCCCCACTGCCCCTTCCCACCTCTCTAGGTCAACACAGAGCGCTGGGCTGGGGTCCCTGTTATATAGCAGCTTCCTACTAGCTAGCTATTTTACATACAGCAGTGTATATATGTCAGGGCTACTCTCCCAATTCATCCTACTCTCCCCTTGCTCCCTCCCTGTGTCCACATGTTCGTTCTCTACATCTGCATCTTTATTCCTTCCCTGCAAATAGGTTCATCAATACCACTTTTCTGGATTCCACATATGTGTGTTACAAAGGTGCTTTTATTCATGAACATTAGATTGAGAAGATGTCGGTTTTCCACATTACATATTTCACCACATTTTAAAATGTTTTTCTTATTTTGTTATTATGCAAGGAGAGGGAAGGAGCCATGGGTGGAGACGGTAGGAGGGCAGCTAAAGGCCCCCAGGTCCCTTGGGCTGCCTATAGCCAGGCCCTGCACTAGGCACAGAGGACAGTATCCAGCATCGCCCCCACCGCAGAGGAGGTTACTGTGTCCAGGAGACTCTCTATGCAAGTAAAACAGGCCTTCAAGGGTCATGAGTGCTGCTGCTTGTTCTTTCACTGTTTATTGAGTGTCTACTATTAATACAACCTAGCCACTGTGCTGGGCCCTGAAGGTATGAGAGTTCCTGTTCACCGATCTCATGGGGCAGAGAGACCCTAGGGGTAGGCTTGTCTGATTCAACATAGGACAGCCAGCTAAACTGGAATTTCAGAGAAACAAAGCACAATTTTTTAGCGTAAGTGTGTTTCACACAATATTCTGATCTCTAAGTCAGGCAGCAGATAGGAGACTCCATAAAGAAGGCCAAGTGCTCAGGAACGCAGAGGGAGGGTTTCTTTCAGGTTGCCAACTGTGTGGCACGTCCTCAGCGAGGCCACTGGGACCGGCCCTGCACCTTTGAGACTCTGAAGTTATAGTGCACGTGGGCGTGTTTGTCGTTGTCTCACCCAGGCCAGTGGGAGCTCCTCCGGGGCAGCGTCCTCAACCATCCTACTCCCTGTTCTGATTTCCAGCAAGTGGGTGTTCAGGAAATACTTGTTGAATGGAGGAGTGTGCCTGGTGAGGTGGAAAGAAGGCATGGTGCCCAGGGGAGGTGGCACTGGAGTAAGTCTTTACTAAATAGAGGAGTAGGAAGGACATTCCAGGCAGGGGGACCAGAGTGAGCAGGGATGGAAAGGAGCAGGAGAGAAGGTGGCCAGATCTTATGGGCATGTAGGGGATGTGTCTGGGAAGGAGGTGGGAGTGGAAAAAGTGGCAGGGGTCTAGCCAGGCAGGTTCTCATGTGCCCACCCCACGGAGGGGAACCAACAGAGGTTTTAAGGTTTAAGGGAGAATTGGAGCAGTCTGAGGTCAAAGCAGAGAAGGTGTCCTGGAGGCCAGTTCATCCTCACAAGGGTCCGGGTGAGAGGGTCTGAATTGAGGCCAGGATGGTGCTGGTGGAAAGCAGGGGACCATTGGTGGGTGCTTAGGGGAAGAATCAACAGGACTTAGGTATGCAAGTGCTAGATTCGGCCTCTGTTGGGAGAGGGAGGGTGACATTTAAGCAGAGTCCTGAGCAGTCCAGGATGACAAGGGCAAGGTCTTGGGTTGGGAAGAAGGAATTATAGGCAGAACCACCACCAGGAGTACATGCG
The DNA here is from genome assembly GCF_054371585.1 of Giraffa tippelskirchi. Taxonomy (NCBI): domain Eukaryota; kingdom Metazoa; phylum Chordata; class Mammalia; order Artiodactyla; family Giraffidae; genus Giraffa; species Giraffa tippelskirchi. The sequence goes on from NC_137279.1 coordinate 19,845,143, forward strand.
CTGAGGAACAAGGGGACACGGTAAGCCCTGGGGAACAGTAGGCGCTCTGTGTAGCCAAGGCCAACTGACCTGCAGTTCTCTCCACGTGGATAACAGCTCACACCCTGGCCCCACCAGCTGGGAGGAGTCCTGAGTTATGGGTAAGATGGGTCTAGTGCGTGATAAGTTTCCCTCTGTGCCCCCAAGGGTACTTAGCATTGGCCATGACCTCAGAGAACAAATTCTTCCTTGGGGAGCCGTGTAGGCTGCTCAGCTGTCTCTGAGTGGTGAGTTCTGAGGATTAAAAAGCAAACACACAGAGATGGACAGTGAGCTGATGGCATTTCACAGGACGGTGATGATTGCAAAGCCATGTGAGCGGTTGGATAGGAAATTAAGCTCATGAATTTCCGCTCTGAGCCAGGCCCTGCCCTAGTCCTTGAGGTCTCTGCCATCTGCCCCTCCAGCCTGGGCTCAGAGGAGTGAAGGCCAGGATCAGTGAAGAGAGGGTAGGGTTTTATTTTGGATTGTTGTTTTTTTATAATTTAATTTTATTTATTTGCATGTGGCTATGTTAGGTCTTCATTGCTGCACAAGCTTTTCTCTAGTTGCAGTGTGTGAGCTTCTCATTGTGGTGGCTTCTCTTGTGGATCACGGGCTATAGGGCTTCAGTAGTTGCAGCTCCCAGGCTCTAGAACACAGGCTCAGTAGTTGTGGCATACAGACTTAGTTGTTCTGTGGCATGTGGGATTCTCCTGAATCAGGGATCACACCCCTGTCTCCTTCAATAGCAGGCAGATTCTTTACCACCGAGCCACCGGCGAAGCCCCCGGTTTTGTTTCTTTTTTTTAGATATAATTTTATCCTTTTTTATTATTTAAAAAAATTGTTATTTACTTATTTATATTTTGGCCATGCCACATGGCTTGCAGGATCTCAGTTCCCTGACAAGGGACTGAACCCAAGCCAAAACAATGAAAGTATGGAATATTAACCACTAGGCCACCAGGGAACTCCCTTGTCTTTTGCTTTTGTTGTTGTTCAGTTGCTAAGTCATGTCCCACTCTTTGCAATATCATGGACTGCAGCACAACAGGCTCCTCCGTCCTCCACTATCTCCTGGAGTTTGCTCAGATTCATGTCCATTGAGTCGGTGATCCTATCTAACCATCTCATCCTCTGTGGACCCCTTTTCTTTTTGTCTTCAATCTTTCCTGGCATCAGGGTCTTTTGTTCAATGAGTCAGCTCTTCGCGTTAGGTGGCCAAAGTACTGGAGCTTCAGCTTCAGCATCAGTCCTTCCAATGAATATCCAGGGTTGATTTCCTTTAGGATTCACTGATTTGATCTTGCAGTTCAAAGGTTCTCCAGCACTACAATTCAAAAGCATCAATTCTCATGTGCTCAGCCCTCTCTTTTGTCCAACTCTCACATTCATACATGATAACCGGAACAACCACAGCTTTGACTGGATGGACCTTTGTTGGCAAAGTGATGTCTCTGCTTTTTAATGTGCTGTCTAGATTTGTCAACGCTTTCCTCCCTAGGAGCAAGCATCTTTTAATTTCACAGCTATAGTCACATCCACAGTTATTTTGGAGCCTAGGAAGATAAAATCTGTCACTGCTTCCACTTTTCCCTCTTCTATTTGCCATGAAGTGATGGAACCACATGCCGTGCTTTAGGTTTTTAATATTGAGTTTTAAGCCAGCTTTTTCACTCTTCTCTTTCACCCTCATCAAAAGCCTCTTTAGTTTCTCTTTACTTTCTGCGTTAGAGTGGTATCATCTGCATATCTGAAGTCATTGATATTTCTCCTGGAAATCTTGATTCCAGCTTGTGATTCATCCAGCCTGGCATTTCATATAATGTACTCTGTATGTAAGTTAAATAAGCAGGGTGACAATTTATAGCCTTGTCATACTCCTTTCCTGATTTGGAACCAGTCCGTTGTTCCATGTCCTGTTCTAACTGTTACTTCTTGGCCCAAATAAAGGTTTCTCAGGAGACAGGTAAGGTGGTCTTATACTCCCATCTCTTTAAGAATTTTCTAGTTTTTTGTGATCCACACAATCAAGACTTTGGCATAGTCAGTGAGGCAGAAGTAGATGTTTTTCTGAAATTTCCTTGCTTTCTGCATGATCCAATGAATGTTGACAGTTTGTTCTCTGGTTCCTCTGCCTCTTGCAAATTAGCTTGTACATCTGGAAGTTCTTGGTTCACGTACTGCTGAAGCCTCGCTTGAAGGATTTTGAGCATAAACTTGCTAGCATGTGAAATGATTGCAACTGTACAGTTTTTTGCTTTTACTAAATTATTTTTAATTTGCATAGAGTAAAAGTCACTTTTTGGGTATATAATGTATGCATTTTTACACACCTATAGATTTTTGTGATCTCAGATAGGATATCGAACAATTCCAACACCCCAAAGATTTCTCTTTTGTATTCAGACCTTTCCTCCATCTCTAAACCCTAGCTACTGCTGCTTTGTTCTCTGTTCTTATATTTTTGTCTTGTCCAGATTGTCACATAAATAGAATCATACAGTATGTACCTTCTTGAGACTGAGTTTTCACTTAGCACAATATATCTGAGATCCATCTATGCTGATACAAATGTCATAATCTTTTCATGTTCATTGCCCAGTAGTTTTCCATGTATATGTGTGACAGTTTATCCACTGGCTGTTGAAAGGCATTGGTTTATTTCCAGTTGGGGGCTATTATCAATAATGCCGGTATAAACATTTATATACAGGTTTTTGTGTGAAATACATTTTCATTTCTCTAGGATAAATACCCAAAAGTGGATTGTTGGCTCCCAGGGAGGTGAAAGTTTAACTTTTTAAGAAATTGCCCATTTTCCAGGGTGACCGTACCATTTTGCCTATGAGAGAGTTTTGTTGTTGCTCTTTCTTTCATTTTTCCCTGCCTTTTTTTGTTTCATCTTTCTTTTAAATTTTTATTGAAGTAGAGCTTATATGTCATCTGAATTGAAGAATGTATAACACTAGATGGACTTCCATTTGTATGTATACCCTTGTAACTACCACCCGTATCAAGACGTGGGTGGTCCTGGCACTTCTTCCCAGTAAATAGCCCACAATCCAGCAGTGGAATTGCTATCCTGAGTTCTAGCACCAGAGATTAGCGTTGCCTGTTTTAGAGCTGCATTTATATGGAATCATACAGTATGTAATCTTGTGTCTGTCTTCTTTTTGTTCAGCGTCATGTGAAGTCCACCCAGCAGCATTTTGGTCTTTTTTGCATTTGCTGAGTAGTGTTGTGGTAAATGACTATGCCTCAATACTCACTCTCCTCTTTTTTTAAAAAAAAGTTTTTTTGTTCCTCCTCTTGGCATTCGGGAATCCCAGTGCCTCCACTAGGGATCCAACCTGTGCCCCCTGCAGTAGAAGCATGGAGTCCCAACCAGTTTACTGCCAGGAAGATCCCAATACTCGCTCTCCTGTGACAAATATTTGGGTTGGATCCAGTATCATGGCTGTTAGGGACAAAGCTGCTCTGAAGATTCTTGTGTGTTTCTGTATGTTTGGGGTGGCCACAAGCACTCATTTCTGTTGGGTACACACCCAGGAGAGAATTACTGGGTTCATTTAGCATTAGTAGAAAATGTAGAACAGTTTTCCAAGAGGGAGGCCAGTTTACAGTCCCAGCAGCAAGGTAGACAGACACTCACCCTGTTCCCTGACATAGTATTATCGGGTCTTTTCATTGTAACCATTATGATGTAAGTATAGTCTTATCTCATTGTGGTTTTAATTCTCATTTCTCCAATGACTAATGATATTGAGCATCATTTTATATATTTCTTGGCCATCTGTATATCCTCTTACGTGAGGAGCCTGTTTAAATGTTTTGTCCTTTTTTAAAAAAATATTTTTTCGGCCCCGTCTTGAGACATGTGGGATCTTAGTTCCCTGACCAGGGATCAAACCAGTGCCCCTTGCATTGGAAGCTTGAAGTCTTCACCACTGGACTACCAGGTAAGTCCCTTGTCCATTTTTAGGACTGAGTTACCTTGTTGCTCTTTCTTTGCAAGAGAATGGAGGCTGTGGGAAGTATCTAAACTTAGCCAGTGATCAAATCAGAGAGAGAAAACTGACATCGGTCCTGGGACAAAAGATGCTTTTTGTGCTGTGAGTGGGAAGAGGGAAGAGGTGAGCTGTCTCCTCTGAGCTCTTGCACAGCCTGGGGCGGTTCTGTGTAGTTGGCCCACTGACCTCAAAGATCTTGAAAGCCCCTGTCCCATGCCTGGTCTTTCTCACAAGCCCCTTTGGTAAATACTGGGAGGTCTGGGGAAGGATTGGCCTTCCCTGCTGGCTCACAGTGTTGACTGCTCTGCACAATCAGCTGGGTCTTGATGGAGTGAGGACCTTTCTGGGGGGCAGAGTGACACAGGGTGCTTTGCAGTGCTCCTCTATCACAGGCAGGCACCCCGAGGGAGGTGTCACCTGGGTCCCCCAGCAGTGTGTCCTAGGGGGCTTACAGACAGCAGGAGGGCTTCACTGCCCACAGCCCTGGGCTGAGTGGCCAGATCTGACTGTGTAAGTTATATCTACATCATTCTTCTTTTGGGTATAATCTAATCAGTAAAACAATTTTTTTAATTGAAGTGAAATGTTTATAGTGAGCGAAGTCGCTCAGTCATGTCCGACTCTTTGCGACCCCATGGACTGTAGTCCACCAGGCTCCTCTGTCTATGGGATTTTCCAGGCAAGAATACTGGAGTGGGTTGCCATTTCCTTCTCCAGGAGATCTTCCCAACCCAGGGATTGAACCCAGGTCTCCTGCATTGTAGGCAGACGCTTTACCGTCTGAGCCCCCAGAAAGTCTATATGTTTATATTGAAGTTTAAAAATCATAAGCTAACAGATAATAAATTATCATGATGTGAATACATCCATCTAACAGCCACCTAGGTCAAGAAATAGAATATTTCTAGCATCCCAGGAGCCCTACCTACCCTCTCCCAATTGCTGCCTTGTTTGTCTTTCTTGAAGGTAACTACTGTTGTCTTTGTCGTTTAGTCGCTAAGTCGTGTGTGACTCTTTGCAATCCCATAGACTGTAACCCTCCAGGCTCCTCTGTCCATAGGATTTCCCAGGCAAGAATACTGGAGTGGGTTGCCGTTTCCTTCTGCAGGGGATCTTCCCGACCCAGGAATCGAACCCTCATCTCCTGCGTGGCAGACGAAGTCTTTACCACTGAGCCACCTGGGAAGCCCAACTATGCCCATGCACCACAACTACTGAACCTGTGCTCAAGAGCCTGGGAGCTGTAACTACTGAAGCCTGTGAGCCCTAGAGCCTGTGCTCGGCAGTAAGAGAAGCCACCACAATGAAGCCCACACATTGCAACTAGGGAGTAGCCCTCACTCACTACAACTGGAGAGAAGCCCATATAGCAACAAAGACCCAGCAGAGTCAATAAATAAGTAAATAAAATTATATATATATATATATAAAGACTTAGTTCCTTAAAAAAAAAAAAAATAGCCTAACCCAAACATCAGAATTCTCTCTCTGCTCTGCTTATTTTGCTAAAGTCTGCTCTGATCATCTAAAATCAGGCCCTAAGCAGACAGAGTCTAGATGAGACTAAACTTCCTCTTAATGGAAAGACAGGGAGGTTTGTTTCTCTAAGGTCTGGATCCAGCAGGCTGAAGGAAAATATAAAATCCCTTCAGCGTGAGGATGTCGTGGAGGCCACCATATGTTAGCTGAGGTTGACTTCCCACAGAAAACAATTAAGTGAAAATTTCCCTCATTATCGAAGCTTCAATTTCCCTGAAGTTGGGAGGACAGGGGAGTTATAAAATGCTGTGTAAACACAGTAACTGAGATAAGAATAACAAAATGGAGTGTGAGTGAGCTAGATTAATCGTTCCAGCCTGGGGGCAGAGCAAAAATCAACACCATTCCAAGAACATTCATTTAGTTCATTGATTTTTTTAAACATTGGTTCAGCACCTACAGTTAGACATTGTTCTAGGGCTAGTGGTACAGAAATGAACAAGATGTTGGGTCTGTCCCCAGGCTGTATGGTTTAGTGGAAGTCAGCCAACTTCTGCACATGAGATTATACATGCCCAAGTTCTGCCACTGTCAAAGGACTCCATCATGGGACTTCTCTAGGGGTCCAGTGGCTAAGAATCCAACTGCCAATGCAGGGCACAAGGGTTCAATCCCTGGTCTGGGAAGATTCCACATCCCGGGGAACAATTAAGCCCATGCGCAACAACTATTGAAGCCTGCACAGCCTAGAGCACATGCTCTGCCACAAGAGAATCCGCTGCAATGAGAAGCCTGCAGGCTACAACTACAGAGTAGCCCCCACTTGCCGCAACTAGAGAAAGCCCCTGTGCAGCAAGGAAGACACAGTGCAGCCAAAAATAGTAATACAAAAACAACATAAAAAGAACCCTATTGCCTTTCTTATAGTTAACCTTAAAAGTTTTGAACTTGCTGTGATGCATGGTAGTTCTCCTATGCTCTGTCTTTCCTGACTCTTGGATCCACCTGCCTTTTGTGATTCTGTCTGTAACTCCAGCCTCTGATCTGCCTCTTAGGATAGATAACGAGTGTCCTAGAAGCTTGTTCCCAGTTGGGGGAATCAGGTGGCCCCTTCTTTTGGTTTGTATAAGCCTATCTCTCACACATTAAAGGGGATCACCTAGTGAAGAGTCTCCACGTGTGAACTCACTGCGTTTCCTTCAGTCTTGCTCTTCCCACCATATTTCTCATGCCTTTGAAAGGCATCATCATTCACCTCATTCTTCAAGACAGAAAACTGAGGTGATGCTCTCTCTCCCCACCCTCCAATGCTTCTGGCCACCATGCAATCTGAGAGAGTTAAAGCTGCACTGGGTTCAAGCAGATGGGTGTAGGAAATAGAGTGTAGAAGTGGATTATTAGCTTGTGTGGTTGCCTAGGGTCTTCCAAAGACTGTGCTTTAACCTCTGGCCCTAACTTACTCTTTTTAGTTCTTCTGGGATGGGACCCAGGGCCTCATCATCCCATCTCTGTCCCAGTCTCTCTTCCTCCTTTCTAGGTTCCCCTTCACAAACCAGAACAATACCCTTCCCCATGCCAATAAAACCCTTCTGCCTCTTTCATTTGTCCAACAAACACAAGCTTCTGTTAAAAACAAGACAACAGGCCCAAAATGGAGTTCCTTATGCTAAGCCTACGTCACCAAACTGAGACATTATTATGGTTTTGGCTCTCTTGAAAATGAAATCTTAAACCATCAAGCAGGCCTAATCAGCATTAGTTAGGTAATCTGCCTGATAGATCCTGCCATTAACTAAAGGAAAGTAACTTTGCAATAACTAACTCACTTTTTCTTTTTAAACCTAGTGCAACTTCCTTTCTCCTGCCCCCTTCTCCTATAAAATTCTTTCATTTGGTAAACCCCTTTGAGTTCCTTTCTATCTGCTAGATTGGATACTGTCTGATTCATGAATCATTGAATAAAGCCAAAGAGATCTTTAAAATGTACTCAGTTGAATTTTGCTTTTTAAAAAAGCTTCTATTCATATAAGCCCATGCAAATAGCTACTTTGGAGAAGTGGTGTCTCTAACATGACAGACAAATCTTACCCTCAGACACCGAACTAATATTTGGTAACTGAATGAATGAATCTATATTATTTCTGTTTCAATAGCTTTGAATCATATCACATTTACTCTTCTCCCTTATATACTAAAGAGGTCCTGGGTCTAAATTTTCTTTCTGCTTCACCATTTAAAGTGATTCTCCCAAGACACGCTGGCCTTCACAGAGGACTCCAGGAGCAGACACAGGTCAGCTCTACATAAGGCAGAACAATAGTGCGTTGTTTCATTTCCATGTGTGTTTTCAACAATTTGCTCTCTGTCACCTTGGCAGGATTTTCATTCAATCATTTAACAAAAATATGTTGAGTATTTACTCTGTGCTGATGACTGTGTCAACGGCCAGGGTACAAAAGTGAACAAAACACAGTAAAATCTTGGCCCTTAAAAAAATTTGCAACTCACAGTGCAGTGGGGTCAATGCTAGAGTGGGGTTGGGGACAGGCAGGGACACAAACTAAGGAGGCACCTGGGAGAGGCTCCTAACCTAGGCTTTTTTTTTTTATCAGTTTTTTGGGGGGGAAACTTCCAAACATGTACAAACGTTGAGAGCACAATGAACCCTCGTGTTTCCATCACCCAGCTTCAACAGGGATCAATTTTCTGTCATCCTTATTTCATCTATCTCCTGATCCCACTTTTTTTCTTGAGTATTTTTAAAAACCAACCCCAGGTCCCATTTCAGTTGTCTGTTTGCAGCTCTAACAGATGAGGCATGCCCTAACTAGTCTCAAAGTGGGCAGGAAAGCTTCCTAGAGGCAGTGGCATCTAACCTGATGTTTGGAGGAGTAGGATTAGCAGGAGATCAAACCAGTCAATCCTAAAGGAAATTAACCCTGAATATTCATTGGAAGGACTGAATGCTGAAGCTGAAGCTCCAATACTTTGGTCACCTGATTCGAAGAGCCATTTCATTGGAAAAGACCCTGATGCTGGGAAAGATCGAAGGCAAAAAGAAGTGGGCAGCAGAGGATCCGATGGTTAGAAAACATCACTGACTCAATGGACATGAATTTGAGCAAACTCGAGGAGATAGCTGAGGACAGCGAAGCCTGATCTGCTGCAGTCCACGGGGGTCTCTTAACGACAGAACAACAACAAACAACAGCAAAAGTGATAGAGCAGGAGGAAGAAGACAGGAAGGGGAAAATGTTTCAGACCAAAGGAATAGTTTGTGCAGGGGTCAAAGTTGAGGGGAATATGACATGTTTACCACTTTGACACTCATCTGTGGTCTGTGGACCAGTAAAATTGGCATCACCTGGAAGTTTGTTAGAAGTTTAGAATCTAGAGCCCCACCCCAGGTCTAGGGAATCAGAATCTGAATTTTATCCAAGTCCCCAGGGGATTCATTTGCACAGCAGGTCTGAGAGGTAGTGGGTTAGGGGCCTGCCTAAGGCTCAGTGCAGCTGGAAATTGGAAGGGAACTATGTGGTTGGAGCAAGGGGAGAGGTCAGGAAGGCCTCTGAAGTTAAGGCAAAGGCTGGAGCTTTTACCCTGACACCAAAGGAGAACTGCTTGCAGTGTTGAGCAGGCAGCAAGATTTGACTGTGAGGTGACAACTCTACTGCAAGGGGAGAGTGGATTGAGGTTGGGGAGGAGGGAGCTCCGAAAACCAGTCAGGCTTTTGTTCCTTAGAAGCTACAGGGGGCAGCAGCTGGGTGTGGATTCTGGAGCCCAACAGCCCTGCCTATGTTGTATTTTCATTATATTGTTCAACCCCCTGCTTGGCTTCTTACAGAGTGGTCTTGACTCGAGACACAGCTATTTGACTTTTCTGAGCCTCTTTCCTCATCTCTCCCAAGCATGGCACTTTCTTTTCATAGGACCTTGATCCCAGCATCAAACGAAGAGTGAATATTTAGAAACAGAGCCTGATTTTGATATGTTCAGAATTCAAATAGCATCAGAATGCTACAACTGCCTGGCTCTACACCCACTCCTCCCTTAGCCCAGACGGTGGCCCTTAGGCCTCTTCACTTTCAGAGAGCCCTATGGTCAGGGAAAGAGCACAGAACTGGGGCTGGAGACTCAGCTTCTAGAGAAGTCAGTTAAGTGCCCCACCTATCCTGGAACCTTTGCTGAGAGGCAGCTCCCCTGGCCAGCCCTCCATGCCCGCGCCCCACCTGCCTGCCTGGGCTCAGGCCAATCCCCTCAGCTGGAGTGCGCGTGTGCGTGCGTCTGCAGATTCCTCACTAAGTAAGCCGCTATGCTTTGGACATTGTGGTCTGTGCTTTGGGGACCTGTGGGTGGGGAACAGAACTCTCCTCCCTTCTGTCTGTCAAAACCTTTTCTGAGTGGCCCATGCCCACCCCTCCATGGTACCTCTCTTGCCCACACTGAGCTCAAATGGCCTGTGAAGCCACAGCCCAATATTAACACAGAGGTGAGTGCCTGATGGGAACGTGTCATCAGGGATGAACAGCTGGCTCTGAGCGGGGGTCCTGTGCCATGAGTAGGGACTAAGCTCAGCTGACGCAAGAGGGCCTGGAAGGGTCATTTGCCTGAGGTCAAGGGACCAAAAGACCTCACAAGTGCCTGGCTGCCTTTCCTTTCTCTCCTGGTGCTGCACGTCCACAAGTGGCCACACGGGGTCAGTGTCCTTTCATGCCTGGATCAGCACAGCTGGGTGGGGACCGCCCTGGACCCCGCAGCTCTCTGTTGCATCTTTCTGCAGAGAGTTCTGGCTAATTGTGAAAAACAAAAAACTCCCCTACGGCTTGGAGCAGTGTGGCCAGGGGGACCGATAGTCCGGGTGAGGAAGAAGACAGCAGTCACGTTGTTGCACTGACAGGAGCCACAGGGCTCTGCCCAGATGCCCTGCACAGGCGGGCTCCAAGCTCTCTAATTTAAGAACGTAGGCACTCACTCGGGCACCATGGGGTGGGCAGGAAGAAATGCCAGAAAAGGGGAAAATCCTGAAGTATGCAACTTCAGGAAGATGGAGTGTCATCCCCCTTAGGAACATGGGGGTTCTGGTCAGCGGCAGCTGGCCCACCTCTGCTGGCCCTGTTTTTAACAACTGCAGGACTCCTAGTCTCAGGTAGTGCTGCTGGTGGGGCCTCTGGCCAGGCCACGAGGCCTGGGGGTGGGGCTCACTCTACACCAGGGGGATGGTGTGTGCTGACACGACGGCCAACCACCCTGCTAGAGGGGGCTTTCTGCAGGAAAGTCCCCAGAGGCCATCCTGATACGCCAAAGACAGGTCTCACTGGCTGGCAGACCCTGCTGCTCCCGAAGGATAAGGGGTTCCTTGGCCTCAAATTGTTGGTAAAGAATCCACCTGCAACGCAGGAGACCTCTGTTTGATTCCTGGGCTGGGAATATCCACTGGAGAAGTGATAGGCTACCCACTCCAGTATTCTTGGGCTTCCCTTGTGGCTCAGCTGGTAAAGAATCTGCCTGCAATGAGGGAGACGTGGGTTCGTTCCCTGGGTTGGGAAGATCTCCTGGAGAAGGGAAAGGCTACCTACTTCAGTATTCTGGCCTGGAGAATTTCATGGACTGTACACTCCACGGGGTCGCAAAGAGTCAGACACGACTGACTGACTGACTGACTGCACTTTTTTTCACTTCCCACGGTCTAGGAGATGAAGGCTGGAATGGAGACTTTGGGGGAAGAGTGAGCTAGAGATCCCAGGGAACCCTGAGGGCCAAGACTGACCCTCAAACCCAGGCCCAGCCCCAGATCTAGACTTTGTGGGTCTGAAGGTTTTACCATTTGGGGCTCATTTTAAGAAAAATAATATAAAATTACAAACACAAAATCATATTTGTAAACCCAATTTTATAAATATTTACTTAGAATGAGATGTTTTCCTTAGTATTAGAAATAAATATTTACTTGGGATGAGAAAACAGATGACATCAAATTATAAATTTTAAAAAGACAACAAATGGCACAAGTATCACAAAATCCAGAAAAATAACCTTTTTGTTAACCGCCCACCACACCTCTATAGTATTTTTCCAGGTGTTTTGGCTGCTTACTCTTTGACAAGCACTTCATTTGCCAGCAATTTGTAATATCATTTTCTATAGAGAGAACAGAAAGATAATTCAGTCTTTACTACAGCTGATCAGTAGTTTATGTAATATTGCTACCGGTTTATGCTTACAAACTCAGGAATTCATACATTCTATTCTGTCAGTCCCAACAAAGATGGAAAACATGTGGTATGCTTAAAATTGCGATATGCTACATTATTAAGTATATTCTTGACAAAAGAGAATCTTCTGACAGAAGAAAACTTTGACTAGATATTGTGTCTATGCTCAGTTGCCCTGTTGTGTCTGACTCTGTGACCCCACGGACTGCAGCCCGCCAGGTTCCTCTGTCCATGGGATTCCCAGCAAGAATACTGGAGTGCGTTGCCATTTCCTCCTCTAGGGGATCTTCCAAACCCAGGGATCGAACTGCATTACTAACAACCAAACTCTGTCTTGTAGATTTATGATGACTGGAGGGATTTTCCCACAAACTAGCTTCTGATTATGTACATTTTGAACCTAGTTTCTCTCACACTTCCCACCTTCTTCCGGTACTAGGTACTGAGGTCACATTCATATTGTAATATGGCTTTGGTCATTTGTCATGAGTAGACAGTAGGAACATGCCTACAAGCCATTCCTACACTAGGAAAAGGTGCTAAAAATTATTTAACTATACTAGGAAGTCACTGCAAATCACGTATATACAATGCACTCTTGGCTCCATTTTCCCTTAGATACTAAAAATGCCCAGAGCATTCCAAAGCCAGCCCATAGCCCACTATCCACCATGAAACGAAGGGTGACCAAGAGATGTCAAAGTGGGAAAAGACTCTAGTTTTTATTTTTTTAGATGATGGATGTTTTAATTAACTCAAAGAGAGAAACTTTTCCCAGTGTATATATATCAATCATCTAAGATAGTAGTCTTAATTGATAATGGTTGATATACCTCATTTTTTCAAGTTTTATACATTTTAAGCAATTGCTAAGGGCTCTCCCATGTTCTTGTCAGTGAAGTGTCCTGAAGCTTGTGCTTTATTAACTTCATGCTAAATCCACCCTTGCCTGGAACCGCTCACTCTCCCCTACTTCCTCCTTCTTCTAGGAATAACTGGCTTGCCTCCTTCACTCTCCACCACCCAACTTGTGTTGTTTCTGGTGGAGGAATTTCTTCCCCTCCCACCTGGGTCCCCAGCCTCTCTTGCCCTTCCTTCCTGTAAACATATGGCCCTTCTAAAGTTTCTACTGATTTGACAAGTAGAGACAATAGACATAGGGAATAAAACACATCCTTTCAACTTACTTTTACCTTCTCTCCACTTGGGTGCCCCAGAGAGACAAAAGCACACACAGGTGTTGATGCTGCAACTTCAGCTGTGACCAGGGGAAAACATATCTGGGATCTCCCCGGAGTGAGAGGTGAAGCTCGCAGATGACAGGATGAGATCGAGGCTGGGGTCACTGCCACGGTCCCCCTTGGCCCCACCAGACCCTACTGTGAGTTGTCCTTAGAGGAGACCAGATCTCCTGAGGACAGAAGCTGTGTTTTACTAATCTACATGTCCCCTGCACCTAGCATGCTTCTCAGTACATAGTTGTCGCTCCCTGAATGCTGAATCTGAAGAGTAGAATGGGGTCGGGGATCTGACTGCTCCCAGGAGGCCCTTGAGGGAATAACAAAGGCTGAGCGGCTATGCACCCAGGGGACTGCCCATAATAGGCAGCGACCAAGTAACTAGGGCCAAACCTGCCACCTTCCTTTCCCTTGCCTACGTTCTCATCTGACATTATGTTTAACAAGGTGCTTCCTTTAGAAATCAGGCAAAAGCCAACTGCAGCCTACTGTTTCTATGCAGACATTTCTTCTGGGCATTTCTTGGGAAATTAGTATGCTTTTCCAAATCCTGAATCCTGAGAAAAATCAATCCGGAAAATAGGAAAAAGGATCACATTTCTCCTGTGAGAATCGAAGCTTAACAACCAACACAGAGATGTGACTGGTGTGAAGGATTCCACTGACATCTAGTGAAATCAGAAGTAGAAAATGCTGATAACTCTGAGTTGATGGTAAAGGTCAATGTTTTGGGGAACAGGGATGGGAACCCATAGGAGAGATGTGGTCACTATATAGTCTGTCTTGCTTAAAGCTGTTACGATATGAGTGTGTGCTTGTGGCCCTGTCTAGCACTCGAGTTATTGTTGCAAACAAAATAAATAAATAGATATATACACTTTGTACACCTTTTTCAAATCCTATGCATAGTATTCCAAGAAATAACAAGTTTTGAAAGCAAAACTACGTCCCTGAATTGGCAATTTTAACACAGTTTTGTGTAGCACTGTTCACTTTGCTAGAAGATCTGAATGTTACGTTATTCAAATACAGCACAGCCCAAAACATGCGCTCGTTTTTCTGTGTTTGAATATTCACTATATAGGCAGTGATTTTTTGTGAATACCATTGAACTTAACATTTCTTATATATCAAACAAAAAATTTTAGGTATGCATGATAATAAGTAAAGAGCATAGAGAATGAAGGACAGGGAAGCCTGGAGGGCTGCGGTCCATGGGGTCACAAAGAGTCAGACACAACTGAGTGACTGAACAACAACATGAAGAATGTTGAAAGTATTTCAAGAATAACACGATTTGGCAAATTTCCAAGAATTCCCAGGAATTCAATTGCTTCTTCCTGAATGCTGAAGTTAAATACCTATCAAGAATTTGGAAACAGTATTCCAGTCTCAGTGAGGATCCAGTTTCAAGTCAGGGGACTGAGAGAATCAACTTTTATGGGCTAGGACACTGCTGGGGAGCTGCTAGGGTCACCTAGTGTCTCCTGGTAGACATCATTCCAAGCGGAAATCTCAGCTCAGGGCACATGATTCAAGTTTGGGTCAATGGGTTGCCCTCAATGAATTGAGAACTGGAAGGGATCCAGGGGGCTGTCCAATGACCTGGCACTAGTAGAGTACCCACGACAGATGTACCCACAACCACTGTTTCCTTACTCATGACCCCCAAGCTCCCCATTGCCTCCCACCCTGCAGAGCGGAGTGTTCACCTTCTCCAGAGGGAAGAAAGCTTCTTTTGTGTTGCCCAGCTCAGGGCTTTGGGAGGCGGTACAATCACCTCCACTCCTCAGTATCTACCAGGGATTGGGGATTGGTTCCAGGACCCCCAGGATCCCCAAATCCCTTGATCAAGTCCCTTATAAAAAGTGGTGTAATATTTGCATATCAACTATGCACATCCTGTGTAATTTATTTTAAGATTTATTTATATATTTATTTAGGCTGTGCTGGATCTCTGTTGCTGTGCATGGGCTTTCTCTTGTCGTGAGCAGGGGCTGCTCTCTAGTTGTGGTGAGCAGGGGCTTCTCACTGTGGTGGCTTCCCTTGTTGTGGAGCATGCAGGCTCTAGGGCGCGCAGGCTCAGTAGCTGTGGCACACAGGGCTAGTCGCTTCGTGGCATATGAGATCTTTCCAGACCAAAGATCAAACCCGTGTCCCCTGCGTTGGCAGACGGATTCTTAACCACTAGACCACCAGGGAAGCCCCTCCTATGTACTTTAAATCATCTCTGGATTAGTTATCATACCTAATACAGTGTAAATGCTAGGTATATTAGTTGTTAATACAATGTAAATGCAGAGAGTTGCCAGGACACTGCAAATTCAAGTTTTGCTTTTTGGAACTTTCTGGAAATTAAAAAAAAGGCACAACTTTTTATCCGTGGTTGGTTGAATCTGCAGATGTGGAACATGTGAGTATGGAGAGCCCACTGTATATAGGACTCTTTAACTTGGATTCTCATATGGAAAGAGCTCTGGGTCTGATTCAAAAACCCAGATTTGAGTCCCATATCTGTGAAGTGTGAGCCTTGTCACACTGGCTTCTGTCTGTTTACATGAGTGTTCCACTAGGCTGTGAAGCTGGGGCACTGAAAAAATAGTGGTTAAATAAATGAATAGATAAGTGAATAAATGAGTAGTTGGGAAGGCATTCATGAAGGAGCTGGAGTCTGATAGGTACAATCTCTGGTCATCCCCAAAGAAAAATGAGAACTTTGAGTTAAACAAGATGGATTGAAAACATATGTATATCTCTCTTCCCTCCTCAAACTCTATTTAAGAAGTTTCATCAAGGAATACTGGGGCTTCCCTGGTGGTCCAGTGGTTAAAACTCAGAACTTCCACTGCAGAGGGCGTGGGTCCAATCCCTGGTCAGGGAACTAAGATTCCAGCATGCCCATGGTGTGGCCACCAAAAAGAAAGAAAAAAAAAGTACAAAATGTGTAAACTCCCAAAGACAAAGATAAGAGAGTGCAGCAGAGCACGCAGGGAGAGTCGGAACCCACCCCTCCTGTCCTCACCCCCATGGGTGATGAAGTTTATTCACTACAGAAACAGACCAGCAGACTACCTTCCACATCACAAGGCCCAGCAGGCTGGGAGAAAGGCACCCGCTGAAGTCAAGACAATTGACTGCAAGGCCCCACGCTATTCTCTGAGGCCCCAGGGCCCTTTTTCCACCCTGATCTGAGCAGTCCAGCAATTGAAGGTACTTCCAGGCCAGCAACTGGAGGGTTCTTCTCTGGAAAAACTGATGAGCCTGAGAGAAAAGACCTACAGCTACTGAAATTTGGGTCCTCCCAACAAAATAAGCAGATCTCAACCTGGTCACTCTGCGGAGAGCTCCTGCAGGCCCTATGCCTGGTCCCAATACTCAGAGAAGACCCACTCAGTCACCCCCAGGCAGCCCAGGGTCACCAGAGTGGGAGAAAATCTTTAGGGAACCAACAAACACAAACTTTGCCTTAAGTTCAAATTTTAGGAAAAATGCTTGGAAAACACTATTCAGGCATACCTCAGAGATAGGGCATTTCCAGACCACCACAATAAAGCAAATATTATAATAAAGCAAGTCACTTGTTACAGAAAACCAATTTTTTGGTTTCCTGGTGCATGTAATAGTTATGTTTGTGCTACATTGTAGTTTATCTGGTGTGCAAGAGCATAATGTCTAAAAAAAAATGTACACACCTTAATTAAAAAACACTTTATCACTGAAAAATGCAGAGTTGCCACAAATCTTCAATTTGTAAAAACCTCAGTATCTACAAAGTGCCATAAAGTGAGGCATGCCTGTGCATATTTAAAATATTGCTTTACTGCAGAAGTAAGAAAAGTAGAATTATCCTTATCTGCTAGGAATTTACATTGAGTTTTGAAAACCATGCTTTTTATGAAAAAAGGCTTACATGAATTTTGAACCACTAACAGTACTCACGTGGTCATAAATTTATGATAACATAATTACCAAAATAAGGTTTCACAAATCTGATGAATAATTCAAGAATAAGAGGTGTTTTCTATGTGTTTCTTAAATAAAAAACAAAGTTTTAACACAAGGTTTCTTATTTTTTATTCCTTGAGTGTCAGGACTTTTTAAGAACAGAAAATACAGTGTACAGAAAAATGCAATCTGATTTGGATTTAAAATTTTACACTAGTGAGTTTACCTAGCAAAGTATTTTATTGAAAGAAAACCTAATATTTTTCCTTAAGAGGGGAGCTTATATATATATATATATATATATTATTATATTTTGCTTTTAAAGGGAGGCTTATTTATGTTTTGCTCTTTTGGCTTATGTATTTTTATCCATACCAGACAACCCCCAATGTTTAAAGATGGAGACAAAACAAGCAAACAAAAACAAACAGAAATTCAGGAAAGGAATTAAGGAAACAAAGATAATATAAGGCACACAAGAGAACTTAAATGATTATAATGATCCTCAGAAAGATCAGGGTCCACAAAAGAGAGGACAACATATACACCTAGAGAATAAGAAATAGTTTCTGGAAATATGATAGTCAAAGTAAACTCAGTAGGAGGGATAGAATGTAAATTCATGGACATCTCCCAGAAAGTAGAACAAAAAGACAGAGAGATGGAAAACAGGGTGGTTAAACATCATATACTAGAGAAGTTTCAGTGGGAGAGATCAGGGGAAATTGAGGAGGATGCTATCAATAAACTAATACAAGAAACATTTTCAGCATCTGAGGCCATAAATCACCAGCTTGAAAGGTCCCACAGGGCACCAGCAAGAAGAATGAAAATAGAGCTACCCCGAGGTACTTAATCTTGAATCATCAGAACATCCAGAATAAAGAGATGATCCTATCAGCTTGTGAAGTCAAGGAATAAACTCACAGCAAAGATCAATAGTGAGAAATGGATGAAGTTTCTCATCAGCAGCACTGAGAACCAGCAGACAAGAAAGTGATACATTGAAAATAATGAGAGAAATGCCTCCGGTCCCGGCGTCTATTTCCAGCCAAACTCTTAATCTCGGAAGGACAGACTAAAGACGTTTCAAACCTGTAGGCTGTAAGACGACGTACCTCCCAGGCACCCTGGTCTCAGGAAGCTACTGGAGCAGGAGTTCCAGCAAAATGAGGGATGAAGCCAAGAAAGGGAACATTGGGTGTATAAGAATCTTGGGAGGAAGGTGACAGGGACCTCCAGGGTAAGGTTGAAGACAAGCCCCTCGTGTTCCCTCAGGCCTAGGTCAGAGTCAAGGCTGGCGTCTCAGAGAAAACACAAAAGGGGCCCATTGTCCGAGGTCCGCTCACAATGCGTATTGGAGAAAAATTAATGAGAGTTAAGCAGAGAAGAAAGAAAACAAAAAAGGCAATTCTTAATGTAGGTGGTGGGGCAGATGTGAGGAAGCTGTACATATGGGAAAGTATAATCTGGGGCCAGGAGCCTCAGCTGGGAACAGTATTTACCTAGTAATAATACAAATATTGAATATTGATTTTCAAATACTGCCATAAAACTTACTGTGTAATTATGGCTGATTCATGTTGCTGTATGGCAGAAATCAACACAACATTGTAAAAATTAAAAAACAAATAAACCAAAAAAACAAAACTTACTGTAAGGTGAGAGACTAGAAGTGTGGGTATGTGTGTGGAGGAGGTGTGTACAGAGATAAATCCTTCCTTTTCTGGTAGAAGTCAATAAAGTATATCTAAAATGAAAAATAAATTAAGAGCTAATCTTTTCAATATGGAGGGTCATTAAAAAATAGCTATAGGAAATAAAGGTGGCTGTCCCTGGGGTTAGGGGCTTAGAAGGGGATGGAAGTGGCTGAGGACTCTTGCTCGTTTTTTGTGATAAGCCCTGAGGTGCTATGGGAGAAACTTTGAAAACTATATGTCTTGTATTCTCGTGCTCAAAACAAAAACTAATGGCAATTCCCCAAATTTCTACTGCCCTTATTTTTATACTGCAACCCCACCAGCCGCTCTGGACTCAGAAAGTGGGTTCTGCCTGCGTCTAAAAAAGGGCTTCCAGTCCCCTGAAGCCCATCAGAGTCACCCAAAGCAAAAGCAGCTCCTCTCTCCTTCCAGCCAACGGCGCAGCAGCCGGTTGACTCCGCTTACTTATTCCCTCACCTTCTCCCTTTGCTGTTGGGCTCCTGCCAAGGCTCGATTCTTTACTAAATCAAACCCTAAATCTCCTGCCTCACCCCCACACCAGATCCAGCCAAAATGACTTTGCTGGAGGATTTATTAAACTGAAGGAACTTACAAAGGGGGAAACACACACACACTCAAACCGCAAGGCATCTTCGGTTGCTATTGTCCTCCGGAGAGAGCAGAATGGATGGGAGACCCCGCAGATAGGAAACTCATTACAGATGTGCGCTTCAGCGTTAAAAGGGACACTTGGAGACCTGGACGTTTCAGGAGTTGGGGCAGGGTATTCATGTGTTGCTTGGAAACCAGAGACCAAATAGGAAATAGGAAGCCCCAGGAGAGAGAGGCTTAAATATTTCAGCATCATTTCCAGAGTTGAAGGCTGCCTGCCAGGGCCTGAGGGCAATTCTGGTCCTTATTTCTCCTCAGCCTCAGATCCTCGAAACTCCTCGCACCTCATGGACCCTCATCCCAATTTCAATTTGCACCTCTTAGAGGTGGAGGTTGGATTCTTAAAGGGCCCATGTTGGAGTCCGTGTACACACACACACACACACAGACACACACACACAGACACACACAGACACAGACACACAGACACACACAGACACAGACACAGACAGACAGACAGACAGACAGACAGACACACACACACACGGCTGCAAAGCCATTTTCTGGCCCTGGTTTCTGATGAAGCTGGAAGTTTAACAGAAATGTCGGCTCACACCTCCAGGCTTCCTGCAGCTGCAGTGGCAGCTTGTGCAGGGCTCTGACTTACTGCTTCCCATTGTGTGACCCTGGAATCGGCTGGGTCTGTCTGAGTCCATCCCAGAATCCGAAACTGGAGCAGAATATGGCCAAGCTTGAAGAGTTCCTGAGGCCCAAGGGAGCCCAGAGCGTGAAACTCAAGTAGCTCACAGCGGTACACATCAGCTGTGTCTTTCTTTGCTGCAGACACAGACCTGGCCACAGGGGTCCCCTTCAGTGTGCCCTGCCCCTTACACTGTGTCTTTCTCTGGCACTGCAAATCCATGTGGAACTCTCTCCCCACTTCCCACCTGAAGACCTCCTTGGGGGCTCCAGCGCTGTGTACTCATCCCTCCTCCACACCCTGCAGCTTCTCACTTGGCACTAGCATCTGCACACTCGGATGTTTGGGAGATGTGTGTGGTGTGAATTTCAGGGTCAGGCAGACCTCCCTTTCCATCACCAGTTGGATTTGGGGCAACCTAACCTCTCTTAGTCTCTTTTTCTTCATCTATTAAAAGCATGCACAATCCTTTTCTTTCAGTTGTGAGGACTGGGGAATATGAAATATTTGGGTCTTGAATAAACCTTTTTCCAAAGATATACAAATGGGCAACAAGCATGTGCAAAGAGGCTCAATATCATTAGTCATTAGGGAAATGAACATTAAAGCCACAATGAGATACCACTCCACACCTGCTAGAGTTGCTGTAATAATAAAAAAAAGAAAAATGAAAAATAACAAGTGTTGACGAGGATGTGAAGAAATTGGAACCCTCATGGATTGTTGGTGGGAATATAAAATAGAGCAGCTGCTGTGGAAGATGGTTTTAGCGGATCATCAAAAAGTTAAACATAGAATTACCATATGATCCAGGAATTCCACTCTTAGATATAGACCCCCAAATAATAAAAAACAGATACTCAAAAACTTGTGCATGAGTGTTCATAGCCACATTATTCATAGTAGCTAAAAGGTAGAAATAACCTAAATAGCCTTCCACTGATGAGTGGATAAACAAAATGTCATCTATCTACCCAGGGGAATATTATTCAGCTAGAAGAAGGAGTGAAGTTCTGATACATGCTACAGCACGACAAACATATGCTAAGTGAAAAAAGTTGAAAACGAAAGGTCGTATCAAATGGTTCCATTTATATGAAATATCCAGATTAGGTTCCATAGAAACAGTTTTTTTTTCGGTTGGTAAATAATTTTTTCCCCTTTGCTATACAGTAGGATTTTGTTGATTATCTATTTTAAATATAGCAGTATGTACATGTCAATCCCAAACTCCCTAACTCCCCCCCCCTACCCCCAATCCTTCCCCCCTGGCAACCATAAGTTCATTTTCTAAGTCTGTAGTGGCTGGCAAATATTTTTAGTGGTGCCTCTGTTATTATTACTATTTCTGGTACAGATCTGACTCTTCACTAAGGGAATTTCCAATGTGAATGTGAAAAGATGAACCCATGAAGAAGCCCTGATAAATAAGACAAATAGCAGAATGTGTGCACAAGGTTTCATGGGAAATTGGATGAGGGAGTGGTTCATTCCACTCTGAAGATTGGGCAATTTGACTGATCTTCAAAATCACCTGGTAAACATGGGCAGAAGCGCTCTCCAAGTAAAGGACATGGCATGGGTTGAAATAGCAGACTAGCCGTTGTCAGTGGCTGGGGGGAATGCCAGCTTGATGTGTATAGGCTTTCCTTTTGAGGTGATGAAAATGAGCTGGATAGATGTGGTAGTTGCACAACATGGTGAATGTAGCAAATGCAACTGTATTGTACACTTTAAAATGGTTAATTTTATGTCATCTGAATTTTGTCCCCATTAAAAAAAAAAATCTCTGTTTTAGGCCCATGTTTGATGATGGATGAAGATTTTTTGGTTTTCAAACTTGGCTGGTGTACATAGGAGTCACCTGTCAGTACGGACGCCTGGGTCCCACATTCAGAGATTCTGGTTTAATCAGCAGGGTAGAGGCCTGAACACAGAGCTGTATGAAAGGTGTTCAAGAAATCCCAGCACCCAGGACCTTCCCTTCTATTTCCACCGGGCTGGCATCTCTTCCTCCCAGCCTGCAGGTCTGCTGAGGGCTAGACAGATTGACCTTGGCTGAACTTCACTGTAATTGTATCATAAGGGTCTGACCTTGTATCTGAACATGTGAATGTGGGAGTCAGGGAAAAGTTAGATTTATATGTGAACAGTGAAGAAATATACAAGACTTCAAGGGTATTAAATCTGTGTCTACAAGGGTAAGTGAGGGTGGTCAGCCACGGCCTTAAACCCAGTTCTACTTTGAAGTTTCAGAAATTCCTATGCAAGCCAATGCCAAAATGTTCCAATAAGTCCAGGGAGGCAGGGTGTCTAATTCTTCAGAAAAAAGTGTTGGGGGAAATTCTCAATATGCTTCTCCAATGGTCCACCACCTACTCTAGACTTCTCAGGCAGCAAGAAAAATTGGAAAGAATAGATGTCATACTGTGTGGGGAGGTCAGTGTGCCACGTTAGAGCCCACAGTAACTAGACAGCTAGGGAAGCACCAGGACTGCAAATGCAATGTCTTGGTTATCTATTGCTGCGTAACAAATCAACCCAACATCTCACAGCCACTGGGATGCCTACTACCAAAACAAACAAAAACCTGGAAAACAGAAAATAGTATGTGTTGGTGCAAATGTGGAGAAATTGAAACACTTGTGCACTGTTGGTGGAAATGTAAAATGGTGCTGCCACTATGGTAAACAGTATGGCAGTTTCTCAAAAAATTGAAAATAGAATTATTATGCTATATGATTCAGCAATCCTGCTTCTGGGTTTCTACTCTGAAACTTTGAAAACTTGAAGAGATATTTGTACACACATGCTCCTGGCAGTATTATTCTAAAGTAATATCCTAGAGGTGGAAGCAATCCAAGTGTCCATCAATGGATGAATGGATAGATGAAATGTGGTATTCACATACATACAAGAGAATATTATTTAGCTTTAAAAAGGAAGGAAATTCTGACACCTGCTATACCATGGATGACACTTAAAGACATTATGCTTGGTGAAATAAGCCAGTCATGAAGGGACAAATACTATATAATTCTACTTGAATGAGGTACTTAGAGTAGTAGAATTCATAGACACAAAGTCAAATGGTGGGTGCCAAAGGCTAGGGCGATGGAGAGTTACTGTTTAATGGGGACAGAGTTTTAGTTTAGGAAGATGAGAAGAATTCTGTGGCTGGGTGGTGGTGATGGTAGCACAACAATGTGAATGCAGTTAACACCACTGACTTGTACACTTAAAAAGGTTAAGATGATAAATTGTATGTAATGTATATTTTTGTTGTTAATGTATGTTTTGTTGTTGTTGCTTAGTCGCTAAGTCATGTCTGACTCTTTGTGACCCCAAAGACTGTGGCCCACCAGGCTCCTCTGTCCATGGGATTCTCCAGGCAAGAATATTGGAGTGGGGTTGCCATTCCTTCTCCAGGGGATCTTCCAGATCCAGGGATGGAACCGTCATCTCCTGCACTGGCAAGCGGATTCTCTACCACCCAGCTGCCAGGGCAGCCCAGTATATATTTCGTCTCCAGTTTAAAAAAAGTTAATATACTAATCTCCTCTCCTCAAACAAACAAAAAAAACCCCACCAAAACCCATTATATTGTCTCATGATTCTGTGGGCTCACTGCGCCTGCCTGAGAGGTACTTTTTCTCCATGTGATGTCCACTGGGGCTGCAGTCATCTGGGGCTTGGATGGGGCTCAGTCTCATGGCTGGCAGTCTGGGGGAGAAGACACCAGGCACTGCTCTAAGAATTTGCACATAGGAACTCATTTAATCCTCATAACAAAACCTATTATTTATTGAGACAAATAATACTAACACCTCCATTTCACAGGTGAAGAAACTGAGACCCAGAGAGGTGTAGGAACTTGTTCAAAGTCACACAACTCTAGGTCATTATGGTTGTGGCTGATATCTTCCTTGTCTGAACTCAGAGTGATCCTTTGAAGGTTTTCTGTTTTGTTTTTTTTTATCCAACAGTTATTTATTTATTTTTGGCTGTGCTGGGTCTTCACTGCTTTTCTCTAGTTGCAGCGAATGGGGCTACTTTCTAGTTGCAGAGCACAGGCTCTAGGATGCACAGGCTTCGGTAGTTGTGGCACGTGGGCTCAGAAGCTGCATCTTGCAGGTTGCAGAGCGAGGGCTTGTTAGTGTGGCACAGGGGTTCAGTTGTCCTGGAGCATGTGGGATCCTCCTGGACAAGGGATCAAGCTGGTGCCCCTTGCATTGTAAGGTGGCCTCTCAACCACTGGACCACCAGGGAAGCCTGGTTTTCTCTGTTGTAATGCCACATGTGGGGTGTGGATTCATTGATGAGATGGGGCACCCTTGTACTTGTGCCCTAGCCTCTCCAAGGGTATCATGCAGCCAACCACTCAGGACTTACCACTTCTTCCTCACTGCTCCGTCCTGCTACCTTGCACCTTGATTGATGATTCTTTTTTTTGCCGCAGGGAATTCTGTCCCCTACTCTTCCAATTGTGATTAAAAGTATTTATCATAATCTCTCCAACCAATTCTGGACTAGACAGCCAAGTAAGCACTTCTATTGCTGGCCTCATTGTACAAAACTCCCATAGAAAGGAACACATAAGGATGAA
This sequence comes from Giraffa tippelskirchi, assembly GCF_054371585.1. Taxonomy (NCBI): domain Eukaryota; kingdom Metazoa; phylum Chordata; class Mammalia; order Artiodactyla; family Giraffidae; genus Giraffa; species Giraffa tippelskirchi. The sequence goes on from NC_137279.1 coordinate 19,869,669, forward strand.
GCTACCTTCACCAATCTTGGGATCAGGACATTTAAAGGAGAAATTATTAAGAAATTATCCAGTTACACAAGGAAGGGAGTTCCTGGCACCTTTAGCCTAGTTCAGATACACCCAGAGCATGGACAGAGCCTGCAAAGAATATCCCCAAACTCTGATTGGTCCTCTTGGAGGAGTCTTGGAAAAGGCAGGAGATGCCAGGAGATAGGTAGATTTTAAACCAATTTTTAAAAACTGGGACGAGGTAGATTCCAATACCAATGTACCTGAAACTTGGCAAAACCTTTTGAGAATACTATTAAATACACAATTTATAAGCCTTCAGCAAAGAAATGGTCTCATTTCTTTAATAGTGTGGTTACCACTGGAGGATCTGTGAAATAATACACTCTGAATTGAAGCGTGGACCTTAATGAGGACTCTCATTAAAAGTGATCTTGCAGATGATGACCTGGTTAGATGGTGTTATGGACTGAATGTCTGTGTCCCCTTGCCAAATTCATAGGTTGAAGCTGTAACCACCAATGTGATGGTAGCTCATTGGCTGTATGGTACCCTTGGAGAGGGTAGGGCACAAGTACAAGGATGCCCCATCTCATCAATGATTTCAACACCCCACATGTGGCATTACAACAGAAAAAACCAAGCTTCCCTGGTGGTCCAGTGGTTGAGAGTCCACCTTGCAATGCAAGGGGCACCAGTTTGATCCCTTGTCTGGGAGGATCCCGCATGTTCCAGGGCAATTGAACCCCTGTGCCACACTAACAAGCCCTCGCTCTGCAACATGCAAAATGCAACTTCTGAGCCCATGTGCCAGAAGAGAGATAATTAGATTTATCTAATTTGGGAGATAATCAGATTTAGGTTAGGTCATGAGGATGGGGCCCTCATGATGGGATTAGTGCCCTAATAAGATGAGGATGAGACACCAGAACACCCTTTTTCTCTCCCTCTTCACTGACGAGGACACAGTGAGAAGGTGGCTATCAGTAAGCCAGAAGGAGGAATCTCACCAGAATCTGACCCTGATGGTACTCTAATCTTGGACTTCCAGTCTACAGAAACTGTGAAAAAATAAAATCTCTATTGTTTCAGCCACTCAGACCATGACCTTTTGTCACGGCAGCCTAGGTTGACTAAGGACAGGAAGCCTGGTGTGCTGCAATCCATGGGATCACAAAGAGTCAGACATGACTTAATGACTGAACAACAGATTGACTAAATATAGATGGTTTTGTAGCTGGTTCAGCAGAAGTTCTTGAAATGAACTAGCGTGCTTCTTGGTACATAGTTGGTGCTTAATGTGAAGTCAATGAAGAAGACGTGATGTTTTTCTGGAATGCCTTTGCTTTCTCCATGACCCAACTAATGTTGGCAATTTGATCTCTGGTTCTTCTACCACTTCCAAACCCAGCTTGTACAACTGGAAGTTTTCAGTTCACATACAGCTGAAGCCTAGCTTGAAATATTTTGATATTACTCAGCCATTAACAAGAATGAAATAATGCCATTTGCTGCAGCATGAATGAACCTAGAGATTATCATACTAAGTAAGTCAAACAGAGAAAAACAAATATCATGATATTATTCAGATGTGGAATCTAATTTTAAAAATGATAGAAATGAACTTATTTACAAAACAGAAGCAGACTCACAGTTTTTGAAAACAAACTTATGGTTACAAAAGGGGAAAGATGGGGCAGGGAGTGGTGAGGGAATAATTAGGAAACTGGGATTAACATACACACTATTATGTATAAGATAAATAACTAACAAAGATATACTATATAGCACAGGAAGCTCTACTCAATATTCTGTATGGGAAAAGGATCTGAAAAAGAATGAATATATGTATATGTATAGGGCTTCCCTGGTGACTCAGTGGTAAAGAATACACCTGCAATGCAGCAGACGCAGGAGACCCAAGTTTGGTCCTTGGGTTGGGAAGATCCCTTGGAGTAGGAAATGGCAACCCACTCCAGTATTTGTGCCTGCAGAATCCCATGGACAGAGGAGCCTTGCAGGCTACAGTCCATAAGGTCGCAAGAGTCAGACATGACTGAAGCAACTTAACACGCATGCATGCATGTATAGCTGAATCACTATACTGTACACCTGAAATTAACTCAACATTGTGATTCAACTATGCTCTGATAAATAAAAACTAAAAAAAACTGTAGCCCTCAATTTACTATGTTTATTCTTTTTCTCCCTTCACTGGATGATAAGCTGAGGGCAGGGTTTTGTTCACTGTTACATTCCAAGCACCAAGTGTAGCAGCTGGTTGATAAGATTCCTTTGTTGTCTCTGCTGCCCCTTCCTGTTCTGCCCCTTCTGGCACAGAGTAGAACCACACTCTCCCCACTCCCCTGAAATGGCCGTTGGATTTGTTTTGGCTCCTGAAATGTAAATTAAAAGTGACAAGTGCTGCCTCCAAAAGGCATGTTTTGGAGTCCGTGTGTGACTTGTCCCCTTCATCCTGTATGTTTGCCCACACCCCTTAGGACTGGGTGGAGCAGAGCCCCTGCAACCTGAGGCACACAGTAATGTTGGCAAGAAAGACACCTTGTTTTGAGTCACTGAAATGATGGGGATGTTTGTTACCGCAAAATAACCTAGCTAACCTTGACTGATACATCAGGCCTTCAATAAATATTTAATGAATAGTCAATGAATCCTTTGGTTGCCTTCATAATGTCCTGAAGAACTCCACTCTAGGTACTGATATATATGTACATATCATATAGTAATAATAATTGCTATTATTTTTATTACAGTATTTTTGAGTGCCAAAGTTTGCGAGGCACAGAACTAAGCATTTTACATGTCCATTTAATCCTTAGTAATTAAATATGAGATAAGCGCTTTTATTATTCCCATTTGTCAGATGACAAAACTGAACCATGGAGAAGTTCAGACCAGATTCACTGTCACCGCCTGACTTTTATTAGCCAATATTGTGGAGCTCACACTAGGTGACCCCCAGCGCCTGCAGAGCACAGTCAAAGGGTACCAACTGGCCGTGGGAATACCTGCAGTCATCATCTCCTTGTATCTCTTCAGCCCCTGGGTGTGGAGCAGGCAGGAATGTGTGCTTAGAACAGGGAGAGACAGACAGCTTGCTAAACTGCCGAGCTGGGTGATAGGTCACTTGGATGACTCCATGTCTGGTTAATATCTCAGGATGCTGTAAGTGGTTTGGCTGCCAATAAAATTCCCCAAAATATGCTCTGGGGGGAAAACAGCCAATCATCTAAAAAAAAAAAATCCAATCTCCACCCTAGCCCTTTAATTTTTAAATTCTTTGTGTATTCTTTGGGAAAATTCAATCCATATGTTTCTCAGCCTTTATACACTGAGATGTTTCTGAGGGAGTATTTGACTTCCCCAATCCCCAGAACCTTCCCCCACTTGCCTCTCCCTGTCTTCTACATTACCGCATCTCTCCCAACACTTTAGAAGAGGGAATTCAGGTTCCAGCAAAAGCTAACCATGGGGGAAACATTCAGGCTCTGTGCTGAGAAGCTGGAATGGCTCTGAGCCACTGAGATGCCTACAGGAGCATCCTCCAGGGTCTGTCACCTCCGAGCCTCACGCTGCATCAGACAGGCTGCCCTCATCCATTCTGTGTGTCCCACTCCATGCTTGCTGCCTTTGGAACAGTGGAAGCACCCTGTGAGACCTCAGTGTTTCTGGACACACTCGGAGTCAGGACAGCACAAAGCCAGACAGTGTACAAAGACTTATGTAAAACCAGACGGGGATTCACATTTTGCTAGGAGCCTGGAGCCTTGGCCAGGAGAATCTCAAGATAGCTCTACCCACTCCTGATGGTGCATTTTCGTCGAGGGCCAGCTGGGGACAGGCAAGTGGAAAGAGGAGTGTGTGCAGCGCAGCAGAGCTGAAGTGTGGGCTTGCAGGGGCTTCAAGCCAAGCTCCACACGGTAGAAGTGATAATAATTATTAATGCCTGACATTTGCGTAACACTTCATAGTTTTAAAAAGGCTGTCAGCAGCTTGATATAGCCAGTGTGTTGAAGCCAAAATGTTTAGATTCCCATTCTTTGTCCTAGCTGTGCAACCCTAGGCAAATCACCCAACCTCTCTGAGCCTCCATTTGCTGCTGCTGCTGCTGCTAAGTCGCTTCAGTCGTTCCGACTCTGTGCGACCCCATAGACAGCAGCCCACCGGGCTCCGCCGTCCCTGGGATTCTCCAAGCAAGAACACGGGAGTGGGTTGCCATTTCCTTCTCCAATGCATGAAAGTGAAAAGTGAAAGTGAAAAGTGAAAGTGAAGTCGCTCAGTCGTCTCCGACTCCTAGCGACCCCATGGACTGCAGCCCAACAGGCTCCTCCATCCATGGGATTCTCCAAGCAAGAGTACTGGAGTGGGATGCCATTGCCTTCTCCGGAGCCTCCATTTACTCACTTGTGAAATGGGGAAAATCTAGACTCCTGTCTCACAGCCTAGTTGTGAATCTTGTGATAAAAGGCCAGCAAAGTCACTTTCAAGCTGCAAAGTGCTAACAGCTGAAGGTGGTGCTGATACCACCTTATCTCACTTGCTGAAGTCTATTTTTTTCACTTAAAAAAATTGCACCTTGTAATTTATAACATTGTAACACAGCATCTTCAATTTCCCATATATGTATATGTATTCTTTTTTTAACAAAGGAAAACACAAGTCACTCTCTGGCTTACCTTTCTGTCTTGAGTGCTCCCAGTGGCCAGCAGTGCGTGGGGGGTCCCAGGATTTGGAGTGCCGGGGGGTCTGCTAGGCCCCACTGCTAGCACGGGCTATGGCTCCCCCTCAGGGGAGAGCTCATCCTGAGGGAGGGGAGGGTAGAGGCAGGGCTTGGGATGGCTGTCTGCAGGAGAGGGGGGCTTTGAGTACCTCTGGGGGATCCCAGGAAGAAGGTCAACAGATACAGGGATACTGTGATTTCCCCAAGTGCTCTCTGACTCTGGGAGGAGAGGCCTGCATGCAGCTGAGGCCCACGTGGCGAGGTCCTGCTTGGAGAAGCCTCAGCAGCCACCTGCAGGGGCCCAGGGGACACTTCTTGGGCTCTGGGGAGCTCTAGACAGAGGATGCCTTCACAAGGGCTGGGAAAGAGGCACCCTTGGGGTGGGACAGGAACCTCAGTGCTGTCTTGGTAGGCCTGGAGACAGACCCAGGGACTCCCAGCATTAAGGTTCCTTGAAGCAGGCATCTCGTGAGAGCAGCTGGAGGCAGAGAGGGTAGCACAGTTTGCCCTGTGACCCTGACACTGCTTGGTGTGAGGCTCCTGTGCCTGGAAAACGGGAATCACCAGGATAAAGCCTGAGCTCCTTAGCTCGAGGCTTGATTGGGCCCCTGTCTTTCCCTCCCTTGAACCGTCCTTATCTCACCACTTACAGACCCTGGCCTTGCCTGGTCTGCTCTTCTGCCTGAACTTTCTCCTTCCCTGCCCTTTCTGCCTGGCGATCACTTACACCAATTCACCTATTTTTCCTGGGCCCAGCAGAGTGCTTGGTAAATGGCCAAAAACATGTATGAAAAAATGAATGAGTGGAAAGAGTCGGGGACGCACCTGGGACCCCCCAGTATTCAAACCATGACCCATTTGGAGACCCAAGTCTCCAGCATCAGCTGCGTGTGGTACTCATGCCCTTCTCCTGGGTTTCTGCAATTGCTGCTGGAGGGATGGTAGACACAGACACACGGCCCCATGATGCCTGTGTCCAGCCAGCACTCACCTTGCCTGGGGCAGGCAGGCAGAAGGCAATCGGTACCCTCTCTCAGCCAGGGCCCCTCTGCTGGTCACAGAGATCTCAGCTCTGCCACTGGGCTGGGCCTCGCTGGTCACTCCTAGTTCTGTTTCCTCCCGGGCTCAGGACGAATGAAAATCTGACAAAGCCCAGAAAGTATCACCAGTCAGTGTGATGCCAGCCTCCTGTGGAGAGGCCTCCAGGTGAGATGTGTTTTGCTGCACATTCAAATCACCTGAGGGAACTTCGAAAACTGCAATGCCCAACTTCATCTCATAGCAGAGTTGCTGGAAGTGGGACCCAGGAGTGTGGGTGGACCAAGAGAGCATCATGCTTAGTGAAATTAGTCAAAGAAAAAGAGAAAGACAAATACTATATGATAATATCAGTTGTATGTGGAATTAAAAAAAAAAAATGTATATACAAAACAGAAACAGACTCACAGACATAGGAAACATAACTTGTGGTTACTAAAAAGGAGAGGGAAGTGTAGAGGGATGGGATTAACAGATACAAACTATTATATTTAAAATAGATAAACAACAAGGATATAAGGCATAGCACAGGGAACTAATTATACTCATTATATTATAATAATCTATAATGGAATCTAATCTGCAAAAATACTGAATCACTATGCTGTACACCTGAAACTATCAGAATGTTGTAAATCAACTCTATGTCAAAAAAGAACAAACAAACAAATAATGCCCCAGGGGACTCTCAGGTGTGGCCAAGTTTGAAAAAAAGGCTAGGGAATTTTAAAAAACATCGCTATGCCCCAGACTGCCCTAAACCAATGAAATTAGACTCTCTTTGGGAGCCCTATGACTTGGTTGGGTGTGTTTGTTTTTGTTTTAAATGTCTTAAATTTTTAAAGAATAAGAATTTTTCTTTATTTATTTCAGCTGTGCTGCACGGCATGTGGGATCCTAGTTCCCCAACCAGGGACCGAACCTGTGCCGCTGCAATGGAAGTGTGTTTGTTAGTTGCTCAGTGGTGTCTAACTCTTTGCGACCTTGTGGACTGTAGCCCACCAGGCTCCTCTGACAATGGGATTTTCCAGGCAAGAATACTGGAGTGGGTTGCCATTTCCTCCTCCAGAGGCTCTTCCTGACCCAGGGATCGAAACTGGGCCTCCTGCTTTGGCAGGCAGATTCTTTACCGTCTGAACCACCAGGTAAGCACGGTGGAAGTGGGAAGTCTTAACCACTGGACCGCCAGGGAAGTCCTTGGCCTGGTTGGGTTTCATAGGTCTCCAGGTTGTAGTAATGTGCAGGGGGCTTAGAACCTCTGATGAAGCCCAAAGCCCTCACTGAGCTCATCAGAATCAGAAAGGACAAGGTACTTGCCTGAGGACAAGGCCCTCTCCCTTGCCTATGTTTGTGAAAAGGTTGGAGAGCTAGACACCACATGCTGCAACGAAAGATCCTGCAACTAAGACCTGGCACAGACAAATACATTTTAAAAAATAATATTTTTTAACAAGCTTTTTTTTTTTTTAAAAAAAAAAAGGAAGGCAAAGGGCTAAGTGTACTTGGGGTTTCCCTCTAAACACCCGAGAGAAATTTCTTACTCCTCCCAACTGTAGTAGTCATTTTATTTTTTTTTTATTTATCTATTTCTTTTGGCTGCACTGCATGGCTTGGGGGATCTTAGTTCTCTAATGAGGAACTGAACCTGGGTCCCCGGCAGGAAAGGCCTGAATCCTAACCACTGGACCATCAGGGAATTCCCATAGTTGTCATTTTTAAAGTTGACGTTGTACCTCCAACTGTGCACGGAGCTGTAGGAAGGAGGGGTCTGGACTGTACTCTACTTTAGTCTGAAGAAGTGATGAGGTCCCCATCACAGTGGGCTGGATGCAATGGAGGCCAAGTTCGGCTCCAAAGGGTGGGTGAGACCTCAGTTGGGGTAAAGAAAGGGGGAAAGTTAACTTGCTAAGGAAATGGTGGAAACTCAGGCAGGAAGATGGGCCTGAGAAGGAAACGTGTGCAGTGAGTGAGGGGCCAGTGAGGAGACAGAACTCGGTTGGGTTTGTGTTGGGGAAAGGTGAGAAATGAGGCTGGAGACAGGGCCCCTGGATTAGCTGTTAGCCTGGGGAGTAATCCTTCTCCAGGTCTGACTTTCTCTGGCTCAGAGTAGAGAATAGTGATGAGGGTGAGAGCGTTGATTACATGTGGCAATTTCTTATAATCAGGAGAGGGGAAAAAATAACCTAACACTCGATTAGGCAAACAGCTGAGATCCAAGTTGCCGTGTCCAGAGCCTGAGTGAGAACAGGCTGCCTAGTGCCTGTCTCAACTCAAACAACACTCTCAGATGAGCACAGTCCTGCACAGAGTCAGGAAAGAAGCTGCAGTGTCTTGTCTCAGCCAAGGAGGACTCTTGGGGGCAGGTGATGCTCAGGCCACATGATGCTCCAAGCACCACCACGATGGATGCTTAGACAATGGGAGAAAGTCTTTCTCTGCAAAGCCCCCTCTATTCCTCACTTCTGTGGTTCCTCCAGAGACTCCAGAACCTACTAGGCAAACATGGGAAGATCAGGTTCTGGAATGGCCAGGGTTTGCTCCAGAAGCCTTTGTCGCCTTGGTTCCAGGTCTCCATCACCGTTATCTTTTCTCTAGGGTTAGCAATGGGAAGAGGTGGCTGGCCCCTTCTCTGGGTCCCAGCCTCTTGGGCTGTTTGCTTATTTTGGTTTTGGAACTCTGGTGTTAAGTAAAAACATCAGGGATTCCTGGCAAGGACTCAGACAAAATGAAAATTAGAAAAACAGACAAGTCTCCAAGTTTTCCCAAGAAAACAGCCCAAGCTGTGGATGGCCCCCGGAGAATATTCTTTGGCAACAGACAGCCCCAAACCACCTGCTTTTAGCTTGGGAGGCTTTCTCTGCTTGTGGTTCATGTTAGAAATTCTGACCCGTATGTCCAGCTGAAACTGACTATTGGAGGTTTCCATCTTAATGGAAACATCTCGGACTCAATGGGTTAAAGTCAAACTCTCCTCCAACCCCTGGTATTCAATCTCTCTCTCTCTCTCAGAGACTGGTACCACCATCCTTTCAGAGGCTAGAACCAGACACACGGGTTGTACCCTTTTCTCTTCTATTATCCAGACACCAAATAACCCCCAACTCTCTGTCCTCCTCCCTACTTCTCCTGCTGCTCCCTTGGTTCAAGGCCCTCTTTCTGATCTGCCACAACTGACTCTTCAATGATCTTCCTTCCTCTATCCTGTCCACTCTCAAATCAAGGGGAATTCATCCAAAACACAAAGTCAATCTTGTGCCCCACCCCACTCCCTTGGAATACACAATGGAGAAAATAGTTGAAAACCAAATCATTTCAGGGCAGCATCCTTCTAAGGGTGAGGGAGGCAGGGCATCGGTTGTATCAGTGGGGAAGTAAATCTCTGTCCACCTCCCTTTCTCTTGCGGGAAGGAGTGGGGAGAACAGCTGAGAGCTGCAGAAAAAGGCTTAGTGGTCACTGATGACTCCTACTGTGAGAAAAGTAGGTGGAAGCTACAAGGCATGTTGTGTTAAGTCGGAAAAAGGAATATAAATGCATTACCTTAAAAAGAAATATTTTTCTGCTTATTACCACGAAGGTGGCACTCTTGTCCCTCATTCCCCCCGGTGCTCACACACACCACAAGCTCCCAGGTTGTGATCTCTGATATCACTCACAGGAATAAGGACTCCACAGACGCAGTTGATTCCAGGTATCAAGGCTGAAAAAAAATTAGGATGGGTCTTGTTGTTGCCAGAAATCAAGAATGCTTTCAAGAATATCAAGGGCGGTGCTGCAAGGACAAAGGAGCCAAACAACGGGGCTTTTGGGCCAAGCTTTGATCAAGTCGAGCCAGAGAAAGAATGTGTTCAAGATAATTCTCAAAACTCTCTAAGCATATAGAGTAGTGGTTTGAGAACAAAAGGGCAGTGACTGCAATGGCATATGTTGCTTTGTATTGACTTTAGTAAGTGGGGCATTTCATGTAAACAGGTCTTTTCTTTCTTCTATTAATTATATATCTGTTTACCAAGGATAGATATATTTTTGTTTCTATCTGTGAAAGCAGGAAAGAACAAATGCAGGGAATACTGAGTTAGCCAACTTGTATAAGAAAAAGTAGGCACTGTCCAGGCTGCAGTTTCTCTGCCTTGGGGTGATGATACAGGACAACTGAGTAAAGGTGGTTACCCCATATTCCATGGGGTCCTAGAGAGGAGCTGAAACTACAGACCCAGTGCCTGCTCCCTTAAGGAATGAAACTTGGAGATGGTCTCTATAAATTATAACACAACACCAGCAAGATGTGCATTTTTAATAATGTTAACAGATCAGGTCAATTCATCATGATGACAGGACAATGGGTTAGGTCAATGCTGGCCAAGCAAGATGAGAATTCATCTCATTTGAGGGGGAAAATATAATGCCGTCAAACAGAAAACCTTCCCAAGAGGTGTGGACTTAAAAAGTCTTATTGAAGAAACAAAGAACAGTTATGAAAAGGAAGCTTCCTGACCTGATTTCATCTCCTTTGCAACTCCTAGCCTGACATCCTGACTTAGAATGAATTGTTCAACCACCCAGATTTTGCAACTCCAGCAGTTTGAGGTGGTGCTTTTTCTTTTTCTTGTGGTCTGGTGAAATTGTTAAAATCCTTAGAAAGCTAAAAATAGTACTTGGTAAAAATCACTGAAATCCTAGGAAAGTGTCAAAACTGGCACCCCAGGAAGGTGCAAAATTCAGGAGAAGAAACAAAGTGAAATCCACAATATTAGTGCTTTTATAACAGGTTTTGATGTAAGGGTATTAAACAGCTTTGGAATTGTAATATATTGTGTATTTAATACATCGAGAGCTTTAAAGAGGATTTGCTATGTTAAATTTGTGAATTTAATTAAATGTTTGGAGGTATTACTTTAAGTTTGCAATCAGTGTTAAATGTTTGTGAAAATCCAATGTGCTAAATTAATGATTTTTTATTTATTTATTTTACTTTTGGCTGCCCTGGGTCTTCATTGCTGTGCGGGCTTTCTCTAGTTTAGGCAAGTGGAGGCTACTGTCTAGTGGCAGTGCTTGGGCTTCTTGTTGTGGCAGCTTCCCTTGTTGCAGAGCATGGGCTCTAGGGCACACGGGCTTCAGTAGTTGTCGTGCATGGACTTAGTTGCCCTGAGAGATGTGGAATCCTCCCAGACGAGGGATAGAACCTATGTCTCCTGCATTGACAGGCGGATTCCTAACCACTGGACCTCCAAGGAAGTCCTAAATTAATGAATTAAAAAAAAAAGAATTTAATTACATAACAGTTTCAGGTCCACAGCAAAACTGTGGGAAGTAGAGAATTCCCATTTACCCCTTGTACCCCAAGCAGATGCAGTCTCCCATACAGTCCTCATCCCCCACCAGAGCAGTAGGTAGAGGTACTGCAATCAGTGAACCGGCACTGACACAGCATCATTACCCAAAGCCTATTGTTTACATTAGGGTTCACTCTTGGTGGATTGTGCTCTATGGGTTTGGATGAATGTATACGGCTCTGTATCACCCTTGTGTCACCACACCGAGTAGCTCTGCTGCCCTAAAAAACCTCTGTGCTGTCTATTCATCTCTCCCCCTGTACCGGCCCTTGGCAACCACTGACCCTTTCACTGCCTCTATAATTTTGCCTTTTCCTGAATGTCATATAGTTGAAATCATACAGTATGTAGCCTTTGCAGCTGGGCTTCTTTCACTTAGTAACATGCATTTAAGCCTCATAGCTCAGTTGGTAAAGAATCTGCCTACAATGCAGGAGACCTGGGTTCGATTCCTGAGTTGGGAAGATCTTCTGGAGAAGGAAATGGCAACCGACCCCAGCATTCTTGCCTGGAGAATCCCATAGCAGGCTACTGTCCATGGGTCGGACACAACTTAGCGACTAAACCACCACCATGTCTTTTCATGCCTTGATAGCTCATTATTTTTCTTTTAGTGCTGAATAATATTCCATCATCTGGATGTACCACAACTTATTTATCCATTTACCTACAAAAGACATCCTGGTTGCCTCCAAGTTTTGGCAATTATGAATAAAACTGCTATAAATTTTCATGTGCAGGTTTTTGTTTAGACCAAAGTTTCAACTCATTTGGGTAAATACCAAGTAGTATAGTTGCTGGATCATGTGGTAAAACTATGTTTCGCTTTGTAAGAAACTGTCAAACTGTTTTCTGAAGTGGCTGAACCATTCTACACTTCCACCAGCAATGAATGAGAGTTCCCATTGTTCCTCATCCTTCAAGCATTCGGGGCTGTCATCGTGCTGGATTTTGGCCATTCAGATTGATGTGTAGTGGTATCATTGTTTGCAATGAATTTTTTATTTATTACCTGTGTTAGTAGTGTGTGAATATTCAAAGGAATTCTGATAGTTTGAGGAATGATGATGGTTACACTTTCATAAGATTAATCAACGTGCATTAAATCAGGTGTAAAGAGTAGTCTGTTCCTCCCAGAGGCCCTTCAGAGTTGAAATAGCCATTGACAGACTGCATATGTACCAAACATTGCAGGCCTGGGTGAGGGGTGGCGAAAAAGAACCAAATTGCTCTCTGTGATAGGATTTGGTGGGGGAGGTGGGTGGTGTGGTGTTAAGAGCAGACAGTCAGTCAAGGTTGGAGACAGAGGGACAAAGAATTATGGAAGGAGACCAAACCCAGGATGGTGGAAATGGCTAAGGAAAAATTTAAGAATGGACAGTTTAATTTCTTTTGATGTAATTAGCATCTCTGTGATGTAGACATTCTCCATTTCCACAAATCGGCTACATTATGTAAGTGAGCATTTTTTTTTTGTGGATCTCCAAGAAAAGTGACTGAGCTCAATGCCTGTGTCCATGGTGTAGGGAGAAGGAACAACTATTAGCAGGAAAGTGAGGGAGACTGAGTTACCTAATGCTGCCCCTCTACCTAAGGACTTTGTAGGGATTTTGTGGCAGCCAACGAATTTGGGAGGGTAGGGTTTATATGCGACTTGTGATAAACGAGGGTGTTGGAGCTAGCCTTTATCAGCAGGCAAACTGATTGTTAAAATTTCAGGAATTCTTGTGAGCTGGTTGTCAAACCACTGGCAGACTGAAATCTGCCACGGAGGGAAGTATTTACACCACAGAAATTGGCACAGACATTACACATCAGCAACTTGTCCAACTCTTCCCCCAGCTGCTTGTTAAACATTTACTCAGATGGCTGCTTCCGGTCTGGCTCCGGGCCTCTCTCCAGGCTCAGCTCACACACCGGAAGTGCTGAATGGACCACTATTCCTGTTCCCCGGCTTTCTGCGAATGCTGCCCCCTTAGCCTGGCTTGGCTTCACTTTTCAAGATTCAAGTCCAGCGTCACTTCCTGGGGAAAAGACTCCTCTTTGCGGCTGCTGAGTCATGGTGGGACCGAGTGGAAGGAGATGCTGTCTTTGAAATTAGAGGGGAAGTTCTCCGGAGCTCCCTGGAGTGGGGAGGTGAAGGGCAGCTGGAGCAGGGCCTGCTGACGGTGCAGAGAATGATCGAGAAGCCGCCCTCCTGAGCATGGAGGCGTGGAGCTTCTTCTGCGTGGCAGGAGGGCGCTGGCCTGTGGTCCCTCTCAGTGGGGGCGGGAGGAACCAATCTCTCAGCACGAAATGGTCTCCTGGCCTGTGGGAAGGCTCCCAGCTGTCGACGCCCAGGCCAGGCCTGGCCGCCTGCTCCCCCAGCTGCTGCTCCCAGCCGGAGCCACTTTCCGACCCCAAAGACTTGTCAGCAGGACTGGAAATGGTGACTTGAATGAAAATTTTAAACTGCCAGGAAACTGTTTAGGGCTGCAGAGAGAAGTGCTGCCCTCAGGGCTTTTACAGGGGTCTCTAGTCCCCGAAGATGACCCTTCTTGTCTCAGGGTGTTCACAAGCCACTCCTGCCCCCCATTCCATCAATCCTGTTTTGGGGGAAAGGGTGGTAAAAGACCAACAAAATAACGGGAAGATGCCTGCTGAGCCCGACCTCAGGAATCTGCAGGAACAGGAAACCAGGCTGCTAGCCCCTGGATGAGGCTGGGTCACCGAGGACAGCAGTGATGTGGGCGAAGGGCAGGCAGGAGGGTCAGGCGGGCTGGCAGAGAATGTTCCCTGACACTCCAGTTTCTTATTCTAAAAGCAGTGCCCCATCACAAACACTCTTTACTTTAGAACCCTAAATTTCATTTTAAAATTCTTATTGACAATGATTATAAAATACACAAGCCAGTCTTCTGGTGGTGATGGGACTTTGTCGCCATGCCCAGCAGGAGACAGCTTAGAATGCAGTGGAAGGCTGGGAACCAACCTGGGTAAGTCACCCCACACCCTGCTGGGCCAGAAGTCCTGCCCAGGGGCCTGTCTCAACCCTGTGCTTTCTGGTTAGGATGTGTGCTTCACCGCCTCACCTCTCTGGTTTAGATTTCCCTGAGTGGCCGAGAATTATTTCCCTGGAAAGCCCAGCATCTGTTTTTCCTGCACCTCTGGTGCCCAAGCCAGCCTGCTGTTCTGACATCACTGCTCTCTCCCGGGAACTGCTCCCAGGCGTTGACTTGGTAGCTTGCAGAAACCCCATTGCTCAAAAGAACCCATCTCTGTGCCAGGGGTGCCTGCCAGGGGAGACCCGGGAACATGAAATTCCTTAGCAGGTTTGCTTAAGGACTGAAAGCAACTGAATGGCTTTATAGGATCGCGTCAAGCCCTTGTTATTTTGGCCTGAGAAACTCAAGTATTGTATATTTCCTTGTGTCTTCCTTTCCTCTTCTCCTGTGACTAAAGTGGGCACCAAAATAGGTCTCTGTCTTGCCGTCTCCACTGAAACAAGCCAAGGGACTGAGGATGGACTTCCCTTTATGATTTGTGGACACAGTGTCCTTCTCGGTGCCTCTTGACGTAGGTTACAGTCAAATAGGTGCTGGAATTTGAAAGTGCCTCAAGGCACTTTCTGAGGGCTAGCTATTATGCTAAGCCATGCAGGCACCAACTCGAGTATTCAACTCCATGATCTTATGAGGAAGGGAAGTCTTTTTTTTTCTTTCAATTTATTTATTTGGCTGCACTAGGTCTTAGTTGTGGCATGTGGGATCTAGTTCCCTGACCAGGGATCAAACCTGGGCTGCCAGCATTGGGATTGAGGAGTCTTAGCCACTCGATAACCTGGGAAGTCCTGCTGCTGCTGCTGCTAAGTCGCTTCAGTCGTGTCCGACTCCGTGCGACCCCATAGATGGCAGCCCACCAGGCTTCACCGTCCCTGAGATTCTCCAGGCAAGAATACTGGAGTGGATTGCCATTTCCTCCTCCGGTGCATGAAAGGGAAAAGTGAAAGTGAAGTCGCTCAGTCGTGTCCGACTCTTAGCGACCCCATGGACTGTAGCCTACCAGGCTCCTCCGTCCAGGGATTTTCCAGGCAAGAGTACTGGAGTGGGGGTGCCATTGCCTTCTCCGCCTGGGAAGTCCTAGAAGGGAAGTATTGGGTTGGCCAAAAAGTTCGTTTGGATTTTCCTATGTTATGGAAAATGCTATTCCTTTTACTACAATACTATACTGTTACTACTATATTATTATTATCACCATTTTTCAGGTGAGAAAAGTATGAGTCAGAAAGTTATGAAACTGGCAGCATAGCTCACAAGTTGTAGAGCCAGGATTTAAACTCAAATCTTTCAAACTTGGGCATGCAACACTGCTTTCCAGCAACTCATTAGTTCAGTCTGATTCTAAAGTTCAAGTCTTTGGACAACAGACAAACCTCACAGTATCAGTCTCCTTTGGAGAAAGTAAAAAAAAAAAAATGCCATCCCAAGGATATTTCTATCAACACATTAACAAAAGGTGAAACTAAGTGCATGTTAACCAGCGACTGACAGACGCTGAACTTCTGCCTTGTTTCCTACAACCTGTGTTTTCCTGTCTCTACTCACCTGGGAAGTATTATGTTGAGCCATCTGAAATCAATGTTATTGTAAGTGAAACAGTAAAATATCAGCAATTTCATGTGATTTAACCCAATCATAGACATTGCAACTTGAAAAGCCTTTATTATCTTTACTACTCCATCTCTCTCTCTCCTCAATCAACAATATTTCTTGTCCAAATTTTACTCTCACTTCAAGTTTCAGCTTAAATGCTACCTCCCCCAGGAAGTCTTTGCTGAATTCCCATCTGGAAATCATCTTTCCTAAACTCGCCTAGCGCCTTGTTTGCATCTCTTGTCACCGTTTTCCAGGCATCATGGTTATTTGCCTATGTGTGTTCATGTCTTTGTTTTCTGGTGTGGAGCCACGTCTAATTTATCCCTACCTAACTGGCTCCCCTGGAGAAGGGAAAGGCTACGCACCCCAGTATTCTGGCCTGGAGAATTCCATCGACTGTATAGTCCATGGGGTCGCAGAGTTGGACACGACTGAGTAACTTTCACTTTCAGCTGGCTCCTGGCAGAGTATCTAGTGCACTGTAGGTGCCTGTTAAGAGTTGGTGGAGGTCCACTATGTGACTTCCTTCTCCTTGGAGGGACATGCCTGTACCAGGGCTCCATCCTACAGCTTATAGGAGAATCTGAGGTGCAGCCCCATCCTTCCACTCCTGACCTTCACCACGTCCCCACCCCCACCTCTGCACTCTCCTGGGAAGGGCCTGTTGAAGATGCACCTTTGGCCCTGCTGTTAATTCAAAACCTTGGGTGCTTCCCTGAATGTTATCAGAAACAGATTCCCCGCTCAGAGGGCAGGGAAAGACTAGGAAAGAGGCGGGCCATCACGGATTAAATTGGTAGCTGGCAGATTTGATAAATGAGGTGACTGACATATAAGGCTTGTCTTGGGCAGCTGCAAGAAGAGTAGATCTTTGCACACTCCCTGGCAGAATCTTAAAAGTTTATACAGAGGGCTTAGCTGGGTTCAGTCACATATACTGTCCAGATGGTCTCAACAACAGCTCACTATTTCAAGGCTCTGTCCTTGGGCAGCTTCTAGTGCAGGGACCAGGGGAGGGGTTAGGAGTCTTCAATTCCTACATCTTCCTGATGACCTCCTCCAATGCCTGCTTGAGTGGACAAGGGCCCAGAAGCCTTCTCTGGATCAGACTTAATGCAAAGATCAAGTGAGGATGACTCCAAGCGTGCCAGAGACAAGGCCCTCCTAGTATTATTCTCCCAAACCTGGCTTTATTCTCCCAAATCTGGCTTGATGGGGAAGCCATGAGTCATGGTTCGGTCACTGTGTCCAGTCTTAGGACATGATCTGAAGGTCACTGAGTCAGAGGGCAGGCTGCTCTGCTCTTTCTCCCGCTGACGACTGTCTGGAAAGGAGCGCCTGGCAGCCCAGGCCTGGTTAAAGTGGAAGGGATTAGTGAATGTGTATTTCCTCCCGAGAGAAGTCCGCACATACTGAGGCTGCTTTCTCTCCAGAGAAGGTGGATAGTAGTAGACTGCAGACCCTTGAGTATCTCATCTTAAACTCAACAGAGCTTCAGTTTCCACTTTGTGTCTCCTGGTTTCCCCTCCCTTCCTTTCTGAAAGCATGACTGGAAAATGGAGGAGGCAGGAATTTTTTAATGACTGACAATCTCCATTTCTCTGTGGGCAATTGTCCAGGGCAGACTCGGGAGCCAGGCCAGTGGAGCCAACGTGCTGAAGAAATAAGGTGGTGAGGGCGAAGAACCCAGGCAGAGTCTGTCTCCTGGGTTTTCAACATGCCGGCCATGTGGCCTTGGGCAGCAGCTCCCCGACCAGTCCCCCATTATCACGTACCTCACTTTCACTACCAGAAAAAGGAGGAAGAATAAATGGTTCCTCTCTTTCAAACTTGCCTGGAGGATAAATTAGAGTGCAGAGGATGCAGGTTGTACTTCTGAAGACAATTTGAGGTCACAACATCCACCCCCGAACAGATACAGAAGTGCTTTGAAAAATCAGAGAGCTGTATAAATGTAAGGGATCGATATTATCCATTCACTCCTTACCTCATACATTGAACACCTGGGACCTGTCGGGCGATGTGAGCAGTGCTGGGGCACAAAGGTGAGAGGTCCTGATCCTCAAGGAGGTCAGAGAGCAGTGTGGGAGACAGACAGACGGACACACACACAAATAACCAACACTAGACAAAGACACAGGTGTAGGTGGATGTGAAAGAGACGGGTGTTGAGATCTGGTAAAGCAAAGACTCCTTGGAGAAGGCAGCCCCAGCAGAATGTTGAGGGGTAGGAGTTTACTAGGGGAAAATGGTTAGTGTGGGAGGGAAGGGCCTTCGAAGCATGGGAGAAGTACAAGCACAGGTGATGTTTGGAGGTCTCCAAATAGTGTACATGGCTGGGGGGAAGGGTGCAGGGCCAGGGGCTCTGAGAGTGGGCTGGTCAGGTCACGGAGGGCCTGGTAAGCCATGCAAGGAACTGCAGCATGCTCTGGAAATAGAGGATGTCATTGAAGGCTTGAACAGGTGAGTGCCGGGACCAGGTGTGGGGTATAGGACAAATGTGGCTGCAGCATGCCCTGGAGGACTGCCACACTGCAGCCTCCAGGACAGACAGCCTGCTGAGGAGCCAGTGCCATCAGCATGGAAGTGAGATCATGAGAGGCCCACATCAAGGTAGCAGAGGATGGGGGCCCTGTGTGGCCAGAGGCAGAGAAATGTCAGAAGTATTAAGGATGCTGAATGAGGATAATAGGAGGCGGGGAGGACCACTGAGTAAGGGCAGCGGTGAGGATCCAGTGCCACTTTCAGAACTGGGGATGCAGGAGGGACTCAGGTTGTGGTGGAAGATGAAGAGTTCTGAGTATCTTGAGATTCTTTCCTTTTAAGTGAGAAATAGCTTTCCCCTTCTTTATACCAACAATTTGTTTCATTGCATTTTGCTTTGTTGCAATCAAAATTCAGGTCATACAGAAAAGTATATAAGTGAATAAAATTTCCTCTCAATTCTACTACTTGGAGATAGTCAACATATTGGCGAATATTCTTCCATTTTTTTTCTGTGATATTTTTATTGTTATTGTTTAGCCATTTAGTCCTGTGTGACTCTTTGCAACCCCATGGACTGTAACCCGCCAGGTTCCTCTGTCCATGGGATTCTCCAGGCAAGAATACTGTAGCGGCTTGCTATTTCCTACTCTACAGAATCTTCCTGACTCAGGGATTGAAATTGCGTCCCTTGCATCTCCTGTATTGGCAGGTAGATTCTTTACTACTGTGACAAATGATTATTTTTAAAAATTTGAAATAGAGTATAATACTGTTTCTAAAACTTATGATGCCCAGCTGTACTCTAGATCAATACAATCAGAGTCGCTGTGGGTTAGGGACCAGCCATCAGCGCTTTTTAAGGCTTCCTGATGATTCTAACGAGCAGCCAGTATTGAGAACAAGAGCCCTTAAAGATGAGATAGCATAAGACAGCAGAGCACAGGCACCTTCTTATTGATTCCATGCTGCTCCTGAAGGCCCCATAAAGAACCCCAAATCTATGTATTAACAGGAGTCAGTGACCATAAGGCATCATAGACTTCCCCTCATGCAATCAGACCAAGTCATGATTCAAAGAACTGAGGAAAAGCCTGTATTTTTAGATATTCTGCTCAAACCCAATGGAGGCTTTGCTCTGGTGGGGAGTCACTTCAGCAGTCCGCTTAATACATTAACACCTCAAGACAGGGCCTCTAAAGCTGGTCAGTGGCACTGAGGATGTCATCAATCACAGAGCAAGGTTAACTTCAGAATCTAATAAGGAAAGGGATTCTGAACTCTGGGAACAGGCCTTCACCCTCTTAGAGAAAGAAAAGAAGGTGAAGAGGGAAAAGAGAGCCTCTGGTTCACATTCGAGTCCAAGAATTGTAAACATGAATACGCTGCCAAATCTCACTCTAAATATATTCCAATGATCTCATGTTTTCATATGCAGTGGAATCAAAAGAGGCATTTTTATTCATCTTGGATGACAGCATCTTGAGCTTTTATGGGAGCGTCCTAGAGGGATTCGTTTAACCAAGAGGGGCTAGTCAATCAATACTCCAGCCATTTCAAATCACCACAACCGGTGCGTTAAGTGCCCTGAATGACAATTCTTTATCTTCTTGCAGCTTGGACCCTCAAGTGTAACCCCGAATATCAGCAGCAGACCCCCCACCCCATGGGGGAAAAGTCTCCAATCAGAGATCCTCTGAGGAGAGCCAAGAGCGGTTTTGGAGGGAGCAGTGCATATTTTGAGGTGATTAACATTTTGGTTTTGGCCTCTTCATCTGTATGAGCTTCATCTGTTACTCGTTTTCTCTTTGGCCAACGAGACCGCATTCAATGTCCCGCAGGAGAAGGCTGGAAATTTTTCTGAAAGCCCTTTTAGGTGAAGCCCAGTGAGAGGGCAAATGAAGCTTCACTCCTTTTATGGCCGTATCTCAACATGAGAGAGAGGGAGAGAGAGGGAATATCATCTCTGTTCCCCTGAGACAGAGCCTGTGTGCTCCTCAGCACCAACTGAAGTGAACAGAGTCGACCCTACAACTGGCGACACCCTCAGTGACCCCTACCTAGGGTGACAGGACCCTTCAGTACCCCTCAACCCCCTGCCACCCCAGACCTTGCCTTCACCACCCCCGCCCCACCCCACTCTGGAGTCTTCCCTTCTGCCCTGTCAGAGCATAAATCAAGCAGCAGGGTAGCTTGGAAATATGACGAATACCTTGGCTGGCTCCAGCTTGAAAAGACAAGCGGGGAGGAGAGAGAATCTAAAGTAACCAGGCTTGGCTGCAAGTGTGGCCAGAATTCAGTGTTCCTGGAGCTGGCCCCAGTGGCTCGGAGGGCCGGGCGCTGCCAGAGGCGTCTTCCCTGGGGGCAGCCCCAGAGCTCCACGGTCGGAGGAGGAGGAGAGCGCTTTGGTGTCTGTCAAAAACAGTATTCAGGAATCCTTGGACACTCCCTGAGTCCTCACTGTGAGCACTGAGACGAGGCGGACGGGTGGGGAGAGCTTTTCCTCCTCTGGGTGGGCCCTTGTCATGGCCCCAGGTTCGGATGTTGCTGTTTCCACAGGGAGCTTGCCCACAGCTGCTGTGTGTGACACTCGTGTGTGTGGCTGTGCACGTCAGGGGCCGGCGAGGCGAGAGAGTCCACCGAGTCCTTCTGAGGACCCAGGTCAAAGGTGCCTCCAGCCCTCAGATGTGCGGGCGGCTCTGTGCCGGGGTTGTCTGTGTCTCCTTGTCCCTGTTTCCTAGTTTCATCGGTTTAACCAGCTCCCCTCACTGGTTCACGGCTCTCTGGTCCCTTCGGGTCATTCTCAGTGGGTTGGGACCTTGTTGGGATGACTCTAGAAGAGACTGCTCTGGCCTCCCCCAAAGAGACTGCCCATAAGTAGAGCCAGGGTCCTCGGTGTCACCCTCCTGCCTGCCGAGCAGATGGCCATCATAGGGCCCCACAGCGGGCAGCTCCTGAGTGTCCACAGAGTCATGGCTGCACTTGACAGGGTTCAGGCTTCAGGAGCTTCAGTGCAGAGACTTTTTGATTTGTTTTGTTCTTGAGGCTTGTGACGAGATTCTTCCAGTGGCTAACAGACAAGAGATGTTTAGGCCCTTGCACAGAGTGGCGGGTCCACAGTGACACTTCTCTGAGAAGGGGTGTGGCAGAGATCTGGTCCTAGTCTCTGAGCACACGGGTATCAGAAGGGCTGCCTCGCTCAAATTGGTAATCACATTAAAATGTCACTCCTCTCTCCAATTCTCAATACCTAAAAGCACTTCCCCCCCTACCCAGGCAATGCTTTATTGGGGTGCTGCTAGACTTCCCTGGTGGCTCAGACGGTAAAGCGTCTGCCTACAATGCAGGAGACCCGGGTTCAATCCCTGGGTCAGGAAGATCTGGAGAAGGAAATGGCAACCCACTCCAGTATTCTTGCCTGGAAAATCCCATGGACGGAGGAGCCTGGTAGGCGACAGTCAGTCCGTGGGGTCGCAAAGAGTCGGACACGACTGAGCGACTTCACTTGTTGCAGCAGGGGAGAGTGAGAACAAACAACAGGTTCCCTTGCTTGCTTGCTCACTGCCCGTGGGGCGAGCCTGTTCCTTATATGGGGTGAGGGTAGGGGTGTGTCCAGGGGTCAGGCTGAAGGGGTGGGGTGGCTGAGGTGTTTTGCCCACTGCTTTGGTGGTGTTGAGCGCAGGGGGCATGCTCAGTCCCCTGCTTTTGAATTCTTGAGGCCAGAATAGGGAGTGGGTAGCCTTTCCCTTCTCCAGGGGATCTTCCTAACCCAGGGATTGAATCCAGGTCTCTCGCATTGCAGGCTGATTCTTTACCAGCTGAGCCACAAGGGAAGCCCAAGAATACTGGAGTGGAATAGCCTGTCCCTTCTCCAGTGTATCTTCCCAACCCAGGAAACGAACTGGGGTCTCCTGCATTGCAGGCGGATTCTTTACCAAATGAGATATCAGGAAAGCCCTTGCTCCCAACACCCTGTTCTAAAAGCATCTTTTTAATGCCTTTTTTTGTTTGCTTTTTTAGGGAAGAAGCCCCATGAGACCCTCCCTGCAAGAAGCCGGAACATTATCACCACCCCTCTCCTCTGTCCCCTCAAAGGCCCCTCCTGACCACAGTGTTAGTCCTCTAAGTTGGCTGGTAGAACAATTAGCTTTCCTCAAGGCATGGGCGGATCACCAAGTCAGGCCTCCAAGCAGGGGTTTCCTGTCACCAAAGCCACACTAATGCAAATACATTTTTCATTAGGAGAAAATAAAACTCACAAGTGACATCAACTGAAAAATGTTCTTTGAGAGCAAGTTATTCCCATTTAAAGCTAAGCACATGACAGCTGGTGACTTTTAATGGAGAGTAAAATTTGTTGGTCTGAATTACTATCAAACCACTTGAGAATTTGTGTTTTTTTTCTTTTTGGAGAAAGGCAGTGCTTTGGCATCCAGAAGAGCAGAGGAGGAATGGAAAGGTCTAGTCTTGTCTCTAATCGTGGCCTTAAAAGACCCTGGACAATCTTTGGCAAAATCATGGTACAACATCTCTAGGTACTTTAATTTCCTTCACCCTTTACTTAAAGCTCACTTAAGAAGCTGGTTAGAAACAAACCTCTCTGTCCTAGAATTCATTTGGGCTCTGTACCAAAACAGTTGTATGTGTCCCAAAACCCGTCTACTATTTCCCCACTTAATAGAAAATATCTGATACAAAAGAACCCAGTGGTAATTGCTATGGACTAAATGTATGTGTCCTCCCCAAATTCATAGTTTGAAATCTTACTAATAATGATGGTAGTTGGAGGAGTAGCTTTAGGGACATAATTCGGTTTAGATGAGGTCATGAGGGAGGGCCCCCTGTGATGGGATTGGTGCCCTTTTAAGAATGGGAAGAGACTAGAGCTCGCCGCTTCTCTCCAAGAAGAAGCCCACTGTCTGCCAGCCAGGAGGAGAGCTCTCACTAGAAATAGAATCTGCTGGCACCTTGATCTTGGACTTCTTAGCCTCAAGAACTATAGGAAATAAATGACTGCTGTTTAAACCAGTCAAGCTATTAGGAGCTTTGTTACCACAAACTCCAGGGATCAGCTATCTGTATACTTGAGCTGCATCAGACATAAAAGAACCATGTGAGACAGCCTCTGTATGACCAAACTTGTTTCAGGCCAATATAAATTCAGTTCCTCTTTCCCTCCGGAGTCTTCTAGCACTTTCAGATTCTAACACACATTTGCTATCTTTGTGGGCAGTATAGAGAGCACCTCCAGAATTTGGGGACATGGTCAGAAGGAGTCAGGAATTGAAGAAGAATGCTACTAGAACCCTCACAATACACCTGAGATTAACCACTTGCGGATGTGACCTGTCTCAGGTAGGTTTTGCATATGCATTGTTGAGGATTTCATGATTTGCTACATTGTTAGATAACTCAAAATTTATTGGAAAACTGAATTATATAAAGAAACAACAAACTAGATTGTAATAAGGCCATGTTATTTGAAGAGAATTAAATGGATAGACATGAATAGCCCTGTATTGAGCCTAGAAAAAGGGGGTTAAAGAATAATCACATTGGTATTTATCCAGGAGTGTTGAAAGAATGGTCAAGAGGACATTCCAAACTCTTCCAGAATCTGAGACACACACCCCTTAACACCTTTTCCCTGATTTCTGCTTAACAAGTACTTTTCATATAGTTTGATGCTGTTAGATGTATATACATTAGGATTGTTAGGTCTTCTTGGAGTAGTGACCCCTCATTCATTATATTGCATCCTTCTTTATCCCTGATAACTTTTCTTGCTTTGAAATCTGCTCTGATTAAAATTAATAGAGCCACTCCTTTCTTTTGATTAGTGTTAGAATGGTATATTTTTCTCTGTTCATGTATTTTTAATCTACATGTGTCTTTATACTCAGTGCGTTTCTTGTAGACAACCACTTGTTTGTTTCTTGTCTTTTACCTACTTTGGCAATCTTTGTCTTTTAATTAGTGCATGTAGACTATTGACATTCAATGGGGTTATTGATATGGTTGGATTAATATCTACTTTATTTGATACTGTTCTCAATTTGTTGCCCATGTTCCTTGAGGTTATTTGTCTTCCACTTTTTCTGCCTTTTGCAATTTCAACTGAGCATTTTATATGATTCCATTTTCTCTCCTTTCTTGGGATATCAGTTATACTTTTCTTCCTTTTCTTTTTTTTACTGGTTGCACTAGAGTCAGAATACACATTTACAACTAATACAAGCTCATTTTCAAATAACACTATACAATTTCTTGGGTCATGTGAATGTCTAATAATAAGGAAATAATCCTAATTCCTCCTTGTCCCTTGTATCACTGATGTCACTCATTTCACTTATTACATAAGCATATTACATATATATATACACACACAGGTATATGTGTATGTATGTATATACATATATATAAGACGTATATATATGATAGATACATAAGCTTTCATAATCAATGTTGCTATTATTATTTTGAACAAGCTATTAGATCATTTAAGATAAATAAAAAGTTTTTATTTTACTTTCACTATTCCTTCTTTGATGCTATTTCTTTTTTAATGTAGAGCTGAGTTTCTGATCTATGTCAATTTTCTTCTTTTCAAAGAACTTTTAACTTTTCTTCCAAGGCAGGTCTGCAGGCAACACATTCCCTCAGTTTTGTTTGTCTAAGAAAGTCTATT
Source organism: Giraffa tippelskirchi (assembly GCF_054371585.1). Taxonomy (NCBI): domain Eukaryota; kingdom Metazoa; phylum Chordata; class Mammalia; order Artiodactyla; family Giraffidae; genus Giraffa; species Giraffa tippelskirchi. The sequence goes on from NC_137279.1 coordinate 19,894,585, forward strand.
TCTCAGTTATTTCTGAAGGATAATTCTTCAGAGTATAGAATTCTAGGTTGGTAGTTTTTTCCTCTCAAAACTTTTATTATTTAACTCCACTCTCTTCTTGCTTGCATGGTTTCTGTGAAGAAGTGAGATTGATTCTTGTCTCTGATCCTCCTCAGGTAAGGTGTTTTCCTTCTCTGTTTCTTTCAGTATTTTTTCTTTACCTTTGCTTTTCAATAATTTGAAAATATATGCTTAGGTGTAGTTTTTCTGAGACATTCATCTTGCTTGGCATTCTCTGAGCTTCCTGGATCTGTGACTTGATATCTGGCATTTGGGGGAAATTCTCAGTTATTGTTTCAGATATTTCTTCTGTTCCTTTTTCTCTTCTCCTTCTGGCATTTGTGTTACTCAGTTAAACCTTTTGTAGCTGTCCAGAGACCTTGGATATTCTGTTCTGGTTTTTTTTTTTCCCTCAGTTTTTGTTCTCTTTGCTTTTCAGTTTTGGAGATTTCTATTGAAATAGCCTCAAGCTCAAAGATTCTTTTTTCAGCTGTGTCCAGTCTACTAATAAGCCGATCAAAGGCATTCTTCATTTCCGTGTTTTTTTCATTTCTAGAATTTCTTTTGAGTTCTCTCTCAGGATTTCCATCTCTCTGCTTACATTGTCTATCTGTTCTTGCATGCTATTTTATCCATTAGTGCCCTTAGCATATTAATCTCACATACATATATGATTACATGTCCTAAGTCATACATACATATAATACCTGTTTTAAATTTCTTGTCTGACACCCAATAAATCGACTGACTTCATTAGCAAGATATTTGAAAAGATAAGTTCAAATAGGATTTATCTTCCTTGGAATCCCGCTGTAAAAAGCATAAGCTAAAATGCTCTGTTGTTTGATCTTTAGTTTCTGTCTGAACTGACTCTCCACATCAGCCTATTTTCTCTAGTGATGAGCAAGAAATTCCATTTACCATGGCTTTCCATATTCTGTCCTATGGCTTTTGTTTTCATTCAACATGTTATTTATTTGTCATGAAATAACATGCTATTTGGGGCTGATTAGAGCTTGCAGTATTTACATTTATTCCCAATTATATAAATTAGAGGGCTTCCCAGGTAGCTGTGTGGTAACGAATCCTCCTGCCAATGCAGGACATGCAGGTTCAATCCCTGGGTTGGAAGATCCCCTGGAGGAGGAAATGACAACCTGCCCCAGTATTCTTGCCTGGGAAATCACATGGAAAGAGAAGCCAGGTGGGTTACAGTCCATGGGATCACAAAGAGTCAGACACGACTTAGTGACTAAAAAACCATATACAGGTTAGAAGTATTATAGCAAATCACCATTATGGAACTATAAACCTCTTAAGCATCCTATAACAACAATAAAAAATGCTAATCTTAAAATCATAATAACAACTGTACCAGGCTTACAACGAGGCCTGGAGTGACAACCTGGGGGAGGAACATGTGCAGGAAAGAAGGGGCTTCAGCCAGACGCACAAGAGAGAGGATTTTTGTTGCAGTGCTGGCTAGATGTGTGTGTCTGTGCAAGACCCTTCAACCAAGACTCTATTTCCTCATTTATAACAATGTTAACAATTTCTACCTCACGAGACTGGTGTAAGAATTACATAACATGACATATGCCAAATGTATGGCACAGTGCCCTGAAGGATGAAATGAGTGAAGTCTTATTGAAGGGCCCATCTAGTATTCTCAGATCCTTCTAGCATTCTCAGGTCTTGACCTCTATGGGTGGGTCTAAAGTATCCCAGATTCCTACCCAGAGCTCCATTACAGTTTAGCTCAGGTACACTCCAGTATAAACACAAAGGGAGAAGAGGAGCCCATACGGACAATAGTATAAAATAAGGAACAGGATGGTTGACTGTCAAAATGGAACAATTCTGAACTTCTTGTTAGAAAGCTACCTGTGTCCAAATTAACTTATGGGAAACTTGAGAGAGATCACAATATAAATTTCTTGATTGCACCTTCAGCCATTTGCCAGTGTCTAACGCTTTCCAGAGAGAGACAGAGGGCATAATAGCCACTTTCCACAGCAGTAAGTCCTCATAAAGCTTGCTCATGGCTCAGGAGGTTCTAGCTGACCAAGGGAGCAGATTGTCATACTGGTGGCTCATCACAAGCAGTTAGGAGCCTAGTGCCTGGCCTTACACTTTGCATGCATTATCTCATTCAACTTCATAACCACCCTAGGAAGGAGGAACCATTTCATGCTGATTTTATAGATGAGGAAATAGGGTGGGAAGGTTAAGTAAGATTGACAGGAGGAGGTGAGTGAAATTGGCAGTTTAACATGGAGGGTGCCAGGAGGTTCCACTTTTTTCTATAAAGGGTATCGTACTGCCAGTGGGGACCAACTGAGCAATTAATCATCATTCCAGTTAGTACTGGTTACCAGAGAGCAGGGTATCTTGGTGCCTCGGGCAGAGGAGCAGACTTCCTTCAGTCTTGTCCCTCCCATGCTCCTACTTTTGGGTCAGGCCCTCGTTCTCTCTCCCCTGGAGTGTTAACTACTCCCTGCCTGTTCTCCCAGCTTCCACCCTCAATTCCTCATCCTGGCAAAGTCCTGACCGTTGGACTCCAACCTACTTTTTCCACTTTATGCCCTGCTTCTTGTCAGTGTGATCTCTTCCCAGCCTCAACTGTGTACTTCTGAGACAGGCTGGGACCTGCAAAGAAAAGGCCAAAACCCAATGCCACTCCTGAGGTGCAGGGAGCAAAAGCAGGGGACTGAGCATGCACCCTGCACACAGCACCATCAAGAGGATGGGCAGACCACCTAAGCCAGCCCCGAAGCCCGAACCACTGATGGGCCCCTACGCTCACCCCCTTTGAGACTGGCCCAAATCACCCCCCACCCCCACCCCTCATCGGGGAGCAAGCAAGGGAAACCACTTCTTGTTCTCACACCCTCCTGCTATAATTGAGTCCAAATAAGCCTTGCCTGAAGTCCTTATCTGGACACCCCTGAGCGACTGAACAATGAGATCAAGAACCCAGGTCAGTTAACACTTTCAGTTCTTGCTTTCAATTCTCCTCTGGCCCTAAATCCTATCCACACAAAAATCTCATCTCTTCCACCCAGCCTTTCCAAGCTCTCTAGGCCATAGCTTTTCCTTCTGATTGGGCAGAACTTTTCTGGTGTAACATGTATACGTGACATTTAAGCAATTTGGGGTTGTTCGTGATAATTGTTTTAGTGTTTTGTATTTGTGGTGAGGTTGTAGAACTCAAGGGACCAGATTCAGCACAGTGCGTGCAAGGCCCAAAGGGAGGCTCTGGCCTGGCACAGACATTGGAAAAAAAAAAAAAGATTACATTTGCATGTTGACAGCACATGAATTTCTTTAGCTAGAAACTGTCATAAGCAAGAATAACTAAAACAGGAAGCTGCCGGTTGTTCTTTCTTTGAGTCACATAATAAATCACAACATTATTTGCTGAGCTTTCGTGCTGCTAGCTCTGGGCACGGAAATTGCTAGGTTACAGCTCTGAAAGCCAAGGTCTACCGGGTTGAGAATGAGACCATACAGAGTTTGAATCCTGGCTCCACCCCTTACTGGGTGACTTCACCGAATTCCTTAACCTCTTTGACTCTTCCTGTTGTTACCTGGGAAGAAGTATCCTTTCCTCCTAGAGTTGCCATAAGGAATACGGAGAGACTGTGTGTAACATGAGTAAGATTGTAACCAAGCCATCAGAGATTGTGTGATGAATCAAATTGACAAGTTTCCATGAAATATGTTGGGAACTTGGGAGTGGTGTCTGTAGGGACATAGTGAGGAGACACAGGGCAGGACTGGAGTGGGTTGGACGGAGACCAGGTGCTTAGTCATCTTTGCCTAGAGTGGCTCTGGGGTCCAGGTGCGGGAACCGGGTGATGGGGAGGTGGTTGCCCCCAGACAGGGAAGTGTGCCCCTTCTTCCCAGAGACCACCCTTGTCTGACCTCAGCCGCAGAGTGAGAGACTCTACCTGTCTCAAGCAGGTGATCACTGATCAGGCCCTTGGTCACTCCTGAGTGGCCTCTCCTCAGCCCTCATGTTCCCAGCCGGACAGCCCTCAGAGACAGCCTCCCATGGCCCAGAACCTGGCAGAGAGCAAGCATTCAGCACATACTGGCTTTTATTGGACATTCTCAAGTACATACTTTCCAAGAATAAAAGAAGAAAGACTTCTTTCTAGACTGACTTGTTAACTAGCAAATGGATAATTAAGACGATGCAAGAAAATCATTGGCAAAGGTTCAGGAAGCTGCTTTTCTTGAAACTCCTCACAGAGCTGCAGTGGGTTACATTTTTGGACAGCCATTACATAGCTCAGGGCAGATGGAAGAACAACAAGTACAAAAGAGAACTTGATTTGAGCAAGACTTTTGACTTTGTTTAGCCACTGTTTACTGGATACCATAGTAGCGCGCCTTGTCCTGCTGTGGTGTGTGAGGTGCGTTGGTTAGCCAGTAAGGGTGAACGGAAATATTTGAGAGTAAAAGCCTAATCATTTTAAGACACATCAAAACAAAAGCAAGGAGGGAAACAATCTGGCTCTCACAGTTGATGAGAATTCTGCATCTCTGACGAAGCTGGTGCTGTCAGCAGAGGGAGAGCAGGGCCCCGAAGGAGCAGAGGGCCTGTTGCTGACACTGGACTGACCCCGCGAGGAGGCAGCTGCTTGGTCGGCCTGCCTCCCTGTTGATTCAAGAAGCAGCAGGGGACTGTGTCTGGTTTACCCAAGTAGAGGAACGGAGTGTTCCCTGTTGAGCAGAACAGTGGCTGACGTGGCTCCCAGCAGAGGCGGCTCAGGGGACTCTAGCCGTGGGCAAGAGCTGAGGCTGATGGGGCTCCACCGCCCACCAGGGCACCCAGTGTCAACACCTGTATCCTCCCTTTAATAATAACACCACATAAGGAAGAGGTGCTTCTCTCCCTTATTTTGAGACTGTTAATACCTCCTGGTTGTACTTCTAAAAATTAATAAATTGTGGGGGCACAAGCAGAAATCTTGCAAGAAACCTAACACGTTTTTGCAGCTCCATCATTCTTTACCAGTGCACAGAAGTCTTAAAAGTGGCCTGCCTTTCCCCCTTCTTCCTCCTCATTTTTTGTTTCCATCCTATCTTTCTTTTCTCTCTTCCCTCCCTTTTCTCTATTCTTTCCTGTCTTCTTTTCTCCTCTCCTTCCCCTCTTTTCTTCTCTTAAAAATAAAAGATGATCACGATCTGTAAGGAGTTCAGAAGCTGGACTCTGCCAGGGTTGGGTTAATTCAGCAGCACAAGCAAGTCACTAAGGACCTAGGTTCTTTCAATCTTTTCCCTCTGTTCTTGGAGACAGCTTTACTTCCAGGCCAGCTTCCTTCTTTGTCACAAAATGGGACCTTCTGTTTTAGGCTGCTAAAGAGATGAGTGGAGAAAATAGGTCAAAAGACTACGGGGATACTTCCCTGGTGGTCCAGAAAGATTACACATGCTGAGGGGCAACTAAAGCCCCTGAATCACAACTACTGAAGCCCGTGCACCCTAGAGCCCAAGCTCTGAGAAAAGAGAAGTCACTGCCATGTGAGGCCCTCACACAGCAACGAAGAGCACCCCTGCTCACTTCAACTAGAGAAAGCCAGTACACAGCAACAAAGACTCAGCACAACCAATAAATAAATAAATACTAAAATATATATATATATATATATATATATATATATTATCGGGAGTGGTAGGGACTATGGTGCATTGGAGCAAATGACCTTGCTGAAGGCTTTCAAATACAGAACAATTTTCTTCCTGTTGCTTCAAAATACTTTGTTATTAAGAGGGTGGAAAAGGGGATTGTGGATGTTCTGAAGTAACTGCTTTGTGAGTAAATACATTGTTGCAAGCAGTCAAAACATTGCTTTTGCTCCAGTTCTGCAGAGGTCAGCACTGAGCTGCAGGGAGGACAGGAGATGGGCCAGAGATCAAACATGCGTGAAGCTTCCTCAGTCCTTGCCTCTCTGCCATGCCACAGCTGCTGGGAACCCTGTGGCTGCCCAGCCACAAGCTTGGCCTCCTCCCTCTCATCCCAAGCTTCCTCTGAGTTTTGGGGTGCTGTCTTCTCCTTTCGTGCCCTCTTACCACCCGGCACAGATGCTCACACTCTGGACAGCACCCCGTCCACCACATTCATAGTATGAAGTTGCACACTCACAGCCTAGTGTGCACCGAAGATGGATCCTCTCATCTTCCCCTCCTAACCCAGTTTCTAATTTCCAGTGGTTCTCAACGTATGGCCTGCAAACCAGCAGCATCAGCAGCACCTGGGACTTTGTAAGAAATGTACATTTTTAGGTCCCACCCCAAAACTGCTGAATCAGAAACTCTGGGGGATGGGACCCAGCAATTTAAGTCTTAACCAGCCCTCCAGGGGATTCTTATGCCTTTGGATGTTTGAAAGCCACTGTCCTAAAGCCTCTGCAGTGTTTAGAGACCAACAACCTAAATGTTGGTTTTTAACCCTGGCTACACATTCGTGTCATCTGAGAGGCTTAGTGCCCCCTGCCCTGACTGCTCCCATGCATATGGGATTGGTCTGGTGTGTAGCCCAGGCTTTGAAATTTTTAAAAGTTCCTTGGATGATTCTGAATTGCATCTAAGGTTGAGAATCACTGATATAAACAAATATGAAGGGAGACAACCATATTGTAAATGAGTAGACACCCCAAAGTGAGACACACTGATAAAATATGTAAGGGGAAAAAAAAAAAGGTTAATATGAGAGGTTAAACTGTCATCCCACACCCAAAGAAAGGCAATGCCAAAGAACGCTCAAACTACCGCACAATTGCACACATCTCACATGCTAATATGGAGAAGGAAATGGCAACCCACTCCAGTATTCTTGCCTGGAGAATCCCAGGGACGGCGGAGCCTGGTGGGCTGCCATCTATGGGGTCGCACAGAGTCGGACACGACTGAAGCAACTTAGCAGCAGCAGCAGCACATGCTAGTAAAGTAATGCTCAAAATTCTCCAAGCCAGGCTTCAGCAATACATGAACTGTGAACTTCCAGATGTTCAAGCTGGTTTTAGAAAAGGCAGAGGAAAAAAAAAAAAAAAAGAAAAGGCAGAGGAACCAGAGATCAAATTGCCAACATTCGCTGGATCATCAAAAAAACAAAAGAGTTCCAGAAAAACATCTATTTCTGCTTTATTGACTATGCCAAAGCCTTTGACTGTGTGGATCACAATAAACTGGAAAATTCTGAGATGGTAATACCAGACCACCTAACCTGCCTCTTGAGAAATCTGTATGAAGGTCAGGAAGGAACAGTTAGAACTGGACATGGAAAAACAGACTGGTTCCAAATAGGAAGAGGAGTATGTCAACGTTGTATATTGCCACTCTGCTTATTTAACTTATATGCAGAGTACATCATGAGAAACGCTGGGCTGGATGAAGCACAAGCTGGAATCAAGATTGCTGGGAGAAATATCAATAGCCTCAGGTATGCAGATGACACCATCCTATGGCAGAAAGTGAAGAAGATCTAAAGAGCCTCTTGATGAAAGTGAAAGAGGAGAGTGAAAAAGTTGGCTTAAAGCTCAACCTTCAGAAAACAAAGATCATGGCATCTGGTCCCATCACTTCATGGTAAATAGATGGGAAAACAGTGGAAACAGTGACAGACTTAATTTTTTTGGGCTCCAAAATCACTGCAGATGGTGACTGTAGCCATGAAATTAAGACGCTTACTCCTTGGAAGGAAAGTTATGACCAACCTAGACAGCAAATTAAAAAGCAGAGACATTACTTTGCCAACAAAGGTCCATCTAGTCAAGGGTATGGCTTTTCCAATAGTCATGTATGGATGTGAGAGTTGGACTATAAAGAAAGCTAAGCACCAAAGAATTGATGCTTTTGAACTGTGGTGTTGGAGAAGACTCTTGAGAGTCCCTTGGACTGCAAGGAGATTTGCTATGGGCAAATCAGACCAAAATGAATTCAAAGTTTAGTGTGCACCACCAGGCACTGTCCTCATATTCTGATTTGGGCAATTTGGGGGTGATGTTCAGAAGTCATCATTAAACAAGCACCACGTGGGTGAAATACGGAGCTTAATAATCAATAAAGGAGGTTTCTTTTTTAAGGTGGCTTTCCTTCAGGTTTTTCTCTACTGGCCAGGCTGTCTATAATGAATATACCTGGTTTATTTCTTCATTTAGTTTACTAAGGCTTGTAAGATACTTCTCAGTTCACTATGACTTAACTAGGCAAATACAGGCAAATACCTCTTCCTTACTCTCCCCTTCACCTCTAACCCCACTCTCCATGACTGATTCCCACTCTCCCTAACACTGACAGTTCTTCCTAGTGCTGGCTCTGCTCGTGGGGCTTTAGAGACATGAGCTAAGGTGGGCCGCACAACTCTATGAGGTGGGCTTGTCGCTGTGATCATTTTACAGGAGAGGAACCTGAGGGAGAAGGTTAAGTCACTTTCTCAAGATCACACAGCTAGTAAGCTGTCCGGTGTTGGAATTCTGAATTCTTATGCTCTGTATACGTACACAATCTCTGTAATACTGCCCATATGCTCTCTGGCACTGCCTCATCAGTTTGATAAGTTTAATGAGACAGCTCTTCCATGATTTACTTTGAAATTCTCTACTAACTGAGGTTGAACATCTTTTCATAGATTAGCCACATAGGCCTCCTTCTATAAACTGTTTATTCATACCCTTTAGCACATCTCTCTATTGAATACATTTTCTTATTAATTTGCAAAAAAACCCAGTCCATGTATATTCTTGATATGAATCCTTTGTTTTATAAACTCCAAATATTTTCTCACAATCTATTACCTTATTTGCAGCTAATATGACAATGGAATCATACTGGACAAACTATTAGAATTAGATAAGAGATTTCAATAAGGTTGCTGGATGTTAAGTGTCAACAGAAAAATAGCATTCCTACAGACAAATAACTCATAGCAGAAACAAAAACTAGTTTACCTAGGAATAAACTAATAAAAGATGTATGAAACTAGTAGGGAGAAAACTGTGAAACTTTATTGAGGGACATTAAAAACTCTAAATAAAACAGAGACAGTTCATATTCATAGATGAGATGAGTAATTTCAAACTGTTAATTCTCAAATTAATCTACAAATTCAAAGCAAGTCCAATAAAAATATTAACAGTGTTTTCACTGAACCTGACACACTGATTATAGAATTCATAGGGAGGATGAAAAAATCACGAAGAGCTAAGGCGAATTTGAAGAACAATGCAACTACCTCACCAGACATCAAGACTTACACGGCTATCCAGGAAAGAAGACTATGTGGTACTGGCTCAGGGAACAACCACTAACGAAACAGGGGAGGGAACCCAGAAACTCAGCATGCATACATGGAGAACGAGGTGCTGTGTGAGGTAAGGACAGGCTGACCCCATAAGAGAATAGTCACTCTCTTTTGGTTCTAGCACAGTGTCAGTGAAAAATTTTCAAAGGCCATCAAAAAAGTGAGATAATAGTTGAAAATTGGGTTATGGTTTGCCCAAACACTAGGCATTCAGTCCTGTCTGGAGGTTTCCCCAGCTTCTTAGAAGCAAACTCCTGGAATTCTAAGAAAGGGCAGAGCAAACACCCCAGCCGATAACTTACAGGAGACTCAACACATGTATTTTGGTACTTCTTGCAGTTTAAGGCTCCCTAGATTGGATGGCAGATTCTGTTCTCAGAAATGGTGAGAAGTGAAAGTGTCATGGTTTGGAATTTATGAAATACCGTATTAGCAAAGAGGGCCTCTATGGAGACTGCTCATATCACATACTTGGAGTGGGGAGATATGTTGGATATTGTACCCTTGACCTCTTTTCCCCAAGGCCCCATCTGTCAGCATGCTGCACATCCTTGCTCTGGGATAGAGAAGAGCAACTGAAGTTTACCCAGACAGAAGCTTCCCTGTACCAACAAAATCCTTGTCAACTATTCTAGAAAGAGTGGGAAAAAAAAAATCACCTTAAAGCGTTTCTTTAAAAGTTAATGATAAAAATGTAACTATGGAAACAAATTGTCCCCACACAATCTATATTTTTAAGTAATTTATTCCAATAGAAATATTTCAGAAAACTGTACTTAAATTCATTTTAAGTTAGCTTATGCAAACACACTTAAGATCTCACACTCACATTTGCATATTAAACAAAAATCAAAAGTGAGAGAGGAACCAAGCTGCACATCACTCCAGGAGGTCATAGTGCAAACGAGTACTTCATCTTTAGTACCTCAAGTTAACCGGGATGAAAGAGAGTAAAAATGGCTTGTGTTTTCCTGTATATTATCATTATTGGATATTTATCCCCACAGATGCCTTTATCTCCTTTCGATTACACTGTGAATGAGTTCCCCACCCCCTCCCCACACATACATACTTCAGTCAGCTGTAAAACAATGGATTTGTCAATAATCAAGGTATAGAAACTCGTGAGTTTGGTGACTTATTATCAGCTACTCTGTCAGATTTAGTAAGTCAATAATTATTGGACTATCTTCTGTGAATACTTTTAATAGGTAATATCTTCATGGGAAAACTGATATTTGTTACCTGGTATCTAAAGCATAGCTAATTATGAAACTTTCTATTTGTCTATTTAAAAACAAAGCTCAATCCCAAAGCATTCTAATTATGTATTCCTTTAATCCCATCACCACTTTGCAGTCCAAATGACTAGAATCAAACTTTAAATCCTACTAATAAACTTCAAGGACCAGTTATCCCTTTATTTGGCTTTAAAGGCTAAATTTACTTGCCTTGTCTAGACCATACCAGCCCTTTACAAAATGTGAAGATAGCATTTTGACTTAGTTGAACAGTAGCTCCAGGTCTTGCAATAATCTCAGAGAAGCAAAATGTTTCCACACTTTGTTTTTACTGAGAAAGCTATCTTAGTCTCTTAACTTCTCTTTAATTTATACCTTGTAGTTGTTTTCACTTTCCTGACATAGTATCTTCAAGTAAACAATAACTGGTAGGTGAAGCGACTGCTTGTTGTTCTGAGTCCTGTTTAACTGTTAAGAATGTACTGAACTAAATCTCACTTCTGGGCAAAGGAACTCTCATTTCAGGATTTTAGTAGCTTTTATAGAACCCAAACAAATCTTTCTGGCTGTACTGTATTCTTTTAAGGATTTTCTGAAAGGACTTATAATTAAATCTATGCTCAAAACAACTATTTCAACAACACAAAATAAAAATAAACTCAGCTGGATGGATGTTATTCAAAGTTGCTCTTAGGCGTGTTCATCTAAAGGCTGATTTGCAGGGTTTATTTTTAATCTTCTACCCTGGAAGGAGAGAAGCAGGGAAGCAGCTTGTCTGAAAAAGACTCAAAGCCAAGGAGGAATGAGACAATAACCTAGAGCGATCTGAACGCATTTTCTTAGACTCGCTGTGAGCGAGAGTAAGCTGGTGGAGAGAGGAATAGCACACACTCCTGAAATGAGAGGAGGAAGAGGACAAATGATTATTGTCACACTCAATGCCCTAAAGTTGGTCTTCAAATTGATAAGGCACTGACCAAATTTTCCCCACACTACAACTTGAGATACTAGTGTAACGAAATAGCTTTCAAAAAGCTTGAAAGTTTGCTCACACAGATCTCTTTTGTCAGAAACCTCTCAATAGGGAAAAAACCCCACAAAAACAGTCACCTTAGACACAAGCCATTTTTAAGGAAGCAAAACCAAAAAAGGTTGACTTCGCACAGAAAATTATTGTCATCAATGTGTTAAATAACAATGTTTGTTAGAAGAAAACAGAATACTACTCTGGCTGTAAAATTATAAATTTACTATGCTTGAAAGAAATAATATAAAAGAAGAGAGACAGAAAATAAAAGCAAACCCTAAAAGACCACTGAAGAAGTCAGACAAACCTCACCACTTGCTTTGTATCACCTATTCATGCACCAGCAGTACTGTTGTTCCACTAGGACACAGTCAAATTCATCTTCATTTTCAAAAAGGGATCCAATTATTTCAAAAGCCTTTGAGGAAGATGATTTTTTTAAAAAACTGATATTATCCTCCGTTAACAATACTGGTACCTCTTGTTTGCAAAAAAAGGTAATATGGTGGTTTAAAAGAACATTGAAAAGGACCGTGTCTCAGAAAACAGGAAGGAAATCAACAGTGGATAGTTAATGGGTTAAATCTACTATTATTGATTTTTAAACTAATACCAAGTCCTGTAGTTTTGTTTTTAGCAGTAAAGTCATCTATAACTACAGATTTAACCTAAAAAAAAGAAAGGACTTCTGCTCAAATCATTTGGCCAAGTGAATTCTAGTAATCCTAAGAGAGCAATAGGCCAGGCTGCTCTTGGCGGGCCCTGGTTTCAACTAACATACAAGGTGTATACACTAGAGACTGTAAACATTTTTCCCTTCTGTAACAGTGCACATTGGGCTCCTTTATAAACCTTCTAGAAGAGGAATAAAGCCATTTACAGAAACTCTGCAGCTACAAACACCCTAAGTTCTTGACATACAGAAAGATACAATACCAAAACAGTCCATACAGAAGGTAGTGCAACAGTCATATGGCATTTTCCGCACAGGAAAACATTTATCATTGAAGCATATGCTTGGGGAGGAAAAAAAATACTCAGACTCAAATTGTTTGGATCCCTTTTCGTAATGTTTACACAAATAATATTTACACAGTGAAGAAAATGTAATAGGAAGGTGTGTTTGATTGGTTCTTTTAATTTTTACAGTTTGGAGGTTATGGTAAAAATAATGTCTCTGAAAAAATAAGCAGAACTCATACACAGAGGCGGCATGAGACCAAAATCAGAGCTCCTGAAGGTCATCATAGAGTTATTTTTATAGTTGCATTTTAAAAACTGTTAGAGGTTACTTTTGCACGAAAAATAAGCTCCCATGTTCAAACAAACTTAAATGAGATGTGCCTCAAATTGTATTTTGGTTGGTATTATACTGCTGCACCAGGCTGGATAATATACGGATCATTATGCTTATCAAAAACTAGCTTAAATTTAAATTATAATGGAATTTCCAATGAGTTTTTCTTGACTCAGAGAGAAAAAAATGGGCTTAATACTGGTGAAAATTTCAAGCTTGTGAGGCGCTAGTTTACAAATTTATTAAAGGTAGGCCTAGTAAGAGGAGAAATATTTCATCTTCTCACTAACACAATGCCTAAATATTTAATATTGTAGTATTTATTTTTGCCTGAATTATTATTAGGTCTCATTTGGTGAATTGTAAGATCAAAAATTCACCCACCCTATTTTAATTCACTTCTCCCACTGGTCTTCTCTTTGTTTCAAATGCTAAAGTAGTCTTAAAAAGCAATGAGCAAGCTTTTGAATGGACAAATCTGAAGACAAGAAAACAATGGTGACTTCCGCTGCACAGTTCAGAGTTTCAGTCAGTCAGAGACCACAAGTCTATGTGTGGTCTAGTCACCAAATCTGAACACTGTTCTCACTCTGCACAAGCAGCTTTGTGTTTAGTGCTGAAAATATCAAACATGTCTTCCAGTTGAGCCCTCTCTTTGGGAAAACTGTGTGCTGTCAGGCTCTGACTTCCAGCTGCCCATCTTCAGCAATATGGTTAGCCTACCACTTAATCTACTTTAGCTTATTTATGACAAACAGACAAGGTAATAAAAAATCCACAGGGTTCTCATCCACAATGTGTTTTAAAAAGCACATACACTGTTAAAAACACTTATTTCTGAAGAGAAATAAACAAGTTAAGAAAATTAAAACGAAAGTCAGATGTGCAAGGTCTCAGAGTAATACTGCTATGCTGGTTATGCAGAGGGGGTCTTCTCTGTGCCCAGCGTGGGCTATGCTGGGAGGTCTCAGCCATGTTCTTGCCCTCTCCAGCTCACGTCATTTTCCATAAAACCAGAAATAATGGTAGTTCTAACTGTACTATGTGAGAAAAATATTTGAACTCTTAATATCCTTTTCAAACAGAAAACAAAATTTAAAAATTTAGCAATCTGAGAAAGCTCTTCTACTTTCCAAATGGATATACTTTTAGTTATTCTAACAAGCAATATTTTCTATGTAAGTTTCATGGATTCAAGGATGAAATACTTGATTAAAAAGGAAAAGGACAAATTTCCCCTAGAATACAATCTGAAAATTTTTATGTGAGGCCCAAAGTAATAGAAATCTATTAGAAGTTATCAGTCAAAAAGCACTTCTTACTCTGGGCCACAGGCAAAATTCATGCTGCCTCACGAGTTTATAACATCCAACACACAGCCTTTGTTCAAGTGCCTTTTTTTTTTTTTTTTTTTTGGTTAAAACTCTAAGGCATTTCACCTTCAAACTTTTTTTAAACTCAACATTTATTTTGGAAGTTAAATGCATTATTGCATAAAAGAGCTCTCACAAAACTCTCTTGATCGACTACTAAAAAAATATGGTTTCATGGTAAGGATCTATAGTAAATTTTGAGAAAAATATTTGTGATAAAGGAAAGTTAAGTAGGAAGGAAAGTTTTGATACTCAAAATTTGCAGCCTCTCAATCTTTCACCTTTTTCCCTTTGAAAATTATTCTGTATCCCTTATAATAAAATACATACATGCATACAAACACATGTAGATTCTCTTTTAAACAAATGTGATCCTGAATCTCATATTGAACAAAAATAATGAAAATAATAAAAAAAATAACTGGCATTGTGCACATTAAACACTGTAAAAGAAAATATCCTAATAAAATATTGATACATCACCCTTGATGATAAAAATCACCTGTGAGTGACAGAAGGGATAATCCACTTAAACTTGAAAACTGTAGTTATTGTAAAATCGTCTTAGAAAAGTTTAGGTTGGGATTATAGTTCTCTACTAAACAGATCTGTGGTCCAACAATGAATTCATATAGAAGGCCAAACTTTAAACCCAGTTAAAAACAACCATGTTTTCTGGAGCCCACTTGAAAAAAGTGTCTGGCATGTGAACACTCAGCCTTTATACCTCCAGCAGGAAATAATGTACCCCATACAGTACTAAACTTCAGAAGTTTAGTGTTTAAAAAAAAAAAAAACTCCCCTATCCAAAACAAAACAACCCCCCCCCACCTCAGTCCCAAACAAACCCCAACAACTCACATTATTAACATTTCTAATTCCTACACTCTTGCTGTGAGAAAGCGCGTTGAGGCCGCTGACTCATGGAGGCTTAAGCAAACCTTTTGGCGAGGTGGCTGGTAGAACCCTACTAAGCTGAAACATCTTCACACTTCAGTTCAAAACCAGCTCCTGATGTCACCCATAAGAAATATGTTTTTTCTTTTAAAGTGTATCTAAAAAAGGCGATTCCCCCCTCCAAAATTAGTACAAAGTTAAAAGAAATGCAAATTAGCTACGATCTATTCCAAGCACAGCACCGCCAGGAGATTCACACGCTCTATTTGGTGTTTCATGGTGGTTTTCCTTTCATTCTATTAAGGCAGTGGTTTCCACAGGTCAGTTCAGAGATAAGAAGCATGGTCCATGGCAGTTTGTTTTACAGCTCTGATGTGTTCTCTGGGAATATCTCACTTCGTTCCCTGAAATTAGTGCTTTTTTGGTTCAGGACTCCAGAGGCTAAGACAGAGCCTCTGGGCTCTGCCTGGCACAGGATTGGTTTGTAGCTGGCACTCTTTCATCAGGTCCTCGCTTTCAGTTAGGGTAACAGTTCACCTTGTTCTTTATCACGTTTTTACTCAAAAGTCATCAAGTTTGTAGGAACCTAAAAAATACAAGCATTACAAACTGATAGTATTTGAAAGGTGTTCTTCAAAGTACTATTTCTTATCTTCCCTTGTCATTTTAAGTAAGCCCAAAGCAATTTGATAGAAGGTACTGTAATTGTTTATGAATAATGGAAAAAATATATTAGAACATTTTTGAGAGAAAAACCATGAGATAAGTTAATACCCTTTCCAGTAAATTGAAATCTGGATGGCAAAATGGGCAGAGACAATACCCTTCTTGTCTAACACAGGGGAGCTCAGTAGATGTTTGCTGAGTGAATAAATGAATGAATGAGGAAAGAGTAAGTATGGCCCTAGCAGGTGTGAGATTCCAGACACACCTGTCATCATTTATTTTCTCATTATATGTATTACAATGAATTCCTACATTCAAATTTTAAAATCAGCATAATTTTGTAACAGACATTACTAAGAATTTCTTTGTGAAATCATCATGAAATGAGTATAAAAGAATAAAACTCATTGCTAGATAAATTCTAATCTGACACTTTGTGACTCTGAAAAAAATCTATAGGTTATATAACAATTGGCTGCTAATAGACTGGATCAGGGAGAAGGCAATGGCACCCCACTCCAGTACTTTTTTGCCTCGAAAATCCCATGGACAGAGGAGCCTGGGGGGCTTCAGCCCATGAGGTTGCTGAGTCGGACACGACTGAGCGACTTCACTTTCACTTTTCACTTTCAAGCACTGGAGAAGGAAATGGCAACACACTCCAGTGTTCTTGCCTGGAGAATCCCAGGGACAGGTGAGCCTGGTGGGCTGCCGCTTATGGGGTCGCACAGAGTCCGACACGACTGAAGCAACTTAGCAGCAGCAGCAGACTGGATCAAATTTAACTCGATTTCTTTTAAGTCTAAAATTCAACAATAATTCTTAGAAATATAAATATATTTTGTTTTTAAAAATTAGTTGATGGGTCATCTAGTTAAGTACTAAAGACGGTTTTGCAATGTTAAAAAAAATGCTCTTAACTTTTACTACCAGTTTTCCAAAGCTGTGCTGGTAGAGATATTCATGTATCAGTAGTCATTGCTGTGTCCTTTAAAAGAGTTTAACAGTTGTCTCTCCCTTTTTTCAGTTGTGGCATGCAGACTCTTAGCTGAGGCATGTGGGATCTGGTTCCCTGTCTAGGGTTCGAACCCGGGTCCCCTGCACTGGGAGCATGGAGTCTTAACCACTGGCCCACCAGGGAAGTTAAAAAGAGCTTAACAGTTTTTTAACAACCTTTTCCTGAAAACCTAGGACACTAAAAACAAGATTAATCTCTTACACATGTCAGCTTCTGAATGAAAAATCATTTGACAATGTAATCATAAGTGAATTATAAATAAAATACAGTATGAACGGACGAGTACTTAAAGTATAAATTCTCGAGTCTGGTTATAAGAAATCCGTATTTAAATAAGGTAATATTTTCATTTCCTCCTAAGTTGCCTGACTATGGTTTAAGAGGTTGTATTTGAGTTACAGTCTTCTACTGAAAGTCTTCAAATTTCATGGCTTCAATTTATAAATTTGCTACTTCTCTCATTCTTCTAAGTATAGAAACAAACAAACTGAAAGAACAAAACAAAACCATTTATACACATCTGGTTAACTTTTTCAGCAGGAAGATCCACTAATACAGTAAAAGAAACTGAATCTCTATGCTGGTATGCATACACTCTCTAGATTAATCTTGAAATCTGAGATAAAAAAATGATACAATACTTTAAGGCCGCATTTAAAGAAAACGTATGCATGCAACTGAATCCTGAAAAACTTGGTTTAGGCAGAAGAAGGTCTGTTTCCTTCATTCTGTCCCAGACACTAATTTGACAAGGGCAAGGATGTAATTTTTGCTTTATTATTTTTAAAATAAAAATTATAAGAGGACAAGGCCCATTCCAACAATATTTAAGAAGAATGCATTTACAGAATGAAGACAGACTTTGTGTCTTAGGTCCAACATTTTTTAATTTTGTTTACTTTTTTAATTTGTTTGACCCTGTCGAGGTTGTTTATTAGCATTTTTGAGCCTTAGTTTCTTCCTATACCAAAAAAGCGGTTATAACTTAGGTCCTGATAGCACATGGTAAAAAACACATTTATAAGCTTTATAAACTTCTGCAATGTATTATATAATTCAAAATCAGCTACTGATAATATTTACCATATACTTCTGTATTTCAGTACCTACAGGCAATAAGCTTTTCAAATATATTCAACTAAAAACTGGCCAAAAAGAGTGTAGAAACTTTTTTAACTCCAGTTATATTTATGTCTGCCCTACCAATTCATGGTTCAACTTTAAATTGGCAGCAGGATTTGGGGAAAACACCACTATGGATTCATTCCTCTTTGCCGCTGAGTTAGACCATCATAGACCTCTTTGAGTTAGACCATCTTTGTTTCAGTAAAATAAAAACAAGGGAAAAGTCCAAATTGTTTTGGGTTTCACTGCAAGCATAGGAACCCACATAAAATTGTCAACAGAACAAATAAAGATGCATCAGAGTAATTTTTGGCACGATACCATCAAATTTTTAACTTCTGAAGCTACATTCCCTTGCCTCTCCTTCTCATTCTTCTGACACAGGCTACATCTCCCTATTTTGAACACTTTAAAGCTTGTTTCACCTTCAGGGTCTTTGCACTTCCCTTCCTTTCACCAGAACTCTGTTCCCCCTTATCTTCACAGGGCCCTTCCTTCCTGTCATTCACATCACTGTCATCTCCTTAGGGAGACCTCTGCTGTTCGCTCTTAATTTATTTAAAGTTGACTCTACTCCCATCAAGAGAAGGCAATGGCATCCCACTCCAGTGCTCTTGCCTGGAGAATCCCATGGACAGAGGAGCCTAGTGGGCTGCAGTCCATGGGGTCGCTAAGAGTCGGACATGACTGAGTGACTTCACTTTCATTTTTCACTTTCATGTATTGGAGAAGGAAATGGCAACCCAATCCAGTGCTCTTGCTTGGAGAATCCCAGGGACGGGAGAGCCTGGTGAGCTGCCATCTATGGGGTCACAAAGAGTCAGACACGACTGAAGCGACTTAGCAGTAGCAGCTACTTCCATCACTCCATATCACCTAATTCTATTTTGCTGCCTTCATAGAGTTTTTCCTTTTTGAAATGCTGTTATTTTTTCACTTGTTTATTGCCCATCTCCCTCACTAAAATGTTGACCTCATGTCTTGCTGACTGTGATCAACAAAAAAAGAACATAAACAATACAGTTTTCCTACTTCATTCCAAAAATTAGTTCACGTACTTTCTTTTTCCAGCTCTTTTAAATACATTCCCAGTTTGTGGACTCTTCTGAGGATGAAGAGAAATGCTTACCTGTTGTTTGTTGCTTTGGCAGGCTGCACTCAAATGCTTAAACCACAGCATTGCATTCATCCTACTGCCTGCTTGAAACTTGTACGAATTTCCTAAAATTATTAAAAACAAGGGGAAAACAACAAAAATTGATGAGAGTTCTTAGTTTCAGTTTATTTCAGTTTCAGTCTCAGTTTATTTGTCTATCACCTGATTTTCCAATACAGAGTTCCATATGCTACATTCACAAGCTATAATTTATTCAGAAAGTCACTGCTTTGCTATTCATGAATTGGAAGAGAAGTATTTTGTTTACTAACATGATCTTTAAAGTATACCTAAATAAAACAATTGTTTGGGTTCTCTAAATTTGTATGCATGGATGAGAGTACAGAATATCAGTTCTCAGCACTATTTAGATGATCTAAATACTAGTAGATGCTAAGACTAAATTTTTATAGGCCAAAATGTTCTAACTTGTTTAACACTTAAACATTAGCTATTTAATGTGATTAAGGGTTAATCAGCTAACATCAATGTAACCTATGCTTTTAGTTTTTACTTACATTTGTCAAAATTATTACAGAAGTTCCTAGGTCTAGTAAGGGCTTATGTGCAAAATCTGAGAAAGCACCTTTTTCTTTTTTATAAAATTAGAAATTCATTTGTTTCATTTGTGATGTATGTATTTAGACCTTGAAAGTGAAAGTTAGTCATTCAGTCTCGTCCGACTCTGCGACCTCATGGACTGTAGCCCACCAGGCTCCTCTGTCCATGGAATTCTCCAGGCAAGAATACTGGAATGGGTTGCTATTCCCTTTCTCCAGGGATCAAACCTGGTCTCCTGCATTGGTAGGCAGATTCTTTACTATCTGAGTTACTAGGAAAGACCATTTAGACCTTATGTTGACTAATTAAAAACTGACACACAATAAAAGTATTTTTATACATTTATATGTATTAAGGTAATAAACTGAGAAAAGAAGGGATTCAAGTAGTATGGGCTGCCCTAAGTTGAGCTTAGTTCTCCTTCTCACTGACCTGAGTTCTTCTTATTTCCCAGTTCTTTTTTTTTTTTTTTTAATTTCCCAGTTCTTATTGAGTTCTACTCTTTCCTTTATAACTGCATCCAATGATTCAAGAGCCTTATCTGATCTATATGTAGGCTTTACACAGCTCTTCTTTGAGATTTTAACAAAGACTTACTCACTTTCAGAAGCAAAAGTTCTGTTCACCATATGTTTAATTATTTGAATAACATTTTTTGCTTGTTGAGCCCAGATCAAACATCAGATCAACCTAAATAGCAGGCATATCTGACAAGCTGGCCACAGCGGCCATTTATCTACTCTTCCTGAAAAAGGCTGTTGGTATAGATTTCATAAAAACCTTGTACTCAGAAGTAGTTCTATCGAGTATACTAAGGAATTGACGATTCCCCTGGAGAAGGAAATGGCTACCCACTCCACTATTCTTGCTGGAGAATTCCACAGACAGAGAAGCCTGGCAGGCTATATAGTCTACGGGGTTGCAGAGAGTCAGATGTGACTGAGTGACTAATACACACAAGGAATCAAAGGAAAACAAAGAATTTGTTAACTAAATCCTATGAAAATTATCTCCTTTTAAAATGTACTTTTATAAATAATGAATGTCTTTGGGATTGGCAGGGTGGAGGCTGAATTCAGAATGTTGAGTAGAAACTCCTTACTCTGTAAATCAGTCTATTTCACCTCAAAATGTGACATCTTGCTATTATTTTTTCTCCATGTTTTCTTAAATTTTTACTCTAAATATCACAATATCCTAAAAGCAGAATACCTGTTGATATACACTCTAAAGAAACAGAAGTCAAGAATATAACTTTACAGTCAATAAAAGGTAATATAATATTATTTTAGTAGTGAGTTGCCGAAGTTGAAGGTTCTGGGCAGATGCGAAATGATTTCCTTTCTGGCTTCCTCTGTGGTGCTCATCAACGGCTGGCAGATGTTATAAAGCAAGAGCTACAATCATGTGGGGATCTGTTCTGATGACCACTGAGGTCCCCACGACACGCACAAGCAGGGTAAGGAGACACATGACCTGATTCTGCACAGCCCACCCTCCAACCTCTCTCATCCACTCTAAAAACTCCTTGGTTAACCGCCAATAATGTTACTCATAAATGTCTCTACATAGTATAAGCAAAGCATTATAATTAAAATTATACTTATCTGGAAAGTGGTTTGAGTCAAATAACCAATTAATTTAATTAAAAATAATGGAACACAAACCACTTAAAGGAAAACTTTTGCCACATTCAGAACTTAATGACAATTGATATTTCAAGATATAAATGAAAGGGTATTGAATATTGTAAATCTGAGATTTTAAAGTAACAGTGGTTTATAGATTCTTAAATTCCCTACTTCCTTTCTTGATTATTAGCTCTTCAAGCTTATGCACATGTAGCAAAGAAAATAAGCTTATTAAAGAAGCATTTAATAGATACTGATATTTAAAAATATTGGCATAATTAGTATACATCACATGACAGAAATATTTCCCAAGAGGTGAAATAATATAAGCAATGCCCGTTGAGTATTCCAGTTAAACTAAAATTTGGCTTATCTAAAGCTGTATAGTAACCCCAGTTATTTCAATGATTTACCTTTCTCAGAGTCAGTCAGCAAGAAGAGATCCGGATGTTCTGGGTCATCAGCCATCATCACCATCCATCCTACTACAGATACGTTCTTATTTGATGTTGATTTAAACTGAGAAATAAAAAAACAATAAAAAGACAAAATTTATGGCTTATCCTGAGTAAAAACTTACTGTTAAAAAGGGTGTTTTCAGTTTCTCCTAGGGAGAGACAAGATTTCATGCTGGTCAGCTCTGCTCCAGGCCTCTTACTACTGAATTCCATATAGGCATGCCCTCTTCAGATAGTCTCCTACTTTCCAGATCTTTCCCAGCTTCAACTCTTTATCAAAACTTTAACTGTCGGGCTTCCCTGGTGGCTCAGTGGTAAAGGATCCACCTGTCGATTCAGGAGACATAAGTTCGATCCCTGATTCAAGAAGATCCCATATGCCGTGGAGCAACTAAGCCCGTGTGCTACAACTATTGAGCCTGTACTCGAGCCTGGGAGCCACAACTCAAATATGATCAACTCAGTTGGTGTAAAACAAAGGCATTTGTTAAAATATAATGCATATCTGTGGTAGACTTGGAATGGAATTTATTTTTTTGTTTGTTTGGTACGTACTGTTATTCAATTAGGAAATTGCCTTCCAAGGAATTCAACAGTACCTACCAAACAAACAAAAAAAACAAACGACACTCCCCACCCGCCCCGACCAAAAAAAAAAAACAAAACACCAAAAACCTGAACAAAGTATATAGGAAAGAAAAACACAAAATAAAACCCAAACTAAAATTCTTCAATACATGCTCAAGTGTAAAATGCTAAAAAAATTTCAAAATCAGTTTCAAGACAAGGATGCCCACCATTGTTACTTCCATCCAATACTGAATTGGAAGACCTAGTCAGCATAATAAGATAACAAAAAAAGAAATAAAAGGTATAAGGATGAGGAAGAAATAAAACTGCCATTACTTGCAGATAAGAAAAATGAGCAAGGATGCTTGGAAAAGATCACTATAAAAGTCATCTGCAATTTTATACACTAGAACTATAAAAGTCACTTCTAAGAAAGGTACCTAGAAATGTATGTAACAAAAGACAAACAGGAAAGTGTAACAGTCAAAAGACATTCAAGAAGACCTAAATCAACAGATATACCATGAGATGAAGAAAAAGGTTCAGTGTTGTAAAGATGTCAATTCATCCTTAATTGATCGACAGATTCAGTGCCATTTCAATAAAAATTTCAATAGGGTTTTATGCGGAACTTGAGAAGCTGATTCTAAAATTTGTGTGTAAGACAAAGGATCAGAAGCAGCCAAGATGCTCCTGAAGAATTAGGCAGGATTTGCCTTGCTACACAGCAAGACTTACAAATCTATAGTAACTGAGACTGTGAGTTACAAGACAAGGACAGAGTGACAGGGCAATGGAAGTCTAGAAAGCAATCTGTGAATACTGATGCAAACTCAAACGACAAGAATGGGCTCTGCAGACCAGCAAAGTAAGTAACACATGGTGCCAGGAAAATAACTTATCCAGGCAGATAAATAAAAATGAATGCCTATTTCATAACACATCTCACATACACCCTCCTCTGACTTCAAGTGGGTCAAAGATTTTAAAGCAAACTGTAAAACTTTTCTAGTAGAAAATATAGAACATTTTGATGATCTTGCATTAGAGAAGGATTTAAAAAATATGACTCAGGAAGTATTAAGCATAAAAGATAAATTTTATTACTTTAAAACTAAGAACGATTCACTAAAAGATCACAAAGAGAGTGAAAAAATACTGAACAAATTGGAAGAAGATATTAGTAATACATAATTGCTAACAAGTATCCAGAATATATAAGGAAATTTTTACCAATTAGTAAGAAAACAAATTATTCAATAAGCAAAGTAATTATCCAGGCATTTTATAGAAGAAGCACAAATAACTAGTAAACATGAAAAAAATTATTTCAAACATTAATAATCTGGGGTATATACATTAAAATCACAAGGCACGGACTTCCCTGGTGATCCAGTGGTTAAGATTCTGCATTTGCAATGCAAGGGTCATGGGTCTGATTCTTGGTTGGGGAGCTAAGATCCCACATGCCTCTCATAGCAAAAAAAAAAAAAAAACAACATTTCATGTTTACTAGATTATCCAAAATTAAAAAGCCTGACAATAACAAGTATGGTGAGGATGTGGAACACTGAGAAATTTCATCATGCTTTGGTGAGTGTGTAAGTCAATTTGGCATTTTCTTATAAAGTTGAATGTTTGCACTCCTTGGTATATAACCTAGAGAACACATGCACAAAAATATTCACAGCAGCCTTATTAGATACAGCAATAACTTGGAAAGCATCCAAATATCCATCAATACAATGATGAATAAATTATGGTAGATTTGTAAAATGGAAGTCTATTCAAGTGTGAAAAGGAATAAAGGACAGCTATATACATCAACAGTGATGAATATCAACAATGATATATTAAGCAAAAAAGGGAGTGCTTAAAACTATATATGTGAATCCATTCAGGTACAGTTAAAAAATGAAACAATGTGTTATGGAAACACATAAAAAACAAGGCAGTGAACTTGAAATTCAGGACAGTGATAGGCTACAGGTATGGCTGATAAGGAAGAAAGATGCTATCTGGGAAGACTTGGATGGTTCTGACAATGCTGTCTTCTTATGCTGGGTGGAGTTATATACATGTTTATTTATTATTCTTTAAAATATACACATATACAATATATCTTCTGCATGTATATATTTCACAATTTTAAAGAAATGGGAAAAAGAAGGAACATATCACATTATTTTTAACAACATGGTTACAGCAAAAATGAAAGCTAAAGGAATTAGGAAGCTTTAATACAATGAAGAGGGCTTCCCTGGTGGCTCAGCAGCAAAGAATCCACATGCCAATGCAGGAGACACAGGTTCAATCCCTGGGTCAGGAAGATCCCCTGGAGAAGGAATGGGAGCTCACTCCAGGATTCTTGCCTGGGAAATCCCATAGACAAAGGAGCCTGAGGGGCTACAGTCTATGGGGTTGCAAAAGAGTTGGACACGATTTAGCGACAACAATACTATGAAGAATCAAATTGGCAATACATAGCCTGGAAAATCCCATGAACGGAGGAGCCTGGCGGGCTGCAGTCCATGGGGTCACTGAGTCGGACACGACTGAGCGACTCCACTTTCACTTTTCACTTTCATGCCCTGGAGAAGGAAATGGCAACCCACTCCAGTACTCTTGCCTGGAGAATCCCGCGACGGGGGAGCCTGGTGGGCTGCCGTCTATGGGGTCGCACAGAGTCGGACACGACTGATGCGACTTAGCAGCAGCAGCAGCAGCAGCTGATCTGACAGTTTATAGTTTATGTCAAAGCATACAGCATGATTTTCTAATCTTTTCTTAGACCCAAAAGCCTCTGCATCAATTGCTTTTTTCAGTAATAATAATAAAAACTCAAGCAATATAAGCCCACTCACAGAGTGCAAATGCCCTTGACCACCAGCTGAACCTCATCCTGTTTCCAGAATTTACCATCCTTTGGGGTGTAGTCCTCTGGACCTTTCTCTCTGCATTACATCAAAGACTTTCTTGTCATTGTTGGCTTTCATATACAAATGGGGGTATACTTATACTCTGACTTGTGGTTTTTACCTATCAGTATTTTCTTAATAATAAGTATTTTCAGTGTTTGCAGATTGCTGATACTATAAATGTAACAGGAATATTTTTCTATAGATATCTAAGTGCACTAGCTTAATGATTTTCATAGAACAGATTTTCAGGTAAAGAATCACTGTTTATTTGTTTATTTATTTAATTAGTATATTTTCTATTTTTTAACTTTACAATATTGTATTTGTTTTGCCATACATTGACATGAATCCACCATGGGTGTACATGTTTTCCCCTTTCAGAACCCCCCTTCCACCTCCCTCCCCATCCCATCCCTCTGGGTCATCCTGGTGCATCAGCCCCGAGCACCCTGTATTATGCATTGAACCTGGACTGGCGATTCGTTTCACATATGGTAATTTACATGCTTCCATGCCATTCTCCCATATCACCTCACCATCGCCCTCTCCCATAGAGTCCATAATATTGTTCTATTTATATGTGTCTCTTTTGATGTCTCGCATACAGGGTTATCTTTACCGATTGACTAAATACCATATATATGTGTTAGTATACTGTATTGGTGTTTTTCTTTCTGGCTTACTTCACTCTGTATAATAGGCTCCAGTTTCATCCACCTCATTAGAACTGATTCGAATGCATTCTTTTTAATGGCTGAGTAATATTCCATTGTGTATATGTACCACAGCTTCCTTATCCATTCATCTGCTGATGGGTATCTAGGCTGCTTCCATGTCCTGGCTATTATAAACAGTGCTGTGATGAACATTGGGGTACACGTGTCTCTTTCAAGTCTGGTTTCCTCAGTGTGTATGCCCAGCAGTGGGATTGCTGGGTCATATGGCAGTTCTATTTCCAGTTTTTTGAGGAATCTCCACACTGTTCTCCATAGCGGCTGTACTAGTTTGCATTCCCACCAACAGTGTAAGAGGGTTCCCTTTTCTCCACACCCTCTCCAGCATTTATTGCTTGTAGTCTTTTGGATAGCAGCCATTCTGACGGGCATGAAATGGTACCTCATTGTGGTTTTGATTTGCATTTCTCTGATAATGAGTGATGTTGAGTATCTTTTCATGTGTTTGTTAGCCATCTGTATGTCTTCTTTGGAGAAGTGTCTGTTTAGTTCTTTGGCCCACTTTTTGATTGGGTTGTTTATTTTTCTGGAATTGAGCTGCAGAAGTTGTTTGTATATTTTTGAGATTGTTTGTCTGTTGCTTCATTTGCTATTATTTTCTCCCATTCGGAGGGCTCTTTTCACCTCGCTTATAGTTTCCTTTGTTGTGCAAAAGCTTTTAAGTTTAATTAGGTCCTATTTGTTTATTTTTGCTTTTATTTCCAATATTCTGGGAGGTGGGTCATGGAGGATCCTGCTGTGGTTTATGCTGGAGAGTGTTTTGCCTATGTTTCCCTCTAGGAGTTTTATAGTTTCTGGTCTTACGTTTAGATCTTTAATCTATTTTGAGTTTATTTTTGTGTATGGTGTTAGAAAGTGTTCCACTTTCATTCTTTTACAAGTGGTTGACCAGTTTTCCCAGCACCACTTGTTAAAGAGATTGTCTTTTCTCCACTGTATATTCTTGCCTCCTTTGTCAAAGATAAGGTGTCCACAGGTGCGTGGGTTTATCTC
The DNA here is from genome assembly GCF_054371585.1 of Giraffa tippelskirchi. Taxonomy (NCBI): domain Eukaryota; kingdom Metazoa; phylum Chordata; class Mammalia; order Artiodactyla; family Giraffidae; genus Giraffa; species Giraffa tippelskirchi. Next base: position 19,921,602 of record NC_137279.1, read on the forward strand.
TGGGCTTTCTATTTTGTTCCATTGATCTATATTTCTGTCCTTGTGCCAGTACCATACTGTCTTGATGACTGTGGCTTTGTAGTAGAGCCTGAGGTCAGGCAGGTTGATTCCTCCAGTTCCATTCTTCTTTCTCAAGATTGCTTTGGGTATTCAAGGTTTTTTGTATTTCCATACAAATTGTGAAATTATTTGTTCTAGTTCTCTGAAGAATACCGTTGGAAGCTTGATAGGGATTGCATTGAATCTTATAGATTGCTTTGGGTAGTATACTCATTTTCACTATATTGGAGAATCACTGGTTATTATTAAGTTAAATGCTGAGTAAGACTGTCCACCACAAAAAATACCAATTTAAATTTCTGCCAACTGTGGGTCATAGTCTTGTTTACCTATATCATGGCCAGAGCTACATTATCAATCTTTAAAATTTCTTTAAAGATATCTGCAAACTTTTAAAAGTTATAATGAATATACTTTCATTAAAAATATTTTTACAGTGAATGCTTTCATTTTAAAACATTAAGAAGTCATACTCCTCTCTTGTCTATTCCCAAGTCTGCTCTTTTCCTCACATGCAAAAAAATAAATTCATACTTTAGAAAGCAATAAAACAGGTGTAGGCTTCCAGATTTCTTCCTCTTGCATTTATTTACATATAGGAATAGATATATTTTTATTAGTGACTTTTTTCCTCCTCCAGCTTTTAGTTTTGAAAAAGTTCAAACTACAGAGACGTTAAAAGAATGCTACAAGGATTACCCATATATCTACATTTTACATTTGCTTGATCTCTTTGAACATTTAAATGTAAGCATCAGACATAACATTGAACCCTAAATATTTCAACATGTATCTTCTAAGAATATACTGATATTACTATATAATCACAATGATTCACATTTAAGAAATTTAATGGACATAATCACATAAAGTCCATTATTATAATTTTTTTGATTGTCCTAATTATGAACTTCATAGCTTAAAAAATTACCTCCAAGATTAGACCAAGGTACATACACTGCATTTAGTTATCAAGACTCTTTTAAAGTTTCTCTTAATCTAGAACATTCCTCCTGTCCCTCTACCCTCCTCCAGCTGTCAAATTTTGTTCTTAAGAATCCAAGCCAGTGGTCTTACACAATGTTCCATGATGTGGATTTAATTGCTTCCTCATGATTAAATTTTTGACAGGAACACCACACAGGTGATGCTCTGTTTATATATTTTAATCCCACATCTACTGCTTATATATAGCCAATATTTTCTTCCAATTTGCATTTTAACTTTTGTTTGAAAATGATTAAAAATCTTTTTCTCCACTGCTTTTAGTTCTGTGCCATTTTTCTATTCTACAATTGGATAAATATAAACATGGACTTGTCTCTATATTGCTTTGTTATTATAATTCTTACTTTAATCTTAACAGTTTAAACTAGAAAAGATGAGGAACACAGTCCATTTCCTTGGCACTCAATCTGGCTCCCTCACAGCCCACTAGGCTCTAATATCTAAACATTTCATATGCATTATTTATCAATTCATATAATTTAAAACCCAAATTAGCTGTGTAAGTACCAATACCAAACACAAAAAGATACTTAACATATGTATTAGATGACAAATTCAGTTATTTTATCAATTCTCTAGTTTGGCTTCTAATTCAAGTTAGGAAAAAACAAAAAAAAATTTATACATTTTACTTCCTTATAATAGTCAACTAAGTGAAATCTAGCCAAGTCTCTCGAAGTGGCTAAGTGAACAGTTAACTATATCTGAAGATGATAATTTAGCTATATTAACCTCTTTTTTTCCCCTCCTTTGAGTACAGCAATACTAACCAGAGGCAATTACTTTGCAAAACATTCTAGTGAAACTGAACTGTAGCTTTGTCAGGTATGTGGGCATTCTAGTCTGTTTGACTAGAATATAAAAAAACAGTCCTTCACCTTAATGTGAGGACTAGATCTAAACATTTATAATATTGAGCAAAAAGGTTGGTGCCTTTTAGGTACAATTCAGATACAATTAAAAAATGATGCAATATATCATTTAAGGAAACCTAAGTGGCAAACTCTAAAGAAAAGCAAGGCAATGATTAACATAAATTCAGGACAGTAATAAGGTATGGGTACAGCTGTTAAAGAAAGGCAGGTGATGCTATCTTATTACAGCACTTCCCACATTCATGTAAACCAAAACTGTATTCTTTTCTATCCCTGGTTTGATTAAAGGGCTAAAACTGTGAGAATAAAGAAAAGCTTCTCTGTATAATGATAACGTTTGAAGTTAAACTGATAACTGGCCTCTTCCAACCAAACTTCAAATTAGGGATTTTCTTACTAAAAGGAAAAAACCAAAACAACAATAAAACACCAAATCCTAGTAAATTTAGTCAAAGTATTTGGTGAAGTAATACCTGATATTAAAATGTACACATGCAATATGTATGTGTTATTGTTTTTAAGTGCCAGCCATTGTTGGAAAAAAACCATAAAGTGATAATTGTCAAAAAAAAACAAAGGGGCGTTTCTGAATCACACAGTATCACTAGGTAATTTATAAATAGTAAAAGAAGTTAATTTTTTTTCTCAGTGGTTTACTTACCTTTCCTCAATACGGTAAACCACTTAATTCCCTCCACCTTCAAAATACACAATTTAGAAATAAATTCCTCTCCAAGAGATAATGCAAAACGGAAAATTATTTTCCTTTCAAATAGTGTGTCACTGGCATACAAAAACAGAACAGCATGCAAAAGATTTATAGCAAGATTCTACAAGGAAAGAGCTTTTCGAGGCTTCTTTCAAGCACAAGAAGTTGACCATAGTAACCTTAGTAACTATTATTCCTCTTCACTGTTGGAAAAATTACTCAATCAGAGACTGAGGTGGAAAGAACTGCAGATGCTGGTCCTAATCTTTCATACTTTACAAATCAGGAAATGACACTCCAAGGCAACAGTTTTCAACCATTTTTCTGAACAAAAAACCCCAGGTTTGTGAGGGCTTGGACATGAAGATAAGATAACGGCAGGGTGCAGTTTTGACATTTGCAAAGGAAAAACAGCATTCAAAAAAGAAACTTCGAAATATGGAAGTTATTCTAAGACCTTTCTTGGGATGGTATTACTAAACAAAAATAACTACATTACAATACTCATACAAAGAAAGTCTAAGAACTTTTGGGTTAGAAAGTGGAAAAAAAACCCCAAACCCTCACATCCCATTAGGACTACTTCCCCTACAACCATATAGAGGCCGTGAAACTATGCTAACGACTTGGAACAGGAATACTTACATGTTTTCTTTCTGTAGCCTTTAGAGATTTGGCAGCATAGTAGAAAAGCTGCGTCCCACACAAAGCTGCCCAATATTTTGTCCAAGATGCTACCTGGAGAGGACAGACACATGAATATACTACTCAAATGCTACCTGCTTCTCAGTCACTCTGTTCCTCATTGCCAAAGAGCTTTAGCTCCACTTCACTTCCACCACCTTAGCTTTGAGTTTTATCACTTCTGAAATCTTTATCTCAAATATTCTTACCACGTCTACTTGATACATTCTGCTTAGGACTGACAAAACAAAATTGGCTGAATTCTGTTTTTTAGAGTTTTTGCTCTCTATTTTCTATTCCTTCTAAACTTACTACTAAAAATACTCCTTAACAGGATATACTTTCAAGATTCTCCAATAACTATGTTAGAAAGCAAAGAGAAGTACAGGAGCATCTTGATTTAAACACCTTAAGTGTATAATTTAACCAAAATCTATTAATATATGGAAGGTATAATAACACTTTAAATAACATTGTGAGGCAAAGGTATATTTTAAATTATTTCAAGTGTATTATATATCTGGTTTTATTTCAGTTGTCTTATTTTTTTAGGGTCTTATTCATTTGCTTATTTTTAGACATGTTTTAAAATATAAAATAATTCTTACTGTAGGCTTCTTGCCTTCTTTTAACAAAGTTTTTCTCCTGAGAACACCTTGAATAGTAACAGCCCCTGGATATAAATGTACTGCCAAATCCTCTGATTCTGCAGAACTATAAAAATGAAAAGAACATATAAGCACTTGAGTAATCCTCAAGTAGATACTTAAATAAAATGTAATTATTTTCAATTTTAAGACTGTTACTTTATTCCAAATGAGAAGACACTGACAATTATAAAGGTTTACTGATCTGAAATTTACAAGCTGTCACAAATGAATCAGACAGTTATTAAAGTCAGCAGATGGTTAAAAAATGCATTTTACTGCATATCTGAACAAGCATAATTCAGAAAGAATACAGTGATTCACTTTAGTAAAGAGTAAATTAGGGACTTAAGACTTTTCTTCTCAACATGCCATACTGTAGCACTGCTGAAACATTTTTTTTCCCCAGAAGAAGCTCAAGTCCTGGTAGGAAAGGTGAGGATTCTATACGTTAAAAGTCTTTTTAAGCATGTAAAACTCAAAATAAAAATATCAGAAAATCAAAAAAGGAAAAAAAGCAAAACAAAACCCATGCTCAATTCTAAAATAGGTGAGAGAAGTAAAAACGGCAATTAACAACATATTAAAAAATAAAACTTTATACAATAAAATTTAATGACATTTTAATGTCATCAGTGCATCTAAGTGATTATAGCCTAACAACTCTGCAAGAAAGGAATAACTAAAACTCAAGATTGCTTTTTCTTGTATCTTAAGAAAACCACCACAGAATAATCAAACATTTAAATATCTTTCCCCAACTCATTTAAGGTCCTGTAGTTAAAATAGGAACAATTTTTATGAGTCAATTAAAACATATACACTGATGAAAAAAAAATTAGTCATTCTCCAGTGATGTGACGTGAGCTGCAGAATTCCTACAACAGTGATGAAAACTGAAGTTTGCCAGTTTATCTCTTTTTGATTGTTTAGGTGTCTCAATGACTTAAAAACCTAGAAACCACTAGAAATTTCATACTGGAGCTATTTATATCCAAGGAGATTAGACACTATTAAACTGACATAAAATAACTTTAAAATGTTTGCTATTGCATTGTCTTATGAGAATTCGTTGATTATTCACTACCATTAACCTCCAGTCCCCAGTCAATCTACCATCTTTATTTTCTTCAGCAGCTAATGTAGTGCAGAAGGAGATCAGGATTAACTAAACAACCAAATGAACATGAGTTAAATACACAAATATTATTTCATAAAACAGACTTCTTTAAATTCAGACCTGCAGTTAATCTGAAAAATCCTTAAAAAAGACAAACTGAATGTAGTAAATTCTTTGATTGCAGCCTTTGAAAAACAAGTGGGTTTTTGCACTGCTTCTCTAACAATCAGCAACATTAGAAAGACCTGTGCAGTTAAAAAGCTACTGATTTGGATTATTTAAAGAACGTGACATAAAGATGCAAGTTTTAGCAATTAGCTCTGTGGATCAGAAAGAATACTTCAAATTTATCTCTAGATTAAATCTTGGAAAGAAAGTTTTCATGGGCATTTTATTTAGCTTTGAAACCAATTAGCTGAGAAAGAACAGAAGTAATGTGAGACCACACCTATGAAAGCCAGTCACCACCACCAGAGGGGAGTTCTGTGACCCCTGAACGCAGGGGGATTGTACCTGCTGGCCTTCATGTGGCTTCGATAGCCATTTCGTGCCACTCTTGTCACCGGGCCGAGAGAATGGTATAATCTGTTCCTGTTGGATTCCATTATAAATTGCATATATTACTTTTATTCACAAAATCATCATCAATAACCAAGAACAGTATAATAATTTCTTCATGTAATACAGCTTTCATAATAATTTCTTCGTGTAATATAGCTTTCTAAATCCTACAAAAGGATAGTATATGATTGCTCCTTTTTTTTTTTTAAAGCATGCAGCACAGATTTTAAATTATTATTTTCTTCTACCATTGACTATAAACACTTGAGGTTGCTTCTTAGTTTAAACCATGTATTTATATACACATTCATTTTCACAAATTTACTAAAATAATTAAAGAAGTATTTATATCCAAACAAAGCCTGAAATCCTTTTGTTTCTATTGCAGTTCTTGGATTCCACTTTATATATGATACCTGGATTTATAGAATAATAATTTTTTATTATATGCCCTTATGAAGATACCTAAAAGCAATGTGATCTAAAAACTTAAAATTAATGTGATCTAAACACCTTACTTTCCTTTCTTTTATATATTAAATCTAAAAAAAGACTACTAAAATAGATAAACTGAGTAAAAATACAGGCTTTATTTTCACATCAACTACAAGAAATACATGATAAAGCCAATAAATGATTTAAAAAAATGGTATGAGTTAATTTTCATCCAAAATGGCATGTGATACTTAACAAAGGAAATAAACACACACACACACAGACACTGATGCTTTGCCTAGAAAAAGCCAAAAGCAGCACTGTTGGTAAATGATATTTAAAACAAAAAGTTTTATTTTAGCAACTTAAGTGGCAAAATATTTGATGTCTATTTTCCACAAGTACAACAGTATTTTAAATCCCAATTCTTTATTCACTTTTTAATATTTCATGTTTGAATCTTGCTGGGCAGCACTGATTTGATTTCAAAGTGTTCAAAAGAGCCACTGATTTAAACTTGGCAAAAGCACAGTAGATATTTTTGGCTGCAAATGTCTGCAAAGCAAAACATTTGTCAAAAGAAAAATACTATTTTGAGATGTGAAGGTAACGCTGTTAAATACCATCTTCCTTAAGTAACCTGGTGGGATAAGAACAGATTATTTAACACAACACCATTCTGGTTACTCTATTACTTCTCATGCCACATGATAAACAACTTTGTTCATCAATATTTTTTATCTAAATATAATACACTATAATCAACTTCTGATGATACTATGTTCTTACTAGAGGGAGAGAACTAACAAAACAATTTGTACAGACAGCATGCCAGAGGCAATTCTTGCGATCTTCCTGTTTCAGGCAAACCCAAATAAAGAGACTGAAATAAAAACTTGGAAGAGAAATAATACGTAAAAACAAATTGTTAAAAATTTCCCAAAACAAAGAGAATAAAACTTAAGAACACTGGTAATTAGAAGTGCTCAAAAGTATTTTGAAATATTGGATATGCAAGTAAAGTCTTAATCACCATGGTGAGAAATCTTCACGAAGTTTCAGGAACAAGGACCTAATTTTCCAATAACACCATGAAATTAACCAATTCAAATATGTATAGTTCAATTTCAGATGTACAGTGAGTATAATTGCTTCTATTAAAAAGTGACTGGTAGGGAGTTAGGTAACTAAATATTTTCAACTTCATCAATTTTAATAATGACATTCAAAATTCAACCTAATCTGATTGCTCAGAAACTTATTGCTTAGTGTATACACAAAAGGATCAGTTATTTTGCTCAAGGTTTAAATATTTTAGTATGACAATGGCATTTAGTATGACATTTTAGAACTAAAATGATCAAAGACAGCAAAATTCTAATGGATATTTATTAAATAACTATTACTTGCTCTGCTTGGCTACATTTTTAGAAAAATCTTGTACTGAAAGATCAACACAGCATATTTGCTGCAAGCAGATGACAGCTTTTATAGATTAAAACATCAAGGAAAAGAGAATAGAATATGACTTACATTATTTAAGTATGTGTCTGTGTGCTTTGTGGAACCTTTTAATTAATGACAATTAATTTTTTTATTTTTTATTTTTTGTGTAATAAAGTTTTATTAAAGTATAAAGGAGATAGAGAAAGCTTCTGACATAGGCATCAGAAGGGGGCAGAAAAGAGTACCCGCTTGCTAGTGTTAGTAGTGGAGTTATATACTCTAAGATAACAGGATTAGCCAGAAGGTTTTAATTAATAACAATTTAAATTCAAACTTTTATCTACTTATTTAGAGTAAAATTTAAAATGTATAAATTAGCAGAGAACGAAATTGATCATTTCACTAAATACCTTAAAATTACTTAAATAAACCAGAATTTAAGGAAAAGATTTTACTTTTGTATATTAAGTAGGTAAGCTATGATTGGTTGTTATTTTTTTAAGTCATTTTTTTTTTTTAATTTATTTTTGGCTCTGCTGGGTCTTTGTTGCTGTGCAGGCTTTTCTTTAGTTGTGGACAGTGGGGGCTACCCCTCCAGTTGAGGTACGCAGGCTTCTCATTGTGGTGGCTTCTCTGGCTGTGGAGCACTAGGCTCTAGAGTGCGTGGGCTTCAGCAGTTGTGGCTATCAGACTGCAGAGCACAGGCTCAGCAGTTGTAATGCATGGGCTTAGCTGCTCTGAGGCATGTGGGATCCTTCCGGATCAGAGATCTAACCTGTGTCTCCTGCACTGGCAGTCACATTCTTTACCACTGAGCCACCAGGGAAGCCCTGATTATTATGACTTTTAAGTTACAGTTTAAAATGTACTAAAAATCAAATATATGTGTCAAGTCACCAAACAAAATGTCTTTACTAGATAATACTGAATTCCAAGCTTAAGTATTAACTTTTAATTTCTGCCACCAGCAGGAAGCCTAAATAGTCCTTTTATATGTAACAAATATTATATCTTAAAATTCACATTATTATATACTTTGTTGTTTTTGTTTAGTCCCCAAGTCGTGCCTGTCTCTTCTGAGAGCCCGTTGACTGTAGCCCGGCAGGCTCCTCTGTCCGTGGGATTTCCCAGGCAAGGAGACTGGAGTGGGTTGCCATATCCCTCTCCAGGGGTTTTTCCCTACCCAGGGATTGAACCCGCATCTCCTGCATTGGCAGGAAGATTCTTTACCACTGAACCACTTGGGAAACATCATGTACTTAAAGATAAACAAAATAAACTCAAAACAGTTTTAATGGACAATTTTTCTTACCTTTCAAAAGCAGGCCATGAGGTCTCTTCGCTTAGTTCAGAGCCATCACTGCTACCTAAAATCAAAAGTTATCTTATTTTTTAAACATCATAATTATAGTTTAGATTTTACTTTTTAAAAATAAATACTCTAGCTGTGCTTATTCACATTATTTGTGGGTGAACATCCACTTATCAGTTCTTCATTCTAATATCATTGTGCTTCATTTATTTTGCAATATATTAGAACAGAGTTGACAAATCAACACAAAGAAACAAGACAGCATAAAACATTTTTATATGTATACTTATGGTTTAAACTTATTACATTAGTAAACACTTTTTCTACCACCAGAGAATAAGTACATATAAGTACACATATAAGTACATATAAATACATATAAGTACACAATTTTTCCTTATTAGGTTTGTCATAATTTAAGACCAATATAATTACAAATTTCTTAGAGGTTCATGGTATACTTCCTTTCACATTTTTTTTTTTAAACCCATTACTATCCTAAGGATAAAAAACTCAATGAAATTCAACTTTTGTCTTTAGAGGCAAGGCAGAAGAGGATGGAATCCTTAAGGAAAAAAAAAAGGTACCATAACATTGTAAAAACTTTCTCTTAGAGACCCAGAATATCAGTTAAAATTGAAAGTTTTAAATTAGCTTAATTGGAGGGGAAAGAACTTGGAGAGTCCAAAACAGCTTAGGTTGATTTAAAATTTATTTTAAAGATAATTAATCAATAATTAATTTGTCCTTTGTGTATCACACTGAGTCATCTATCAGACTTTCACAACCAGGGTTCTTTGAGAGGCTCAAACTCGAATACTATATTATTATGTGTGATGGATTTAACACCTCTTCCATGCATGTAGAATGGTACAAGTTATGTCCCATCCTTGGAAGTACTAACAGTCACTGAAATAATTTTCTGGTTGTGTGGCTCAGGTAAGAAACTGGAGGTAATCTGCTGTTGGTAGTGGAGGCTTGTATGTTATTTTTGACGTGTAGAATATTACGTGATAAAGACTGATAATTTAAGCATAATTAGTATGACTTATTTGTAGAAAACAAAAGTTTCTTCCAGAAGCATGGACCTCAAGTAGATACGCCTCCTTCAGCTGGGCAAGACTATTCTGGGTTATCCAGGACATATATGCCATGTTAGAAAATGTTAAGAGGCCACAGTCCCAAGCACTGGTTAATTTCTCCAGGGTACTTTCTCAGAGCTTCCAAGGCATAAATTAATATTGTATGTAAAAGTTACAGCTAAAGAAAAAATCTTTTTGTTATTATGAATTGCGTGTGTATATTAATAACTACCAGCTATGGTTATAAACTTTCTTTGCAGAATGTTAAAGTTTTAAAGGAAACACCCTGGAAAGTAATGCCTATGTCTAATGTTCTTAATTTATAAACAAGGATATAACAATCCTTACTGTTTACCTACTTAGCCTTGGAATAATTAAACAATAAATACAAATGCAAAAATTGAATTAGCCCCTTCTTGTTCTAAAAGACAGTTCTCTAAAATAAGACATTAACTGTAATGGAATGAAATAATTAGATAACTATCTTGTGGTAACCAAAAGAACATCTATGGAAAGTAAAAGTCACAAATAGAGAATAATCATCATTATAATACTTATGATAAGTATTACAGAAAAGGCAAATACTTTATACTAAATTGAGAGCTATAATTTTTAAAATTACTTTTTTTCTTTTTTGCTTAAAGTAACATGCTAGATTCCAGAACTGTAACACATTTTTAACTAGAAAAAGCTTCTTCCTCTCTCTTTTGCAAAATTATTCTGTGTACTATTTTTCAGATTGAGGTTAATATTTGCATACAACCAATTTGCATACAGTATTAATGAAGAGATATTTCAGGTGACCAACTTGTCTTCTGTTTTGTAAATTTTGTCATCATTTGCATTTATAAAAAGGGAAATACTGGAATAAAATTGCTGAATGGAGCTTTCCAGCTCCAAAGCAATTTCAGGGTTTGAAACTCTCAAGGATTAAAAGAAGTCAATATGTTCAAGAAAATGAACTACTACATTTCTTTCTACTGATTGTTCATCAATATTGAGATGATCATATTAATAGTAATAGACTAAGCCCTTGAGCAACCTTAGCAGTTAATCAGAGAAGATATTTTCCTCATTTATTTCTTTTTAAAAATAAAAATAGCATCGTATAGAGATTTCCTAACTATCCAAAGAAATTATGCTCAGCTAGAAGGTTCAGAAAATAAATAACAGTTTAGGAAGTAAAAACAAACAAATTCTTCTTAATTTCATGTCCTTTTCCAGTCCTGGTTTTCTTTATAGTAGCTATCTATTTTCTTACCTCTCATTCTCCAATCTACTCCAGCCAGAGCTTTGCCCACAGTATTCTATAAATCAAATCTAGTCAAGGTCACCAAGTGACTTTTATCTTGCCAAATTCAGTGATCAACTCCCGTTCTCATCTTATTTTCTCTTTTGTGCACTTGATATGGACACATTCAACACATTCTTCCCGTCAGAGATCCTTCCTCTACTGGGCTTTTGTGATACCACACTGTTTTTCTCCCTACTTCAGTGGTCCCTCATTTGTAGTTTCGTTTGATGGCTGACCATTTAAAAAAAATGACACCTCTAAATGCTAGCATGTCTACTCTTATTTATTTATATCCTCTCCCTCAGTGACCTTATCTGATCTCATGGCTTGAAATAATACTACAAATAGGCTAATTCTTATACCTGCATCTACAGATGTGACTTTACCTCCTTAAGCTTCAGATTCATACATTCGATTACCTACCTGACAACTCAATATGGTCCAAACACGTCCAAAATGGAATTCTTAATTCCCCAAACCTAGTCACCCTTTACAAATACCTCAACACCTACAAATGGCTGCTCTTCTAATGTTCTCTGCCTAGGTAACAGCACCACCATCTAACTAGCTGCTTAATCTAAAAAAAAACTGGGAATCATAACTCATCTGCCCCTTTCCTCATTCCTACATTCCAACTACATGCAGTAACCAATTCAACCAGCGCCTGTTCTCTTCCCCACCATTCCTCGAATGCCTCCCCTTTTGAAGTCAAAAACATCAAGCACTTTTCAAACCATCATGAATTATTAATTTTAGCAGCTACTAGTAATATGATCTTATAGCCACACTTTGCTACTTAGCTTTTATCAATTATTTTTTCTACTTGTAGTAAGGTTAATCATGCTTTTCCAGCTGAGTTTTGTTAGAAGTCTTATTTTACATAAGTTGGAACCCTCTCAGAGAATTATTTCTCACCTATTGATATTCCACTAGAAAGAGTAGAGCTTTCAGCTTGGCCTCGAGATGGTGCATGGGGCTCCATGACGCTATCATCTAATAGATGTCTTGGCCCTGCATTTGGGAACGTTGCACTCTTAAACTCTGCTGTGTTCATTTTATGAATGAAACTGGAAACAAAGAGAAATATTTTTCATATCTTTCATTACTGTTACTAATTCAGGATATAAAAGATACTCTTACATAAAGATTCAGGATATAAAAGATGCACCTGCTATCCTGAACTTACTTCTGAACTCTCATACTAATGAACACCCAGATTTTACCATGAAAGCCTCAAGCTAACAGTTTAGGGAAAATTTTTTTAGAAAACCAGGCCATATCTACCTATGTAACAGAAAATACTTTATCTTGATGCTTGGGTTCATTAAAAATTATTTTCACATTCACTTTTGGAAAATGTCTATTAAATTTTCACAAAAATCATGGCAAAGGTGAACCTTGGGGTCCATTTTGAGGAAACAATCTTGTAAAGCTAAACAAAAAGACAGTTTCCCTTTCTTTGTATTTTGTTATAAAAAGAACAGTTTTTATATGCTTTATTTATGGTGACTTGTTTTGGTTAAGATAAGCAATGCCTCATGATATAAGTTATAATTTAAAATGGAAATAGTGTTTGCTTTCCTGATTTTATTTATGATGATGACCTGTAATGTTTATTTTTATCCCCCAAAATGTGAAAGCACTACTGGAAAAAGCTCATTTGCAAATTAAGGTAAGGTAAGGTAATTATATCCAAATAAATGCCTTTATGCAAACAAGATATTTTACTAAATCAGAAAAAGACTACTGTTACATAAATAAAACTATGCAAGGACACTATTTTCTGTCCAACTAGTAAAATAAGTAGAAAACAAATCCATCTAAATACATAAAAATTTGAAAGATAAAATTAAAAGTGCTTACTTGTAACCCAAGCTATGGCACTTCCTATGTCCATGTTGAATCAGGTTCCGAGGGGATGGCGGTGTCTGTGGTAGCAAGGCTCCTTCAGCTGCCACGCTTTTTCTTCCACTTTGTGGAGATGCTCCTACTTCAGGACCTTAAGGGTTAAATTAAAAAAGAGAAACAGAGACACAAAGAGAAAGAGAGAGCCAGAAATTGTTAAATGGTTTAGAAAGATTGCTTTATTTGTAATCCTTTGATATGAAATAAAAATTGTGGTTTAAGGTAATATTAATTCTATTTAATTGACCAAACATAAGAAATATTTAGTTTCTGAGTCGTAAAACACAAAACCTCAAAACAAACAACATCTATTAATTTCTATCTATTTTAGTTGCCCTAAGTAGCCAGTATAAATATTTTCCCTATTTATAGAGGAAGCAGTGTAATTAGAAGAGATGGCGTAAGGGTCTCATATCACACATGAAACCTGAACTAAACCCTCAGATCTTCTGAATCCTAGTTCAGTGCTCATTTAATTTTACACATTACTTCTTCACTCTTAGTTTCAGCTTCTTCATAGATACAGAATGTGTAGAGTAGGTCAAGGATTCAAGTTACAATTTAAATCTATATTGACTGCTCAAGTTTCTGGAAATTAAAAAAATGGAACTTGAAAGTACACCGATTTTGCAAAATAACACTTTAAAAAATTTTTATTGGTGTACAGTTGCTTTATAAAGAAAATATCACCTTAAGAATGAAAAGACAAGCAAATTTAAATAGATATACCCTGAAATGATTTCCTCTGCTTGGAACATTCTCCCCCGTAGATACTGCCATGGTTTTGTTCCCTCATTTCCTTCATACCTTATTAGATGGGTCTCCAAATATTTTTAGGATATACAGTAATACAAAGCTTAGTGTCAAGGTCTGTATTTGGAATATTAAACAAGGTATTGTCTATGATTTCTTTAAAAAATTCTCTTCAATTTTATATTTTTAGATTATTTATATACATATAAATCCAAATTTAATGCAACAGATAAATTAAGAGACTAAGACTATTCTTTTCAGTATTTGGTCCAGCATTAGAGTGAAATTAAAAAAAAATTAAGCCACTAAAATTGACTCCTGTAATTATTCAAATTAGTAAATTTTTCACTTAGACCACAGAAATTTCTAATATAATTAACCCCACTGCCTCATACAGTGTAGCTTAATGAAAAAAGAGTTGATAATTAATAAACACTTACTTATTATTTTCTGTTGGCTATATCTATTACTCTTGATTACCTGGCATATTTATTTGCATATTACTGACAAACTACATGTGACAACTTTTTAATGAAAAAACGGAAAAACCAAACAGAAAAAGATATATTTTAATACCAAAAATAAAACTGTGCAGGCAAAATAAAACGTGCTAAGCATTGACTCACTTTGGAGTATATCCCTTCTTTCTTATTAGGTTATCTGGTTTATTACTCAGTAATAAGAGAAAGCTGCACTAACCTACTAAATCCTCCCTGGAAGCAGCAGAACGTGGTGTGCTTGCCCCTGGCTCTATCTTTAATGAAAGCCTGAATGTCAAAAAGGAAAAAAGCACACAAAATGATTAATACTCGACAAAATAACATTAAAATCATCTATTTTTCTACCAAAAGTCTAAAAACATTTTTTATAAAATAACCTCAACTATGTATATTTCTTCAGGGGTGATCTTAATTAAGTCCCCTTTCTCTTTCATACAAAGCTGATCTTACAGTGATTCCAGGAAATATTAGAGAGGGAAAAACATCAAAACCTCATATTCAAAAACAGAGATAGCGCTCCCAAGAACAATACTGCCAAACAATTCAACACATTTAAAGCTATTTGGTGAATGACTAAAAGGTGATTTAACCTGAGGTTATATTGATACAAGGCAGTAAGTTCAGTAACTGTCCCACATTTCATTAAATTATGCAAATTCTTTCTAGAATCCTTATTGGATGCGCTAATGGTCTCTGTAGCACTGAAAATTAAAAAAAAAACAAAACACCTTATTTAAAATTAACCATCCAAAAAACCAACCAACTAAAATTATCAAAAGAAAGATCTATCTATACAAATAAAAAGGCTGTTTACAAAATCCCTGATAAATCCCTTTTCTAAGTCAGAGTTTATTAGTTGGAAATTAAGGTGGTTCAGTGGTAAAGAATCTGCCTGCCAATGCAGGAGACAAAACAGACCTGGGTTCAATCCCAGGATCAGGAAGATCCTTTGGAGAAGGAAATGGCAACCCACTCCAGTCTTCTTGCCTGGAAAATTCCATGGACAGAAGCCTGGCAGGCTACAGTCTATGGGGTCGCAAAGAGTCAGAGACGACTGAGCACGCGAGCACGCACGCACGCACGCACGCACGCACGCACGCACACACACACACACGTTCCATTTAGGAAAATGTATCAATTTTGAGTTCTGCAGCAAAAAGAGGTTATAATTCCTATCAGTGGAAACGGTTTCAGGAAATAGGATACTAAAGCAGTTGTAGAAAATATTTTGGTGTAGTCCAGGAAATACACTTTGGTATTATTATTAAGCATTTGTCTGGAAGTAAATGAAGACTTTTCATTTTTCAGCATCCTACCAACTGGAATTTTTTATGAAACTGCACAATACAAATGATATTATAATGATAAATCTATTATAGGTGCTTAACTTTTTTATCAATTTGTTTGATATCCTAAAAAAGAAATCATATATAATTGTACTATAATTACTTAACCATGTAAAGTACATGTATTGAACAGATGTATGATTAACCAGAACTCTCTGCTCTTTTTCTTATTACAGGGTAGCTGACTTTAATTATGTGAGCTTCAGACTATCCTATATTCCTTTGCTGAACACCTGTTTTGTGTCAGGCACTGTTCTCTCAGCACTGGAATATAATGGAGACTAAAGCAGACAGGGTGTCTCTCCCCTTCGGAAGCGCACAGTCTAGAAGGTGGAAGACAAAGAAGTAAACAAAGTTTCCTAACACAGAACCAAAATAGAAAGGAACAGAAAGGAGGCTATGGGAGAATCACATTGCTATTAATAATGGCTGATAACCAACAGCAATATAAAAAGTGGAAGCATCTTAAACTGCACAGGATTGTCAGTGTCAGTTGCCTATATCACCATCAAAACACTATATATAACAGTGATGCTGAAGCACGGAAATCGAAACTGTAATCAGAAATCTTCCAGCAAACAAAAGCCCAGGACCAGACGGCTTCACAGTGGAATTCTACCAAAAATTTAGAGAAGAGCTAACACCTACCCTACTCAAACTCTTCCAGAAAATTGCAGAAGATGGTAAACTTCCAAACTCATTCTATGAGGCCACCATCACCCTAATTCCAAAACCAGACAAAGATGCCACAAAAAAAGAAAACTACAGGCCAATATCACTGATGAACATAGATGCAAAAATCCTTAATAAAATTCTAGCAAACAGAATCCAACATCATATTAAAAAGATCATATATCATGACCAAGTGGGCTTTTTCCCAGGAATGCAAGGTTTCTTTAACATCTGCAAATCAATCAATGTAATACACCACATTAACAAATTGAAAGATAAAAACCACATGATTATCTCAATAGATGCAGAAAAAGCCTTTGACAAAATTCAACATCCATTTATGATAAAAACCCTCCAGAAAGCAGGAATAGAAGGAACATACCTCAACATAATAAAAGCTATATGTGACAAACCCACAGCAAACATTATCCTCAATGGTGAAAAATTGAACGCATTTCCCCTAAAGTCAGGAACAAGGCAAGGATGCCCACTTTCACCACTACTATTCAACATAGTTTTGGAAGTTTTGGCCACAGCAATCAGAGCGGAAAAAGAAATAAAAGGAATACAGATAGGAAAAGAAGAAGTAAAACTCTCACTGTTTGCAGATGACATGATCCTCTACATAGAAAACCCTAAAGATTCTACCAGAAAATTACTAGAGCTAATCAATGAATATAGTAAAGTTGTAGGATATAAAATTAATACACAGAAATCCCTTGCATTCCTATACTCCAATAATGAGAAAACAGAAAGAGAAATTAAGGAAACAATACCATTCACCATTGCAACAAAAAGAATAAAATACTTAGGAATATATCTACCTAAAGAAACAAAAGACTTATATACAGAAAACTATAAAACACTGATGAAAGAAATCAAAGAGGACACAAACAGATGGAGAAATATACCGTGTTCATGGATTGGAAGAATTAATATAGTGAAAATGAGTATACTACCCAAAGCAATCTATAGATTCAATGCAATCCCTATCAAGCTACCAATGGTATTTTTCATAGAACTAGAACAAATCATTTCACAATTTGTATGGCAATATAAGAAACCTCGAATAGCCAAAGCAATCTTGAGAAAGAAGAATGGAACTGGAGGAATCAACCTGCCTGACCTCAGGCTCTACTACAAAGCCACAGTCATCAAGACAGTATGGTACTGGCACAAAGATAGAAATATAGATCAATGGAACAAAATAGAAAGCCCAGAGATAAACCCATGCACCTATGGACACCTTATCTTCGACAAAGGAGGCAAGAATATACAATGGAGAAAAGACAATCTCTTTAACAAGTGGTGCTGGGAAAACTGGTCAACCACTTGTAAAAGAATGAACTAGAACACTTCCTAACACCATACACAAAAATAAACTCAAAATGGATTAAAGATCTAAACGTAAGACCAGAAACTATAAAACTCCTAGAGGAAAACATAGGCAAAACACTCTCCAGCATAAACCACAGCAGGATCCTCTATGATCCACCTCCCAGAATATTGGAAATAAAAGCAAAAATAAACAAATGGGACCTAATTAAAATTAAAAGCTTTTGCACAACAGAGGAAATTATAAGCAAGGTGAAAAGACAGCCTTCAGAATGGGAGAAAATAATAGCAAACAAAGCAACAGACAAACAATTGATCTCAAAAATATATAAGCAACTCCTGCAGCTGAATTCCAGAAAAATAAACAATCCAATCAAAAAATGGGCCAAAGAACTAAACAGACATTTCTCCAAAGAAGACATACAGATGGCTAATAAACACATGAAAAGATGCTCAACATCACTCATTATTAGAGAAATGCAAATCAAAACCACAATGAGGTACCATTTCACACCAGTCAGAATGGCTGCTATCCAAAAGTCTACAAGCAATAAATGCTGGAGAGGGTGTGGAGAAAAGGGAACCCTCTTACACTGTTGGTGGGAATGCAAACTAGTACAGCCACTATGGAGAACAGTGTGGAGATTCCTTAAAAAACTGGGAATAGAACTACCATATGACCCAGCAATCCCACTGCTGGGCATACACACCGAGGAAACCAGAATTGAAAGAGACGCGTGTACCCCAATGTTCATCGCAGCACTGTTTACAATAGCCAGGACATGGAAGCAACCTAGATGTCCATCAGCAGACGAATGGATAAGGAAGCTGTGGTACATATACACAATGGAATATTACTCAGCCATTAAAAAAAAATACATTTGAATCGGTTCTATTGAGATGGATGAAACTGGAGCCCATTATACAGAGTGAAGTAAGCCAGAAAGAAAAACACCAATACAGTATACCAATGCATATATATGGAATTTGAAAGATGGTAACGATAACCCTATATGCAAGACAGAATAAGAGACACAGATGCATAGAACAGTCTTATGGACTCTGAGGGAGAAGGTGAGGGTGAGACGTTCTGGGACAATAGCATTGAAACATGTATATTATCATATGTGAAACAGAACACCATTCCATGTTCGATGAATGAGACAAATGCTCAGGGCTGGGGCAGTGGGATGACCCAGAGGGATGGGATGGGGAGGGAGGTGGGAGGGGGGTTCAGGATGGGGAACACATGTAAACCCAT
The DNA here is from genome assembly GCF_054371585.1 of Giraffa tippelskirchi. NCBI lineage: Eukaryota > Metazoa > Chordata > Mammalia > Artiodactyla > Giraffidae > Giraffa > Giraffa tippelskirchi. The sequence continues at coordinate 19,940,607 of NC_137279.1, forward strand.
GGCTGATTCATGTCAATGTATGGCAAAAACTACTACAATATTGTAAAGTAATTAGCTCCCAACTAAAATAAATAAATTTATTAAAAAAAAATAGTAACAGTGATGCTGATTCACTGAGGAAAGATATTATGCTGCTGCCGCCGCTAAGTCGCTTCAGTCATGTTCGACTCAGTGCGACCCCAGAGACTGCAGCCCACCAGGCTCCTCTGTCCTTGGGATTCTCCAGGCAAGAATACTGGAGTTGGTTGCCATTTCCTTCTCCAAAAGATATTATGCTCAGTATTAAAATGAAATAACTTTGAAAGATTTTCACCCTGATTAAAACACATGCATGTAACTTGTAATATTGATACTGGCTGCCTATGTAGACGAAGTTGCCAAAAACAGAGGCTTATGGATAAATGAAAAGACATTTTTATTTAAATCTTTCATCATAAAATCCATTTTCCCCAACTTATGACCTTACTAGCTCTTATGTTAAAATGCTCTGATTTTCAGCACATTTAATCGGTAGGTTCATGCAATACAATTGCATCTTTCGGAAAACACTATCTTCTTCAGCTTCCCATAAGATTCTCCAATATCACCAAGTGACTTGTAGTTCCCGAAGCAAACACAGCTTCCCACCCTATTCCACTGATGGTTCCATCCCTGAAACACCTTTCCTAACTCTTCAAGTGGAGCAATTCACCTGCTAAGATGCAGACTAAGGTAAGATGGTCACCTGAAGCTGCTCATGTTTATTTTCTCTTCACTTTTCCCAGTTAAAGCTGAGTTAGGTCTCCCCTCATCTATGTTCCCATAGCATCCTCAGCACATCTCTAGTATAGTACTTTTTGAACTATTCTGTAATTGTTTTGTAATCCCAGCAGCTAGCATTCACCTATAGCAAAAGCTGAATACATATCTGTTTATGAATATAATGGGACTTCCTTGTAGCTCAGATGGTAAAGAATCTGCCTGCAATGCAGGAGACCTGGGTTCGATCCCTCAGTCAGGAAGAGCCCTTGGAGACGGAAATGGCAATCCACTCCAGTATTCTTGCCTGGAGAAGTCCATGGACAGAGGAACCTGATGGGCTACAGACCATTGGGTTGCAAAAGTTGGACACGACTAAGTGACTAACACACAATGAGTGTAATGGGAAGGCTGCTCGAGTTCTAGTTACTCATGAAAACAAAAATCAGTATAACAGCATCCACTTTCCTACCAAAATGAAGCTCTCATGCCAGGATACAGTTAAAACTACTTAACAGCTTAGTTAACTCTATCCTTTCACCGTTAAAATTCACCATACTCTGTATTTATGCAACAATTTCTTAGACTTCACTTCTACTGAAGGGGCTTCCCTGATAGCTCAGTTGGGAAAGAATCCACCTGCAACACAGGAGTTCAGTTCAGTTCAGTCGCTCAATCGTGTCCGACTCTTTGCGACCCCATGAATTGCAGCACGCCAGGCCTCTCTGTCCATCACCAACTCCCGGAGTCTACCCAAACCCATGTCCATCGAGTTGGTGATGCCATCCAACCATCTCATCCTCTGTCGTCCCCTTCTCCTGCCCCCAATCCTACCCAGCATTAGGGTCTTTTCCAATGAGTCAAATCTTCGCATGAGGTGGCCAAAGTATTGGAGTTTCAGCTTCAACATCAGTCCTTCCAATGAACACCCAGGATTGATCTCTTTTGGGATGGATTGATTGGATCTCCTTGCAGTCCAAGGGACTCTCAAGAGTCTTCTCCAACACCACAGTTCAAAAGCATCAATTCTGCGGCGCTCAGCTTTCTTCACCGTCCAACTCTCACATCCATACATGACCACTGGAAAAACCATAGCCTTGACTAGATGGACTTTTGTTGGCAAAGTAATGTCTTTGCTTTTAAATATGGTATCTAGGTTGGCCATAACCTTCCTTCCAAGGAGTAAGCGTCTTTTAATTTCATGGCTGCAATCACCATCAGCAGTGATTCTGGAGCCCAAAAAATAAAGTCTCACACTGTTTCCACTGTTTCCCCATCTATTTCCCATGAAGTGATGGGACCAGATGCCATGATCTTAGTTTTCTGAACGTTGAGCTTTAAGACAACTTTTTCACTCTCCTCTTTCACCTTCATCAAGAGGCTCTTTAGTTCTTCTTCACTTTCTGCCATAAGGGTGGTGTCATCCGCATATCTGAGGTTATTGATATTTCTCCCGGCAATCTTGATTCCAGCTTGTGTTTCTTCCAGCCCAGCGTTTCTCATGATGTACTCTGCATGTAAGTTAAATAAGCAGGGTGACAATATACAGCCTTGACGTACTCCTTTTCCTATCTGGAACCCCCGGTTCAATTCCTGGGTCAAGAAGATCCGCTGGAGAAGGGATAGGTTACCCACTCCAATATGCTTTGGCTTCTCTGGAGGCTCAGCTGGTAAAGAATCCAATTGCAATGCAGAAGACCTGGGTTCGATCCCTGGGTTGGGAAGATTCCCCTGGAGAAGGGAACAGCTACCTACTTCAGTATTCTGGCCTGGAGAATTCCATGGATTGTATAGTCCATGGGGTCACAAAGAGTCTGACACGACTGAGCGACTTTCACTTTCTACTGAAGAGTTAAACTTTAACTTTTAAAAAATTCATTAAGTTTCTTGAGACAGACACAGAAATTTTAATAATGACTTACTCATGTTTTGAGTTTTAAGATAATCTTCTGTACCCAACTGGAAAAAATATGAGTGTTTTATGCTATGTCAGCAGAGAGATGAAAGAAATAAGTGATAAATATGACACAGACCATCACACTCAAGAAACTTACAATCTAGGGCATCAGATCTGTGAAACACTGCCAAGATTATTAAAAAGCTGATACACTGACCTCATACATTTTCAAATGAATTACCCTGTAAAAACTTTCTGTAAAACAAAAATTGATACAGAAAGATAAAGTGGTAATGATACAGTATGGTGGAGAAGATGGCAATAAAGGTGTCTTCAAATATAAATAAAGCTTTATATATATTTTAAGTATATGTACAGAGCTTCTTCATATATTTGATATTTGAAGAAAAGTTATTTCCAGTTATTTTCTGGAATCTCTAGCCTTTTATTATGGGTACCAATTCTGTTCTCCAGAATTCTTTAAAAAATGTTGAAATTTATGGAACAAAGAAGCTGATAATTACTATCACACAGCATAAGAAAATTTTTGTATATAATGCATTAATATTAAATATAACCTTATCTTTCACTTTGATAAAAATTTAAAGTATAACCTTTTACTGGAAAAAATATTTGTGGCAGACACAAAGTTAAATTTGAAAGCTTAGAAACAGCAAAAAAAATTTTTTTTAAATAAATGAAGCTGCAACGAAAATGAAAAGCCTCAAGAGAAATAACATCTTTATCCTTCTATCTTTTGGGAAAAAAAAACAACACAAAAAAACCTGGTAGTCATGATGTAGAGCACACCACTGAAAAATAAATGCGAATGTGTGTGTGCTCAGTCACGTCTGACTCTGTGATTCCATGGACGGTCGCCCACCAGGCTCCTCTGTCTAAGGAAATTTCCAGGCAAGAATACTGGAGTGGGTTGCATTTCCTACTCCAGAAAAATAAAAAAGGTTAATAATGAAACAATCCCTTTTCCATTGGGCAGGACTGAGAATGATTAAGCAAAAAGACATGGATATGAGCTGTTTTTAAGTAAGTTTTGAAAACCTCTAACGAAGGACTTGCTGAAATAAAGGAAAGGACATGTGTGGTATTCCATTAGACAAATAGTAACATGTCTCTAATTCAGAGTCCAGAAGGTTCAGTATTCTCTCAGTACACAAAAACAACTGAAAACAAGTTCAAAATTCTGTTAAAAATTTCATTAAAGAGGAGCAATTTTTCTATTCATGGACTGTTTCATTAATGTTTCAGTCTATTAAAAGATGCATTTCCATAAAGATTCAATGCTTCAATGGAGAGAGAAAGGAAGAAATGTAAAACTAGAACTATCAAACATCAGCTCTCAACAAGTTGAGAAACATACAGTGCTTTTTAATAGAAGAAGAGATGACGTACTTGTATACTGGCTCAGTCACATCAAGTGATTGATTTAAAAAATTCACGTGAGAATGGCATGAAGCATGTAAATTATCATATGTGAAACGAATCGCCAGTCCAGGTTCGACGCATGATACAGGGTGCTCGGGGCTGGTGCACCAGAGGGATGGGATGGGGAGGGAGGTGGGAGGGAGGTTCTGGAAGGGGAACACATGTACACCCATGGTGGATTCATGTCAATGTATGGCAAAGCAAATACAATATTGTAAAGTTAAAAAATAGATAAATAAACTAATTTAAAATAACAAAAAATAAAAAAATAACAAATTCACGTGAATAGGTAACTTTACCACTGTAAATGCTCAACTGTATTAGCATGATAAGATGCAGTATTTAGATGTTTGAATACAGAGATAAAAGGGTGGAGGACAGGACACAGTTATACAAACCACTTCTGAAGATCCAACCTACTTGTAATTATCATCTTCCACAAACTTTTGCAGTTCTTCTATATACTGAACAGAGTTCAGATATTTTTGAACGTGGGGCAACATGGGGATATCTAGGCAAAACATGATAAATAATTATCTGATAAAGTACATCTCAGGCAAAATTTTTAAAGTTAAGCTGAGAAAAATATATTTAATGGTAAATTAAGGCTACATGGCACCAAAATTTAAATTAACTCTAGAAGGACATGACTGAGGTAAATGTTAAATGTTATTTACATTAAATGTTATTTAATGTAAAGCTGAAGGTAATTTAGAAAACTACAGTTGCATGCTGTTTGTATAGATTAAAACAGTCCCACGTATTTGAGAAATTTCATAAAAAAATCAGAGCCATCATTGTAATTTATAGTCAAACCTCATCTAAGTGCAAGATGTAAGGCAGTTTAGGGTTTGTTTTTTTTTTTTTAAAGAAGGTTGGCTCACATTTGTAGTTTTCTTCTCTCCTACTTAGAAATTTCAAATAAGATTGATTTAACATTACAATTTGATGTTATGTTAAAAAAATTGAGAAAAGGATAAAAAAAGAGATTACAGTTAAATAACAACAAATTGTAAACTGTTTTTAAACAGCATTAAAATTACATAGCTGTAAAAACCTCTCTTTGTTTTCTATCAAACTGAAAGCATTTAAACGCTTTAAAACAATAATTTTTTTTTTTCTAATCATTTGGGCTTGCATAAGTTCTTTCTACATATGTGTTTCCATAAAATACATCTTGGACAAAAACTGATTATCTACTCAACACAGAACTCAAGAAAGCTTCTCAACTGTTACTACAACAGTCTCAGCTCACTCTCTAACTGAAAAATAAAAAGAAATATTTATATAATAGATCAGGGATATCAAATGAGATGAAGAGAATAGAAAATAGTTGTGAAGATTACATTAGCAAAGTTGCTACAAAATTGTAGAAGAACAAAAGATAAAACTTAACATTTTAAATATGAAATACTTGAACTCCTTAAAAGCAAGATCTTAAACAGGTTGCTAAACATTGAACAGTGACATAACCATCATTTTCCTTTACATTAGGATGATGTACCCTGCTATGTGGAAAGTGGCCATCAACCTGTGTAAATGAATCAACCTTTATAAATGAATCACAGCATTACTCCCAGAAACTCACCATATTCACAGGACTGCTGTAAATCAGAAATTATTCTAAGGATGTTATTCATCAAGTTTGATCTTTGCTCATTTTCTAGAATGCTGCCAGTTGATGGATATGCTGAATCAATGTATGTTAAATCAGACAGATAGATACCTGAAACAAAATTAAGATAAATGAGTGTTTTCCTACTTGTTTGGATGAGTATAGTTTGTTTATAGCTATATTTCAATATATGCCATATTTAAAATATATTCATTATTAATACTGTGTTAAAACATGTCCACTAAGGCCTAGATTTCTGTGGAGTCCAGGTCAGACATGTAACTTAAAGCTGAAGTTAGAAACTCCAGGACCTACCTACCCATGGGTCTTAATGGAAAGAAGATGAGTTCCTGAACTGGTTCTGCCTCTGTATAAAATAAAGAAAATTATTCTAATTTCCGAACCTTGGTTTTTATGTCTATGCACTTGTACCTATTTTTCAAGTTGTGGTACAGCCTGAAGAAGTTTTCAAGTTAGCCAGCCTAACCACTTCCCTGCCATGGGGCAGTTAACTTAATATTAGTTCTATACATGCTTGCCTCGAGTGGGTAACTATCACACGAGTCTTACTTTGTTCGCCTTTTAAATATTTATTTATTTGGCTGCACTGGGTCTGGGTTGTGGCACACAGGCTCTTCGCTGAGGTGTGTAGACTCCAGAGCTCTTGGGCCCAGCTGTCCCCGTAACGCATGAGATCCCAGCTCCTCAACGAGGGGTCGAACCTGTGCTCTCCTCCCTCTCCACATCGGAAGGTAGTTTCTTAACCGCTGGAGGATGAGAAGTCTCGATTCTTAATTACTTTGAAAACTGTCTCATTCTAGTAGAAACATCTTGTTTTTTTATTAAAGGTTAACAGTTGGATTTTTGAAATAGTTCTACTAACTACACATTGAAGGTAACCTTGCTCTTTTTCTGTACCAACAAAAATAATACATCCTCCCAAATAATTCAGTTGTCCTAGTTCTGGATATTCAAAGTCACATCTACAGAAAATATTTCCTGAGAGTTTACTATGCACGTGTTAAGTGTAAAAGGCAACATTTCCCACTTTCAAATCATTACTCCCCGTTCACGAACTCTCAGAATAAGTGTAACCAAAATGACGTACCTATTGCCTTCCAAATAAGCCCTATGTTTTTTCTCATGCCGGTTCCTCCATCTTAAATGATACCCGAACTCAACTCTGTCCATCTAAATCATTATCTTATATTCAGGTCAGTGTCAACGGTTCTTCAGTTTTCTCACAGATTCCAAGAAAGGAATTTAGAAACTGTCTAGTCCAAACCCCCCTTTTCATAGGCAAACACTCCAAGGTCCATAGATATTAAGGAAGTGCCTAACACCACGTGAATGGTTAGTGACAGAGCTGGATCTCAGAGTATACACTTGTATTCCAAGGCTTTTTTCTTAAATTACACTGTTACAAACTCATACAGTATCTGTATCATTCACTTGATAATTTTTAAGACTTTCAAATCTCTTTATTGAAAATCTTTTGTATTTTATATCTTATCTGCTTAAGATAATAAACTCATTCAGGTGGTTACTCTATCTTACACTTTAAAAAATGAAAATCCTGACCAGTATTTCCAGACAACTGGTGTTTAATACAATGTAAAAAGTTGGCAATGGTAATCCTTTTACTCATTCCAGTATCATTTCTTTTCCATTCAGTAAATCTTAACAGTATTCTTTAAGCCATCTATCATAAATACTTCTTTTTCTTTAGAGACTCTCAACTTTATTTTTTATGACTTCAAATAAATCTGTAGTCTAGCTCCCTTTCTTTCCCTCCTATCTCAGAGGAAGAAGAATCCCCTTCTTTTTCTTATAAATCTAAACTGCGATTTTGAACATAATCTCTACTGCCTCCTTTTAATATATCCACTGCTGCCTCCACTATCACTCACACTCCATGGTTCTTTTCCAAGAGCCAGTGTGCACATTTAAATCTCCTCTATTTAATAAAACATAAGCAAAGCAACCCTTCCTTTAAATCTGATCCCCTCCTCAAGACAGGACTCTTGCCTGCCTTCTTCAACACCTTGAAAGAGAAATACGGACTGGTACAATTAATTTTTTTTTATCCTTCATTCTATTTTTATGTAATATTTGGTACATATAAAAGCTTACTTGTGTCAGGAAAAATTGTGATAGACTTTGCAATAGGCAAAAAGATTACTAGGTATATCCTGTTTCCAGTGCATCCTCTTGGCCTGAGTTACTTTATAAGTTGTTGAAAACTGGTAATAATACAAATTCTTGTCCATAAAAATGCCAATGAATTATTTCCAGTGGGATGTAACTGATTATTGCCCTGTGGATGTTGACCAATTTTGCAACTATCTGTAAATTCATTCCAGCATTCCCAACGGCATGCATATATGTGCAGTACTCTGACTTCTCCCTTGAAGTTGTAAATATCTTCCTGATTCCCTTGTATACTTAATGATTTAAACAAAACCTTTGACATGTATTCATTTTTTATTTGTGTGAGAATCATAACTGTATCTTTTAAAAGTAACAGTTTAACATACAATATTGGTTGTTATCGAATAATATAATAAATACTCATCAACGTAAGAGCTACAGTATCAGTACTATTGCCTCATCTTTATGTTCTTTCCCTGTGTCATCTCTCTGCCTCCTGTCTAGAGGGAACTACCATTTCTAATTTTAAGATTATTCCCCTTGTTCTTTTTGAGGCACATGTCTGTATTCCTGTACATTTTATTTTACTTTTGCTTATTTGTGAGCTTTAAAAAAATCATACTTTTATATGTGTGATTAAATGACAATATTGGTAAAGTTAGAATGGGTACACAATAAGTGATTTGTAAGTGGTTGTTAAGTAAGTTTTTAAAAATAGGATCTGTGATTGCTTTGTCTCACTATTTTGTTTCTAAGACTTATTCATGTTGTTAAGTACACCGTGATTTCTTCAGAGAATAAACTATATGTAACTATATCACAATTTACTTATTCATTTTGTTTGATAAGAGTTTTGAGTTACCTGCCCCCTTCCTCCTTGTGGCTATAGACATTCTTGTACATGTCTCCTGGTGCACATGTATAAGAATTTCTCTTGGAGAGATATATACACATATATACACATCCATGTAGGTATATATAATGTTCAACTTTACAAGACAGTGCCACATTGGTTTTTAAAGCTATATCAACTGATACACCCACTGACAGTATATAGGTTTCTACTGATCCACACGTGCTAACATGTGAAATTCACATCTATCTCACTGCTGAAACTTATTCTGGCAAAGGCATACATAACCTTCTCACCCTGATTCTTTAGACATCTCTCCTGGTCTCCTCTCTACTGCTCAGTCTCTCTGCAGTATTTGTACTACGCCCTCTGCTTCTCAGTCTTTACTGGCTTGAACTTGCCTCGCTTCCATCCTCCCTCCCTTCTTCTATTTCCTCAGGTCCCTTGGGATTGGTTTTCCCCTTGGTTCTGTTATTAATCTTCTCACTCTCAATGTACTTCTGAAGTATCTTATTTCTGAGGCCTCAACCATCACCTGATTGCTGATGACTCTCCAAATTTCTCTACAGAACACAGCTCCTGACTTTCATTTTCAATTTAACATGCCAGACTAACCATAATTTGCCCCTAGACACCTGCCATTCCACTTTCCAAACCTGGTCAGTGATATGAATTACTAATTAGTGAAGAAGAACTAAAGAGCCTCAATGAAAGTGAAAGAGGAGAGTGAAAAAGTTGGCTTAAAACTCAACATTCAAAAACAAAGATCATGGCATCTGGTCCCTTCACTTCATGGCAAATAGATGGGAAAACAATGGAAACAGTGACAGACTTTATTTTCTGGGGCTCCAAAATCACTGCAGATGGGGACTGCAGCCATGAAATTAAAAGATGCTTGCTCCTTTGAAGAAAAGTTATGACCAACCTAGACAGTATATTAAAAAGCAGAGACATTACTTTGTCAACAAAGGTCCGTCTAGTCAGAGCTATGGTTTTTCCAGTAGTCATGTATGGATGTGAGAGTTGGACTATAAAGAAAGCTGAGTGCCGAAGAATTGATGCTTTTGAACTGTGGTGTTGGAGAAGACTCTTGAAGGTCCCTTGGACTGTAAGGAGATCCAACCAGTCCATCCTAAAGGAGATCAGCCTTGAATATTCATTGGAAGGACTGATGCTGAAGCTCCAATACTTTGGCCACCTGATGCGAAGAACCGACTCACTTGAAAAGACCCTGTTGCTGGGAAAGACTGAAGGCAAGAGGAGAAGGGGACGACAGAGGATGAGATGGTTGGATGGCATCACTGACTCAAGGGACATGAGTCTGAGCAAGGTCTGGGAGTTTGTGATGAACAGGGAGGCCTGGCATGCTGCAGTCCATGGGATCACAAAGGGTTGGACACAACTGAGCAACTGAACTGAACTGAATTAGAAACCTCTACAGTGCTTAAACAAAAAAGCTCTGAAGGAGTTTAGTATCTCATATTTCTCCAGGTTAAGCTATTAGTGAATACAATGTGATCACTGAATGATCAAGTAATGTATTACATAATATAAATCAGAGGCTAGAAGCTGTCCCAATCTTTTTAAAATCAGGAAGTAACATAGGAAGTATCTATATGACCTTTTCCTTAAAAAAGTGGGGAGATCTGGCAACACTGAGGTACAGCTGGGAAGAGTACAGATAGTAATCATTACAGATGTCAGTCTGTCATAACCTATTTTCCTCTATTCTCTTACTTCTCCTATATATATTACCTGCTTCATTCTTGTTGTGAGCACCTGTAGGCCTTTGAGTAGACCCTTGATATACCCATGTATGCCATAAGAATTTAAAGAAATAATTCTGTGAAAGAAGTAGAAACTAAGCTGACTTCAAATAAAGGATGTTGATCAACAAACAGAGTTGATGGTAGGGCCTGAGAAAGAGAAAAGTAGCACAAAGTAAGGCAACGACAGGGGGAAAACACATGATATTGGTAAAGAGCCCACCTGCCAACTCAGGAGATGTAAAAGACGCAGGTTGAGGGCATGGTGACCCACTCCAGTATTCTTGCCTGGAAAAACCCCACAAAACAGAGGGGTCCGGTGGGTTACAGTCCATAGGGTCGCAAAGAGGACAAAATGACTGAAGGGACCTACACACCCACACATGCACACAACATGTACAGAAAGTAGAAGCCCACAAATTTTATCTAGAAGCAGCAATCAACAGTTATATAATCCAATCAGAGCGAGTGTGGCCAAATGCTTTGGAGTGAGAGTCAAATCCCAAGTGCTACAGCTTTGTACTGAGTCCTAAGCCAAATAACCTAAGATGTCTAAATCTGTGTCTCCTCAGCCACTGAGTTAATTAACATTCTTTATTTAAAGAAATAAAAAAGCATAGTTGGTACCTGACAATTACTAACTCTCTCAGCAGCACCCTAATTTCATAGCAGAAGAATTGGGTCAGAGGTAGTAAAGTGACTTGTCTAAATTCCCACAGCCAACAGGGGGATCAGAACTCTCTCTTTCCCCTATGACTCAGGCCAGGGTTACGTTTGCTCTTAAATCACAACATAAACTAATAAGAATAACTGTATTCAGACAACTGGGGTAATGTTGCAGACTAGGAGGAAGTGACATTATATAACATCAGAATTTAGTTATATAACATTAGAATTTAAGAAGTATTAAATTTCTGAGATAATTTTATACCTAGCTTTTCAATTATTTTTGATAATTATATATAACGAGCAGTTTTATCTTAGAAATATATACCAGGTTTATCTTACAACTTCAAAACATCTAAAATGGCAAATTTAGTAAAATGTTTAAAAATTCTTCCAGGCTGTAAAGAGTATTCTATTAATTAGGATTAGGAGGCTAATTAGGAGGCTATCTCTTTAGAACACAGTCTCACTCCTAAGCTTTGTAATAAAAAAACAAACTCATCAGCCTGCAACTACTTCTAAGTGAAGTTGAGTGCTATTTTTTCAGTATTCAACTTAAAAGATCTCTGGGCAGCAGACTCATATGTTTGTTTTATAATTGCCCGTTGAACTATGATAGTTTGTTTCCAGATGGTGCCCTTCCTTCAACCTGCACACAGTCTCTCCTTGTTTGCAGGCATTCAACCTCCTGCTGATGCCACTACCCCCACCCCTATTTAAGGCTACAGGGAGGAAATCCTAAGGAGATTTTCCCCCCTAGTCTCCAGCAAATTTTTGGTGACGTAATATGTGGGCTGAACTTGAGTCTCCTGAGAAAGAGAGGGAATCACTATTCAAGGGTACTGTATATACAATCTGGGTCAGCTGCAGCTGGTTTTACTGCATTTCTCCATGTGGCAGACAGAGCAAAGCCACAATGCTTTCTCTGCTGGATTAAAGACAGCCCGCAGACCAGGAACTTCCACTCTACTACTTAAAATTACATAGGTGGCTTGTCAAATTCAATTGATTAGTGCTGTAAGAAGAAAAAGAAGTTCCTTATTACAGCTTGGATTCAACGGTCCAAAACAAAAATGCAGTTGCCATTAAAGTCACAGACGAACAAACGTCTACACTGATTTTTAAAAGCAAGAGTAAGAGCAGCAAGTTTCTGGGCTTGCTTTATCAACAGATGCAAAAAGGTATTTTAATATTTCTTTTATTTTTATTTTAAAATTCTATGTATGCTGAAATGTATAATTGTTTTATATTTGTAGTAGAAATTTCAAAATCTCTTATTAATCAAAGACTTTTGGAACATACTACAATTTGCCTTGTCTGGAAAAGGTTTTGTTTTGCAACTTTATATAAAACTGGTCATTATATACTTTGTGATGATTAATGAATTATTTGAGGTTCAATTGAATGATATTTAGTGTGTATGTTTACAGACTAATGTATATACATTCTGGATTTCAAAAAACAAGTGCTTTAGTGACATTAGAAATTTTAACAATTAACATTAAATGTATACGATTTATTGAGCAATGATAAAAACAAAGGGATACAAACTAAATAGTTGTAAACATGATTAGTTTGTCTTTACAGCTACAGTGTGTATGCTAATGATTTACATGCACTGTTAAAATATCTTAAAGTAAAGCTACAAACACAATTAAAAGCATCAAATTAACTGCAAGGCTTTGCAAGGATACCCCAATCACAGCATAACCAAATAAAACCTAATATTTAGTAATCCTAAATATAAGAGTTTTAAAATAAGTGTATGGTATTTCTTGCTAAAACTCAAACTTTTAAGTAGTTTCTAAGTTTACATGTAACAGTACCTTAACTTGGGTAACAGAAATTAAAACTGCTACAACCGGAATTATGTGACAAACCAAAGCGATGGATACATTAAAAAGTCCTAAAACCTTACTACAGATTATAGTTGAGAAGAAATAAAATGTGATAGAAGTATTGCATAAGTGGTCAGCATTAACAATAGAAAATAAGAACCCAGAAGATATAATTACTTAAATACATAATTAAAAGACCAAAAGTATATAATATTTTTAGACAAATACAATTTTGGCCAATGAACACAATTCTTTAAATATTCTATCTAGGAGCTTTGTTTAACTGTATTACTAGACTAAAAATAAAATTACTAGTTACCAATAATGAGCTTTAAAACCAAAGACACTTAAGTTTGTTATGATTTGGGGGTTCTCTGTCCTTCTAAAAGAATCAAAGAAATTCAAGGTAAGAATCTTCAACAAGCAAAAAAATGGTAAAGCTAAGTAAGATTTCTTCAACTTTACTTTCATGTCCTTTCATTAAAGATTCAAAACTCTAAATACTGGGACAATCTCTGTTAAACATATTTTATAAGAAATTCTGATAAAATTTCCAAGAAATCCTGGATAAGAAATACTGTCATCTCTTTCTGTTCTGTTGCTGCCGCTATGGAAAGTACAGGACTTCAGTTAAACCTTGGTTCTTACGGAAGCCTTAAGCAAGCATTTAATCTGAAACCCAGATAACTATTTATCCCTTTCTTAAACATCTCCAGGGGATGAAATCGTTCTTGTGTCTCTTCCCAGAACATAATTCACAATCTAGAAGTTCTTTATCTAAGGTACCTTCAGTGCTTCATAAATTTAATTTCATTGCCTCATGCTGTTTTCACAGTGCATGACACTGCCAGTTAAATGCCTCTATGCGTTTACCATCTGAAAGGAAGTCACATCTTGACTTTCATTTCTTCTCCTTACTAACTGGCAATGTAGCAACTATGAAGAGAAATAGTACCAATAAAATTAACTCAAAGCATGGAAGGCTTTTTTTTCCCCCCCTAAAAACAACCCAGCAGACATAGATTTAAACTTAGGTATACTGTAACTAATTTACAACATTCTCGTGGGGCCTAGGAAAATTTTAACATATACAGAAAGGTTTTATGAGGTAACACAGATTTATGGATCTTTCACTTTAAAAACTGAACATATGTGGGAAAATATTAAATGAGAGAATGTTTTCATAAAAGGTAACAGTAAATGTATTTTAAAAACTCATTCTTTACTCATGACGTAGCTAGTCTACCACTTAAGAAATGTGGTTCCTTATTCAGCTTTAGGTGACAATGAAATCATGACTTTTGTAAAGGATAAGGAAATTGTATTTATTTTTTTTAAAAATAAACTTTTTGTTGTCCCCTTTAAATGTTAATCCTAGGTCAGATTCTCTTATGGTAGATGGTGATTCATCTTACGATTTAATCGTACAGGAACCCACAAAGAGCCAAGGCAGAATACAGCAAAAGGAAGCTATGGCTATTTTAATTTAGATTTGTATTTTCACATTTTTGTTCTTCCATAACAACACTGATACAAAGTTCCAGCAGACTTGGATTATATGCTTCTCAGTTCTACACAAATCTGTGTCTGGTAGGAATGTAAGTAAGATCTTCAGTCAGAACACTGCTCAGAGAAGTCTACATGTTTTGCAGTTTCACAGTACTTTCTGAATTTTCCTTGTTTTGGTAGCTTATTTCATAGTAGATTATTTAGATAAAATAATTTTCTATGATCTAAGAGTTTCCATTCCATTATTGAAGTGAAAGAAACGATTGCATCTGAACAAGGGCTGCATTAACTACCGGAGAAATGCTGTACGTTTACCCAGGAGGCTGATGGCTTCTATTTTACTGTCTACAGTTTTAAAAATAAACCATATCTAAATCCTATGAATCTGCAAGTGTAACAAGAAACATTTTACTGATTTTTGGTACAGGTAACTCCAATATAGTAACTTAAAGTCCTTTTTAAATAAAATAAATGACACTTGGTCTACATTTTCAACTGATGTCAGAAGGCAAAGGATGAAAACAAAAAATGAAAAGTATTCATCCAAGTGTGCTTCCGGCTATCTGTCAGCAAACAGAAGGCCTCTGACACAGATATGGAATATTATTATGCTCACCCCTCCTATCTTACTTTAGTAAAGGAGAAAGAATTCCCTGCACTCCATCCATTCTTTGCTTTATTTTCATTATCATTCCAGTTTGCTAACCTTACTCATTTGAAAACACTGAAGGAGTCATGGTTTTAGAAAGTAATAGTCATCTTTATGAGGGAAGCTTGTCAAAAAGGGGAAGCCCATCTTTATGACTCTAGTTGAAGAGTCCATATTTTATTGATACAACCTTTAATTTTAGGAGGGTTCATAATCAAGTCAGACATGTTACTATCAGCTGACAGAATACATATGGAGGGAAAGGAATGGCAGCAGAAAAGCTTGGGATATAAAAATGATCCACAAGTACTCTTGCATAATTTAAGTAATGGGTCAATATAAAGAGATACAAACCAGGAAGAGACTGTGAAAGACAAGGAACACAAAGTTAAGATTCTTCTGCAGTTATGACATGACTACGATAAAAGTCGCAGGTCTAGGGAGTTAAGAGTAGAAGATCTGAATCCCATCTGAGTGTTTCAGCTTCTCCAGGCTTATTCTCTGCAAAATGGTATATGTTTACATCCCAGTGCTGCTGTGAATGCAAACAGTTAATATGAGTTAAGCACTACATAAATATAAGGGATTGTTGTAGTGTTGGTGATAGAAAAAAGGACAGAATATGTTGCCATATGATACAGCTGTTAATGAAAAACACGAACCCTGGAGTCTTCTGCCTGGGTTCAAATTCTGGCTCCATGTCTTAAAAAGCAGTGTGATTCTGGGTGAGGTACTGATACTTAACATCTGGATGCCAGGTTTTTTCATTTGAAAATGAGGATAGTAATAATCTACCTCAGAGGGCTGAGGTAACATGTAAATGATTTAATGCATGTAAAAGGCTTAAACAATGCCTGGCACACGTAATAAAAATGAACCACTGTTACTGCTGCATTGCTATTTATTAGTAGCATCATAAACGATTTGGGACCTGGCTTCCCAAACCAAAAAACAATTGGGTGGAAAATGGGATAGCAAAGTTCTTGGTATATCCACTGCCATCCTTCAAAAACGGCACACAGGAATCAAGTTTGTAAGAGAGGAAGGTGGGCTATACTAACGACAGGATGACACATCCTACTCATTCTAACCGCTACTACTCTGCAGGGAGGTAATGAAAGAGAAAGGAAGCAGCTTTGCTTCCTGGAACTAGTTTTATTGTTTTCTAGAGTGTTTCGATAGATTATACCATAAAAAAATAAGCATTTATCTGTCACAGCAGAAGTGAAACATTCCAAGCACACATTTTAGCCTATGTGCCACTGCTACAAACACTGACTAAAGAGCCAGGGAACCTGAATTCTAGACCTGGTTCTAATATTATCTACTTGTGTGGCCTTGGCCTTCAACATGCCCATGGGAGCAGAGAGGTCTTAGATGATATGAGATGGTTGTCAAGGCACTTTCCAGTGATCAGATTCAACTACAGATGAGTTTCTTTCCTTGGTAATGGTTATAAAAAATTATTAATATTTTATGAAAATGCAGTTCAGTAGAACTTCTGTTAGAAGAATGAACCTGCTGAATCATATATAAACTTAGAGCACATATAGGATTATGATTTAGGAAACATGATTACCCACAATGATAACTATGAGCATGCTATCATTCCTAAACTCGTCACCAATCCCAAAAGGACATACTACGAAAACAAGCAAAAACTATGATGCTAAAACTTTCTGGTTTTACATTTGTCTAAAACTGTTTCTTTAATTTGACAGATAAAGGTAACAGAAGTGTCTTACTAGGGTCTCAAAAGCCCCAAGAGCATCTAACTATATGCCTCAACACAGGGGCACCAAGATCTGCTCACTGAGCTGGGGAACAAAAAGCATCACCATAAGATGGTAGTTGGAAAGCTCTTCTCTGAAACCTAATTTTCAAACAAATAGGAAGGCACTTAATATTGAATATAAGAAATTAATAACTTTAATTCTGGCCCCATTTATTAACACCAATAGATATTCAGTTTTTCCCTTAGATATTTTTTTAGATTACTGACTTAAAAAGTAGATTAATATTAATTCTTTTCTACTTCTTCCCTTCATTGGTTTGCTTTTTCTTTTTTAAAGATAGCATACAACCTCATTTCAAAATGAAGGCTTTTATCTGGACCTTAAGTGTGCTATTCTTCCTACTAATGGGCATTGGACATTGCAGAGGAGGACAGTTCAAAATTAAAAAAATAACCCAGAGGAGATACCCTCGCGCCACAGATGGTAAAGAGGAAGCAAAGAAATGTTCATACACATTTCTGGTACCTGAACAAAAAATAACAGGTCCAATATGTGTCAATACCAAAGGGCAAGATGCAGGTACCATTAAAGACATGATCACCAGGATGGATCTTGAGAACCTGAAGGATGTGCTCTCCAAGCAGAAGCGGGAGATAGATGTCCTGCAGTTGGTGGTGGATGTGGATGGAAACATTGTCAATGAGGTAAAGCTGCTGAGGAAAGAAAGCCGTAACATGAACTCCCGTGTTACTCAGCTCTATATGCAACTACTGCATGAGATTATCCGAAAGAGGGATAATTCACTTGAACTTTCCCAGTTGGAAAATAAAATCCTCAATGTCACCACAGAAATGTTGAAGATGGCAACAAGGTACAGGGAACTGGAGGTGAAATACGCTTCCTTGACTGATCTGGTCAATAACCAGTCTGTGATGATCACTCTGTTGGAAGAACAGTGCTTGAGGATATTTTCTCGACAGGACCCCCATGTGTCTCCTCCTCTCGTCCAGGTCGTGCCACAGCACATTCCTAACAGTCATCAGTACACTCCTGGTCTGCTGGGAGGCAATGAGATACAGAGGGATCCGGGCTATCCCAGAGATTTAATGCCGCCACCTGATCTGGTAACTTCTCCCACCAAAAGCCCTCAAAAGATACCACCGGTAACTTTCATCAATGAAGGTGAGTTACCTCTTACTGCTAAAAACGGAAGTACGAGATCAATATGTTTTATGGTTTATGAAATAATGCTCGTAATACATGCCTATCCTTCACTTTCGTGATGTAATTTTACATGAATATTAGATTTTCTGATTTTGTTTTCTATTAACCTGGAATTGTTCTTAGATACATCTCTCAGTCTTAACAGTTTCTAGAAACAGTATACTTTGTGAAAAAAGTAGTCATTCATCCAAATTCTTACAATCTAAATTATTAGCACTGAGACAGGAATGAGTCCACAATCCACTCCTAGCCTCTATGCCATCCTATTGGTCTCCAGCTAGGTCCTCACATTTGCTAAACACTTCTTTCATTTACCTCTTGCTGTGCTTCCTATCATTATCTTCCTCAGAAGGAACATGTAACAATTAGTTCTCACTCTCCTAAAGCCACCTTGGTGGTTCAGAGGTAAAGAACCCACCTGTCAATGCAGGAGACGTGGGTTCAATCCCTGGATCAGGAAGATCCTCTGGAGAAGGGAATGATGGTTGTCATTCCCAATACTCTAGTATTCTTGCCTGGGAAATCTCATGGACAGAGAAGCCTGGCAGGCTACCATCTACGGGGTCGCAAAGTGTCAGACTTAGCGACTAAACAACAACAGTAGCTCCTGAAGCTTAGAATTAACCTCCTCCTATCTCCACTCTCAGCACATGCACCACCTACTGCTGCTGTGCTGAGATTAAGTCTACTCAGTCCTAGGCTCCTTGTGCTTTCCTATCTTGAAAACATTTGCATAAAACCCAGGCCTCTTGCTCTCAGTCTCAAGAAGAAGAAAAGGTACGCTGTGCTTAGTCACTCAGCTTAGTCCAACTCTTTGTGACCCCATGGACTGTAGCCCGCCAGGCTTCTCTGTCCATGGGGGTTCTCCAGGCAAGAATACTGGAGTGGGTTGCTCTGCCCTCCTCCAGGGGATCTTCCCAATCCAGGGATCAAACCCAGGTTTCCCGCATTGCAGCAGGATTCTTTACTATCTGAGCCACCAGGGAAGCCCAAGAAAAGGTATCCATCTCACCTATTTTTCAAAGCTAAATACCTTGTAACCATGTAAGTATAAATAAGTCTTCAATACATAAAAATCCTGAGAATTGATCCTAGTATCTCTACCTCTAATTCCATCCCTTCCTCCTTTCATTCATTGTCAGTCACTGATCAAGGTGTCTGCCACAAAAAGATGAATAAGTCATCTTTGTTTCAGTCTAGTAAGCTCACTGCTAACTTTCTGAATACATTTATTTACACATACATCCAATTTCTCATAAGCTATTCTCCTGAATTTTTACAAATTGATTTGTTTTATTAAAGGGAAAGACCCAAAGGCCCAAAAGTAAAAAAAAAAAAAATTTAATTGTAGTTTATTCACTTATTGAAAAGGCAGGACAAAAGACTGCAAGTAGACTAAGAAATAATTTAAAAAAAACACAGAAAAAAGACAAAAGACTAGAAGTATGTACATTGCAAAGTGCTCGCGTCTTTCTGTAGCAGGGGACATCACTGACCATTCACACATCTGATTTCTTGGGTATCCAGATCATAATACTCTAACTCTTCCTACTTCTCTAGGTCCTTCACTGGCATTTTCTTCCTTCTCCTATGACTTAAAAAGGCTTTCTCGAAGATGCTCTGTTTTATTAGTGGTCTCACACTCCTTCAAGGCTACAAGCATCACCTCTGCTCAGATAACTCCTGCATGGAGCTCTCCCTCCTGATTCTAACCAAAGCTGGATGTTTGCACCTGAATATTCGATCATTACCTCACATGCTGCTGCTTCCCCTACTGAAATGCCTTCTTTCATCTTATCTGTCAACCTGGCAGATTTCAAGACTTAGCTAAAATAGTGTCATAAATGTTATACCTACTCAGATTCAAACAAATGTATCTAGAAGGCTCCCTCCCCAAACTGCTGACAATGCCTTGAACATGTTTTTTTTCCATTATACTACACTGAAGTTATTTGTCTGCATGCCTGTCTCCCTGTTAGACTGCTGTTAGACTGAACATTTCTGGAAGAAAGTGAATTGTCTTTTCATTTTTCTATCTCAAACATCTAGCCGGGATTAGGTGTGGCATGTTGTATTCTGCATATTGTAAGCACTACAATACATACTTGAGGAATGAATACATAAATTAGTAACTAAACCCTAAAACAATCTTTCCCGCAAACTAGAATTCTCCTTTGAGAAATAAGTCAATTATTATTGTAAAAACAATAATTACTGAAGAAAATCTAGAAAATACTAACAAACTTTTAAAAATGCTTGCGGAATATCCAAATACTCAGAAGTAAACTATAGTAATAGTAGTTTACTTCTGAAAACACTTTGGTAATAACCTTCAAGTCTTTCTCCCCCGCCACCCCCATAAACATGGTAACCAATATTCTTGTAACTTTAAAAATTAACTTTCATTTTTCCCCTCTATAATTATACTCTTAGGACATAAATTTCTGTAAATGAAACTGACAGGTAAATGGATTCTGACTCCTCTATTTTGGCATATTTTACCACCCATTTCAGAATCTGTTTGGCTCATCTTTGACTTTTGCCTCCTGTCCCATGCATGGAGTCAGCTGAGTTCTATCTGCGTTGCTTTTCAGTCGTTCATGGATGTGTTCCTCGTTTCTATTCAGAGCCAGAACTCTACCTTAGATCCACATTATCTGTGAACGCAGAGAGTGGACAGAGCGTCCTGGATCACTAACTGGGTGACCTTAGCGGGGTGGAAGGGGTTGCTCTGTGTCTCAGTTTCCTCATCTGTGAAGTGGGGATAATAACAGTATTTACCACACTTGAGGAGTCATCAGAACAGTGCACCTGGCATTCAAACATTATTCTTACTAAGAATTATAGAACAGCGTGCCAACTGATCTCTTTAACTCCATTTTCTTTTTCTGTCAAAATATATTCTACACTGCCAACAGATCTGCCTCAAATTTCCATCCTCACCACATCACACGCCTGCCCAGCAGGTCCTTACTACAAACAGAAAACATCCAGTTTGCTTAGCCTGGGGAAGATTAATATCCTCCTCAAAAGAATCAACCCCACTTCTTTAGCTTTCCTTCTATTGATTTCTTTCATAAAAACCATCTGCTTCAATAAAATAAATCAACTCAATGTCTTCTAAATATTTTCCATGCATTCTCCCTATTCAAATTGTAAGGCTCAGACTATAATACCATACAATATAATAGCAAGTCCTTCTTGAAGCCTCTTTGACTTCCCCAGGCTTGAAGTGATTGTTCCTACATGAATGTCTCTACAATCTGTAACAAAGACACGATATTTCTTATAATCACTGCTGAATTATCAGGTATCTTCACATGTACACACAATACTTATGTATGCACACCTAAATAAAATGCCTTCAGTCTATAGTACAAGCTCCTTCATGGTAGGTGGATATTGTGTCCTTTGCAGATGCTAAATCAATGAGGATTAACTTGATATTATATTTTTATAGAGCTTCTTAAAAATGTCATTCCAAAGACCTTCATGAAAGTACTTTAACACATTCTATTCTACTGCAGTAATTCATTTTATGTTGTTGTAACCGTCAGAAACAACAGGCTAGTGAACCAGTAAATTGGGCAAATGATGATCATTATTAAGATCTCCATGCCCTCTGATTTCCAAGGGAATCATGTGTGTGGAATGATCACCTGGATATATAAAGAAAGAAAAAAATTTTTTATATTCTCTTAAAAAATGGATGTCTTGTCTAAGCCTTTAATGTATGCAATTTATCAGTAGTTTTTACATATAATTTATAAATAAACATAACTCAAGTGTGTGAAATTTTTTTTTTAACTGATGGGATGTATAGTCACATAAGTATGGGGATGACTGCCATGGAGTATCTTAATTTGATGGTTATCACCAGTTCTAGAAGAAATGATTATTCACATATTCATACAACGACACACTAATAAGCACGCTTATGGAAAATGAGACACATCAGTTCTAGGTTTTACTAGACACAGAGCTGTAGTGCCAAAAAATCCAGTATTACAGAGTTAAATCTCATGCTAAGGATTTAGCATATCAAAGGTCCCATTAAACAGACTTGCTTTAAAAGAAATAATGGTGTATATATCCCAAATAAACCAATCCTTAATGTAAAAATGAAGCATGGGCATAACTTTTTCTGTTATACATTACTTATATGTTGTTCTAAGCAAACATTAACTTTTTATTTTTTTCTGTAAATGCTGGTCTCTGAAACTCAAGGACATTAATTAGCTACAAGGGAAACTGCACAGAATTAAGGAAATTTGTTTTCTTTGTTATTGACCCTGGGTAAGTCACTTTGCCTATCTGTTTTTCTCATTTGTACAACAAGTACCGGTGGGACTGGAAGACTCTAATACCTCTTTCTACTTCTAGTATTCTGTGATTCTTATCAAATATAAACTACTACAAGCAACAACAGACTTGCTATTTTTTCTTTATATATAATGTGCTAAAATCTTTGTTCATATTATTCCTATGTCAGACTGGAAAATATGTCAGCTGTTTGGGTACTTGAACAAAAAGGGCAAACATGGATGTCTATTGCTGAACTCACATATGCTCCTGGCACCAAGAATTTCATATTACTGCCCTCTACATGTAGGTACATGGTCACTCTAAACCCTTTAAATGAATAACGTGTATGTATAATTTAAAAAGTGTCCTAGGCAATCACAGAAAGTCAAATACTATACAATTAGTCTACATAAATGTGCAGTATCTACAGTAAGTTCACAGAGATAGAAAGTAGAATGGTGGCTACCAGGGGCTGGGGGAGAGGAAGATGCAGAGTTGTTATTTAATGGGTACAGAGTTTTAGTTTTCCAAGAGGAAAAGAGCTATGGAGATTAACCGTAAAGTAATGAAAATGTACTAATGCCACTGAACTGTATACTTAAAGATGGTTAAGCTGGTACATTTTATGTTATATATACCTTACCAGCATTTTTAAAAAGGTGTCTTAATGACAGGCAATTTTGTATTTTCATTTAAGATGGTTATAAGAAAAGTGCCCCTCAAGAGAATAAACTCACTATGAGCTTATGGCAAATAACAGAATATTTTTGTTCGTTTACAAGAAATAACCCCCAGAAAAATTACTTTCCCTCTACCTGAAAAACAAAATGTTTGGGAATGTAACTATACACTTGGCAGATTGCTATCAAAAAATTCTTAACTGGTAATGTTGTTCATTGTACATTCTGGGTTAGTCTTTAATAAAAGAAAACACTTCCCTTTTACAGATGGCATATTTATAAGTTCATTCCTTGTAGGTAAATGAAGTTGAGAAAAGTTCCTTCATAGTATGTTAGAGAATAGACCTGCATACCAGGAAATCTGGATTCTGGCAAGGCTCTTCTGAGGCTCAGTTGCTTCTTTTGTAAGAGCTTGTTGTCATGATTAAATGAGGTGATGCAAGTGAAAATAAGCTTTGTGTATGCTCTGACCATCCTTGTCATATTTTTTTGGAGTGTACTTTCCAATATATGCCTTGCCATGTATGGGAATATAAAAGGCAATCTTATAAAGTTAAATTTGAAAAGCAGTCATTAGAAACTAAAAACATGCTTTTTAGTGAGTAATAAGCTAATTTTCAATTCAATTATTTATAATGCTTCCCATTAGTAAATTTTAAAAATGCAGCTGATTTCAGTGGAATACTTATATTAACACTTAAACCAACAAAAACTAAATTAAAGAGGACAACTGGTTGAGCAAAGGGGCTGAAGTATGTTTCTATTAACCAGTTATGAAGAACAATCGGTATATTCTTAAGTAACTTCAGTGTAAGAGCTCAGGTTGCTAACTGCATTTTAAGCTTATAGATTAATAAACAAAGTAATTCATATTTTTATAAGAGAATCTATTATCACTTTAGAAGGCATTAGCCTCAAATCTCCCATTTCAGAAGTGAATATATTTATCTTATACTTAACTCAACCCAATTAAAAAATTTACCCCTCGAAAGATTTTACTTGCTGACCAATTATCTGAAAGTTCTAAGTTGGTTATCCCTTTCGTCCTACTTCTCCTATCACGAAGAACACAGCATTGGGACAAAGTAAGGAAATTATTCAGAAATTCAACAACAAAAAGAAAAGGATTTTCCTCTCAACTTAAGTAATTAAACAGTTTCTTTATAGAAAGAGGACAGGTATGTTAAATAAAGACGGTTTCCAGTAAAGGTGCTATTCAAAGTATGAAATCTTTTTGTCTTTTTCAACCCACTGTTCTGTTCAAAACGTGGGTTCTTCTTAAAAAAATACATGTTGTGAAATATGTGGCATGAATGGTCAGTATTTTTCTTTCTATGATGAATCAGACCTATTATCTGGACTTTGTTAGTCTTATACAAATTTTAATCACCAAATAAACTGAGGAAGAAAGAGACTGGCCCTTCAAATTCAATGCACAGAATTCCATTTTTACGTTTTGCGAAGAATCCAACTGTGTCATAGAAAACAACTATTTCAAGATTACTCAGTGCAAGTCACTGATGTAGAAAATGAACTCATGGTTAGCAGGAGGGAAAAGTGGGGGAGAGGGGTAAATTGGGAAATTGGGATTGACATATACACACTACTACATATAAAACAGATAACTAATAAGAACCTACCATACGGCACAGGGAACTCTACTCAATACTCTGTAATGACCTATATGGGAAAATAATCTTAAAAAAAAATAAAAAGAATGGACATATGTATATGTATAACTGATTCTCTTTGCTGTATACCTGAAACTAACACAACACTGTAAATCAACTATACTCCAATAAAAATTTTTAAAAGGTTGTAAGCAAAAGGTTGTAATAAAATTCCTATTTTGAAAGAAAGGTACTCCTAGTCTGTACCTGTAAATAACTAATAACAAATTCCTGAATCATATCATAGATAAACAAATTACTTAATTTCTGATACTACACAAACCAGCAAGTTAAACTGGGAAACTGGCCTCTCAAAAATAAAGCTGGTACTTCTTTACTAGTCATTTAAGAATGCCTGGGAAGCATTTTTTATGGTAAAGAGAAAGCAGTAGAACATTTAATATAAGAATGATCTATAATCTAATCCTATAGCAGAAAATAAATAAGATATGCAAGTAATAATGAGAAAATATTTCTGCCAAGATCAACAGTATACACTGGGCTAAGACAGGTTAATGGTTTATTTATAAAAATAAATATAAACAAACACTAAATTCTGATACTTCTTAGCTTTACTGAGGAGGAAAAAAATAGCTGCAA
This sequence comes from Giraffa tippelskirchi, assembly GCF_054371585.1. Lineage (NCBI taxonomy): Eukaryota > Metazoa > Chordata > Mammalia > Artiodactyla > Giraffidae > Giraffa > Giraffa tippelskirchi. The sequence continues at coordinate 19,965,947 of NC_137279.1, forward strand.
ATACTGCTAACTTTATCCACATGTCTCAGAAAAGAATTTCTACCACATTTTCCTAAGCCTTTATATCCACCAAGTCTAACAAGCATCCAAATTACAAACATGAAGCTCACTACAAAAAAGTGGGTTGAAAATTAAAATTGAAGATAATTTTAAATTTGCATAAACTGAAATCTTATAAAATCAAAGCTGGATCTAGAAAACCCAGGAATTCTCCAATTTGTTTAAATATCTGAGGGTCTATTAAACAGCAGAAGAGAAACAAATTGCATTCTACAAATATTCAAAGATTCAAAACCCTGATGTTTATAAATGTTTTACAGCAATTCAAATAATCTAATGAAAGTCCAACTTGTGAATATATATAGTAAAATATAAAATGTAAACTGTCAAAATTATACTCAAATGAGTACAGAGCAAACATTTACAAAGATGACATTCACAGAAGAAGCACACTTATGAAATGAGAGAAATATTTGTATGTATTGCAACAAAAACACTTTATGTGTGCATTAACTGTAATACTGATGTAAGTTTTAAAAACAGTGCTCCTCAGATATTCTTGACTGTTCTGAAAGTGACAACTTAGAAAAAATCTGGTTAATTTTGTAAACAACTATGACAACTGCATTCTCAGACTGAAGAAATCAATTTCAACCCTGCAGCTGACCTCAAGAGCTCTAAGAGCCACCCTCCACCACAGACATCTCAGACATGCTGAACTCCTAACTCCCCTGGTTCATCAAGCTCTCTTCTGTCTCCATGCCTCAGCAGATGGAGCCAACACCATGGCATCCCCACAAGTCTGAGTTAGCCAGTTCTTAGCCAGGTTTCCTGTGTGCCCTGCTGACTATCGGAGGACTCATCAAGCTAGAGTGGAGTCTTCTCTCCCCACTTCCCCCTGGACTCTATGGCTGTTTTTCTATCCCTGGAGCCTAACACAGTTTCCAGCCTATTGCAGATGCAGAAAAGACAGAACCAAGGAAACCACTGTGGCTGCCAGGAATCGTTTAATTCAACAAATATTTGAGCACTGAAGTGAGTTAAACTAGATACACAGTTAAACTGGATATAAAAACTACAGTTCTCACTCACAAGTAAACAAATAAAACACGTTACCATGCATTACACAAAATAATCTAAGACTGGACCTGGAAATCATACTTCATTTAAACTTCTCTACCCTTCTCTGACTTGACTACAGTGCATGCTTCTGTAACATGAAGTAGCTCATACATGACTGGTTAAAAAAAAATGGTGAATAACATCAGTAAAACAAAGTGGTCAAATTGGTTCACATGGGATTTTATCCAAGCATAGTAATGTCCTGTGCCACAAGTAACTGCAGATGAACACAAAGTATGCTAACAGCTAACATTAGCTGTTATTTTTAGTGCGTGATTTTGCAGAAACATGAGGTTTTTCAGGAATACATTATTCTTCTATAATAGAAATGACTGTACATTCAGCTTTGAATAGCCACATTAAATCTGTTAATAAAACAAACATATTTATTACACCAGCCACTTAAATTATTAAATAAGTTACTACTATGTGTAAAGGTCAGCAACAAAGAAGAAAATGGAACTAAGTTACTGATGATGACTATTTTATTAAGCACTATGTTAAAGGCTATGAATACTTTGTAATTTAAATTCAATAACTGAGAAGGTAGATAGGTAAAAATAATTCACATTGCATTTAAATGGAATGTGACCTAATTTACAGCTAGTGTGTAAAGGGCAAACATTATTTTTAGAAGAGCCCTCCCTAGCTTAAGAAACCATTTATGAGCTTTCACAATCTAACCAATATCCTCAAGACTATAAAAGCATAAATTCTTAACAAAATTTTAACAAACCAAGCTATATATAAAAACGATAATATAACATGACCAAGTTGAGGTTATCCCAGGAATGAAAGGTTGGTTTAACACTAAAAATACAATCAATAGAATTTATCATATTAACAAATAAAAAAAGAAAAACCATATCATCATGTCAGTAGATAAATAAAAAGCCTTGACAAAATTCTAAATCCATTCATAGTAAGAGCTCTCAACAAACTAGAAATAGAAGGAACAAGAATTTTTAAAGTAGTTATTACAGTTTAAAGGAAACTATGTCCATAATAAATGCAAGACTGGAATCTCAGAAGAGAAATAAAAACGATAAAAAATAATCTAATTGAAGCTCTAGAACTAAGAAATTTAATACTTAAAATAAATATAACCCAAGAAAGGCAGCATTACGTATTTCCAGTTTCTATAAATTTTTAGTAGCAATCAGTAGTGCTTACAGTCATTATAATTTTTAAAAACCTGAAACAGAGAAATATCAATGAAACACAATAAAAATATGGACTAGAGAAATCGATCATCTCTTCCTTTTGTGTGTGGTTTTCAATTTCCCTGTATTTAAAATGTGAACGAAACTTTGATTCATTTGCCTAACAAAAAATTGACAGTCTACTTAATAGTTCAAACAGTGATGACATGAAGTCAGAAGAAAAACAAAAACAGTCTCCATCCTTAAGGAATAATCTAGAGGGAAGAGTTTACAGTTTCTAAGAATCCCTTCTAATGATGTAGCTGTGTAACTATTTATTTAATGAGATTAATTCTACCCCAATAAGGCCCCATAAGGGACCTTGTATATACTTGGCACAGTACAGAAAACACATTTCTCAAAATTTCAACAATCCTATTATCATTACAGTACAGATTTTCTTGTATGAATTTTACTTGACTAAACTCTCACACAATTTCTAAAAATTCTACATATCAGAACTTAAAAATGTTTAGTAAAATATAAAATTTGACAACTGAAATTTCTATACTCATTTGGTTGTACTTTAGGGTATCTTAGGGTTGATCTTTAGGGTAATTCTTATTTCTGAATCACTTAATATTTTGACATGCTTATTCAAAAATTCAAAGCGTCAAAACACTGGAGAAGGATGAAATTGATGAATGCTCAGTAAACTAGATGCTATCTTTCAGATCAGAAATACAGAAATCACAAGTTCAACAGTCAGATACTCTACAAACGATTTTACATAATGTTCTGTCATTTTATAATATATGAAGAACTTAACAGTGGATTAAAAAATAGGGAGTGAACTCATACAACTGTGAGATAACATGGGAACAACTGTAGCATAACAGTTCAGAGCATGGGTTCTGGGGTTAGAAAAAAGTGGGCTTAAGTCTAGGGTTTAAAAACTAGTGAGTTAACTGTTTCATCTATAGAACATCTGTAAACTATCAGAAGGTTATTGTGTAGATTAAATAAGAAAATTACTGTTAGTCATATAAATTGATACAACACTTTAGAAAGGCATGTTGCCAACATTCCTAAAATGTATTCTTATGAACTGTTGTATGAGGGAAAAATTTAAAAGATTCCAAAAGCTTGGGAGACTGGTTTATTTCAGGGCATCTCAGTCTTTCATATGTGAATGTATACTGTGTTTCTGAAAGGGTAATATAATATTTAGCAGTTCTAAAACTTACTTGACCGTGGTATGCCATTTTCACTCAGTATTTCAAGGGACTAGTGTGATCCACTGAAATCAAATTTTGGTCACTATAAACTGGACCCCATGAAGAACTGTAAAACTGTTCACACACTTTTGATCTAGCAGATCAATCCTGCAACATTTTCATAAGTATGAAGAAATGAAGTCAAAAAGAAGACACTATGTACAGTGTTACTTATAACAGCAAAAATCAGATGAAACTTCAGTGTCTAATGGCAGAGGTAAACACGATACATCAACATCAAAGATTGTGTCTTATAGTTACTGTAAGTGCTAGAATGGAGACTATAGTCCCAATGGAAATGTTTGTTGAAACAAAAAGACAGAATCCAATTTTCTATGAGTGTCAGAATTATAACAATACACAAAATATATGTATTTGGACAAAGACTTGCAAGAACAGTGGAAAATCAAGTTAATGTTCCAGATAGTGGGACTGGGGGTGGGTAATTCTTTTATTTAGATTCTTTTTTTTTTTAATTTAGTTTCTTTAGCTTTTAGAGGTTTGTGTACACAATACATTAAAAATGGTATCTGTAAAGAAAGATACAATGGTAAGACTCTTGACTAAAAACTACTTTAATATGGCTCTTTTCCTATTAAGTTTCCTGGCAATCAAAGCAATTTTAATTACAGGACCATACAAAGATTGTCAGCACGCAAAAGACGCTGGACATTCAGTCAGTGGGATTTATATGATCAAACCTGAAAACAGCAATGGACCAATGCAACTATGGTGTGAGAACAGTTTGGATCCTGGGGGTTGGACTGTTATTCAGAAAAGAACAGATGGCTCTGTCAACTTCTTCAGAAACTGGGAAAATTATAAGGTAAATCAGTGATTCAGCCCTGGGGGAAGAGGTAGAACAAAGCAGCTCCTGCAAAAATAGTCATTCTATACAATAAATAAGATACACAGCTAAAAAATCCCTCTTTGTATGTTTTTCATTATCTGCATTTGTCCAAAAGACAATCCTCATCTTTGGTTTCAAGTCAAAATTAAAATGTAAAAAGGAAACTAAAGATGTACTTTAAAATGTTCCCTTTCAGTCTGGATGATTTACACATATATTTAATTCTTTGCAAAGACTGATCCTGATTTCATTTTCTAGGAAGACAACTGCTTTTTTGTTCATGACCACATCTGCACCCATTATCAAGTATATTTAATCGGAGGTAAACAATCTTAGAAAAAAGGTCATGTTTTGGAAGTCCTATTAGACTCTGTATTATTGCTTATAATAATGAGACATTAATATATCCATGTAAGAAGTTGTATAAATCTCTAAACAAGTAACAAGTGAAAGAACACAACCTCTTTGAAAATACATTTAGTATTAAGATCAGGTTTATCAAACTTATAGTCTGCTGCATACTTGCAATGGCAAATATTTACAGAAATAGGATAGTTAATTTGTTACTTTCTTCAAACATTAACCTACAATTTTTCAAAGGGACTCTGAAGATTACTATTTTATCATCTTACATTTACTAATTTTATTTTTAATAGAGCTAAAGAAGATAATTTGTTCTAAAACAGATACTACCATTTTTACTGAGTATCATAAAAAATGTTAGATGTACTATTTATTTGACTATGGTGGAGACAATACCTATATACTTGTACAACAAAAATTTGTTTCTTTGTATGAGTATGAAAGAAATCAGGAACACTTTTCGAGGGTCTGGGTAGTGTACTAGTTAATGTTTTTAGTTTCTATGAATAATTTCAATTCTGCTTTTATCTTATTTGTAGACTTTGGAGTTAGTTGTGCAAATAAATGCTGACAAATTGAGAGAAAGCAAAACAAAACAAAGTGATTACGTGGGACTTCAGTAGAACAGGTGATCTACAAAAATGGAAGAGTACATTATCACTTAAATGGTCAATATCTTTATCACTTAAATGGTCAATATCTTTAAGCTATCAGGTGTTTAAAACATCTATAAAATGGTTACTATCTCTACACTTATTCATGTATGCATGTTCTTTGTTTAATAACAGAAAGGATTTGGAAACATTGATGGAGAATATTGGCTTGGACTGGAAAATATCTATTTGCTTAGCAATCAAGATAATTATAAGTTATTGATTGAATTAGAAGACTGGAGTGACAAAAAAGTCTATGCAGAATACAGCAGTTTCCGCCTGGAACCGGAAAGTGAATTCTATAGACTGCGTCTAGGGACTTACCAGGGGAATGCTGGGGACTCCATGATGTGGCATAATGGTAAACAGTTCACCACTCTGGACAGAGATAAAGATATGTATGCAGGTGAGTGAGAAAAAACTGATGCGTGTTCTTTGCAGGATCACCACTTTCTACGCACTAAATAGAACCCTGTTATAAAGTATATGCTACTGAAGTCTTTTCAGAAAAGTTGTTTCGGACTCAGTCAAAGGGAATACAACCTGCTGAAAGGAACAGCTTTTTAGGAGCTCTTCTCTAAGGCAATCCCAAAGCGTGAACTCTGTGAACAAGGTCCTGCTATTCTAACCTGATGGGATGGCATGGGAAACAAAACACAGTTGTGTTATTTCCAGAAATAACAAATAACTTGCAATGGCCTAAAACTGCTAACAAATCCCACTGGACACCTACCATGTGGTAGGCACTGTTGTGGGCTCTGAGGAACACGGCAGTGAACAAAGTTCCTGCCCTTTTGGAACTTACTTTCTGGAAGGAAACAAAATGATTTCTCAGGTAGTGACAAGTGCTTTAGGAAAAGTAAAACTGAATAAGGGGACAGGGACAGGTGCCATTTTATGTGGGTTGGACAAAAAGATAACATTTGAACAAAGTCCTGAAGGGAGCGAAGGAAGCGAGTCATTTGGGTACAGGGGCTAAAGGCACTTTTTGGTAAAGCTGACTAGCAAGACAACTGCAGCAGGCGGTACAGGATCAGCAGAAAAGCTTTATTCAGAGGAGAAATATTCTCTTTACAAAGACTCAATTAGGTCATCCACATAATGTAATTTTTAATTTAATTTTCACATACTTTTTGCCTTTTTAGCTTAGGTTTCTGGCTCTGATAAAGAGATATCTCCTGAAAATTGATTTATTTTTACATTGAGCTGTGTTATGGCGAGCAGCACACAGGTCTCTATTTCACTCTGGCAAAAGAGGAAAAAGGAAGACAGATTTGACCATAATATATGCCTTATTTACAGAAACTCATTTGATTGTGAATAGGAGGCCTGGCGTACTGCGGTTCATGGGGTCACAAAGAGTCGGACACGACTGAGCGACTGAACCGAACTGAACTGAGTACTATTTTATATATAGATTTTTTTGCTATTTTGAAAATCAGTTTTACCCAACTTTACTCTCTTTAGCAACTCCATATCTTTTCCCCTCCCAATCTCTCCAACCTCTCTCTCTTACATACAAACACTACTTGCATTTTATTTACCCTGCCTCCCAGAAAAGAAAATCACTCATAACAACAAAAAAAGCACGTGCTAATAAGCAAAGAGCAAAATAAAAAAGGCAGTTCAAGTGATCTTTCAAGTAGCTGATACTCAAGCAACAATAACAGGATAAATGAAAAAAACAACACTGTGAAGATAAAGGTTAACTGAAATCAGTATGAAAAACTCAAAGTAGAATAAGTTTTTGATGGTTTACCGAGTACCACACTGAAAAGAAACTTTTACTCTGATGTCTATATTTTTTTCCTCAAAGGAAACTGCGCCCACTTCCATAAAGGAGGATGGTGGTACAATGCCTGTGCACACTCTAATCTCAATGGAGTCTGGTACAGAGGAGGCCATTACAGAAGCAAGTACCAAGACGGGATATTTTGGGCAGAATACCGAGGTGGCTCATACTCCTTGAGAGCAGTTCAGATGCTGATAAAGCCTATTGACTGAAGAGACACAGTCTCCAATTTAAATGACACAGAACTCTATTTTTCAGTTCCTAAAAATGTAAATGTTACATGTACATTATTTTGCACAATTCATTTCTACAGATATAGTTTTTTAAGTGAATTTTTACTGTAACTATAAAAGGGGATTTATGAATATAGTTTCATCTTCCCTTAATATACTGTAGAAGATTATCTGTATCTATAATCCAAGTAATTTTAAAAATATTATTGACTGAATACAGGCAAAGTTTGTCTTCTAAAATGTAAATTATTTGTTACAATGTAAAACAAATTTTAGCTTTATTTTAAATCAAAATTCAATACATGTCAAGATCCTTAACAATTTATTTAAAGCCTTTATGAGAATGCTGTACTTCCAACGGAAAAATAATTTTAAGATTTCAGCAACATCATATATTTTATTTATAAAAAATATAGACAGGAAATTAGAAAAAACTCTAGTTTTGCCAACAGTTTGCATTGAATAAAAGTTATTTCAAATTGAGTTTATGCCTTTCATATGAAATGATTAAATTTGAATTCTTGACAATATATTTTATGTCAATTTCAAAAAGAATGAAGAAATCCACAAAATTAAGGTACATATTTTTAAAAACAAAAATAATGTATACAGTATTTAAATGACCAATTTATAGAAACAGAAATATACAAATGAATTTTTCAATGTTACCTTCGTATGATTTCATATGAATACCAAAATTTCCTAAAACCAACTTTATGTTTTTATATCAGTAAAACATTGATATTACATATGTGCAGAATATTTGGTGAGTCAATGGTTTTACAGAACTGAATTACAACTCTAAGCTTATTTATTAATACTTTTCCCTCCCTAATTTACTGATCTTAACTATTTAGAAAAAGTTTATCTGCTAGTCAAGTCAGAAAGTTTGGACAGCTTTACAAGCATTACTGCATACTTATGGGTGGGACTAAAACAACTTCAACCAGCTGTTAGATATTTTTCCAATACTGAGATTCAACAGTTTCAGAATGGAATCCACAGGGGTTTCACTTGTCCAAATGGCTAATTCCAGTGTGTGTGTCTTTAGCTCATCCTTGCAACTAACAACTTTACTACCAATCTTCTAGAACAATTATCTTCTAGAAATATGTTCTGCTTAGAGCAGATCTTCCCTTAACTCATTTGTGAACTAAAAATTTTAGAGGAATCTCTTGAGACTTTTGCTCAACCCGTCAGAACTGAAGATAATTATCCGCACAACTTTAGTCCATCAACATCAAGTCCAACGTTTCCACTCTGCCACATCTCAAAACTTCTGGTGAAAGAAGGTAAGAGAACATCAAACCTATAGTGATGTTATTTTCTGCTTTATCTATGGTCATTTTGGAATGGTTTTCAAGTCCCTCTCCACTACCCCTAGAACCATAAAAATCCACTAAAAAATTTCTGGGAGAATTTAGGCATCTAATTGTTTTATCAAATCTTAATTGAATAAAACTTTACTAGGCATTCCATTTACTTGCAGAACTACAGCATTTCACTCACACATCCAAAACCCTATTAAAGACAAGTCTCAGAGAATTTTCACAGAAGAGGAATATTATTAACACCAGAATCATGTGAAAGTCAACATACAAACTGGAAAACTGTTGCATGCTGACAGCACCTTTCCCATAGGGTCCACTGTGCCCTCCTTTGTAGAGGGGATACAGCTCCACTCTAAAGTTCCTGGAAAGCTTAAGAATAACTTAGGTAACTGAGTTCCTCGAGATCAAGGAGTAAGAAGCAATATTATATGATAGCTAAGCACAGGTCCTAAGGGCAGAACTGCTTGGATTTGTGGCCCAAATCTACTATGTACATGTGTTACTTAGATATTCCTGGGGTCAATTTATATATTCCTGCCTCAGTTTTCACATCTATAAAATGGAGATAACAACAGTACTTAGCTCATGCAGTTACTATGAAAATCAAATGAGCTAATACATGTGGTAAAACATTTTGAATAATGCTTGATACTAATAAGGACTCAGTAGTCTTCAACTACCAGATTATTCTTGCTCACCTATATACTTTCTGCATTACCTATCATGTGGTGCCTTGCACAGAGTGAGTAACAAACGTGCTAAAAAGAAACAATATACAAATTTTCCAGCACAAAATTACACTGATCCACGATCTTCACGTGCAAACCTAACAGGGCTATGTCATCTGTTAATGGCAGGTAGTAAAGAGCATGGGCCATAAGAAAAGTTAAGAACAGCCGTAGTAAAAAAAAGAAAAGAAAAAAAAAGGACTCCCCTGGTGGTCCAGTGGTTAGGACTCTATACTTCCAATGCAGGGGGCTAGGGTTCTATCCCTGGTTGGGAAATTATGATCCCACATGCTGTATGGCACAGCCAAAAAAAAAAAGGAATAGCCACACTAAGAGATTTCAGCCTAATGAGAATCTTGTTGAGAGATTAGGTAAGTCACATGTATGGTAGGCAAGGACTGATAGCCAGCTACTTTACAGGTTACTGGGGAATATGATGTGGTTGCCTTACCTTCAGTAAGATTGAGCTATAAACTTGGAGCTGATTTATAGAAGGATTACTTATGTTTAGTTATTTTTAATAAATGAAATGAAGCTTATCCTGAAAATGACTTAGACTCTATCCTCCATTCAATGGGACATCGTCAGTGTCAAGGAAACTTGGCATCTCTAAAATTAAGTAGATATGAACTAATAAACTCATCCTCAGGCTCCAAGCCTACGTGAGTGTAAAGATCAGATTTTCAGTTTAATGTTCACTTGACTCTATGAGTCAAGGAGTGCTAATTCTTTTGGCATTATATTTGTTAGGACTCCTACTGGTAATCATATAATAAGACTGTAAAAGCTTCTACAACTATGAAAATGTTTCAAATTACCTGTAAATCTGTACTAATGTGATATGATTTTTATATACATGAATTAATCAATAGTAAGTTAAAGATGATTATATCCTAACGATTTCTTTAGTCTTTTATTTTAGTGTCTGAGAAAATAAGTAAGAAAAGAATGATTCTACTTATGATGTCATGACCCCTCCTTAAAGAAGCCACTTAAAAATAAGCTCAGTTTTCAATTTTATCAGTGGGGTCAATAGTTATTACATTGTAATTCTATAGATAATTACAGGAAAGACTGAAAAATGAATTTAAAATTAAAACTAAAGACAGATTTCCAAAATATTAATATAATTCCATAATGCTTTCTTGGAGCTATAAATGAAATGGTTATAATGTATATCTTAAGAGCAACTCAATTTAACCTCCCTTGTCCAGGTTTCTTCATTTATATGAATAATAATAATATCACTTTTAAACTGTTGTAACAAATTCGAAAATTTATGTAAAGTATACAATGTTGGGCATATGGGATTAAGCTGCAAATAAATGTTACTTAAGATTTTTATTATTATCCTCCTGCTAAGGTTTGCTAAAAACTTTACAAAACATACTACTGAAATGTCAAGTTGGAAACACTGCTGGCAAAGCTGTTGGAACTAGAGGAATCTGATTCTGTTTATGATTAAAATGCAGATCTATATAACTTCTACACATAATATACATATATTTTAAAGATATAGGCTCTTCAAAAAAAAAAAAACAACTATGAAACAACAAAACTATGAAAATGGGAAAGCAATCAATATAAACCCATCCCCAGCCCTTTTATATCACAAGTCTTTGAATGGTCTAAAGTAAACTTCAGAAAATACACTATTAAAGAAAGTTAGAAGAATTTTAAATATATAAAAAAGAATGAGAGTAAAAAAGGATATAAATGAGGTAATGGAAAATGGGAATGTAATTTTGGCTAAAGAAAAAGGTAGGGCTAGCTGCCATTTGGTCAGAGCTCATTTCAGACCTCATTCTTGGGATTCAGAAGCAAATGACTGAACATGCTTTATTGCTGTTTTAGAATTCACTATGTAATCCTAATGAGAAGAATAAGGTAAAGTAATCCATGGTGTGTATTACCTACAAATCAAAGAAAGAAAAATGGAATAAAACTCTTAAAATATTAAAAGCCAATGACATTTTTTGACCATTAGCCATTTTTGAGATCAGTGCCAGAGACTTTTATACATTTAACCAAGTAAAATTCTACCAAAGGGGCAGGGAAAAAACCCTCATTCATTCCCACAGAGTTGCAGAAAACTTTGGACTTTGTCAAAATATCTTCGTAGAAATGTGAATAAAAAGCTACTGTTTTTGAAAATATTTGTACATAGATTAGCAAAAATTTGTAAAACTAATGTAAAATTAAAGAACTATATTCTTCTAAGGGATCAAGATAGGTGGAAAACTCCTGAAACATTAAAGAGGATCAGATAAAATCTGAAGGTCCTTCCAAGTTTAGGCATGCTTCAAACATTGCTGTGATGAGGGCACTGCTATCAAGGCCCGGTAATGTTCTGCACCTCTTTCACAGCTTAGGAGATAGAAGAGGTTATTCACAAGGTAATGACGTCAACACAGAGTCTTTGGTATTAAAGAGATGTTAAGTTCCACAAAAGAAGGGTCAAAGACCACTTTGTCACTGCTCTAAATCTATCACCAAGAACAGTGCTAAGCAAACACTGTATGGCCAGTGGATGCACCAAAAGACTGGGAGTAGGTAGGGACTTGTATACAAAAAATGATACACAGATAAAATTGCTGGAACAATGGGAAGAGACAGAAAGGGATAATTTAATTAATGAAGTCAACCAGTTAAGTATTAAATATTAAGTGCCCACTTTTATTCGAGATGCTAAACATAGAGCCCTGGACCAAGACAAATTAAGGGCTTACACACTGCTGAGGGAGAGAGATTAATGAAAACAAAATAGTGCTTGTCAGAGGATAGGGGATGGAAAGGGCACAATTTATATTCTTTATTACAGATGGATATAAGGAAAGCTTTTCTATTCTCACAAAAGGAGAAGGAAAAAAAAAACCCACCAGGTTCCTCTATCCATGGATTTTTCCAGGCAAGAATACTAGAGCAGGTTCGCATTCCTTTCTCCAGAGAATCTTATCAACCCAGGGATCAAACCCTGGTCTCCTGCATTGCAGGCAGATTCTTTATCGTCTTGGGACACCAGAGAAGCCCAACATAAAGACAGCTTTTCTCTTCTCAAAAAAGGAAAAAAAAGGCGGGGGGGGGGCTATCTTGAAAATCTAACATACAAAATCGCAAATTAAGTTGGGGGTATCTCTATAAGACACAGAGTGAGGCCATCTTACTTTTCTGTAACATTCTGCTTCTACTTAATGGGAAGCCGTGTACAGAACTGCAACAACTTACTTATTTCCATAGTTTTAAAAACATATGCTTTCCTTCCCAGAAAACATCCTAAGCTGGTTGAGCTACTGCATCTTCCCAAAATTACATAAATAAAGTAGAAATGAGGCTAGAAAATGCACATGAAAGAATATTTATCATGTTTCATACAACTAAATTATTTTTGCACAATGCTCTTTCCCCTCTCTCCAGCAAAGCAAAACTTCCCATGCCAAATTCTTCAATAAGCCCCTTAAGGTTGTTCTCCAATGACAAGAACAAATGAGTGCTGTTAATGATTTTCAGATTTAAAGCAATAATTCTCATATAAAACAATTTTTTCCTTGAGATTTGCCAAACTATTTCTCTCCAGAAAAACTGTATCCTTAGCCCAAGAACTTTTCACTATATTGTCCAGGCTGACTAATTTTTACCTTGAATGCAAACCAACAGAAGAGACAACTTTTCAACAGATGATGAGTTGAAAGCCAAGAAAACATTTTCTACTTTTTATAATTTAATCCACATTGAATTATAAATAAATCTGGCAGTATCAAAGTAAGAGTTTTGTCAGCATATAAGCCTCCATTTTCTGTTTTAAATTTCATAGAGAATGATGATTGGTTTCGTTCATAATTCATAACACTAAAATTACACCATTAGTTTGGATAATGTCTCTTATGTTAAGAATAGGTGATTAACCTTTACCTTTTCTCTGTACAGTACAGATTCTTTTGGTTGACACATCTGTTCCAAAAGAACCTTCGCAGACATTAAAGGATAAGAGGTGGCTGTTTAGTCACTGAGTTGTGTCTGACTCTGTGACCTCATGGACTGTAGCCAGTCAGGCTCCTCTATCCATGGGATTTCCCAGGCGGGAATACTGGCATACACTGCCTTTTCCTTCTCCAAGGGATCTTCCCGACCCAGGGATCCAACCCTGGTTGTCCGCTTGGCAGGTGGATTCTTTACTATGGAGCCATCTGGATAAAGGATAACATTATGCAAATTCTGTACACTTGAGGAGGGATAGTTAACTAGAAGCTCCTAATATGCACAATGAGTATTATTTCTCAAATGTCTTCAGGACAAGTTATCTCCTATCAAATGTACAGCATCTTGTAAATGTTGTCATTTTTGGCATCTATCTGCACCAGGCCTAGTTTAACATGAGTGGGGAAAAAATTATGAAGAAAAGTTAAATTTAAAAGCCATGATCCTAATTCATTTTAAATAAGGACAAAATATGAAAAATGTAAATATTAACAAGATACAAACTATTGTAAAATCTTCATTCTTCAATATACTTTAGTTTTGAAGATTAAGAATGAGAAAATGAACCAGCTGCCTATGATATAAATAAATCAAGCAGTCAAAAAGTTGTATAAAGTTGAAATGCTTCACATTTTTTTAGGAAAAGCATGTTTGTTTTGATAGATGGGATGAATACATTTAATCTCAAAGTGTGCCATAAAATGAAACTGTCACTACATTAAAAAGGTGATCTTCATGCTGGAAACAAGCTTAACTGCATCACAAGAACTTGTCTGACAAATATTTCACTGTTTCATTTTCCTGTCCCAAGTCTAACAAACATTTGTGCCAAACATTCTGCAATCATCTCACAATCTCAGATGCTTCTTCACAGACTGGTATAGGGATGAATAATTATATGGAGAATCCAATGTATAAAATTATGTAGATGCTAAAGTGTATGTTTCATGTACAGAATACATAACATTCCTGGCAAGAATACACAGAATACTTCTGTACAGAATACAGAATATTCCTGGCAAGAATACACAGAAGAACTATACAAAAAAGATCTTCACGACCCAGACAACCAAGAAGGTGTGATCACTCACTTAGAGGAAGACATCCTGGAATGCAAAGTCAGGTGGGCCTTAGGAAGCATCACTATGAACAAAGCTAGTGGAGGTGATGGAATTCCAGTTGAGCTATTTCAAATCCTAAAGATGATGTTGTGAAAGTGCTGCACTCAAATGCCAGCAAATTTGAAAAACTCAGCAGTGGCCTGGGACTGGAAAAGGTCAGTTTTCATTACAATCCCAAAGAAAGGCAATGCCAAAGAATGTTCAAACTACCACACAATTGCACTTATCTCACATGCTAGCAAAGTAGTGCTCAAAATTCTCCAAGCCAGGCTGCAACAGTCTGTGAACCATTAACTTCCAGATGTTCAAGCTGGAATTAGAAAAGGCAGAGGAACCAGAGATCAAATTGCCAACATCCGCTGAATCATTGAAAAAGCAAGAGAGTTCCAGAAAAACATCTACTTCTCTTTTATTGATTACACCAAAGCTTTTGACTGTGTGGATCATAATAAACTGTGGAAAATTCTTCAAGAGATGGGAATAGCAGACCACCTCGGATCATAATAAACTGTGGAAAATTCTTCAAGAGGTGGGAATAGCAGACCACCTCACCTGCCGCCTGAGAAATCTGTATGCAGGTCAAGAAGCAACAGTTAGAACTGGACATGGAACAATGGACTGATTCCAAATCAGGAAAGGAGTATGTCAAGGCTGTATATTGTCACCTGCTTATTTAACTTATATGCAGAGTACATCATGAGAAACACTGGACTGGATGAAGCACAAGCTGGAATCAAGAATGCCGGGAGAAACATCAATAACCTCAGATATGCAGATAACACCACCCTTACGGCAGAAAGCAAAGTAAAACTTAAGAGCCTCTTGATGAAACGGAAAGAGGAGAGTGAAAAAGTTGGTTTAAAGCTCAATACTCAGAAAACTAAGATCACGGCATCCGGTCCTGTCACTTCATGGCAAACAGATGGGGAAACAATGGAAACAGTGACGGACTTTATTTTGGGGGGCTCCAAAATCACTGCAGATGGTGACCGCTGCCATGAAATTAAAAGATGCTTGCTCCTTGGAAGAAAAGCTGTGATCAACCTAAACGGTATACTAAAAAGCAGAGACATTACTTTGCCGACAAAGGTCCATCTAGTCAAACTATGGTTTTTACAGTAGTCATGTATGGATGTGAGAGTTGGACTATAAAGAAAGCTGAGTGCTGAAGAACTGATGCTTTTGAACTGTTGTGTTGGAGAAGACTCTTGAGAGTCCCTTGGACTGCAAGGAGATCCAACCAGTCCATCCTAAAGGAGATCAGTCTTGAATATTCACTGGAAGGACTGATGGTGAAGCTGAAACTCCAATACTTTGGCCACCTGATGCGAAGAACCGACTCACTGGAAAAGACCCTGATGCTGGGAAAGATTGAAGGCAGGAGGAAAAGGAGACGACAGAGGATGAGATGGTTGTATGGCATCACCAACTCGATGGACATGAGTTTGAGCAAGCTCTGAGAGCTGGCGATGGACAGGGAAGCCTGACATGCTGCAGTCCATGGAGTCACAAAGAGTTGGACATGACTGAGCAACTGAATTGAACTGAACTGAAAGTGTATATTTTCTATTTTTAGCATAAGTTTTTGCCATTCCCCTTCACCCTTTGGCTTCTAATGGGGTTTTCCCAGTGATTCAGATGGTAAACAATCTGCCTGCAATGCAGGAGACCCAGGTTCAATCCCTGGGTCCAGAAGATCTCCTTGAGGAGGGCATGGCAGCCTACTCCAGTATTCTTGCCTGGAGAATTCCACAGATAGAGGAGCCTGGTGGGCTACAGTCCATATAGTTGTGAAGAGTCGGACACGACTAACCAACTAACACTTTCACTTTGGCTTCTAATTCTTGAATAACCCTCACAAACATGCATCTCGCTTAACAACGGGTTGCAAAGAGTCAGACACGACTGAGCAACAGAACTGAACTGAACTAACAGAGGGTATGAGAAGTAGAGGAGGAGGAGAAATCCAGTAAAGCAAAAAACAAAGAACAGAAAATCCACCAAGTGTTGAGGGTGGTGAAGTAGCGTAGATAATGCAACACTGTGATCACTAGTTCACTAAGACAGGATATAAGATGGGGATCAGGTACAGAAAAAGGGGGGAAATGATTAATATACTTCTGAACATGCTAAATTAAAAGTTACCAATAGATATCTCATTCAATCAGCATTTGAGTACCTAAAATGTTACTAGGCCACAGGAATTACAAAGCCAACTGGATATATAGGTCGAGTCTAAGATTTGGCAGTCATCAGGTGATATACGGGAAAAAGCTGAATGAGATCACTTTAAGTGTGTGTATGGAATAAAAGGAAAGGACTGAGACCTTTGAAGAACAGATTTAAGAGAAAGACAGAGAAAGAGGAGTCAAAAAAACAAAAGCCATAAATTAGAAGGTAAATCAAGAGAGACTGGTGCTACTGGTGGATAATTTCAGTAAGGAAGATTCTGGGTCATGAGAATATATAAAGTGAAAAATAACTGAAAAGAGGAGTTAATGCAGATCAAATTGAAGACACAGGAAAGATTATGGTTCTATTATTTTCTCCAAACTAACTTCTATACCTCAGTGTTTTCTTCATTTGCTTTAACCCACAGGAAAAAATTACTCCGTTTCAGGTATCAAAGTTGGGAGAAAACATATATTCTCTAAAGGAAAACGTTTCCAGATTCCACTATTTCAATGATTTCCCACCACACCCTCAAAGGTATATAAGAGTGTGCTTCATTGCACATGGACAGACAACTTCAAACCCTCTACTGAAGTTTCTACTGTGGATAAATATAAAACAAAGACCCCTGAACTAGACATCACAGCACAAGGATTTATGTTATTTTGTCCTTTTTAATAGAAAATAATCTTAATCTCCTTTTCTAAAAAACAAATTATGAAATTTGAGAAAAATATTTATTTCAATGAGAAAAAAACACAATTGTGGAATCAGTAAATTTTAGCAGAAGTTTCACAGCTATCATTGGAAAGATGTTAGGTCAGAACCTCAGAACCGTCATTAACTAGGTTTTAGGATTCTGAGTCAGCTCTTTACCTTTCTGGACTTTGGTTTTCTCAAGTGTAGTATCAGTGATTTATGTAGAAGAGACCACTGTGGTCCCATCCAGCCTTAAGAAAAACATGTGTGCTACTTCTAGGTAAAGAAAACAAGGCTTAAAGAAGACAATTCAATGACTTGAAAAATTAATATGATAGAGCCATTTTGGAATTTACAGTTCCCAATCCTCAGTCTGCAATGTGGGAGACCTGGGTTCAATCCCTAGGTTGGGAAGATCCCCTGGAGAAGGGAACGGCAACCCACTCCAGTATCCTTGCCTGGAGAACTCCACAAACAGAGCCTGGTGGGCTATAGTTCATGGGGTCACAAAGAGTTGGACACAACTGAGTGACATGAATTCAAAAAATTCTGTCTAGTGTTCTTTATGCTATGAAAAGTTTATGTTTTTATGGAGTATGAAGATATTGATGAGTTTTAAAAGTCCTCTATTCTTTCCTTCCCCACTTTCAAGAATGTCAAAGACAAGGTAATGGTAGAAAGTAGAGCGTATGCAGAATGCCTTTCCTAATATCAGCTTAGAGCCTCTCTGACTGAGTTATGTTTATTATGGCCCTTTGATATTATTTATAAAGAAACAGACAAACGGTATGTGGCCCCTGTCTGTATAATGCACAGGAGTACTCTGCCGTCAACATAGGATGCACACCATTTCCTATTCCCACTGGAATGTGAGAATGCCCCGCAGTGATATGTTGAGTTAAGGTCTTCTCTGACAAGCTAAGGTGATGCTCTAGGGCAGCTGAATGCCAGTGCATCAGCTGTCTTTGCCCTACTTTGTGTTCTGGTCACTGGTACTATGAAGACTTCAAAGATGACACTGTAGAGTCTGCTAAACAAGTAACAGGTCTGCCCATTGTTTTCAGAAATAGTTACGGTGAAATCCAGTATGAGCAGTTACATAAGAGACAGAGTGGAAATAGGGGTAGAAGGGGGTACCGGGAAAAAGCAAATGTTACCTTTTGATTACTCTCTACATAGGATCAAGCCAACTTATTTTAATGCATATACTAGGCATACATAATATAAAGCATATACTAGGTATACATAATATATTTTCGGTATTTAAATTCACATATACATTAAAAAGGTATAGTTTCAGTCATGTTTTATTCAAACACCTAATAAAAAATTACTATTCCTATTTTGGTGAACATCTTATGTTATTGGTTCAATACTTCTTGGAATTCATCAACACTGTAAAATATACAATAAAGAGATACACACTACGCGTAATAATATGTAAAATACAGATTTGTCTCAGCACTGAGCTAAATTTCCACAGCTAAACAGCTAATTTCTTCCAGAAAAATAATAACACCTTCATTGAGACTGTTTTTCATAATTCAGTGTTAGAATACCTGCCAACAATATAAACCAAGAACTCATGATGTTGACAATAAATTCATTATATCTTTCGATCAATTTCTTAAGTTATTTTAATGCTTATTTTAATGCTGTTATTTTCACAGCATTAAACTTCACTGCAAACTACTAGTTCACTTTTTTAAAGCATTACTAAAATAGCAAAAATCTATTGCTTTACCATATTGTTCATTTCTAAGAAAAAATGAAAATACATTCCAGGTAGTAAGGTAACACATTCCTCTAGACAATTTTTTCAACTTAAGAATCCTTTCATTTCTTTAAAGGACACACAAACTTTTAAAATACATTGAATTTTATATAAACTATTGATTAAAGCAGAGCAACAACTAGGCACAATGAATATACAGTGACATAACTCACCTAAATAGGGAATGCAGGGTGTCATCTTTAAGCTACTTATATAGTCTCTGAGTCTTTTGTAATTATCTTCTTTACTCATTACATATTCTAGTTTTTCAAAGGTAGTTTTGTCTTTTCGACTTAATAACTAAAAGACAAACAGAAAAGCCCAAGTTATTTCTATATCTAATTTTATTATAGTAAAGACCTAAAAGTTACAATTACTATAAATTTGAATTTTAATTTCAAAGTTTTATTTTCTTTAAATTTTGGTAGTATATAAATAAAACAAAACCAGACATGTTTATTAATATAATAAACCCAAATTCATTATTTATAAAATACAATATACTTTGTATGTACCTAAAATAATTAACTTACTAAGTAGTAAATTATAATACATTATTTCTCATCTTTACTATTTTAAATGGTTAAACAATTTTATTAGTCATTTTCCTAACTTAAAATAATTATATATTCATATTCACCTCAAAGGCCCAAACATTTTCATGACTTGTCCCCTGTTCCCTCAAAGATAGATAATTCTTAAGCATTAAGGAATAAATACTGAACTTCATAATTTAAGTAATAATTTTTCTTGATGACTCTAACCATACCTAGTCCTACCAGTACTACAAAACTACAATTTACATGTTTGGATTTCTGACATTTTTTCCTTGATCCCTTTGATCAGTGCTGTATTACATAAGGTTGAACAATCAACTGCAGCTGTTTTAGGAGGCTTCAGGAGTAGATTTGTAGTACGTGCCCTTTGAGAAAAATGGAGATATCAAGGGGAATAAAAGAAAAGCAACGGCAGTCATCCAAAATATTATTAATTAAAAGATTCAGAAAATACGTGTTTTTAAGTATTTCAAAGACTCTGGAAAAAAAAATCTCTTCTTTAAATATGTGACGTTACTATTTCATTATGTTGTAAATCAGATTTCACTTTATGTCATAAAATATTTGTTATTTTATAGCAGGCAAAACACTTCCACCTATAAAATTCTCATCTAATTCTCCTACGAGGTTAAGAGAAAAGTCAAGAGGATTAATTTAAAGATGAGGCAACTGAGACCCCAAGGAGAAGTAGAACAAACTGACACTCATCAGTCATTCACTCACAGAGACTAGGCCCTGCTTTTCCGGGTCTCAGTCTGGTCCTGGAGACACAGTATTCTAACATCTAATCCACCACTCTTTCTAATATCACAAGTAATATAGTTGGGATTGATGCTGTAATCTATTTTTCACAGGCTCCAAGATAACAGATTATCTTCAGATAATCTCTAAAAAAAGAAAAAAACTGTCTAACCAGTATCCCTCCCTCTTTAAAACTTAAAGAGTTTCAAAGAGTCCTCTGCTTGAATATTTTAGATAGGTTTTCCTGCAAACACTGGTTTCATGACTTTCTGTGGCCCAGTTTCAACACACTTGGTTAGCACTTTCAAGATTAGGTGCAACTCTCCACTTCGATCTATAAATCCAAACATTCTTTTCTCTCCCACATAACAAAGTATTTGAATATGCAAAATATACTGCATGACACAGCAAGGATAACAAGAAATCTTTTTTTTCCCCCCAAAGTCAATCATTCCAGAACTCTGGTACAGTATCAGGAGAAACAAATTACTTGGAACTCATAGCTGATTTTGACATATCTGAAACACAAAACTAAAGAAGCACGGAGTCTGATATGTATAAAAATAACACATTTTGCAATTTTCATAACAAATCAATAATCAGAATGAAAGGATTCAATTTGGGGTGGGATAGCAGAGACTTGTTTTCAGAGGACTATTTTTAAAAGCTGTGGTAAAATATACATAATATTTACCATTTTAACTGGTGTTAAGTATATAGTTTAGTGGCATTAAGAATATTCACATTATCTGTCAATCATTGCAATCATCCATGGCTAGAACTCTTTCCATCTTCCCTAACTGAAATTCTCCATTAAACAGGAACTCTTCATCTCTTGCTCCTCTCAGCCTTGGAAACCACCTTCTACTCTGTCTCAATGAATTTGACTACTCTTGGCACCTCATATAAACAGAATCGTTCACTATTTGTCCTACTGTGTCTAACTTATTTAATTGAGCATAATATCATCAAGATTTATCCAGGGTGCAGCATGTGTCCGAATTTCAGTCCTTTTTAAGGATGCATAATACTTCATTGTATGTTTACACCACATTTTGTACTTTCATCCATCTGTTCGTGGACATTTGGATTGTTCATACCTATTGGTTATTGTTAATCATGATGCTTTTTTATACACTGGTATAAAAATGCCTGTTTGAGTCCCAATCTTTGATTCTTTTGGGTATATACCCAGAAGTGGAGTTGATGGATAAATGGCAACTCAATGTAATTCTAATTTCTTGAGGGTACTTCTATGTTGAGTAGAAACAGTGAAAATGGGCATACTTTTCCTTGATGTTAAAGAGAATGTTTCTAATATTTCCCCCATTTGTGATGCTGTGTTTTGGTACATTCCCTGTATTTGAGGGCACTAGGATTTTGCACCATACTACCCTTTCACTGTTCATTATTTCTTTCCTTTTACTTGGGTTAGATTCTTCATCTGTCACAACTTTTATATTTACCTACTTTATCTCTTGTACTATCCTTGACCCCTCTGTGGTACAAACAAGCCTAAAAAAAATTTCAACTGGTTAAATACAATTAATTCTCAGCACTTGTCCACAGTAATGCTGAACACTAAGTTTCACTCTAAGTTCATGACCAAAAATCTCAAGTGGACCTTCCTAAGACCTACATGTTTCCCTAATTAATTCACTCTCACAGTCCCCTTGATGACTTGCATCCTTTCCTTTCTTCAAACCTCCAATACCTCTCCCACTGTCAATTAATGACCTTGCTGTTTATGTCTTACGAAACAGAATTCTGCAGAAGAATTCTGCAGAATCCCACCACCAAATCTACCAACATACCTGTGTCTGTAACCAATCGCACCCCCTTCTCTCTTGTTAAAATGGAGAAACTGTTCCTGTCCCACTGGAGTACTGGACCTTATCTCCTCTGGGCTAATCTAGGGTATCACAGGCTTGACTTCTTGTTCTCTTACCACTTCCTCATTTTATTAGATCACTGTACTACCACTCAAGCATACTGTCACAGATCTCATCTTTAAAATCAAAGCAAAACACCACAAATCTTTAATCTCACATTTCTTCTAGTTACCGCTGGCCCTCACCCCTGTACTTCACAACAAAATTCCTCAAAGGCACTCTCTATTCTTACTGTCCCATTTTTTCCCTCCACTATTCTCTCAAATCCAATCATTCCAACATCTTTAACAAGGTCATCAATCCTTTTCAATTGCCAGGTCCAACTGCAATTGGGTCCAATCACTTATCAGAAATTCTTCCCACATATCACAGAAGAGCATGAGGGAAGTATTTTACATCTCATTTACTCTGTTTTATTTTTCTACAGAGCATTCATCATTATTTATGATATATCATTTATATATTTACAGCTTATCTTTTCCCAGTAGAATGTTAGCTCTATAAGAACAGGACTTTGTCTATATCATCCACTATGCACGTCAAACAGTTGGTACCTAGCAAAAGTGTGGAATATTTTCAAGTTGAATATGAACACCAAAAATTTTATTCAGATTAATAATGGAGCTGTTAGTAAATTTAAACAAAACTATTTTCGATGCAAGACATGAGAGAGAGACAATGAAAATAACTTCAAGGAAACAAACATTAACTTGAGGGAAATGTATCTCATTTTTAAACCACAATATAAACCAGAGTACAATTTCTTTTCCCTAAAACTTCAAAGACGGAATTCATGACTATGTATTTATAATCACTTCCATTCCCTCATTAAATTAAAATTTTAATAAGAGAATTAGGTCATCATTATTAAAAATAATTTTTAGAGTAGGAAAACTGTTCACTCAGGTGTTTCTAAAATACAAATGAAATATAAAGAAGATCATAAGCTTTTCCATACTAATGTTTTTCCAGTATGAGAAACATCTGTCTCTTCAGATACTATGAAAAATGAGAACATCGGGCTAATTAAAAACAAAGTTATATTTTAATAAGTAAAAAAGTGTTTTAAAGTTAGTCAAGTCTTTATTCCAGGACAGTAAGAACACACTAAAAATTCTGTACAAAATGTAGTAAGCAAAATCATTCCTCTTTAACATTAAAGAACAGTATTAATATGAACAGATTTAACTGAATCTAAAGTTTCAGTTCTATAAAATCTAAATGAAAAATACCCAGAAGCTTGAGGCCAGTATCACACTGATCAACTATAAAAATACACAAATTTGCAAAAGTAAAAACTCACACTCTGATCCTGTTAAACAGAACCAAGTATGATTAGCATAATATCACTATGTGCACAGAAACACTGCCTACTTCCATGTTAGCTATCAGATTTTCCTTTATTCCTCAGGAAAAAACCCAAGAGTTTACTGAGTAAAAAATATTGTAATGGAAATCTGAATCAGTAAATTTTGGGGGCAACTTACAATTTATATCTCCCTCAAATTTTCCAAAAGCATAATCTTTACATGATTAATGCAATTTATTTTCACATTTACAGTCTCCCATCAGTAAACTTTGGAGAAGGCGATGTACTCTTGCCTGGAAAATCCCACGGACGGAGGAGCCTGGTAGGCTGCAGTCCATGGGGTCGCTCAGAGTCGGACACGACTGAGTGACTTCACTTTCACTTTTCATTTTCATGCATTGGAGAAGGAAATGGCAACCCACTCCAGTGTTCTTGCCTGGAGAATTCCAGGGACGAGGGAGCCTGGTAGGCTGATGTCTATGGGGTCGCACAGTCGGACATGACTGCAGCGACTTAGCAGCAGCAGCAGCATCAGTAAACTTGAAATGTTATGTTGTCAAAAATGTTTAAAGAAGTTCTGCAAAAATGATTTCCTAAAGAGCAGAAACCAAGCACCAAGTTGGTTTTTAGCTCAAAATACCTAACAAGCCTCATGAAATACTTATTTAAGGGGAGAGGAAAAAATGTAGGTTTCAAAGAACAGAGTACAAAGTAATTAAAAAATCCTTATCTATTATCATAATATTAACCTTACTAAGAACTACAAAAGGAACTAAAACATCTTCACTTCCAACAGGAAGTCTAACCTATCATTAACTAAAGATTACTCACCGCCCATGTTTTAGTCAATCTGAAAATTGGGGCACTCTGTAAGCCAGAAACCACTGCCATAAGTGCATGAAGGTTATTCAGCTCATACAACTTCTGGAAGATTAAGAAAAAGGGGGAGGAGAGACGAAAAATAAATAGCATGAATACAAGACAACTTGAACACAAATACAGTTTAGGCAACTGGTGGTTCTTATAGCATACTTACTACCCTCATTGTTGAGATTTGTTTTTGGGGTATCCACTGTGTTTACAGTAAGCTGATTTTTGGACCACACAGAACTCCCTCTTAGCTCTGGGAATACATCTACCTCCAGTTGTCTAATACATCAAGAAAACCAAAGTTATGGCTCAGTATCAAAGTTAGCTGGTATGCATCCTTGTTTCTAGTAGGCAGTTTCCTTTCTTATATTGAACTATTAGTAGTTCTGCCTTATGATCCAAGTTCAAAGAAAGGCCCATGCCCAGGATCCTGATTTGTGTCCTACTCGGGACCCCTAACATTCCAGGGCTAGGGTTCAAGCTTGCTTTTCACAGCCCCCCTCAATTTCTGGCTTCCTCCCGCCTGAATACGCATTCCTTTGTTCCTTGTTCATGGTGGGACGTCTACCTGCTTCCCAATACTAGACATTGCTTTTTATAGCCTCCATGCAGAAGAATCCCATATGATGCTATGCGTGCATGCTAATGCTAGGTTCCGTCAGTTTATCAAGAAATCATCTACTTTTGTCAAATTATTGCTAATTGCCTAGATTTCTTCAAACTATCAGATGTTTACACCTCAAGGGTCTTATCATATAAAACTGTCCTTAATCATCAAGAAACTCCAAGACAAACATTGCCTATTATGAATGTAAGAACCAAGGACAGGCGAGGGGTTCTATTCCTTTGACGAACCCTAATACCACCTTAACTCAGGTCTCAAAGAACTCCCATAAAATTTCAAGAAATAAGAACTCAAGTTTAAAAAAATAAAAAAGGGAAAGGAAAAAACACAAGGACTCTTTCCGCCATCTTTCCGCGCCACCATAATGGGGTGTGTGAATGTCTTGGCGGATGCTCTCAAGAGTATCAACAATGCCGAAAAGAGAGGCAAAAGCCAGGTGCTTATCAGGCCGTGCTCCAAAGCCCAGCTCAGTAAGTGTGGAAGGATCAGCTCCAGATTTGATATGTGGCTCAAGATCTATTACTAGAAAAAGGGCAGAACAACCTGCTCCCATCCCATCAGTTTGGTTTCATTGTGCTGACAACCTCAGCTGTCATCATGGACCAGGAAGAAGAAAGACAAAAACACATAGGAGAGAAAATCCTTGGATTCTTTTTCTTTTTCTAGGGATGTAGATTTGTAAAAACTAGGGATGTAAGTTCATGCAAACAAAATGCCTCAGAGGAAAAATAAGAAAAAGAAAAGGAAACAAGAATTCACAAATGGAGAACATCATCAGGTACTGGCTTCGAATGAAATGAAAACGAAGGCATTATCCAAAAAGCAACACAAAAGCTAAGGAATCTTTTTAAAGATGTGAAATAAAGGTTAAAAAGACATGAAAGGTAGAGGGGAAAAGGCTAACATTTATCTAAATGGAGCTACAGAAGGATGTGATAAAAAAAATAACGGGGTAGAAACAATATGAGAGGTGAAAGTGAAAGTTGGTCAGTCGTGTCCGACTCTTTGCGACTCCATGGACTATACAGTTCATGGAATTCTCCAGGCCAGAATACTGGAGTGGGTAGCCTTTCCCTTCTCCAGGGGATGTTCCCAACCTAGGGATCAAGCCCAGGTCTCCCACACTGCAGGCGGATTCTTTACCAACGGGGCCACAAGGGAAGCCCAAGAATGCTGGAGTGGGTAGCCTATGAGAGGTAATGGTGGATTATTTTCCCAAATTACTGAAAGACACTAATTCCCAGGGTGAGGAAGCTCAAGAAATCCCAAGCAGAGTAAATAAAAAAATGAATTATGAATTTGGAATCGCATTTTTCAAGAACAAGGGTGACAGAAAGACGCTTCCAGACAAAATAAAGAGAGCTTTAAAAAAAGATTTAAAAATGGTGCCAGAATGATTATTTATATGGAAAAATATGAACTGGAATCCATAATTACATGTATTTTATCTAAAATTAAAGAATTAACCACCAAAATCAAGGCTATAGAAGTTTTAAAGAGTAATGTGTGAGAAAATCTTTGACATTTTCACAGTTTAGAGTAAGATTTAAATGAGGTATTCTTTTAAGCACAAGACAATAAATAAGACAATAAAAGTTAAAGATTAATATATTTGACTATTAAAGTTAAGAGCATCTGTATCAAAAGACAATAGGAAAAGAGTTGTAAGACAGGTCACAAATAGGAAGATGTATGCAAAGAATATAGCAAAAAACTTTAGCATTTGGGATTATATTTTTTAAACTATAAAAATCAAAGACCAACACTATAAGAGAATACTGTTCAAAGAAAGATCTTGAGCAGACATTTCAGGAGAGAAAAATGTAAATAGCCAAAACCCAAAAAATGTTCATTCTCATCAGATTCAATGAAAGCTATTGGTCTCATTGTCATTTCTTTGAAGGTAATTTGTCTTTTCTCTCTATATTTCTAGTGTTTTAACCTGCAGTTGAGCACCAAGAGACTCACACAAGAATGCTGTATAAGTAGTGGTACCAATAATAGCAAAAATCTAGAAACTCCTTCCTAAGTTTCTAGGCTGTCTACTGGCCCTACAGATTTCAAATTTGCTAGCCTTTCCCCAACTCAATCACATGAGATAATTTCTTAAACCTTTTTATACATTATATACATACACATGTGTGTTTTCTGACTCTATAGAACCTAACTGAAACATCTACTAAAAGAAGAGAAAGACCTGCCTGTTTTATAAAAACAATATAGAAGGCAAAGTCCCTACAGGGATTGAAGAGACAGTCATGGACAAAAAAATTATGAATTTAGGCCTTGGGGTAAAAGTAAGCACTATCAGAAATAACTCAAAGTATGAGTCTGAACTGGAATGAAATGATTATTTGATGAGAATAATGACAAGTTTAATGGATTTGGTGGTTTTGAGTAGAACATACATTAAAAAAAAGAAAAAAAACTGACAAAAACACCAGAAAACAATAATGAAAATTCAGGATCTATGGAGAAAAGACATGGATTCTACCAACTAAAACCCAATCTTTATCTAACATATCACAAAGCATATTTTTAAAAATTTTATGACACTTCCAAAAAAATAACAGATTTTAAGAAGGCTAGCTCTGCCACCTAGTGCCATAGAATGTTAGAATACAATTGCTCCCAGGTGCTCAAGGAAAATATGGAAGAGTTATGACTTACAATATTTACAATGATTATAATAATTTACAATTGTAAAAATGGTATCCTCAATTTATTCCATTTTACTTCATTCACAGGTGAGATAAGGTATGTATTTATTATTAGAATAATGAAGGATGTGGCTACCATTATACCTCTTTTCAATAAACTTGACATAAATTTGGAGCTGTTACAAATTTTAGTAAAATCTTGTATCCTCTTGTGGAATGTCCTATTCCATCTTCCTCTCTAAATTTTAACTGTCTTTGAAATCCATGCTCTATTTCTATAAAAGTAGCATCTATTATCTATGCTACTCAATGTATTTGGTTAACACTCTCATTTATACTATTCTTTTAAAAATAAAGTCTTATTCTCCACATGGTTGGCAGAATAATCTATTTCAAAGGCAAATAACTGATATGTATTTCCCTACTTAATCCTATAAGGCTTTTTTAGTCACCTGCAGAATATACCAAAATATTTTATAAATATTAAACGTCATCATAATCTGACCTTTGCCCAAATACAATTCAGCTTCTCTGAGAAAGAGAGGAAAAGTATAAAAGAAAGGGGAGGAAGATAGGAGGAATAGAAGAAAAGGCAAAGAAAACAGACATGCAATTTAAAAAATTAACTTACGTTAATCAGTAGGCCTTATTTTCCAGCATCAATAAATAGTGACTATAGTGACACAGGCAAATATTTACTCACAAGCATTCGTAAATGACTGAATACAAAAACAGAAGCACAAGTTTATCTTACCTTAGCAGTTTTAATATAGTGGCTCAAAACTTCTGCTCTAATTTTTAATGTTTGAGCATGAAGAATCTCTCTAACAACCCAAAAGCTTACCTGCAAATAAAAAAAAACAGCTGAATGGTAAGATTCTTTACTTACAGGATCAAAGAATGACAAGAGCTACTTGGTGAACTACTGAGAGTTGTGTAAAACTACTTTCTCTTGCCCCTAACTCACCACCAGGACATAGCTCTTCAAGTGTTGCACATACTTCATACACACATATAGACAGACAGATATAGACATGTGTATTTGTTTGTGTGTGAGTCCTTGTCACTAAGTCATGTCCAACTCTCCGTGACTGTAGCCCACCAGGCTTCTCTGTCCATAGGATATCCCAGTCAAGACTACTGGCGTGGGTTGCCACTTCCTTCTCCAGGGGATCTTGCCAACCTAGGGACCGAACCCACGTCTCCTGCATTGGCAGATTCTTAACCACTGAGCCACCAGGGAAACATATATACACATTTGTATAGACACATAAAAACATCATAATGATTTTTCATCTATAAAAGTGAATGTAAAATTTGAAGGAAAAGAGAAAGCAATAAAACCAGAATGATGCAACAAGAACACTATACAAGTGTTTTTTTGCTGTATTTTAAAACACTCTGGCAGAATTAGATAAGCTCTAAGATCAGACACTGTAACATATGCTACTTATAGTATGTTTTTCTGTGTCTGTGTAATCCCATGCTGCCATTTATTTACAGGGAGTAGAATCCTAAATGTAAAGAATCTCAAGTATGGTTTTTCTGATATGAATAGGATAAAATATAAAATGACTTAAAGAAAAATATATCTAAGTCATTCTAAAATCAAGATATAGTGTACTCCAAATACACTATATTGTATTTTTAAAAGTTATGTAATGCTTTCTAATTCAATGAAACCATCTTCAAGATTTCTTTTAAAAAACAATAATATCATTCATCAGAAGACAGGATGGGTCTGTAACATTACTAAAATGCTCTGGTGAAAATAGTGTGCTTATCATATGACACAGAGTAATATGTATGTAATATGCATTTTTTATGTAACATATTTCAATTCTTGCACTATGAAAGCAAAATCAAAGCACTATTAGTTGGTTCAAAATTATACAAATCTAAAAGTAGGATGTAGTTAGAAATCTTAGCGCAAAAATAAAGCCACTGCCACCTTTTCTTCTGAGAAACATTTCAGATTTTATTTGCAACTTTCATCTATAAACAAACTGTCAAAATTTGTATATTTTAAAGTGTATATGTAAATGTAAAATGAATATATTTTACAAAGACATCTTTATATTTGTTACTATATTTGAGCTACTGATAATAATTATCCCTGATTCTAATAAATTTTACTTCTAAAATGTATCTAAAGTTAAGATTATTTGAACAACAACCTTGTGCTGTCCTGTGCTTAGTCGCTCAGTTGTTTCCAACTCTTTGCAACCCCATGGACTGCAGCCCACCAGGCTCCTCTGTCCATGGGGATTCTCCAGGCAAGTATACTGGAGTGGGTTGACACACCCTCCTCCAGGGGATCTTCCCAACTTAGGGATCGAACCCAGGTGTCCCTGGGCATTACAGGTGGATTCTTTACTGACTGAGCCACTAGGGAAGCCCAACAATAACATTATTAGAAAATATTAATTATGATTCAATCTAAACTCCATGATCACTGACTTAATAAATTTAATGTCAAATTTTAAGACAAATACTATGGTAATTTAAAAACATGGCCACAAACTCTTTGTCATTCCTCACCCTGAAAGTTGGGGGTATACGTCACCTCTAATTGAACCTAGATAAGCTCACGACTGCTTCAAGGAATAGAAAATTAACAAAACTGATTCTGACTTCCATGATAAGGTCATAAAAGAACATGCAACCCCTGCCTTGATTGTTGGAACATTCTCCATGGGATTCCTAAACTGCCACGTAAGAAGTCCAGCTACCCTGAGACCACCGTGACAGAAAGGCTAAGTGTGGGTGCTTCCCAACCGACAGTCCCATCAAAGCCAGTCACACCTGGTAATACTGCTCCAGAGTGAGCAACAGCAAGACATCGTGTAATGAAATTACTGGACTTAAAAGAGAAAAATCTTTAGGCTAAGAAAAGAGGAAGTGATTTTTAAGGGAAAGAAAATTTAATTATCATCAGACTTTTCAATAGCAACACTTTGCCAGAAAAAAACGGAGTACTACATCAAATATTATCAAGGAAAGAAAATTTCGTACAAAGGACAGGCAAACTTATCAATGCGTAAGAACTCAAGAATTATTGTTCCAATGAGCCCTTCCTGAGTAAATGCCTAGAGAACAAGCTTCAGAAAATCAAATGACTAGAGAAACACCAACATTAGAAAGACAGCAAACATTAAATACACACATTCACAGAAATAAGAATGATAAGGGTTAAAAGGAGAGTGCATTATATAGTGTCTATATGCCCAGACACTATATACTATTCACCATAAAAACAATATTTGCAAAAATATGTACTTAACTGTTTAAAGGAATATTACTGGCATTAGTATTGCTATTCTGAGACTGTTATTTGTTTACATAGGTTAAGGCAAATGAAAACTTATAGGATACTGTATCATGCCCTGTATTCATGGAAAACCAGGTTGCAGGTGTGGAAGAAAGGATATACAGATATAATATGGAATAGATTAAGTAAAACTCTGGTCTTGAATTTGAATTAGAAGTATTAGTATGAATTCATGAGATATTTAATCTTCAAATAGTTAGTATATATATGTGTGTGTATGACATATAGATATCCTAGCTATATCTGCTGAAAAAGCCTAGAAATTATGGTCACTGTAATAGCAATGAGCATTTTTAGCATCTAGGTCTATTTCCTACTATAAGAAACCAACATTTGTTAAAGAAATGCTGATTCCAGGCAGGGAGCTGGTAACGGACAAAATGAATATGCAACGTCTTTACAAACAAAAGCAAAGAAACTGTTCAAGATTACAATGGTCACGAGAAAGGTCATGAAAGCCAACCTGAAGAGACTCCTGTTGGCCAAAGACAGGGTAATATGAGTTTCAATAATGATAATAATGGCAATGAGAATACTGAATCACATCATATATGTTTACGTTTATGAGTTTAAAATAAAATTAAAAAATTAAAAACGACTCTGTCATTGTTAAAGGATGACAGAATACCAATTCATTATCTTCAAAACTGCTAAATAAAGAGAAAAAAAATCAAATATTTATCCTTCCTTACCTGTACGAAATGGAATCTCTGGGTATGCAAATACTAGATGAGGGAAAAATGTCTCTTTATAAAATTATCTCCACTAAAAAATATTTCTTTATATCTAATATCTAATGTATTTACTAATATCACAAAAAAGATCTGATGAAGAAACCCCATACGACCCAGATTCTTGCCAAAGGCAATGAACCCAACTGAACTTTTGGAATTAGCAGCTAATTTCCAGAGAACACAGAACATATTAACTACACAAAATGCAATCTAGACTATGGGAGACTCTAGAGGTTCTTCCACAGGAAATAGGAAGAGAAAAGGATAAAGGGAGAAACTGCAAATTAAAAAGTTGCAAACATTTAACAAATTAAAAAAACTGGCCAGGCTAAGTTAGGGACCCATATTTATGTGATAAAAACTATAAAAATAAATACATGACAGTGAGTGCTATAAAAGTCAGGACAGTACTTATTGTTGGAGGAAGAAAGGGTGTGAACTGGGATGAAGGCACATGGAGGGGTTTCTAGGGTAGTTCCTCAACTTGCATTAAACCATGTTTGTTTTGTGGGTTCTTTTTGTATCCATGCTTTATTTTACAATAAACAGTTTAAAGTAAAAAATAAGAGAATAATACACGTGACCAGAGAAATATGAAAATGATAGAACATCTGAAAATGAAAAAAAAATGTGAAATTAAAATTAGGAAGAACTGAATGAAAAAGTCCATGAAGAGAATGATCTCTGTTTTCCCTATTCACTAATATATCCCAAACATCAAGACCAATATTCAGGACATAGTAGGAGCTTAGTAAATATTTAAATGAATGAAAATAAAAGTTGAGTCATTTTACATCAATTAGATTTCAAAGTTTAATGACACCAAGTGTTGATAAGGATACACAGTGATGAAAGCTCAAAGCAAACTGGTACAATCATTAATAAAAATATATACTATCTTATGTAATTAAACATGGATATACTCTCTCTGACACAAATTTTGTATTTAGGAACACATTTTTCAAACAAATCACAGTGTTTTCTCCTTATTTTATGGTAATCAATTTAGTAAGTTTAAGCAGCAACTTTTTTTTTTTTAAGCAAAGACCAAAGTACATGTTGTCTAATACAGGTAAGTATTATTTCAGAAAACTTTGGTTTGTATATTCAGTTACAATGTAAAAATATTTTATCTTATTGTGGGTCACAGCAAAAAAATGTTTGAAAGCCACCAACTAGAGAAACTATTGCACATGGGCACCCAAACTCTTAGAATATTCATAGCAACATTCTTCACAACAGCAAAAAATTAGGAGACACATTAGTCCACCCTCAAAATTAGTCTACCCTCAAAAGAATGATGAATTCTTTCTGATATATTCATGCAATGAAATGCTAGAAGATAGCACTGAAAATCAATGAATAAGCACCATATACATTATCATGGATACAGCAGAGAAATACAAGTGAAAAAAGCCAACCACAGAAGACTATATATAGTCTGACGATATGTTTTACAAAGATGAAAAGCAAGATATACAATATGCTGTTTGGGGGCACAACTTTTTCTGGTAAGTCTACTTGTATAGGAATTATAACAAGAGTTAAAATTTTTAAAATCAAATTAAGAAAAAACAAAAGAAAAGAGAAAAAAAATTTTTCAGAAAACAGTTAACCTTTAAGTGAGGACAGAGCAGAGAACATATAAAACGGTTCAACAGTTTTGGTAATATTCTTAGTTTAAGTGGTGAATTCACAGCTGTTTTATTATAATACTTCCTGACATACATTAGATTAACCATATGAACCTGCCAGTTCCACAGGCCAGAAATAAGCATTTAATGTATTTTGGAATGAATCAAGTATTTCATTAAAAAGTAAATCTTAGAAAACTTTTATTCAGAGGTTATTTCTAACTGTAGCTGCTTTATTCAAGCTTTTATAATCATATAAAAGTGTTATGAAAACCTTTTATTTACAGCCAAACATATGGTAAGCTTTAAATATAATTTCCTAACTTTTTATCATGGAAATCTTCAAATGTATACTGAACTAAACATAATAATAATGAAGTTCCCAGTAAACATCAACCAGCTTCAACAGCCAAGTTACGGCCAAGTTTTCTCACTTCTACTCTCATCCCATTCTCAAATGCTCCATTAATACTGTGAAGCATATCACAGACAGTATATAATAGCATCTATCAACATTTTCAAAAACGAGTCTTTCTACAAACGTAACATAAAATTATTATCATTCCTAAAAACACTAATTTCTAATTAGTCAAATTTCCAATCATCTAAAGGTAACATTTTAAAAAAACTTAGGCGAACTTTCCCCCAATTAAAAAAAAAAAAATCAGAAAGCCACTGGCCAGAAGGTATAAATACAAGTGAACAAAGAAACAGCCAAAATAGAATGAATATTAAAAATGTGATAGAGTCAAGTCACAGGAGACTATACAGATACTTAAAATGTTTTCAAAGTGATTTTATCAATATGATACAGTAACATTTAATGATATGTTAAGACAATAGAACTGTAAATTATATGTATAACATGATTTCTATTAGATTAAGAAAAAAATAAAGAATGGAAGAATATTAGTAACTAAAATATTAGTAGCAGTCATCTCTGGGTGACTCTGCACCTACCCCCCCAGGTTTTTATACATTTCTACATTTTTTTCAGTTTTCTGGCAATGTGTGCTACTGTTTTGATAATCAATTAAAAAAGCATAGTTTTAAAAGGATGTGGCAGAGGTCCATTTCAGGTAATGTGGATAAGCAGGTATCTCTGGAAATGCTCCTCTGATTATAATTGCAAATTATAAAAACAATATTTAAAAGCACAAGAGAGGAACCAAAAGAAGGCATAAACTGGAGAACAGATCTTTGAAAGAAGATGCACTGGATGAGATTTGCACTTATAAAGTTAAGTGTCTGAGGACATTCAGAGTTACAATGTGGGGCACCAAGAATGTTAGCAGAAGGCCACAGTCGTGATGGCTTCAAGAGTCAGAGGACAATCAGCTAGACAATAAGGGGGGAAATTCTGGAAAGGTAAGAAAAGTCCCCCAAATCTATACAAAAACTTCATCCAAATCTACAGTTGACCTCAGAACTGTGTATGTGCAGGGGAAACTTTAAGAAGCCCAAATAAAGACAAAATCTGGAAAGAACTGATCTATTCTCCAACAAGAAAGAGAATTTAGAGTCTGAGCTCAGCCGAGTTACCTCAGTCAGTCAGTTCAGCCGCTCAGTCATGTCCAACTCTTTGCGACCCCATGGACTGCAGCACGCCAGGCCTCCCTCTCCCTGTCCATCGCCAACTCCTGGAGTTTTAATGCTTTTTCTCTTAATACTCACCCAACTTTTTCTTTGTGTGTCTGGTAATTTTTTCAATTGTATTATCATCATTATGGATAATATATTATAGAGATTGTGGATTTTGTTGTCTTCTTTCAAAGAGTAATGATGTTATTTTAGCAACTACCTGCTAAAATTGTGTCAGATGGGGCAAAAAAAAAAAAAAGGAGGACTCAACTATACGCTATCTACAAGAAACCCATTTTAAAAATAAAAGTCTCTTTGTAACTTCTTTTGTAATTTGCCACTTCAGATTTCTCATCACACTTCTAAGAGAAAATAACAGAGTAATGGAAATAATTAAGTAATGCATTTTATTATAGATCAACTGTAATCTTGATTAAGTGTAAGAGCTTTTGGCACACTGTGACATATTTGACCCTAACAATCTTTTGACTTACTTAAGAATAATATTAGTGCTTAAAAATCTAAAGTCAATTTGTGGGTATTGTGACAATGTTTTTGTTGGCAAAGAAAAAAGTTTACCATGATGATAAATCCTGACCACTCCAGAAAAAATTTAGTTTAAATAAGGAATTCAGTATAAGACATGTTTGCTGTAGGTTCCTTCCTAATGGTTTAATCTAACTGAAAAAAAAAAAAATACTAACTCACTTCTATTTTGGGTAATGCAGTGAACCAAATAACTTGAGATATACTATTTGCTATAAACCCCTAGACATGCTGAGCTAAAAACAACCATTTTTTTAAAAGTAGACTTCCCTGGTAAAGAGTCTGCCTGCAATGCAGGAGACCCTGGTTCGATTCTTGGGATGAAAAGATCCCCTGGAGAAGGGATAGGCTACCCACTCCAGTATTTTTGGGCTTCCCTGTGGCTCAGAGGGTAAAGAATCTAGCTGTAATGCGGGAGACCTGGGTTCAATCCTTGGTTTGGGACGATCCCCTGGAGGAGGGCATGGCAACCCACTCTAGTATTCTTGCCTGGAAAGTCTCTACGGACAGAAGAGCCTGGTGGGCTACAGTTCATGGGGTTGCAAAGAGTCAGACACAACTGAGTGACTAAGCACTGCACATGACCAACTTGAAAAGAAAAGATTTCACTTGAGGCCAAAAATAAAGGAAATAAAGGCAAAACAGGAAAGGGTACGACAGCTGCTGTTGGCAGATTTCCTCTCAAGAACATAGGGATGTGGGATTTAATACACCTTCAAAGTGATAACATAAAGCTTCACACCTCTGCCTTCCTCCATCAGTTCCTCTCTAAGAGATCTTCAGAGAGCTACATTTTGGTGAAAATGTAGACTAAAACACTTCACCCACTGACAGAAGGAGACAATACAGAAGAGAGAGAAAAGTAAGTCTTCCTTAAGAATTTGTAACTTGCCCTTAATTGGATTTAGAGCTTAAATTTTCACTACAGAGTAGTACAGATGTTCCCTAACCAAAACACAGAACATAAAAAATAGTCCTAGTTCCGTAACAGCACTTGGTACCAGCGAAAGCAAACAAAATGAATGCCTCTAAGAAGATATATACCCTCAATCTAGGCAGCAGCAAAATTCCCACAGCTGAAGCTTAAATGAACATGAGCTCTCAATTCAAAACTACAAAATACATAAGAAAAGAAGCTATTGTGAGAGTATGGATTAGCAGATACAGAGCATTAGTACTCCAAGGACTTTGGATAATAACACAGAAATTACAAAATAAAAAGTTGAAGATGACTTAAATTGAAAAAAAAGGGAGGGCAGGAAATGACACTAGTGTAAAAAAAAGTACATAGATTTGAAGCAGTTTTAACACATCTGAAGAGAATTGTTTTAGTGAACTGAAATATAGATCTGAGTAAATAACACAGAATGGAGCACAAAGGGATAGATGTAAAATATGACAGGTTAAGATGCAAGTAGGAAAGGACATAAAGTTCCAGTAAATTTCCAATAGGAATTACAGAAGGAAAAAAAAAAGATGATATGGAAAGCCACTGAGGAGATATTGGTTGAAAATGCTCTAGAACTGATGTAAAAACTTAAATTATTTCTGAATGAAAAATTACATACTGGGGAATTCAATTTCAGAAACTAAACATCAAAATTTTATAAGCAACTCACATGATTAAATCTTCTTGTGAAAGCAACTGCATTTGGTGCAGAACTGTATTTTTCTTTTTTATTCCATCCACAACTTGAAAGCTCCTGAAAAATTAAATATAAATTCATGAAAAAGCCCAATTTTCTTGTTACATTAATGGTTTAAAAGCATTAAAGACAGTTGTGTACTTTTTCAGAACTATTTAATAGGAACACATTTAATAGTATAACCATTCAGTTAAATCACAAAAACAAATTTTGCAAGAATACAAGTGGGCACAATTACTTATCCATATGAACATAGATAATTAGATCTATACTCCATATGCAGAATTATAGGTTCTTCTTTGAAGAGATTTGAATCTCAAGAGGAAAATCTACAAGTAATGAAAGATGAGCATCCCACAACATAAAGTGAAGCCTACTTGTTGCCAAGTCCCAGTCAATCATTCAGAGCTTCCAATCAACTTTCTAGTAATCTCAATTTTTTGAGCTGAAAGCCAATGACCCCAGGCATTTGAAGAAACCCCTATAAGGGGATGTTTGATTCCCCGTAGATCTATCAATTGAATTCAAAGAGCTCAAGAACTTAGATGTAAAAAAAAAAAAGAAAATTAAAATTTTGTTTTACACTAACCTCCAACTGAAATGACATTGCTTTTAATTATACATGTAGGCTACCGACTGTAGAGGAATTGGCAATATATGTGACTTATCACTTATAAAAACACAGATATTTTCATATCACATTACAGTTGTAACAGATATCTCAAAAACATCATTTACACACATCACTGCTTTGAAGTTATAATCTCAGCACCGCTAGATACTTAATATGTTAATAAAGAGGCACATATATAGCCATAGGACAGTTTTTTAAAAATATTTTGATAGGTATATGTTATTAGAACTGATTTTCTTGGATTTTAAATAAGGGTTCAGCTCCAGAAGCTTCAGTTTTCCAAAGGAGTTCAAAGGTCAAAACAGGTTAGGAACCCTGCTGTAAAACAACCACCATGGCCAGAAAGAGACATAATCCATAGGAAAGAAGAATTTCGAGGACACCGAGTTAGGGTGGAGAACAAAAGAAAACTGAGAAAAGGGTAAAACCACGTAATTATTACTTCCAGATAGATATTGCTCCCATTAAATAGAAAAAATAGAAGGGTACAAACAAGAAAGATTCAGAGAACCAAATAAAACTTTTGGACATGAAAAATATAATAAAAGAACTTTTAAAAATCAAGAAAGATAAAAGTGATAATACCTTTTAAACAATAAGCTAAATATGGGGGCAAAAATATTATGTTAATTAGAAGAGTCCACTAGAGTCAACTTCTGAATAATAAAAATAATTTTAAGAGAATACAAAGAGAATAGAGGAAAGTAACTTATTGAAAAAAATGCTAATTCAAGAAATTGGCTCTTGAATCTAAAGGATGAGGAAAGACCTGTCTAATGTCCATTACAAAAGATTAAAAAAAAAAAAAGAGTCAAACCAAGGCCTAGCATCAAAAACCTGTAGCACACTGGAGACAAAGAAATCATAAAATCTGTCAATTCAAAAACAAAACAAAACAGATAACATACAGAAAAAAAGGGATCAGAAGGTATTAGGTATTTCAACAGCAACTCTAGAAGATAGAAGACAACTGAAAAAAAGCCTTCAAAATCCTAGAATTCTAGTAAGTATGAAAGTACATCACAGACATTTTCAGAAAGTCTCGGAGAATCTTCCTTTTATGCACCTATTCTCGCAGAGCTTGTAGAATATGTCTTCCATCAAAACAAACTAGCAAAGTCAGAAAAAGGGAGAGAAGATCCAGGAAACCAAGGAACCAAGACCAAAAGAAAATACTGGAAATTCCCAGATTAAGAGTAAAGGGAGATTCTGAGACAAAGCTAAGAGCAGACCATAAGAACGATAGTCCAGATGGTAAATAGGAAGGACAGAAATTCCAAGAGAGACATCTCTGAAAGATGAAACACTATCTGGAGTGTTTGAACACAGAGAAAACACACTCACTACATTCACTTCTAGCAGAAAAATTAGCGACAAGTCATAGAGAGAGCTAAAGGGATTCCCAGGTGGCTCAGTGGTAAAGAACGCTCCTGCCAGTGCAGGAGATGTAGGAGACATGGGTTCAAACCCTGGGTCGGGAAGATCCCCTGGAGGAAATGGCAACCCACTCCAGTACTCTTGCCAGGAAAATCCCAAGGGCAGAGGAGCCTGCCAGGCTACAATCCATGGGATCGCAAAGACCTGGATACTACTCAGCAAGCACTCCAAAACAAGGAAAGTTGAAGTTATTTAGCTGAAAGAAGACAAAATCTAAGTAAGTAATCATGGATCAGCTGTTCTTCAGCTTTCTCTACACTTGTAAAGAACAGCTGAGCCATGATTACTTATTCATGTCAAAATTGTGACATAACTATAAAGAAAAGAGGAGGAAATAAATTGTGCAAATGTGAAAGGAAGAGAAAAAGAGTGAAATCATATTCCATAGTAGAGAGTCAATAAATCATATCCAAAATTGAAAACTCATAAGCAATAGGCATTTAGATATATTATCTTTAAAACATATATAAAGTCTTCCAAATAAGAAAAGTTACGAGACCTGGATGGGTGTAGGGCTCAAAGGTGGAGGTTGGAAGGGTGGAAGCAACAGGATATTGCTATATTTTGCTCTCTTGTGGAAATATTTAGCTTGTTAAGCATGATATATGCATATCTTCAATATAATTTTAAAATTAAATGAAAACGAAAAAGAATGAACTGTGTTAGGAAAGACTGAGAAAGTTATGATGATATTATAACACTTTAAGAAAAAGGCAATGTCCCCTGGAATAGGGTAGTGTCAATGGATAGTGAAAATATCACTTGGTCAAAACCTGGATCCACACAGTGTCAGTTAAGAATGAGGTATCCAGAAGTACTAAAACTCCCAAGTTTCTGGCTTGAGCAACTGAGATGGGAAATACTTAAGAAAGAGACAACAATTATCACTTTAACACAGTAGGTAAACAGTAAATGTTCTAAAGATACAAAGTACTTTTTTTAAACCTAGAATTTGCAATTTTCAAATTTGAGATTACTGAAGGAAAAGAAAATGACAGAAGCAAACCTACAGTAAAAAGGAATTTGAGTACTTTGTACTCAGCCTAGATATATGCTCATTTCACATTATCTTCCTGTATAGACACAAAATATTTAGTGGTAGATATTACATTAACATAAACATGACATATGATAACTATATTAAAAACAACAAACTGCTAGAAAACATGTTTGATCTTCCTAAATATCACAGTATATTTATACAACTGTATAAAGATGTCAAGGTTTAGGATAAAATTTCTAGGATTAAATCCATCAACTCTGAATTTGTTTTTAACCAATTAACAAATTTTCCAAATTTATATTAATGCTATAATCAAAGTGTCTCTATGAAATTGCTATTCAACTTATCTAGCCATTTGACAAGCCATTTTCCTGTCATAAGTAAGGCTATATTATAAATAAAGAATATCCTTGCACCTTTTCTGACGTTTCTGATCATTTCCTAAATATACAGTCCTAGAAGTGAAATCACTAGGTCAAAGAGTAGGAATCCTTTCTTTCAAGGTCTTGATACCTGTCAAACTGCCCTTCTAAAATACTGAATCATTTATACTAGCACTACTGTCAGTTTCACAAGCGTCTTATCAAAACTAGGTGTACTTAATTCTCTTTCTATGTATTATACCTTAATTTCCCCATCTGTAAGAGTAATTACAGTTGTTAAATAAGTTTGTGAAATAGAAAATTGGGGGGTGGAGAGAGGCAGCAGTGAGGGACCATAAACATCTTCCCTATCTCCTTTATGTGCATCTAGAACTTTCGACAGTAGCCAATACATCTATCCTTTTCTGTGTGATCTAATCTTCTAATCTAATCTTCTCTGTGCTTAAAAGTTCTTTCTTCCTTAGAACACAGGTCTTAACAGCAGCAATAAAAATAAAAGTTAACCCTAAGGTAGAGATCACTATGTGCCAGGCACTATTCTAAGTGCCTTATACATAGCAACTCATTTGATCCTATCTTTTATCATTACAATTTATTATGACAAGGAACACAAAGGTAGCAGTGGATTATAGCCTTATTTTTTACATTAAAAATTTTAAAATTCTTTTCTGATTCCTCAGACGCTAAGAGGTTTTGAAAAATCCATCCAATTTTTGGTGAATTGCAACATCACTAACTTAATGAAAAAATGCTTTTCCTCTTTAAGAAAACTGTTCGAAGCAGACCTGAAAGAAGGCAGGGGTTGAATGAAACTCCAGTCAAATTACTTGGGAGCAAATGGGTTAAAATTCCATTGGAGCGCTCCATCATATACATAAAAAACATGAAGAAATAAGGAAGTTCTTTAAGTTTTAAGATAGTACTTTCTGCTTCAGAAAACATTTCCCCTTGGAAACAATGTTACATTACTAGCTCATCTAACACAACATCAAACAGACAAGGATAGAGAACAACATAGTGGCTGCCAGGAATTATGGATGGAGGGGAGTAGGGGTGGGAATAGGATGGGTGTGACTATAAAGGGGAAGTACAGGTGACAGAGCTTTGTGGTGATGGAACAGTTGTGTATATTGATGGAGGTAGCAGTCAGATGATAAAACGCCACAGGACTATACAGACAGGTACTGTATAAACATCTATTTCCTGGTTTCAAAACTGTGAATCTAAAACTATCTTTGGGGACTTCCCTGGTGGCCCAGCGGTTAAGACTCCGTGTTTCCAGTGCAGGGGGCCCCGGATTCCATCCCCAGCTAGGGAACTAGATTCTGCATGCCTCAACTAAAACATGGTGCAGCTAAATACATTTTTTTTAAAAAGGAAAAGAAAAACAGTTCCCCATTCTTA
The DNA here is from genome assembly GCF_054371585.1 of Giraffa tippelskirchi. Classification (NCBI taxonomy): domain Eukaryota; kingdom Metazoa; phylum Chordata; class Mammalia; order Artiodactyla; family Giraffidae; genus Giraffa; species Giraffa tippelskirchi. The sequence continues at coordinate 20,008,166 of NC_137279.1, forward strand.
AAATAAAATTATCCTTGTAGTATTTTTTTGTAACTTCCTGTGAATCTCTAATTACCTCAAAATAAAAAGTTTATAAAACAACAACAAGAAAAACCCATATAATGGCTTATGAAGTAGACACCGCACTGAGACTCATTCAGAACCTTCCTCTTAAACCCTGACATGCATTTACGGTTAGCTGACCTTAAAGGAATCTGTCTTGCCCCATCTCTACCTCAACAGCCACTAAATATCTCTGTGGAAAAAAAATTCCTTTTTCCCTTTGTCTCTGTCTCTTTCTGTCTCAGACCCTAGAATCTTTCTCCAAGTGAGACTATACCATCTGAGAAATAAATTCTCCTACCAGCACCATCCTGTATTGACAGGTTATCTGCCAGGTCTCAAGTTACTCTATACTAAACCACTTCCCATGAACACCAAAAAGTTAAAGTAAACTTACTGACTCAAAAGATGTTTTTTTAGGGTTTGACTTATGAATAGGACTGATTCAAGCTGAGTACACTATGTAAATAAGCCTCCATTTTAGCAAAGGCTAAAGGAAACAGAGCAGCCTCGATGCTTAAAATCTGCTCAAATGGATTCAACTTGCAATTTTTAAAACAGGCAGTGAAGAGACAGCTTCTAACAGTAACTCACATATACAAAGGCAATTTCTTAATGGTCACTAAAAGTGTATCAGAGAGAATATTCATAGGTTCATTTTTAGCCATTAAACAGATTATTTTGAAAGCATGTGGGAAGGCAAACACCACAACTGATGACCACCTACCCTATGAAAGAATTACTGAATTTCACGGGAGTCACAGCTTCTCTTATGTCTTGTAGGTTTGTTCTGTAAAGTCAAATTCTTGGTCTAAATTTCATCTTGTAGGTTCCAACACTCTTAAAAGGACTGCTCTAAGGGTGATGTTGTAGGGATACCTATAGATAGAAGAAGAGAAAAGGCCAATATAGACCAGCTGTAGACAGAGACTGAGGGAAAGAAAGAAAAAGCGATGGAATATGTAAAAGACTGCAAGGGTGGGGGTCCTCACAATGAGAAAATCACTACTGCTGAGGTAGGTATTCCTAGGCTCAAAACCTGGAAGATCTGGAGGGATCTGGTATATCCAGTATATCCATTCAGCCTATATGGCTGTTTAGAAAGAAGTCGCAGCCTCAAATGAAGCACTCACTGCAACTCCTATGCTTCTGATCCACAGAACAAGCTCTGAAACTATATAATTCTAATGTAATATGTTAAATCAAAAATATCACTTCACTTTTCTAATGTACTCACATACTCTACTCCCCCAACCTCCCTCCTTCCAATACCTTAACGCTGCTCCTTACAGTGAGGTCAGAGATTAAGGCAGGAGCTATCTTCTGCTACCACTGATGGTGTGATACACCTACTCTTCTAGTCAACAGCTTTCTTCTTCACTTTCCCAAGTTCCTTAAGTCTGACCTTACTATATATTAAGAAAATTTTCAGTGAGAAACAGCAATAAGAACTGACAAAGCAGCTAACCTTACTTCCAACGAAATATGAGAAGAAAAGTAATATGTCTTCTTTGCTTTCTTCAAACCTCCCACTATATTTATGGATTTTTATATTTTAAGCCTAATGAAAATGATACTTTTCATTAAAACAAGGACAGAATTATGATATTCCTGATGTTGGAATTTTGGATGTTGCCAAGACAACAGCCTCTTTGCATACGAAAGAAATTTTGCATAGAGAAAGCTCTTACATACCAACTGCAAGTTCTTCAGAAATGTTTTAATAAGATTCAGAATGACCTATATGTACTATCCCTCATTTAACCAGAATTCTTCCTCAATCTCTAGTATATTCCAGTTATACAGGAAGGGTTTATCTATCCTTTGTACTTACTGTTTATTGATATAATCTAAATGACTTATTATATTGACCTACGTCCCATCACTTCATGGCAAATAGATGGGGGAACAGTGGAAACAGTGGCTGACTTTATTTTTTGGGGCTCCAAAATCACTGCAGATGGTGACTGCAGCCATGAAATTAAAAGACGCTTACTCCTTGGAAGGAAAGTTATGACCAACCTAAACAGCATATTAAAAAGCAGAGACATTACTTTGTCAACAAAGGTCCGTCTAGTCAAAGCTATGGTTTTTCCAGTAGTCATGTATGGATGTGAGAGTTGGACTATAGAGAAAGCTGAGCGCCAAAGAACTGATGCTTTTGAACTGTGGAGTTGGAGAAGACTCTTGAGAGTCCCTTGGACTGCAAGGAGATCCAACCAGTCCATCCTAAAGGAGATCAGTCCTGGGAGTTCATTGGAAGGACTGATGTTGAAGCTGAAACTCCAATACTTTGGCCACCTGATGCGAAGAGCTGACTCATTTGAAAAGACCCTGATGCTGGGAAAGATTGAGGGCAGGAGAAGGGGACGACAGAGGAAGAGATGGTTGGATGGCATCACCAACTCAACGGACATGGGTTTGTGTAGACTCCGGGAGTTGATGGACAGGGAGGCCTGGCGTGCTGCGGTTCATGGGGTCTCAAAGAGTTGGACACAACTTGAGTGACTGAACTGAACTGAACAGAATAAACAATAAAGCACAGAACTTTCTTCTTTGAATGTAGTACATGTCAGAGGACTTTTAGTCAGATCCTGTCACTTCATAAATATTTGGGAACCTCTAAGAGAAGTAAACGTTATCCAATGTAATGACTACAGTGCAGATTTCAAGCACAGTTGCTAATGGAGAGAAAACCTGATTGCAAGAGAGCTTTCTGTCATAATTCATCCTCTGCTGAGTAATGTAATACTCATTTTGAGGAGAAATCCCATCAGTGTAGTGAATGTGGCAATGCCTTCAGAAGAAATACAAGTTTTATAGAGCATCCGAGAATTCATAATAGGAAAAAACCACAAAAATCCTATTAATAAACATGGAAAATTCCTCAGAATACAGTCACTGCTTCCTTAACATGAGAGAACTCACACTGGAGAGAAGCCCTGTAAATGTGTAAGAGCCTTCTACAGGAAAAAAAAAACCTTCATGATCAGAAGAGAAACCATACTGGGGCAACCTTTGTATATAAGAAATGTGCGAAAACTTTAACAAGAGTTGAGCCTCAACTAAATACCAGAAAATTCATTCTAGAAATTAATGAGTGTTTACCTTATGGTAAACTTTTGCCCTTACTGAACACTGAAGAATTCACACTAAGGAAGAAAATGTTGTGGATTATGGGCAGAGAGGGAAAAAAAAATGCTTCCATAGAACAAGTGTTACTTGATAAAAGTTACATTCTTGGACTGGGTAACAGACTTTTGTGAAAATAACTAAACATGGTAAACAATGGGAGATGATATGCTTGCAGGCTGCACCGTGTAAAGCCTTGGAATGGTCACTCAAATCCAAATATCGAATAAGTATTATTCAATCAGTATAGACACACCAGCAGACAAGTTTCTGCCTTGGTGGAATTTATGTTCCAGTGAGAACCGCCCCCCCCACTCCTAATCTCTAAAAACTTGACTTCTGACCACCCCCAACACTTCTACAGTTTTGGTCAAAATCCTATTTATTACTGATTGAAGCTACACTTAACTGAAGCTCTTACTCTGAAGTCACCACCCAAACTTATTCTACTTTAAGGAATCCTCAAAGGCCTAAAGAGTATTTTAAAGGTCAAATAGTCCCAAATTCCTTGTTTCACTCATTAAAATTTTTTAACAAAGCCTAACGACATGAAATAGGTTATATTAGCGGCACATTCTATAGATGGCAAAACTGAAACAAAATCGCAAGTCTTCTGGCTCATGGCTTTTATGTTTTGCTACTAAATTATTTTTTGGAATTCAAAGGGCTTTAAAATAAATTTTAAAATAAGTGAAATTAAGTAATTGAGAATATTCTGAGCACCCACAGAGAGCTGTGAATGTTGGACCCATTAAAAAAAGAGAAAGCAAAATACCTGGCAATTTACCTCCCAAAGTGAAAGTCACTCAGTTGTGTTAGACTCTTTGCGACCCCATGGACTATACAGTCCGTGGAATTCTCCAGGCCAGAATACTGGAGTGGGTAGCCTTTCCAGGGGATCTTCCTAACCCAGGGATCGAACTGGGGTCTCCTGCATTACAGGCAGATTCTTAACCAACTGAGCTATCAGGGAAGCCCATTTACCCCCCAAACTGGTCTAATTTAAAGAATAACAAGAACAAAAAGACAGTGAGCAATTCTGGTAGTTAAGAATTTTAAGTATGTATTAACAGAACAGATGACAGAACTACCAGCTTTTTTCCTTCCGTGTAATCATGTAACTACAGTGTCAGCAACCATATATCATTGTGTCTCCCTCCCATTTCTATCACTAAGGAATGGCTACTTATAAGGAGGAAGGGGAGAAGAACGAAAAGCCGGGTTTTGTGTGAGAGGAATCACCATTCACAGTTCAGTTCAGTTCAGTTCAGTCGCTCAGTCGTGTCTGACTCTTTGCTACCCCATGAATTGCAGCACGCCAGGCCTCCCTGTCCATCACAAACTCTCGGAGTTTACCCAAACCCATGTCCATCGAGTTACTCATGCCATCCAACCATCTCATCCTCTGTCGTCCCCTTCTCCTCCTGCCCGCAATGCTTCCCAGCATTAGGGTCTTTTCCAATGAGTCAACTCTTCGCATGAGGTGGCCAAAGTACTGGAGTTTCAGCTTCAACATCAGTCCTTCCAATGAACACCCAGGACTGATCTCCTTTAGGATGGACTGGTTGGATCTCCTCGTAGTCCAAGGGACTCTTAAGAGTCTTCTCCAACACCACAGTTCAAAAGCATCAATTCTCCGGCACTAAGCTTTCTTCACCGTCCAACTATCACATCCATACATGACCACCGGAAAAACCATAGCCTTGACTAGACGGACCTTTGTTGGCAATGTAATGTCTCTGCTTTTAAATATGCTATCTAGGTTGGTCATAACCTACCTTCCAAGGAGTAAGCATCTTTTAATTTCATGGCTGCAATCACCATCAGCAGTGATTTTGGAGCCCAAAAAAATAAAGTCTGACACTGTTTCCACTGTTTCCCCATCTATTTCCCATGAAGTGATGGGACCAGATGCCATGATCTTAGTTTTCTGAACGTTGAGCTTTAAGCCAACTTTTTCACTCTCCTCTTTCACTTTCATCAAGAGGCTCTTTAGTTCTTCTTCACTTTCTGCCATAAGGGTGGTGTCATCTGCATATCTGAGGTTATTGATATTTCTCCCAGCAATCTTGATTCCAGCTTGTGTTTCTTCCAGCCCAGCGTTTCTCATGATGTACTCTGCATGTAAGTTAAATAAGCGGGGTGACAACATACAGCCTTGACGTACTCCTTTTCCTATTTGGAACCAGTCTGTTGTTCCATGTCCAGTTCTAACTGTTGCTTCCTGACCTGAATACAGGTTTCTCAGGAGACAGATCAGATGGTCTGGTATTCCCATCTTTTTCATAATTTTCCACAGTTTATTGTGATCCACACAGTCAAAGGCTTTGGTGTAGTCAATAAAGCAGAAATAGATGTTTTTCTGGAACTCTCTTGCTTTTTCGATGATCCATCGGATGTTGGCAATTTGATCTCTGGTTCCTCTGCCTTTTCTAAAACCAGCTTGAACATCTGGAAGTTCACGGTTCACATATTGCTGAAGCCTGGCTTGGAGAATTTTGAGCATTACTTTACTAGCATGTGAGGAGCTAGCCCGGGCCGGAGGCCAGGGGCAGCGGCTGAGAGAAGCTAGCCCTGGCCGGAGGCTGGGGGCAGTGGCAGAGAGGAGCTAGCTCTGGCTGGAAGCCAGGGGCGGTGGCAGAGAGGAGCTAGCCCGGGCTGGGGGCAGCAGCCGAGAGGAGCTAGCCGGGGCCAGAGGCCAGGGGTGGCGGCCAAGAGGAGTTTCCCCAGTTCCAAGGAGCAGCGGCTATGTGGACACAGGAGGGCCGAGAGGAGTTACTCCACATTCAAGGTCAGGAGGGGCCGTCGTGAGTAGATATCCCTTGTCCAAGGTAAGGAGCAACGGCTGCACTTTGCTGGAGCAGCCGTGAAGAGATACCCCACGTCCAAGGTAAGAGAAACCCAAGTAAGACCGTAGGTGTTGAAAGAGGGCATCAGAGGGCAGACACACTGAAACTATAATCACAGAAAACTAGCTAATCTGATCACACGGACCACAGCTTTGTCTATCTCAATGAAACTAAGCCATGCCGTGTGGGGCCACCCAAGATGGATGGGTCATGGTGGAGAGGTCTGACAGAATGTGGTCCACTGGAGAAGGGCATGGCAAACCACTTCAGTATTTTTGCCTTGAGAACCCCATGAACAGTATGAAAAGGGGAAAAGATAGGACATTGGAAGATGAACTCCCCAGGTTGGTAGGTGCCCAATATGCTACTGGAGATCAGTGGAGAAATAACTCCAGAAAGAATGATGGGATGGAGCCAAAGCAAAAACTATACCCAGCTGTGGATGTGACTGGTGATAGAAGCAAAGTCCGATGCTGTAAAGAGCAATATTGCATAGGAACCTGGAAGGTTAGGTCCATGAATCAAGGCAAATTGGAAGTGGTCAAACAGGAGATGGCAAGAGTGAACGTTGACATTCTAGGAATCAGCAAACTAAGATGGACTGGAATGGGTGAATTTAACTCAGATGACCATTATATCTACTACTGTGGGCAAGAATCCCTTAGAAGAAATGGAGTAGACGTCATGGTCAACAAAAGAGTCCAAAATGCAGTACTTGGAAGCAATCTCAAAAATGACAGAATGATCTCTGTTCGTTTCCAAGGCAAACCATTCAGTATCATGGTAATCCAAGTCTATGCCCCAACCAGTAATGCTGAAGAAGCTGAACTTGAATGGTTCTATGAAGATCTACAAGACCTTTTAGAATTAACACCCAAAAAAGATGTCCTTTTCATTACAGGGGACTGGAATGCAAAAGTAGGAAGTCAAGAAACACCTGGCGTAACAGGCAAATTTGCCCTTGGAGTACAGAATGAAGCAGGGCAAAGGCTAACAGAGTTTTGCCAAGAGAACGCACTGGTCATAGCAAACACCCTCTTCCAACAACACAAGAGAAGACTCTACACAAGGACATCACCAGATGGTCAACATCGAAATCAGACTGATTATATTCTTTGCAGCCAAAGATGGAGAAGCTCTATACAGTCAGCAAAAACAAGACTGGGAGCAGACTGTGGCTCAGATCATGAACTCCTTATTGCCAAATTCAGACTTAAATTGAAGAAAATAGGGAAAACCACTAGACCATTCAGGTATGACCTAAATCAAATCCCTTATGATTATACAGTGGAAGTGACAAATAGATTTAAGGGACTAGATATGATAGACAAGAGTGCCTGATGAACTATGGACAGAGGTTCGTGACATTGTACAGGAGACAGGGATCAAGACCATCCCCAAGAAAAAGAAATGCAAAGAAGCAAAATGACTGTCTGAGGAGGTCTTACAAAAAGAAGATAAGCGAAAAGCAAAGGAGAAAAGGAAAGATAAACCCATTTGAATGCAGAGTTCCAAAGAATAGCAAAGAAATGCAAAAAGCAAAATGGCTGTCTGAGGAGGCCTTACAAATAGCTGAGGAGAGAAGAGAAGCGAAAAGCAAAGGAGAAAAGGAAAGATAGTCCCATCTGAATGCAGAGTTCCAAAGAATAGCAAGGAGAGATAAGAAAGCCTTCCTCAGTGATCAATGCAAAGAAATAGAGGAAAACAACAGATTGGGAAAGACTAGAGATCTCTTCAAGAAAATTAGAGATACCAAGGGAACATTTCATGCAAAGATGGGCTCGATAAAGGACAGAAATGGTATGGACCTGACAGAAGCAGAAGATATTAAGAAGAGGTGGCAAGAATACACAGAAGAACTGTACAAAAAAGATCTTCACGACCCAGATAATCACGATGGTGTGATCACTCACCTAGAGCCAGACATCCTGGAATGTGAAGTCAAGTGGGCCTTAGAAAGCATCACTACGAACAAAGCTAGTGGAGGTGATGGAATTCCAGTTGAGCTATTTCAAATCCTCAAAGATGATGCTGTGAAAGTGCTGCACTTGATATGCCAGCAAATCTGGAAAACTCAGCAGTGGCCACAGGACCCGGAAAGGTCAGTTTTCATTCCAATCCCAAAGAAAGGCAATGCCAAAGAATGCTCACCATTCACAGAAGCTTCCAAATTTATGCTGCTTTGGCCAGGGGGCAAATGAAGATTCTTAGGATTTCTGCAGCACTAGTTATAGGAACATCAGGACATGGGAATTCTGTAGCACTAGCTACAGGGACGTCAGGGCAGTGTCCATATAAAGGAGGATCCACCAGTAAATACAGGTAACAGACTGAGATGAAACCTGTCTCAGGTCTAACAAACATGTACAGGCACTAGGGAAGGTTCATACTCTCTGAGCCAATGAGCTACAGCCCTGTAATAATACTGTGCTCTTTTAATAAATTTCCTTCAGTGCTGACAGGCAAGCACAGGGAAGCAGAAGGGGAGAAAAGTTATTTACAAAGTAAAATCAACTGGAGATACTCAAGAACAGAGGACAGAGGACAGAGAGAGAAGAGAAAAGAATGACTCCCAGGTTTCTGACTGGTACTAAAAATGGGATAGAGGGTGCAAACCACTCAGACAGACAATTTTAAAACCAGAGCAAACATTGTTTCTGTGTAATTCTATTAAGTACTTTGTAAAATTACTGAACTTTCCTTTACCATTAAATTCTTTTCATTGGTAAACATGTTTTTCTCCCATTATAAAACAAAAAACAAAGTGGCAAAATCTGTTCTTTTGTTTTCCTTCACTTTCAAGCCATTTCAAGTGTGACACAAGGTTGGAGAAAAACCAGACTGAGCATTAAGTTTGACTCACATCTGCTTACTTAAAGACCAGATTTCTTCAGCCAGTGTTTTACTGATGACTAAGGATAGTCTCTATATAATAAAAAATAATTTTTGACATCTCAAACATAAGGCCAATAGTTTCCAGAGGGAAACAAAAAGCTTCAAGTTTTTCTTTTTTTCCTGAGCAACTCTGAGGGAGACAGTGCAACAGACAGGCAGATAAACAGCTTTATTCTGAGAAAACAACTGGACTTTCTTTCTACAACTCAAGAACAAGTTTAGGGACAAAAGTTTAAATAAATTCTGCATGATATGAAAGACTTGGGAATATAGAATTCCACAAGCTGGTAAGAATGGCAGTGATCTACATAGGGAACGGAATTAACGGGAAATATGTAAGTTGCAAGTAACTCAGAAATTGTCTCATTTTCAGATAACTGAGACCTGTGTGGTTCAATCACCAACTTGCAAATCAAATCACTAAACCACATAGCTGGATTCAGAATCTACATTCTTCAAAGCTCAAATTTAGAACATTTTATTTCAGAAAATGTGAATAAATCATCACCTGAAATAAAGTTACATGTGGATATATACAGAGAATACTAAATTTTGACTAAAACAGTTTTAGTGTAACTTAACTAACAATCTTTTAAATAGTTTCATATATATCTAGTTTTTAAAGCTTTATATAAAATTATAGAGACTTGAACATTGGTATAATGGACAGAAACATGAAGATAAATTTATTTGGTTCAGTGATAACCACTGTTTTTTCATATCTGAGGTTAAATCTGGATTTAACAAAAATAATTCATTTGGTCATCAAGTTAATATTCTGACTACATAGTAAGAGAGATTTCATTTTATGCTAATAAATGAGACTAATACATTAGACTGGACAACAGCATGACTTAAAAAATCTTTTGTTAAAAGTTATCAATAGCAAGAGTTTTACATAATAAACAAATAATATCTGTACAAACAATATGGAAAACAATTTGGCAGTATTTAATAAACATAAGGATATTAATGTGCTACAACTCAGTAATGCACTAGAGTATAAACATGGATGCTAGTCAACAATGTTGGACATAAGTAGACAAAAAAGAAAATCACAGGATACCATACATAAAAAATCTGAAACCTGCAAAAGCAAATATTGCTAAGGGAGAACATACACTTATAGAAAATCGATAACTAAATGCACAGGAATGATACAGATCAATACTGGATAGTGGTTCCTCTGGTGGGAGGAGGGAAGACAGGTGAATATGGAAGGACACAGAGTGGCTTCAACGGTACTGGGCTAGGTAGGTACACAGAGTTTCATCTTTTTACACTTTACATCTTATTACATGTCTTAAATATCCCAGGATAAATCAGAAGACGTTTTTCTGCCAGGTGACAAAGTCCTGTTGATGCTGCCAGAGTTAACGTAATCTTGAAGATATATGAGATGGATACATGACAAGAATATTTTGGTGCTACATTGCTTCTTCCCAGAGTTACTGCTCCAATTTTGTAATAAAAAAAAAAAAAATTCTCTTGTTGGACAAACACTTACTAAACACTGTTCATTTTCTCATTCTAAATATTGAGTTCCCACTACATGCCAGATAAAATAGTAAAAGTATCTGTCCTTAGTGTCCTCATGTAGCTTAAAACCTAGTGGAAGTAGCAAGCAATAAACATATAAGCCCCAGGATTAACATCACTTTACACCTGATCACTCCTTCCTTCTTAAAAATATGTCCTTCACTTGCTTCACTGAATTTCACACTATCCTAGGTTTCCTCCTAAATCGCCAGGTGCTGCGTCTCAATTTCTTTTGCTAGCTCCTCCTCAACACTAAATAGGTCACTTCTTTTCTCCAAGTATATTCACTCTTGGTAATCTCACTCATGCTTTAAATATCTCTACACTGACAACTCCCAAACTTACATTTCCAGTTTGAATTGGGGGTGGGGGGGGATATATATATATATATATATATATATATATATATATATATAAAATACAGTATATATTACCTAACTCAGCATTCTCCTTGGCTGTCCAACACACATGTAAAACTAAACATGTCCAAAGCCAAACTCAAGCTCTTCCTTCAAAATCTGCTCCTCTGGCCTTTCTCCACAGACTACACTGCATATTCTGTTCTCTATAAATGGCAGTCCAGGGAGCTATGAACACAATACTAACCATTTTCTATCTCAAAGGCTATGAAGTAAATGTTTCGGGTGTCAGGCCAAAAATCTTGCCATCATCCTTGACTCCTCTTTAACATACAGTGCCTGACAACTTCTCACTACCTCCTCCTTTCACACCCTGACCCAAGTCACCTTCGTCGCTCGCCTGGTCTCCTTGATTCAGTTCTTGGTACCTGCCCCTACCCACCATGTTGCTTCCCCACACACCCTGGTCAGTAGTCAGGAAGCTACTTAAAACCCAAATCAGAAAATGTCACTCATTTCCTCAAAATCCGTCCATAGCTTACGATCTTTTTCAGAGAAATGGTTCTCCAGGTCCCATGCCATCTGGCCCTCTCTACCCATCTCACCTTCTACTAGACTCCCACACTCACTCACTGAGCTCAATGGCCTTTGCCCTGGGCTTCACACCTCACTCCAGTAATCTTTTCTCTTATGTGAGCATAATAAATAGTTTACAGTGGGTAGATGCATAATAAATGTTAGTCTAATTCTGTTTAAAAAATGCCTTCCTTGATTTTTTCTTGTCTCTAGGATACAACACACAGTCTTATTATAAAGTCATAAAATAAAGGTATAAGGAAAAGTATTCAGGGCCATTGTTGACTTGTATATACTACACCAAATACACTGTATTTTGTTCCCAAAAGAACTAAGAAAGAAACTTACAGCACTATGTATCGGCACTGTTCTGTCTGCCTGGACCACTCTTCCCCTCAAACAGCTGCATGGCTTGCTCTCTCATCTCAGTCAGGTCTTTCTCAGATGGCACCTTTGCACTGAAGCCTTTCTGATCACCCTATGCAAAATCACAGCTCTCATGGCCCTCACGCCCTGTCCTCTTCTGGCTGGCTGATACTTTCCATGACACACTACTAGCTCACTTTACTCAAATGTAAGATGCACAAGGGCAGGAATTTTGGTTTCTTCAGTGCTATAAACCAGCATCTGACATAGAACAGCCATTCAGTAAATACTTATTGAACCACAACCCATAAATGTAAAATTGCAACTGACAAATCCAGTGAAGTAGTAGGAAGTGCTGCGAGAGCCTGTAGGAAGAGAAAAAAGCTCAGCTGAGAAAGTCAACCTTGACTTGAGAAGTGAAGGATGAATAGGAGTTAACTAGGATGCACACAGGCTCAGCGGTGAGAGGGGCTAAAAGGCCACTGCAGCTAGACCAGAAAGAGGTGGAAAAGGTGCAAGATGAAGTTGAAGTAGGTAGGAAGAGGCAAAACTTTGAAGAGATTTGTAGACAATATTGGGATAGTTTGTCTTTATCCTCAGAGTGACAGGAAGCCACTGAAGCATTCTAAACAGAGGAATCATGAAAGCAGATTTACATGTTGAAAGATGACCTTGGCTACTGGGTAGAGAAAGTTTAGAAGGGTCAGGGTGAATGTGGACAGATCAGGAAAGAGGGCACTCCAACAATTCAGCTGAGTTACCATGGGGTCTTTGATTAAGGTGTTGAGAGTAGAGACAGAATGGATAAATATGAGAGCTAGGTTAAAAAAAAAATCAACACGATCAGTGTTAAATTAGACCAGGAAGTGGGGTCAAGGGAATTTTTAAGGTTCACTTCTATGAAGTTCACAAAGCACAGTTAGATGTTCCAGGGAAATAAAAAATTCCCATTGACTTGAAGCTCATGTCCATACGCAGTCACTGCTAGACCTTCAGTATTCAACCCCTTGCCACATACGGCTATGGAGCACCTGCAATGTGGCAAGATGTCCTGTAATTGTACAAAATACACTGAATCTCAAAGTCTTAGCACAGAAAAAAGAGAGTAAAACATCTCAATAATTTTTATACTGATTACAGGTTGAAGTGATACTATTTTGGATGCTGCGAGTTAAATACAATTATTAAATTAATTTTACTTGTTTCTTTTCACTTTGTAGAAAATGTAAAGTTACATAAATGGTTCACATATTTCTACTGGATGGCATTAATCTTGTATGAAACTTCTAGAAATATAGTAATTGCAGTTTATTCAAAAGGAAAAAAAAATGTCTAAACAGAAGAGGTGGCGCTAGTGGTAAAGAACCCACCTGCCAATGCAGGAGACATAAAAGATGCGGGTTCAATCCCTGGGTTGGGAAGACTCCTTGGAGGAGGGCACGGCAACCCACTCCAGTATCCTTGCCTGGAGAATCCCATGGACAGAGGAGCCTGGCAGGTGACCGTCCATAAGGTTGCAAATAGTTACACATGACTAAAGTGCCTGAGCACGCATGAAAAGAGAAGATGACTGAACTTTAGGGCAAAACATTGTACTTTTTATGAAGAATTTAGTTTGTTTTGTTCAAGGATATGAGGAAATGAGTATTTCAGTTACTATCATTTAAATATAAAAGCCATTTTCCTGTTTGTGCCTTATTTATAGACTAGATTGTTCTGCTTCCTCTGTTGCTAAACTAATGGTTTCAGAGTGCCCTCCAAGGTATGGGGAGAAAGGGAAAAAAACATAAGGTTTTTATAACATAACACCTTAAAAACATAAGGTGGATATAACAAAGACTCAGAGATCATTTAGGCCCATGCTTTCATTTTATAAGTGACAAACTTGAGATACTCAGACATTAAGTAACTTGAAAAACATAGGACTGTCTATGCCACTGAAGATACAGATATTTTCTCTAACATCTATGTTATAGTGGACTTGAAAATATTATAACAAATACACTATATTTTGTTCTGAAAGAACTAAAAATATATCTGTCTTAAGGTACTGAATATATCAGTATTATCAATGACTTAGTTTGGGGATACAAAGTCATATGTATATTCTTACCTGATAAGAGTGGAAAAACATCAATTTTTAGAGTCTGAAAATCAGTTCCAATACTAAGCTGTAATCAGGGACAACTGCCATTCTGTTTCCTCATCAGTAAAATAGATACTAACATATTCAGGTTGTGATAACGACGGGAACATACATACACACACAGTGTAATAAATGGCTAGACACATAATCGTCTCCTTAATAAAAGCAAAAAGTGCTTTCCTTCTCTCTCTCTCTTCCAAAGTGTCAACACACAGTCATATTATAAAGTCATAAAATTAAGGTACAAGGGAAAAGATTACTGAAGTGAGTTGTGAAACCCAGTAGCTTACTCTCATTATCCTATTAAAAAGATTCAAAGCCTCAGGTAAATCATCCAACCTTCCTAAGTTTAAGCCCCCTTCAGTAAAGTGATGAAGCCAAATCAACCAAAATGACTCAGTCTCATCTAGGACCAACAGTGTATAGCTATGAATGCCATGAGTTTCCAAAGCCTGAATAATGTCAAAAGCTTTAAACACTTAAAAATTAATATAAAGTGTAATTTTTCATTTCTAAAACTTCTCAATTTGAGATACTATAATTCACCATTTTGCACATTTTAAAGGGAAGTTCTTAAAACTACTCACATCCGGTTGAATGGCTTTAAATACTGGAACATCCATTAGTGTTATCTGACCCTGAAATAAAAAGTAAAAAAATTTTACAATTTCTTCTTTGGCATGCCATAATATGACATATATTTGAAATTAAAATTACAGTCTGTACTAAAATACAGAGTACTCAAATCTTTACTAGAAAAAAGTCCCAATTTTATAAGGGCTTAAAAAAATGAAAATTTAGTCCTTACACCATTAAATACAATTATTTCTACTTGTCTCATGCCTTTTATATTTTCCTGTGAGACAAGTGAGGTAAAGCTACAAAATAAACAAAAATAATTTTAAAAGTTTGAACATGGTCATACACTGCTTGTGTTAGTTGTTCAGTTGTGCCTGACTCTTTTCAACCCTATGGACTGTAGCCCGCCAGGCTCCTCTTTCCGTGGGATTTCCCAGGCAAAAATACTGGAGTGGCTTGCCATTTCCTTCTCCAGGGGATCTTCCTGACCCAGGGATTGAACCTGGGTCTTCTGCATTGCAGGCGGATTCTTGACCATCTAAGCCACCAGGGAAGCCCATATACATACACTAAATCAAAATAAAAAAGAAAAATTGGATCTACTGGTTTATAAAGCAGTGGCATTGCTATGACTATTAAATCATATCTACTCAAACAGGCATATAAAACGTGATAATAACACAAGGGTATTTTTCCCAATTTATAAAAAGTAACTGACTCTACACCAGTGGCAACTCATATTGAAGGTCTTCACATGATTATGGACCTCTCTTTCTTGTGGCTACAGATATAAAACAAAACCTAGCAATATATTAAAGTTTATTCCTGGAATGGAAGAGCAGTTCAAAATCAGGAAACCAGTATATTCTGCTAACAAGCTAAAGGAAAAAAGATAACATAAATAAATGAACACTTGTCAGTTAAGAATTAAGTTTTTCTAGGTATCCTTCATGACAATGCAATAATGCCTTCAACTTTTTCTCATTTACGAAAAAGTAAAAGTACTTCTTTCCTACCTATGCCAATCAATAAAGTACATTTAGCTTGGGGAGGAGGTATAGGTAGAGACAAAACCAACTGTCATAAAGGTAAATACTTACTATTACTTACCAAGTTGATAGTGTAACCTACAAAGCTCCTCTAAAAATATCATTGGATTTTTTTTTTCACCTTCTCCATTTCATTCCTCTGCTTGCTCCATCATTGTGCTACTCTCCCCATTTATTCCCACATCCAGTTTGTTTCTTTTTTTTTTTAACATCTCCTCTGCTGGGCCTACAAATTCTAATTGAATAGTACCAATATGTAAATTATGTGCAAAAACTGGAGAACAAGAGGTGGAAGACTTACCGCATATTCTTCTGGTGTAACCTTAAGGACATCAAATACCACAGCATCAAAACTTTTCTTCAATTCAGAACCTTTGTCACTTAATGATTCAGAACTGCTACTTTTCTGTTAAATTAAAAAAAAAATGCAGCCATTGAAAAACTGTCTTGCAGTCAGTATCAAGGAAACTAGACTGGTCCTAAAACTAAGCTAAGAATACTGAGTTAACAAATTCTGTAGTAAAGTTAGTTGGAACAGACTGCTTAGTTGGAAGAGCACTGGGAAAAGGGTCAGGCAATGTAAAATTTAACCTGTCAGTCAGTTCAGTCGCTCAGTCACGTCTGACTCTTTGCCACCCCATGGACCGCAGCATGCCAGGATTCCCTCAACTCTCAGAGCTTATTCAAACTCATGCCCATTGAGTCGGTGATGCCATCCAACCATCTCATCCTCTGTCGTCCCCTTCTCCTCTTGCCTTCAATCTTTCGCAGCATCAGGGTCTTTTCAAATGAGTCAGTTCCTAAATTTAACCTCAACTTTAGATTTTTAGGTGTGCAAGTAAGTCATTTTCCTGTCAGTTTTCCTCACCGCGACCTCCTATCATTTCCAACAGAAATGAAAGATTTTAATAAGCTCAATGATTTTCAAATGAGATAAAAAAAAAAGGGGGGGATACATTCATTCATAATTTTTAACACTAATGTTTATTAAGAAAAAGATAAATTATTTTCCTAACATAAATCACAGGAAAACATTTAAAATTTATTAACTAAATAACCCAGTCTTATCTGTCAAGTGACTGTCTGTGATGATACAATTGATAACTGCCCTTCCTATTACAGTACAAATTTAAGTGTTTTCTACTTTAAGGTTACTGTTTAATTTTGAATTTGTTGTTGCTATATGTAGAACAAAAGGTGGCTTTTGGCTCTGAAAATCTTATTTCTGTTAAATTTCCACTTCATCTATACTACAAAATAAAGAAGCATTTTGCAAATCATTGACTGAAATCAGAGTAAAAGCACTGTAAGAACATTCAGATCATGTTCTGTTAAACGGTGGTAGAATATGAAGCTACGGTCAATGACACAAAAAATTAACCAAAGTATCAATAACAGAGGTATAATATGTGTGTCAACCTAACAGCTATTATACATTAGTTTTGAGCACTTGTCATTATGCTTCATTTTTACTTTTCCCTTCCCTTTCAGGAGCAACTAAATATCAAAATCATTACAAAGGAAGGGATCTGTCATTAATTTTGGAAAATTCTGCACCATTAATTACTTCAAATATTTCTTCTGCTCCTTTCTCTTTCTCCTCCTCTGTTAGTTCCATTATGTGTACACTACACCTTTTGTCAATGGCCCCACCATTCTTGAATATTGAGTTCCATTTTCCTCGTTCTATTTTTCTCATTGCACTTCAGCTTGGGAAGATTCCACTGACATGTCTTCAGGTTCACCGATTCTTTCCTTAGGTGTCTGCTGGTCATCAGTCTACTGGTGAGCCAATCAAAGTCATTCTTCATTTCTGGTACAATGTTTTTGATTTCTAGCTTTTCATTTTGATTCCAAGTTTCAATATTCCTTATATTACCCATCTATTCTTGCCTGTTGTCCATTTTTTTTTCCATTAGAGCTCTTAACATTATTAATCATGGTTATTTTCATCCCCAGCCTGTTATTTCCAAAATCTCTTGCCATATTTGAGCCTCTTACTGCATTGCTTGCTTTGCCTCTTCAATCTAAGCTTTTCTGGTTACCTTTCAGCATGTCTTAAAATTTGTTGAAAGTCAGATGTGACTTAGTGGGTAACAGAAACTGAGGTAAATAGGCCTTTAGTGTAAGAGTTTATGTTTATCTAGATAGGAGTTATGTTGTTTATTATTTGCTGTGGCCAGAGGTGTCTTCACTTTCCTGTAGCGTTCTTGTTTTTGTCTCTGGGTTTCCCTACAAACTCCTTAGAGAAGAGTATGTGCCTTGAAGTTCTTTAGGCTGTGATCCTTTATTATCATACAGGAACCCTGTTGATGTGGTGGTAAGGTGTGGGAAGTAGGAAGAGGGGACATGTTCCACGGTCCTATGGTCTGTTACTTTGGTGAGCCTGTGCCCTTGGGCTGTGACCTTAGGTGATTCTCAGTACCCCAGATTCCCCTTAGAAAGTAAGACAAGAAGGCTGGAGGGCTCGGAGTTGGGTATTTCTCTTTCCCCAGGTGGGTTAGGATCTGGTAAAGTTTCCCCTGAGGACAGGTGGAGAAAAGAACATGCTTGGCATATTTGAGAATGATTACTTCCCTCTAGTATATTTCAAAATGGTTACTTTCCCCTCCTCCTGCTGGAAGCATGAGGGATTTTTCTATGATCCTCACTATGAAAACTTGGTGGGGCTCCTAGAGGTAAAATTCACAAAAGTGGAGTGGGAGGCCTAAAACTAAGCCCCCAGTATATCTTAACTCTCAAGCTAGTCCACACAGAACCTCTAGCAGCTTGTCAACTACAGTAAATTTTCCTACCCTTTCCTGACTCCAGTGATTTCTGCTCTTGGTAAACAGTGATTCTCTGTATTTGCTTCTCTCTCCAGTATTCAGGGCATCACTTGTCAATTTGCTCTGTGATATCAGTTTTCCAATAGAGCAGGTTTTCAGTCTGTTCAGCTTTTTTCAAGCTGTGAGGACAGGAGTCATGAATTCCAAGCTCTTTATGTGTCTGAGCAGAAACCCAAAGTCTCATAAATGGATTTCATATATTTATGTTATTCCATGTGTTTGATCTCTGTAACTATGACTAGCTTACAGTATGCCAACAATGTTATTTTATATTCCAAGACTAACAGAAATTTATTCATGTCAATAATTCAAATAGATATCAGTTAAACACTATATACTAATCCAGTAACTACCAAATAATAAATATATTCTGCCAGGTAAATACATTTATTTTAAGTATAACTTGCTAATTTTCTCCAAGTTTCTAACTCATTCAAAACAAGTGAGCAAATCATAATGGCAATCTTATTGCTTATCAAAATGAATAATCATTTTCCTCCTTTCCTTCTTAGAAACCATTAGCAGGGGCTTAAAAAATTATGAGTGATGTGCTTCCACCTGCTTCCCCACTGCCAATAAATAGGTTGGTATTGATAAGAAGCTAAGCAGTATTGAAGCACAAGCTGGAATCAAGATTGACAGGAGAAATACCAAAAACCTCAGATATGCGGATGATACCACCCTGATGGCAGAAAGTGAAGAACTAAAGAGCCTCTTGATGAAAGTGAAAGAGGAGAGTGAAAAAGTTGGCTTAAAGCTCAACATTCAGAAAACAAAGATCATGGCATCTGGTCCCATCACTTCATGGCAAATAGATGGGGAAACAGTGGAAACAGTGGCAGACTTTATTTTTTTGGGCTCCAAAATCACTGCAGATGGTGACTGCAGCCATGAAATTAAAAGATGCTTACTCCTTGGAAGGAAACTTATGACCAACCTAGACAGCATATTAAAAAGCAGAGACATTACTTTGCCAACAAAGGTCCGTCTATTCAGAGCTATGGTTTTTCCAGTAGTCATGTATGGATGTGAGAGTTGGACTATAAAGAAAGCTGAGTGCCGAAGAACTGGTCCTTTTGAACTGTGGTGTTGGAGAAGACTCTTGAGAGTCCCTTGGACTGCAAGGAGATCCAACCAGTCCATCCTAACGGAGATCAGTCCTGAGTGTTCATTGGAAGGACTGATGTTGAAGCTGAAACTCCAATACTTTGGCCACCTGATGCGAAGAACTGACTCACTGGAAAAGATCCTGATGCTGGGAAAGATTGAGGGTGGGAGGAGAAGGGGACAACAGAGGATGAGATGGTTGGATGGCATCACTGACTCAATGGACATGAGTTTGGGTAAACTTTGGGAGTTGGTGATGGACAGGGAGGCCTGGCATGCTGCAGTCCATGGGGTCACAAAGAGTTGGACATGACTGAGCGACTGAACTGAACTGAAGCAGTACTGAGACATAATGTACACTAAGTGCACCGTAGTCATTGTTTATCCACTGAAAGACTAAAAAACTATTGATACTTCTAATTGTATGAAAAAAGTTCACCACCCCTCTACTGATACCAGACACTTAAGCACAGGTTAGGTCTAAAAGGTAGAGATAGATGGGTAAGGTTATCGCATTTCTGAGAAGCTTGTATTTTGATATGTTAAAACAGCTTTATTTTAAGAGAGGGAAGAAAAATATGTATTTTTAATTTTATTTTCTTGCCACAGCAGGAAAACAATTTAAAAGGCAGACTTTCTACCCTTACTTCTCATATACTAAATTAAACTACTCTGAGGTCTGATGGAATTCATCTACTTTTAGAAAAGCCAACATAAATTTTTATACAAGTGAAATGATCTGTTTTATTTAACGAACAATTCTGTACTGTTTCCTATAATATTACCTCATATATTTCAGGACACAAAGTCATAAATATACCATCATATACCCACATACATTTAACAAAGTTAAGAAATATGATTATAAAGATACCAAGTAAATACACATGCAATACAGACATATTTACAAACATATAATACATGCCTCAAGGAGGAAGAAAAGCTATGTACAAATTTATGGAAAAAAATGATTAAAAAAAAATTGTTTTAAAATTGATAGTTTCAAAAAGAAGAAAGCTCCTGTTTAGGGAATCAGGAGACAACTTTCATAAAAGCATAGCATTTAAAATAGAAAAAGCTGAGGGTTTATACAAACATCAGCAAGATGTAGTATTCTTTCATTAGAATATAAATTTCTAGTAGAGAATCAGTGGTAGTTAAATCCATTAGAAAGAAAATTTAAGTCCATTTTGAGAAAAGTCTTAAATTCAGGGCTGAATGTCATGGGTATTTAGTTAGTAGGTAATGAGGAACCATGGACAGTTCAGGAATACAATAAAGTGTAACTGTATTTTAAGACTATTAAAAGTGAGTTATAGTCAAATGGACCAAAACCAGCAGAGAATAGGAGTGCAAGATCAAAATAAAAGGCTACTACAATATTCTAGACAAGAAATAATAAATGACCAAACTAAGATGCTACTAGTAGAAAAAAGGAGAACAGGACTGGCTCTCAGAGATAAGCTGTGGTGGATGAGCTCTAAGACGGCTGCCAGGCATTCTCTATCTCTTGGTGTCGCTGGCCTGTGTAATCCTCCCCACTTGAGTGCAGGCAGGACTCAAGATGCTACTCGATGATTACATTACAGAGGATTTCAACTTATGTTCTGCTAATGGACTCTCCCTGCTGTGATGTGAAAATGGTTGTGCTGGGCAAAGGAGAAGCAGGTTCATGCAAAAATCTATAGATCTGAACTTAGATGCTAAGGAAATAGTGATGTTACTAATGGAAGTCAGAGAAAGGGGGTGAGCTATTTTCTTTACAAGTAGTACAGCAGGAGAGAAACAAGTAAACTGATTTTATTCATATTATAAGTAAAATGTCTGGTCCATCAGAAATGCTTAATAAAATTTGTAATGGAAGCCAGACTAGAGTTAAAAATATGGAAATCATCTACATACAAAAAATAATTGAAACTGCTGACTGAGAATATTCTAATGACAGCAAGGCCTAAGTAAATTGGCTTGGGCAAAATGAAGCTGAAATTACCAAGGAACTCTGAAGTCAAGGTGTACAAGTGTCAAACATTTTTTCTCATCCTCTGTGGTACGGATAAAATAAAGGGGAAATACAGAAGCTAGATGCTGAAAGTATTACGGGAAACAGCCAAGTACTCTAGATCTATAGACAAAGCAAAAGAAGGGGGGTGGGGGTGGGGCAAAAATAAAATCATAATCCATTAACCAGAGAGATGAGCAGCATCTAGCTCAGTCTTCATCTCCATCTCTAACAGTCTGAGCTACATCACCAGAAGAGCCCTTTCAACACTCCAGCCTAATGGTTTTTCAATCTCCTTCAACAGGCTTGGAATCAAGGAATCTGACGGCGGCGACATGATCATTCTTTGCCCCACCTGTGCTACTGCCCTCAAGGTTCATATAATGTGAAAACACCTTAAAAAGAAATCCTATGCATCCTGCAAAACTAAAACTAAAAAAGGGTTTTAACTAATCATTATCTGTTAATTATATTAATTAGGTAGGAATTAACTCCTAAAATGTACAATGAACACACGGATGGTACAATTGAAACAGTTTTTAAAAAAACTGAAAAGCCTGTTAACTCTTTTCTCAAGCTCTGATTTAAATCTGTAACCAACCATAACACTTAAAAAATTAGAAATGCCAGGTAAGAAATTTTACAACTAAACTTCTTAAACGTCTTATCTTACCTCAGAAGCAGTAGCAGCAATATTAACATTGCTTGCCTGCCCGTTCATTAGGTCCATGCTTCCCACAACATCAGTCCCTGACGCTATTTAATAGCAACAGAAGACTGACTGCTTCACGTCCAAGGCCACAAATACATTATGATTCCTGTAAAAAAATAAACAGAAAACTTTAACCATGTGTCTGATTGGAAGTTTAAGAAAACAAACCCATACCTCTCACCATGCCCCAAAATAAAATACTTCCAGTTTACCAAATTCTGTTTTTCATTTCAGTTAAATCAGTAAATCCAGTCTGAGGACAATCCTATTACGCTACTTTCAACACATACGTTCAATACATGCTACTGTTATGTTCTTTATCAGCAAAACAAAGATATAATTTTTCATTTATTGTTAGAAATTTTTTTAAAGTGTTTGCTTTAAGAAAATAAAAAGTGTAAAAAAAAATCTTGCAAAGTAACACATGGCCTAACAAAATAACGTCTTAGAGATCTAAATGACATCCCTAAATCAACCATACTGAATAAGGTTAGCATTGCTGATAACCTACAGTTAAAAAGTTTACAAGTACAAAGATATCACAAATAATTAAAAACAAATTATTATTTATAAAGATATCACATGTTATAAAAATAACAATATATGATATATATATATATTTATTTGTATAGGGCTTTAAAGCTTATTGAATAGCCTCAATCCATTATCTCACTGATCTTCACAATGACCAGTAAGACTAATTAAGGAAGATTTCGTTATAGTAATAACACAAACACTGTCTCAGGCTGGTAAATGAAGAGTCAAGAATAAAATTCAAGCCATCTGAAATTCTTGTCAAATATTTTTTCCACATTACCATATTTTTTCTACTTTACTGAAACTCAAAACGTTTACTTGTGATTCTAATCCCTTTCCACAAAGAAAACTGCCTCCTAGATGGGTATGTTGGTAACTTGACCTATCTCGGAGGCAATTTCTTCCTCTAAACAGGGTAAGGCCCCTTTCCAACGTTAAATTTCTATGATATTTTCCAGAAGAGAAATGATAAGTGTCTATCAATTAGGTATTTAAAAGTGTATTTTTATTGAAGTACAATTGACTTACATTACTAATTAGTTTCAGCTATACAACATAGGGATTTGACATTTTTACACATTACAATGACCACCACAATAAGGCTAGTAACCATCTGTCACCACACATAGTTATTAACAGTATTACTGACTACATTCCCTATGTTGTACATTATGAAATTATATCCACTTAACAAACTGAGCATGAGATACTAATTCGCTCGAAATGCTAAGTTTCCTTTCTCTGGAAAAGCAACGTATGGCAGTGATTTGGAAGCACAAACTACAGAACAAAACTGCCTAAGTTTAAACCCAGTGAACTGTTTACCTTTTCTGTGCTCAATCTCCTTACCTATAAAACAGAGAGAAGTACCTACTTCACAGAGTGGTGATGAGAAATTAATACATGCAAAGCACCTAAAACAGTGCTGACACACGTTAAGAGAGCTGTTATAATGACGCACATTCTGACTAATAGCTACTGAATCCACTAGAAACTTAAATTCAAGAGAATCTTCTAATTAAAAAAAAAAAAACAAACCTTAGGAATACACCTCTGACAAAACACATGTTGGTGGGCATCAGCAACATCCTGACTGCAGAAACAATAAAAGAGAATGCCTAAAATATGTTTCCCAGATGCAGCAAAAAAATGTTGCTGGTATTCAACTGCTTAAAAATTTTTAATACTGGTAGCAGCCTTCAGTCACATCCTAAATTTATCTTCATTTCTTCAGATATATCTTAAGTACCTGCTATGAGCAAAACACTGTGCTAGAATTTTTTAAATTAGAAATATATTAGGAACAATGATTTTTAAAGTAATCATTTGGAAAACCAATGTGAAAAGGAATAGAGCACAGAAATACTTTAATGTCCTCCAATCTACAGTATTTCATTTTATTAACTTTGTTTATTCTTAAGAATTTTACTAAGAATCACTTATATTTACGCTACTATCCAAAATGAACTTGATAATCCTAATTCTTTCTGAAGGCAACATTCAGTTTGCAATGAAATGTTTTCAAACAATTTAATTTTATTCCACATTCTGCACTTGATTAATCTAGATATGAATTCATAAATCAAGAGTGCCCCCTAGTGTTAAGAAAAATGCATCTAATCGTTAAAAAAAAATGTATCCTTAGTCTAACTTACATATCAAACATATAAATTTTATGGTTAATATTTACTGAAAGGCAGGTAATATACCAGGAGTAAACACTAATACATTTGTAAACAACTAACAGTAAAGAATCATTCATTCTGCCTATGTTTAATTAAAAAGTCATTCAAATATCCTAATGAAAATTGTCATATTAAAATCCATTATGTGAAAGACAGCAAAGCATACCTTAATGAAAGTCTTATTCTAATAATCACTTACAAATGTACTACATGTCAATAGTATTTAAAAGCATTCAAGTACAACAAAGCCTCATACAATACCATAAAAACACTGCAAGTCCTAAGAGACAGGCATGGGTTAATTTTTACAACATGTGCCTCAATACATTTCTGTGCTTTGCACACAAAAATGTTCAAATTGGATAAGACAAATACATGCTTTAATATTATTTACTTTTCCTAGTACTATGTATAAACAGCACAATCATTCACAGTAAACAACAACATCACAGTAGCGCTTTTCTTAGTTAAATTATTTCCTACTATTCTCTTCGGAAACTTCTAGAAACAGTTAATCTGTCCTTTAGAAAGGTTTAAATCCCCAGACAGGCACAGTGTTTCAATATAATCCCCAAACAGCAATACTGCTTCTTTCCAAGCAATATAATCCTCAAATAGAAAACCTGAAATGCGCAGATTTAGCTCCTTGCTTGAGGTCACAAGAAAGAAAGAAAAAAAGAAAGTGAAAGTCACTCAGTTGTGTCCAACTCTTTGCGACCCCACAGACTACACAGTTCATGGAATTCTCCAGGCCAGAATACTGGAGTGGGTAGCCCTTCCCTTCTCCAGGGGATCTTCCCACCCAGGCATCGAACTCAGGTCTCTCACACTGCAGGAGTTTTCTTTACCAGCTGAGCCACCAGGGAAGCCCAAATCAGATTGTTAAATAAAAGGCAAAATCAATTAGTCTCCTAACCTCTCACCTTCTCAATAGTATCCCCACCAAGAAACCCAATACTTTTCATTTTATTTTTTTAGGAGAGAAAATTATTTTATTCAAAACAAAAATACCAAGAAGGTAAAGTTAAAGTGACAACTTCTCACTAATTAATCTCCTATCATAATACCAGTTACATATTCTTTTCTAAAATAATTTATGCTATCATCATTAGGAATATTATGCTAAAAAAACACTTAGTAATTTTACAAAATAGAAGAGTTAAGCAACTATAAGGAAAATAGTGAAATGCAATTAATTAGTACAATTTCTTTGGAAACATTCAGATAATACAGAATTGATATGCTTATACATGTTGGCTTAAACTCTCAGTAACAAAAATTAATCTCACTAAAACTCTGGAGAAGAAGAAAAAACTACACAGATTAAAAGCTATTCAATCAAGCCCTAACAGTGAAAACCAAAAGTAACCTTAATGCCTTTGTACATAATCACATTAAAAAATTCAAATAGACAATTATAAGGAAAAAATATGAAAATAGAAATGACAATTTCAACCACAGAACCTAAATCTTATTATGATCATATAAATTTCAAAAGAAAAAAAAAGCAATATGGTGAAATTAAAACACCGTAATAGAAACTCAATATTTATAAGTTGTCATAGCACTTGTTTTCCTTTAAAATTTATTTTTAAATAAATATTAAAGACACATTTTATATGACAATGAGGAGGGCATGGCAACCCACTCCAGTATTCTTGCCTGGAAAATCCCATGGACAGAAGAGCCTGGCAGGCTACAGTCCACGGGGTCGCAAAGAGTTGGACACAACTGAGCGACAAACACTTCATTTTTACATGGAAGGCAAAAAGGTTTAAATGGCCTGTATATCACAGCACTTTCAGCATGTCTGACAGCTAAACTTTCACTGTCTTTTTTGTTTTTTTATTTAAGAAAACTAGAGATTAGTCCTGGAGAAGGCAATGGCACCCCACTCCAGTACTCTTGCCTGGAGAATCCTATGGACGGAGGAGCCTGGTAGGCTACAGTCCATGGGGTCGCTAAGAGTCAGACACGACTGAGCGACTTCACTTTCACTTTTCCCTTTCATGCACTGGAGAAGGAAATGGCAACCCACTCCAGTATTCTTGCCTGGAGAATCCCAGGGACGGCGGAGCCTGGTGGGCTGCCGTCTATGGGGTCGCACTGAGTCGGACACGACTGAAGCAACTTAGCAGCAGCAGCAGAGATTAGTCCCAAATCCCCCAGTACTTTGTTTCAATAATTACAGTCATCAAAAAACACTGATGAGTAACAAAAAAAGACAATTTTGTCTTTGATATGACTGATATTGAGCTCTTTTAAGAGAAGTTTAGTAAAGAATGTGGTTGCCTCTTAAAATCATTTCTACTATAGCACAAAACAAGATCATCTTTGGGTATTTGCTTATAACAAGTTCAAGTTATTACGAAAGAAATAAAAAGAGGTTATGATATACATCCATCCACGGTTATATGAGCTCCCCAATGCCTCCCACAAAGAGGTCATTAGTCTCTTTCCTTTACGCTTCCACTGCTCTTTTGTCAAAATTCTATTGCTGTATTTTCTCACTGATTTATGTATCTCTCCATAATGAACTTTGAGCTTCTTGATGTCAAGGACCCATATTGAAAACAAAACACAACAGAAAAACCATGATTTTTCATCTTTGCACTCAGGCACATAAACGTAATACTGACCTTAATTGCCTAACTTAAGCATCTATCTGTGAAAGATGAATGAATGATTGAACAAAGTAGTTGTTCACATGATAACTTTAAATAAATATCCAATTAACAATAAACATACAGGCATAATGGCAATCAAATAATCAGTGCACACACTAATATACACATTTAAATGAATACAGAACTTCTCTGATGGTCCAGTGGTTAAGAATCTGCCTGCCAAAGCAGGGGACATGGGTTCGATCCCCAGTCTGGGAAGATTCCACATGGTGTGGGGCAACTAAGCCCGTGCGCCATAACAAGAGAAGCCACCGCAAGGAGAAGCCCACGCGTCCACAACTAGAGAGAGAGTAGCCCCCACTCGCCACAACTAGAGAAAAGCCTAGGCACAGCAACGATGAGCTGGCGTGGCCGTAGCTTTTTTCTAAAAAAGGAATATTTCTATTTCTAGCAACATGGCTAAAAAATGATGACAAGGGATATTTAAGAGATGGGGGCTTGGACTCTGACACCAGTTGAACAGAAAAAGCAACCAAGAGATGAGGACTGAGACACACATACTATCCTCTCTACCCCATCACACACAATTATAACTAGAATAAAACCAGAGAGACTGATAAGTCTACTCAATCAGTGATAAGATGGTTTATAAAAAAATTCTGGCACAGAAAGATAAGTACCTATATGTCTTTGCCTGGGCTTAATATGGTGGCTGGAGGAGGGTGCCTACGAAATGAAAATCTGTTATCCTAGGCATGCTCCAGTACCAGCAAGGTCCAAGACCTTCAAGACGAGATATTCACATAAAATATGTACACAAGCCAATGACACTCCTGGAACCCAAAGCAGATGAAGGAAACAAAATTTGTGGAAGTAACAGTCCTTCAATCCAGGCAATGTGGAATTCCGAAAATAAGTTCTCACTGTCAAGATCAAAATATAAATATTTATGTTAACTGTGATTAAGGTGATTAGTGATTTTAGATTGTTGTCAATGTGTTTATAAGTTTAAAATTAACCTCTATTTAATATCTTTTTAAAATAATGACCTGCCTTTATGTAAAAAAAGTACTTTTATAGACAATCCTCTCATTCTGTTTTATATATTGAAATACATATACAAAACAGTGCAACAATAACAAATCAAAGCTAACATTTATGGAGTGCCTGCTATCCAGTAGGTCCTGCTCTAAGCACTTTTCCACTAAAAATGCACTCAATGATCAAAACAAATCCTACAAAGTTATTACATTTTATCCCTATTTTTAGAGATGAGCAGAAAGGTAACTTGCCTAAGCTTACACAGTAGGAACAGGCAGCGAGAAGAAAAAGGAAAGCAGGATGGATGGACAGAAAAACAAAAGACAGAAAAGATGGATAAACTGATGGACAGATAGAACAAAAACTTGAGG
This sequence comes from Giraffa tippelskirchi, assembly GCF_054371585.1. Taxonomy (NCBI): domain Eukaryota; kingdom Metazoa; phylum Chordata; class Mammalia; order Artiodactyla; family Giraffidae; genus Giraffa; species Giraffa tippelskirchi. Next base: position 20,036,605 of record NC_137279.1, read on the forward strand.
TGGGGAGGGAGGAGGTAAAAAAGAGAGGGCAAAGGAGTGGAGAGGGAAGGTAGCGGGACAAAATGAGGGAAGGAGGGATTCAAAGATGAGTATCTAAAAGTTTTTTCTTCCTCTGAGCAGATTTATAATATGACTAGAGGGGAAACAGAAGAAATCAGGGAATACTACAACTTATTACACAGTGATTCAGCTTCAAGAGGCACATGATTTCTAGAGGAGGAAATGATCTTTAGGTTCACCAAGTAAGACAGGTTGAAGGGTTTGAAGAGAAAGAGGAAGTAAAACACCACCAACAACGGTGCAAATTTAAAAGCAAAGGTGGCCCAGAGAGAAGGTATGATGTGGAGAGACTTGCTCAGTGGGGACAACCTTTCTGAGTTATTCTGAAAAGGTTCAAAGAAGTGACAGGACCAGACTGCAGATGGTCTCAACTGTTAAAAGGAGGAATTTAGATTGGAAAGGAAAGGCGTTAGGAAATTATTCAAGTTTTCTGAGTAGGGAAATGACCTTAGGAAACTAAAACCAGTATTTCAAGGATTACCATGCCGGGGGTACGCCACCGAGCTTTACGGAAGGTGAGTAGTAAAAAACACACTCTTACCTTCTGCTAAGAACAGCAAAGCATCTGAAATGATGTGCAGACCCCTTTCCTACCCAGGCTTCTCCAATCTCTGCTCTCCAGGACCCTTGCCTAGTCTCCTAGAAAAAGCCCATGACCACACTCTACCCCTTAACTGCTATCACCTTCACCCCCATCACCAGTTTCTAATTCAGAATCCCTGATGCTGTGAAAATGGCAATTTCAGATGATGTTTAAGAGAAAAAAAAATCTAACAAAATTCATATTAATTTGTGAACACTGGCTCCTCCACCCACCCTGAGGGGTAGTGAGAGTAGTTCAGTGGGAAAACCATTAAGATATTAATACTAATTCTAGAACTTTAACTAGGTATGTGCTGTTGGGTAAATTATGTAATCTCTGAACTTTGATTTCTTTGTGTATAAATAAGAGACAATGGGCTTCCCAGGTGGCTCAATGGTAAAGAATCTGCCTGCAATGCAGGAGATGCAGTAGACACAAGTTTGATCCCTGGGTCAGGAAGATCCCCTGGAGGAGGATATGGCAACCCAATCTAGTATTCTTGCTGGAATAATCTCATGGACAGAGGAGCCTGGCGGGCTACAGTCTACGGGTTGCAAAGAGTCGGACAAGACTGAGTGCGCATGCATAGTCATAAGAAACAATAAAATGTACCTGAAAGTGATTTTGTAAGAATTAAATGTAATCAAATAGGCAAAACTCAGTGCATGTAGAAATGGTGAGTATAACAGCAAGAACACAAATTCTGGAGTTGGAAAACCCTGGGCTCAAATTCTAGCTTGGGCACTTGCCAGTCAGCTGTAAGGCATTGGGCAAGGAACTTTGCTAATGTTTAGACAGAGGCTCAAAGTCCATCCATCAGTGATAGGCTTAAAACAAAACAAAATAAACATAAAAACAAGCAGCCCCCACAAAAAAAAACCCACAAAAAAAACAAAAGGAGAGGAAGAGGCAGATCCCAAACAACCCTTCTTTTAAATTCCAGAAGCATGTGAAAATTACAATATAATTAATGAATTAGAAAAAATGGTAAACTATGCCTCTAAATGAACCATTTTGAAAGCATATTTTAAGACACAAGTACACTGGAAAAGAAATTTACTGAACAATTAAAAAATTTACTTAAAAAATATTCATTTCTTAGAAGTGCTAAGTGTATAACATGTTAATAATAACTGTTATCTTTCAGCACAAGTAGGAGATAAACCTACAGTCTGCAATACTAAATCACTGCATTTAATGATGTGAGGTCTCTTAAGAGAGACACACTTTGCATGCTGGCTGACTAACTTTCAAGTATAAATTAAACATGAATGCTATAAATTATTTTATAAATTTATTCAAAAGTCCACTGAAATTATCCCATGTATTCTTAGTAGTGCAGAATAAGTGATAAAATATTCTAAGCTATACTTAATTCTTAATCAAAGGATAACAAGCATTTTCAAACAATAGTAATTCACATGGACAAGAACACCCTGAAACTTAAGAAAAACAAGATGTGCTGGAGAAGCTTCAATCACTGTAAGCCAACCACAAAGACAGGTTTAGCAATTTCACACACCACCCAGGTTGGGGGGAAAAAAAAGACAGTGTTTAAACTAATCTACATATTTTGAAATCTCCTGTCAAAAGAACTTAATAAACTGTTTCCCAGCAAGACTGTTTACTAGATCACTTACCAAATTATTGTTTAAGTTTAAACATCTCCATGTTTTTTTCCAGGCATGTATTTTATTTGGAAATATTTTAGGTACATATTTAAGATGTGTGAGAAAGATGATTTTCAAACAAAGTAAGCTGAAATCTTAAATTAGAAGGAAGAAGGTAGGGATAGCAGAAAACTATTTCACTTAGCACACTGCCACTTTAATAGCCCGCCTAAAGTAGGGTTAAAGCATATATTACAGGCAATGATTAAAAGAAACTGGCCCGCTTAAACCTCCCCATCTAAAGACTCAATGTAAGTTTTTCAGGTATAATTTTGTTGCCTTTCTACTAAATTGTACATATATTGGGATGAACCATTTACAAACTGGCCCATAGCTGCATAGAAAAGTTGTATTTCTATGTACCTAAATGGCCTAAAACTAACCATTTGTAGGGGAGGAGAGGCTTTCAAATTAGATATTAAAGGGGGAAAATCTATTAATCTATTAAGTAATGCCTTTAAAGGTTATACTCAATCCCTAGCATAAAATGTTCATAAAGATAATCTTAAGAATCTTAAGACAATCTTATCTTAGATAAGATTCTAAACTTAAGAGATCTGAGAGGGGATTTCCCTGGTGGTCCAGTGGCTAAGACTCTGCGCTCCCAATACAGGGGCCACAGGTTTGATTCCTGTTCAAGGAACTAGATTCCACATGCCGCAATTAAAGATCGTGCGTGCTGCAAGGAATATGGAAGATCCCGTGTGCAGCAACTAAGACCCAGTGCAGCCAAATAATTTAAAAAAAAAAAAAAAAAAGCTCCGAGATCTTCTATATGACTTCACCCAAAATATAAATATAGGTTAACTAGAAATTCCATTAACAGAAAGGAAGCTCCAAGCCAAAAGATACACTGTCCCTCAAACATCTGTTTTTGTGTTTTGGTGCGTGTGTGTGCATTTTGGTCAGAGGCTCAACTCAGAAGACTAGCCCGTAAACGTCCATTTAACTCATAAGACTATATGCTATTTGGAAAAAAACAACAACCATACTGCACAATATTAGCAAATAAAGCATAAAAACAAGTCAACTGAATCAGAAGTATATGTATGTATTTGGCAAAAGTGTGTCACTGTAGGCCTAGAAATGATTAGAGAAAGGAACTCAGCCTGTTAGTATTCAAACAGTGGAACAGAAAAACAGTCTGGTGAGTCAGTGTGGAAGGAGCAAGACAGACATCAGAACTCTATGTCCAAGCAAAGATTTCAGGTGGGGCAACAGTACAGCAGTGCCTCACTTAAGACACAAGAGAGAAAGGTCTATAGACGAGGGCAGGGAATTCCCTGGTGGTCCAGTGGTTAGGACTCTGCGGTCTCATAGCCGAGGGCCTGGGTTCAATCCCCAGTCGGGGAACGAAGATCCCACAAGCCGTGTGGCACAGCCAAAAGGATTTTTTAAAAAAGGAATAAATAAAAAGGAGGACAATTAAACAGCCTGGACACTCGGGAGATTCTTATGCCTGAAATGTGAGGCTGACAGAACATCACAGAATAATCCATAGGCAATGGAACACTATGCAGTCACTAAAAAACAAAAGAATACTCAGTGATACATGGAGAAATGTCCACAACTTACCGCTAAATCAATAAAGCAATGTGACAAAACGGTATTTGAGGTATAATCCCTTTCGGCTGTCATTATCATTACAGCATAGAAGAGAGACTGTACCAACACACACTAAAATGTGGCTGTCTCCAGGTTTACACATCAAGTTTTTCCTAACTTCGGCTTACCGGTATATTTTGAACTTTCCTACAAAGACTTCAATTTTTGAAAAGTAAAAACAAAACAAGACAAAAAACCAGTGTCTTCTCACAGACTGCTTATTAGCTGCAAGAAAAAACTAAGCAAGTATACCATGATGAAACTGGACAACGCCTTGACCGGAGGAGCAGACAGACATTGTGTGTCTCTGATGGGATACTCTGGGACACACCACTTATGAGCATCCGAGCTGCGATTGCATAGTTCAGTTCAGTCGCTCAGTCATGTCTGACTCTTTGTGACGCCATGGACTGCAGCACGCCAGGCCTCCCTGTCCATCACCAACTCCTAGAGTTTACCCAAACGCATGTCCATTGAGTCGATGGTGCCATCCAACCATCTCATCCTCTGTCGTCCCCTTCTCCTCCTGCCTTCAATCTTTCCCAGCATCAGAGTCTTTTCAAATGAGTCAGTTCTTTGCATCAGGTGGCCAAAGGATTGGAGTTTCAGCTTCAACATCAGTCCTTCCAGCGAACACTGAGGACTGATCTCCTTTAGGATAGACTGGTTGGATCTCCTTGCAGTTCAAGGGACTTTCAAGAGTCTTCTCCAACACCACAGTTCAAAAGGACCAGTTCTTCGGCACTCAGCTTTTTTTATAGTCCAACTCTCACATCCATACATGACTACTGAAAAAACCATAGCCTTGACTAGACGGACCTTTGTTGGCAAAGTAATGTCTTTGCTTTTTAATATTCTGTCAAAGTTGGTCATAACTTTTCTTCCAAGGAGTAAGCGTCTTTTAATTTCATGGCTGCAGTCACCATCTGCAGTGATTTTGGAGCCCCAAAAAATAAAGTCTAACACTGTTTCCCCATCTATTTGCCATGAAGTGATGGGACCAGATGCCATGATCTTAGTTTTCTGAATGTTGAGCTTTAAGCCAACTTTTTCACTCTCCTCTTTCACTTTCATCAAGAGGCTCTTTAGATCTTCTTCCCTTTCTGCCATAAGGGTGGTGTCATCTGCATATCTGAGGTTATTGATATTTTTTCTGGCAATCTTGATTCCAGTTTGTGCTTCATTCAGCCCAGAATTTTGCATGATGTACTCTGCATATAAGTTACATAAGCAGACTGACAATATGCAGCCTTGACGTACTCCTTTTGCGATTTGGAACCAGTCTGTTGTTTCATGTCCTGTTCTAACGGTTGCTTCCTGACCCGCATACAGATTTCTCAAGAGGCAGGTCAGGTGATCTGGTATTCCTATCTCTTGAAGAATTTTCCACAGTTTATTGTGATCCACACAGTCAAAAAGGCTTTGGCATAGTCAATAAAGCAGAAGCAGATGTTTTTCTGGAATTTTCTTGCTTTTTTGATGATACAACGTATGTTGGCAATTTGATCTCTGGTTCCTCTGCCTTTACTAAATCCAGCTTGAACATCTGGATGTTCATGGTTCACGTATTGTTGAAGCCAGGTTTGGAGAATTTTGAGCATTACTTTACTAGCATGTGAGATGAGTGCAACTGTGCGGCAGTTTGAGCATTCTTTGGCATTGCCTTTCTTTGGGACTGGAATGAAAACTGACCTTTCCCAGTCCTGTGGCCACTGCTGAGTTTTCCAAATTTGCTGGTATATTGAGTGCAGCACTTTCACAGCATCATCTTTCAGGATTTGAAATAGCTCAACTGGGATTCTATCATCTCCACTAGCTTTGTTCATAGTGATGCTTCCTAAGGCACACTTGACTTCACATTCCAGGATGTCTGGCTCTAGGTGAGTGATCACACCATTGTGATTATCTGGGTCGTGAAGATCGTTTTTGTACAGGTCTTCTGTGTGTTCTTGCCACCTCTTCTTAATATCTTCTGCTTCTGTCAGGTCCATACCGTTTCTGTCCTTTATCGAGCCCATCTTTGCATGAAATGTTCCCTTGGTATCTCTAATTTTGTTGAACAGATCTCTAGTTTTTCCCATTCTATTGTTTTCCTCTATTTCTTTGCACTGATCACTGAGGAAGGCTTTCTTATCTCTCCTTGCTATTCTTTGGAACTCTGCATTCAAATGGGCATATCTTTCCTTACCTCCTTTGCTTTTCGCTTCTCTTCTATTCACAGCTTTTTGTAAAGCCTCCTCAAACAGCCATTTAGATTTTCTGCATTTCTTTTTCTTGGGGATGGTCCTGATCCCTGTCTCCTGTACAATGTCATGAACCTCCATCCATAGTTCATCAGGCACTCTATCAGATCAAATCCCTTGAATCTATTTCTCACTTCCACTGTATAATTGTAAGGGATTTGATATAGGTCATACCTGAATGGTCTAGTGGTTATCCCTACTTTCTTCAATTTAAGTCTAAATTTGGCAATAATGTGCTCATAATCTGAGCCACAGTCAGCTCCTGGTCTTGTTTTTGCTGACTGAATAGAGCTTCTCCATCTTTGGCTGCAAAGAATATAATCAATCTGATTTCGGTATTGACCATCTGGTGATGTCCATGTGTAGAGTCTTCTCTTGTGTTGCTGGAAGAGGGTGTTTGCTATGACCAGGGTGTTCTCTTGGCAAAACTCTATTAGCCTTTGACCTGCTTCATTCTATACTCCAAGGCCAAATTTGCTTGTTACTCCAGGTGTTTCATTCCAGTTCCCTATAATGAAAAGGACATCTTTTTTGGGTGTTAGTTCTAGAAGGTTTTGTAGGTCTTCATAGAACCGTTCAACTTCAGCTTCTTCAGCATTACTGGTCAGGGCATAGTCTTGGATTACTGTGATACTGAATGGTTTGGCTTGGAAACGAACAGAAATCATTCTGTCATTTTTGAGATTGCATCCAAGTACTGCATTTCAGACTCTTTTGTTGACTATGATGGCTACTCCATTTCTTCCAAGGGATTCTTGCCCACAGTAGTAGATATAATGGTCATCTGAGTTAAATTCACCCATAACCTGAACCTAATCTCAAGGAAATGGACAAACCTAAACTGAGGAATGTTCTATAGATGGATGCAGTCTTTTTAAAATGCCACTGTATGAAACACTGAGAAAATCTAAGGAACCATTACAAATGAAAGAAAACTCAAAGACACGTGACACCTACACCCGGTATATTGGATGACAGTAAGTGCTATAAACATGCTATTGGGGCAATTCACAAAACGAGAGTACAGACTGTAGATAAAAGTACTGTATCCGTTTCCTGAATTCGATAGCTATATTGTGGTTATATAAAAAAATTAATTTGTTGTTAAGAAATACAACTGAAGTATTAAAGAGGTAAAAGGGTATGAGGTATGAAAACTAATCTCAAATATTTCAATAAAACAGCATGTATGTGTGTGTGAGGGAGAAATAAATCAATTACAGAGTAAATAGGGCAAAATGTTGAAAACTGGTGAATTTGTACAGAAGGTAAACAGGAGTTCTCTTTACTACTCTCATAATTTTCTTTTTGGTTTGAAATTCTTTCAAAGTAAAAAGTGGAGGGAATCCTACAAGGTCTCCTGAGTTATACAAAACCTTCTTAACCTGAAAATCTTCATATCATAGTGTATGTGTGATCAGTCATGTCCAACTCTTTGTGACCCCATGGACTGCAGTCCAACAGGTTCCTCCGTCCAAGAATACTGGAGTGGGTTGCCATTTTCTCCTCCAAGGGATCTTCCCAACCCAGGAATTGAACCTGCATTTCTTATGTCTCCGTACTACAGGCAGATTCATTACCACTGAGCCAGTAGGGAAGTCCCAAAAATCTTCAACTTGCAAAATTTCAAATAAGGTACATTTCTAATAATAAATATAACTCTTTTCACCAACAGATGGCGTTAGTGGCCATTTATTTAGTGTCACTTTCGACCTCCGAGCCAAAAAACCATCTCGTGAACAATGTTCTGGAACTAAGCTACATAACCCTCAAATATTTCTGCCTCATGCTACTACCAAGAATAACACAGATGAACATTATTTAAGAGGTAGAAGGTACTTTGGAGATCTCCACGTGGAGTACATTTCAAAGCTCCAGGTCTTCCTTTATTTTAATATTTGCCCCTCTCAATCCAGGGAATGCCCTTATCCTTCCAACTCCCTTGGAGAATCACTGCTGTAGTAATTTACTATAAAGCAACGTGAAAGCACTGTATCCTTCAAATGTGCAAGAATAAAAAGGGGAGGGAAGAAAAATGAAAGTAAAGAAAAGAAGGAGTGGGTGAGTTTGCTAACCCCCTGCTTTATTCCAATCTCCTGATTTTACAGCTAGACAACAATCTAATGGGAGGGAGGTCATGTGATCTGGCCAAGCACATATCATTAGTTAAAAGGCACAGGTAGCTCTTAAACATAAGCCTTCTATTTGCTAATCCTTGGTGCTTTCTACAATGCTAAACTACCCTCTTCCTACTAATCCTTAACTGGATGTTTAAATCCTGTGGAAATGTGGGAGTGGTAGAGGGTAAAATATCTGGTTTCTGTCTTTTCACTTCTAATAGAAGTTCATTAGGTAAACACGATGACAAAGGAAAACACCATGTACAAAGGCTAAGGACAGTGAAATCCTTTGTCACTGGCATTCAGGGAACTGTCAGTAGTGGAGTACAATATAATTAGAGGGTAAAATGTAAGAAAGAGGGATGGGAAGCATCAGGAAGTGAGTCTGGAGAAGCTGGTATATAAAGGGCAACGTTTACCACAGTAAAAAAAAAAAGCCTGGACTTTATCTGGAGGCAATAAAAAGACAGTCCTTATAAATGGGACTATTAAATTACAGGATCTTACAAGTCTCATTCAGAAGATATACACACATACACATACACAGTGATAGAAAGACATTCCTGTTGAATTCATAAACCTCAACAAATGGGTACCTGTGTAATTACTTCAAGTACAACAGATCCTCAATGTTTAGGAGCGATCTGTCCCAAGACATCTTGAAATATCCCCAAATTTGAGAATGTTACTATTGCATATAGCACATTAAAGCATAACTAATTTTTTTTTTTTAATAAATTTATTTATTTTAGTTGCGGGCTAATTACTTTACAATATTGTAATAGTTTTTGCCATACATTGACATGAATCAGCCATGGGTTTACATGTGTTCCCCTTCCTGGACCCCCCACCCACCTCCCTCCCCATCCCATCCCTCTGGGTCATCCCATTGCCCCGGCCCTGAGCCCTTGTCTCATGCATCGAACAAGGAATGGTGTTCTGTTTCACATATGATAATATACATGTTTCAATGCTATTCTCCCAGAACGTCCCACCCTCACCTCCTCCCTCAGAGTCCATAAAATTGTTCTATGCATCTGTGTCTCTTATTCTGTCTCGCATATAGGGTTATCGTTACCATCTTTCAAATTCCATATATATGCATTAGTATACTGTATTGGTGTTTTTCTTTCTGGCTTACTTCACTCTGTATAATGGGCTCCAGTTTCATCCATCTCAGTAGAACCAATTCAAATGTATTTTTTTAATGGCTGAGTAATATTCCATTGTGTATATGTACCACAGCTTCCTTATCCATTCGTCTGCTGATGGACATCTAGGTTGCTTCCATGTCCTGGCTATTGTAAACAGTGCTGCGATGAACACTGGGGTACACGCGTCTCTTTCAATTCTGGTTTCCTCGGTGTATATGCCCAGCAGTGGGATTGCTGGGTCATATGGCAGTTCTATTCCCAGTTTTTTAAGGAATCTCCACACTGTTCTCCATAGTGGCTGTACTAGTTTGCATTCCCACCAACAGTGTAAGAGGGTTCCCTTTTCTCCACACCCTCTCCAGCATTTATTGCTTGTAGACTTTTGGATAGCAGCCATTCTGACTGGTGTGAAATGATACCTCATTGTGGTTTTGATTTGCATTTCTCTAATAATGAGTGATGTTGAGCATCTTTTCATGTGTTTGTTAGCCATCTGTATGTCTTCTTTGGAGAAATGTCTGTTTAGTTCTTTGGCCCATTTTTTGATTGGGTCGTTTATTTTTCTGGAATTCAGCTGCAGGAGTTGCAAAGCAAACTTTTTTACATCATGAATTTATTAAGCCACCACAGAATCTTACAATTTACCCAAAATTCCTCTTTCTAGATGTACTGCCTTCTACTTCTCTTTGGTCACCAGAACTACAGTTGCCTCCTGCAGCATGAACAGTCCTCACAACAAAAGCTACTACACAAAAAAACAGAGAATAACAAATGTGCCTACCAGTGGCAGGCTAGGACCAAATATGTGCCCAACAAAATTACAAATTATCAGGTCATACACGCTCCCAGTCATTCACGGAACACTGAAAACCACAAGCGTTAATTTGTGAAAGATGGAGCTCTATTCTAGCAGCAACTGACTAGCCAAAAAAAGCATCACGTACTTTTATAGCAAAGACCCCACTGGTCTTTTAAAAGCAGCAATGCCTGTAACAACATAAATATTAGCCTAGCAACTTGTAGCTTACAACACACACCTTACCACACTTTTGGCAGAAGGATTTCAAGAAATCTTGTATTACTAGATTTACAGCCTAGTTTTCCATTCGGATATTTTATTAAGAACCGAGAGTACTGGATCTCTGAAGATGTTTGTTCCTGCATAAGTTCCTGGGGCCACCCAATGACCAGAGGAAGGGAATTTCCTGCATAAAGACTGAGGTGCTGTAGGGACTGGGACATTCTTCATTTAACAGCCCCCTGAGATAAATATTTTTACATTCAACTTAGGAAACTGAGGCTCACGGAGGTTAAGAGGAGGAATCTCTCACGAGTAAAGAACTCTCTCCTAGAATTTTCCTTCTTCCATCCTTATCCCACCTCTCCCCTCCAAAGGGAAGGATTCTCTGCAAGTCTGTCACTACAATTCCTCCATATTTACTTATGTCTGTCAAAGAGGAAAGGTGAGGATGGCTTTCACAGAGAACCTGATATTTGAAATGAGCCTTAACGAGCAAATACTGGGCAGATGGAGGGAAATGGTAAGGACATTCCTGACAAGAGGAAATAGTACGTGCAAAGACAGAAGAATGGAAGAAATTGGCGTGTCAGGACAATGCTGGTTAATGCGTTGCAGAAAAAGTGCACACGTGTGTGTGTATGTGCATGTGTGTGTACGGAAATGAACAATAACCTATGAAGACAGACTGGAGGCAGATCACGAAACATTAACAACAGTCTGGGAAGAAATGTGCACTTTATTCTCTAAATCAAGATTTCTTAACTGAGATCATGAATTAAACTCCAGGGCCATGAAATGCCCTGCTCCCCAAAGTATGGAAATTGTGTGATAAACACACACATACACACAACCATTTTCCTGGATCTGCAGCTATCAAATGATTTTCAAAGGAACTCAGAAATAAAGTGGTTAAGAAGCACTATTCTGAATGACTGGGAATCACTGTATAATTTTATAGGCAGAGATGTGTGCCGTAACACTTTCATTTTAGAAAGGTAGCTGGCAACATCTGTGGAGGTTGGTGGATTAGAGCAAAGAACCTTCAAAGCAGAGAGTGATAAGAAGGTATTACCCTGCTCCAGCCAAGAGGTTATAAGTACTTCTATTAACACACACACACACACACACACAACCTAATTCCAGAGACTTTTCAAAGGTAAACTTGCTAGAATCTGTTGACCACCTGCATATGGGTTGTGATGGAGAAGGGAACCAAGCCTTTCTTTTAACTCTTTAACTTAACTCTCTTTCTCAGTTAAAGCTCCTGTCATCCACTTACCCCACACCATCATCAAGAAAAGCCATTCAATACAGCAGAGCAGCTGCAAGTGTCAAGGTACCTCTTTCTTCCATCTGCAACCAGCCACCACCGGGAAACTAACCAGAAATGCCAAATGCTCCAAAGAGAAAATGCTGATGGCTTAGAACAGGGGTTGGCAAACTATGATCTACAAGCTGGACCCAGGCTTATTTTTGTAAATTACGTTTTATTGGGACACAGCCACACTCATTCATTTCTGTACCGTTTATGGTTCCTTTTATGCTACAAAGGCAGACCTTAGACACAACACAGACTGTATGGCCTACAAAAAAAAAGCCTCAAGTATTTACTATGTGGGGCCTTGATGGAAAGTCAGCTAACTCCTGGCCTAGAACAAAAACAAGGGTAGATTCTATCTCAGAAAGTACTCCTTCAGTACAACAGGTGGGATTAACATGTAGAAGAAGGCTGTGCGTGGACCAAATTCAAATGTGTAACATCAATCTTCTGGGTGCAGCTGTAGATATATTTGTATTAGCAGCAAACTACTTATCAAACTTGAATATGCAAAATTCCTAGTATCCCTCTATTTGAAAAAATACCACTCCTCCTCATGAGGCAACATATTAAGGGCCAATGTTCTCAACCCAATTCAAATCCCTGTACGTTTTCTTCATTCTTCCACTAAAACCTATTTTCTCTCTCCCTTAGGTTCTCTTTTTTTTTTTAAGTAACAAGAAAACAAAACATACTAAGATCTAAGCACCACCATGTAAACTGATGAAATTCTCCACTCTGAGAACCCGTGTCTTGGCCTATCTGTGGAATATTGGCAAAAAGGTGGGTAAGTAGGCATTTGTAATTAGTGAATCTTAAACGTAAATTTCAGATTATTTCAAAAACTAAATTTTAGTCCATCCACTAAAATTAAGCTCTACTGGTGGCCTCTACTAGACTAGGATGGGAAATTACATGTATGATGGTGGTGATTTTTTAAAAACTTTTTTTAATTTTTATTTATTTGGCTGTGTCAGGTCTTAGTTGTGTCATGTAGGATCTTTGTTCTGGCACATGGATTCTCCAGTTGTGGGGCATGGGCAGTTGCGGCCAGTGAGCTTAGTTTCTCTGTGGCACGTGGGTGGGATCTTAACTCCCCGACCAGGGATCAAATCCAGGTCCCCTGCAGTGCAAGGTGGATTCTTAACCACTGGACCACCAGGGAATTCCAAAATATATATATATATATATATATATATATTTCTTTTTTTTTTCTAAATGGTATGAGAACACAAACTTCAACATATCCAAATTGATCAACTAACTCCTCACAGTTTATATAAAAATTATTTCAAAAATGAGAGTCTCCTAAATACATCATCCAAAAACATTCCCCAGAATCTAAGACACAATGTTCTCCAAAGGATTTTATTAAGCAACTTGTTTTACCAAGAATATGTTCAACATAGGAATGTGTAATAACACAGGTTTCAAATAATAAGCAGCTAAATAGATTTTAGATACTCTATACTAGGATTTCTTAACCTTGGCACTACTGATATTTGGGACTAGATAATTCTGTGTGAGGAAGACTTGGCTATGCATCATAGGCTGTTTGGTAGTCTCTGTGGTCTCTATCCACTAGATGCCATTAACTAGTTTTGGCAATCAAACATCTCCAGATACAACCAAATGTCCCCTGGGGGACAAAACTGCCTCATTCAAGAACCACTGCGCCAAATGAATTAAAAATTTTTTTTTAATTTTTAAAAACACATTTAATGGTAGATATTGCTTTGCAAGTCAATTGTTTCACAGACATGTTAGGTGTCCGAGCTGGAAGGAACCTTGGAAATCATGTGGTCCAAACCATACATGTTACAGGTAAGAAAAATAAGGGCCAGAGAGGGCCACTGAAACAGTTGTGACTTGAAGAGACAGGAGCCCATGACCCCCAGTTCCAGGTCAGGACACCAGGAGGACCGAAGGACCAACTCAATCACACAGGTGCTTACTAAGCATCTCTTAGTATCTTTCAAAGGGCACACACTTTAATTTGATGGAGTTCAATTCATCAATGTGTTGTTTCATGGGCTGTGCTTTTGGTATTGTACTTAAGAAACATTTACCTAAATCAAGGTACAAAGATTTTGTCCTGTTTTTGTCTCAATGTTTTCTAACTTCAGGTTTTACATTGAGGTCTATGATTCATTTTGATTTAATTTTTGTATACAGTGCAAGGTATAGATGAAGTTCATTTGCTTATATATAGATATATATCCAATTGAGCCAGCATCATTTTTTTTTAACAGACCTATCTTTTCTTCAATGGATTGCCTTTGTACTTCATTAAAATTCAGTTGTCCATATATTTATTGGACTTTTTTCTGGACTCTTCTATTCCACTGATCTATTTCTCAATCTTTATACCAATACTACACTGTTTCTGATTACTTTAGTTTTGCAATGAATTGTGATATCAGGTAGTATTAGCTCTCCAATCTTGTCCTTCTTTTTCAAAGTTGTTTTAGATATTCTGGGTCCTGGCCATTTCTACTTGAATTTCAGAATCACCTTGTCAATTTCTACAGAAAAAGCCTGCTAAGATTCTGACTGGGCTTGAAGTGAATCGACAGCTCAACTGGGGAGAGCTTTCACCTTAGCAACAATGAGTCTCTGACCTCATGCACAAAGAATGTCTCCTCACTTATCTAAACGTTCTTTAATTTTGCTCAGCAATGCTGTGTAGTTTTCAGTATTGCATACATGTTACTATTGTCAATGGTATTGGTTGTATTAAATTTCAATTTCTATTTGTTGCTAGTATAAAGAAGTGCAATTGATATTTCTACATTGATCCTGTATCCCATAACTTTATGAAACTTAGCAGTTTCAGTAGTTTCATAGGTTCCATCAGATTTTCTAGAACAGTTGAGTTTAAAAAAGAAAAAAGAGATACTTTTCCTTTTTCCTTTCCATTCTAGGTGCCTTTTATCTTTTTTGCTTGCTTGACTGTAGTGTCTAGAATTTCCAGTACATTGTGGAACAGAAGTGGTGAGAGTAGACAATCTTGTTTCTGGTCTCAGGGAGAAATCATTTGGTTTTCCATCATTAAAACTACATTATCTGTAGTTTTGGTGGGGCGGGATATGCTCTTTATTGGGTTGAAGAAGTTCCTTTCTAATCTTACTGTGCTCAGGTATTATCTGGAATGGAGGTAAGACTATTAAATGTTTTTATTTTTGCATTTATAGAGATGATTACATGGTTTTTCTTTTTTAGTTGGTTCATAGAGTGAATTATATTTACTGCTTTTTAAATGTTAAACCAACCTTGCATTCCTGAATAATTACTCCACTTGGTCATTCTATTTTTTTTTTTAAATATAATATTGCATTCAGTTTCCTATAATTTGTTTAGAACCTTTGCACGTGGAATATTTTTGTGCAGGCGTCTTTTCTCATAAAGTCTATATCTTGTTTAAGTATAAGGGTTATGCTGGCCTTACAAAGAAAATTAGGAAGCACTTCCTCCTCTGCAATTTTTTCAAGTGTTTGTACAGAACTGACTTAATTTATTTCTTAAATGGTTAGTAGAATTCACCATCTGGGCCTGAATGGTTTTTTGGCGGGAATATTTTAATGACAAATTCAATTTTTCTAATAGATACACAGCCATTCAGGTTGTCTACTCCTGAGTATGTCTTTGAACAATCTTTTTCCTGTTATAAAATTTACAGACATAAAGCTGTCGATAATACTTTCCCGTTGTCCTTTCACTATCTGTAGAATCTGTAATGATGATAACTCTGAAAGTCTGGTTAAAACTTTATCCATTTTACTGATATTCCCAAAGAAGCAGTTTTGGATTTTAGTGATTTTATCTACTATTTTTCTGTTTTCTATACATTAATTTCCACATTGGTCTATACCATTTCCTCTCTTCTAATTACTTTGGTTTAATTTGCTTTTTAATTTCTTAAGGTAGAAGTGGAGGTCATTAATTTGAGATATTTTTCTAATACAGGATTCAGTGATACAAATTCCCCCTAAGTACTGTTTCAATGGAATCCCACAAATTCTGGTATGTTCTGTCTCCCTTTTCATTCAGTACAAAACTTTTAATCTCTTTGAATTGCATTATTTAGTTTCCAAGTATTAGTAAAATTTCCAAAGTTTTCTGTTTCTAATTTAATTCCATTGTGATCAGAGAACATAAGATCTCAATCCTTTTAAATTATAGAGACTTATTTTATGACCCAAAATATGGTCCATAATGGAAAATGTTTTACAGACATTTAAAAAGACCTGAGAAGAATACTCTGCTGTTGTTAGGTGAAATATTCTGTAAATGTTAATTAGGTCAATTTTTTCAATTCTCAAGAAAGGGTATTGAAAGATCCAGCTAAAATTGCAGATTTGACTGTTTCTCCTTGGAGTTCTATCCATTTTTGAAGTTCTGTTCTTAGAGGCACAAATGTTTAGATCCGTTATGCCCTCCTGATTAACTGACCTGTTTATCATTTTTTAATGACATCCTTTATTCCTGGAATACTCAAAATACCGCACAATTGCACTCATCTCACATGCTAGTAGAAGGAAATGGCAACCCACTCCAGTGTTCTTGCCTGGAGAATCCCAGGGACGGGGGAGCCTGGTGGGCTGCCGTCTATGGGGTTGCACAGAGTCGGACACGACTGAAGCGACTTAGCAGCAGCAGCAGCAGCACATGCTAGTAAAGCAATGCTCAAAATTCTCCAAGCCAGGCTTCAGCAATACGTGAACTGTGAACTTCCAGATGTTCAAGCTGGTTTTAGAAAAGGCAGAGGAACCAGAGATCAAATTGCCAATATCCGCTGGATCATCGAAAAAGCAAGAGAGTTCCAGAAAAAACATCTATTTCTGCTTTATTGACTATGCCAAAGCCTTTGACTCTATGGATCACAATAAACTGTGGAAAATTCTGAAAGAGATGGGAATACCAGACCATCTGACCTGTCTCTTGAGAAACCTGTATGCAGGTCAGGAAGCAACAGTTAGAACTGGACATGGAACAACAGACTGGTTCCAAATAGGAAAAGGAGTACGTCAAGGCTGTATATTGTCACCCTGCTTATTTAACTTATATGCAGAGTACATCATAAGAAACGCTGGGCTGGAAGAAACACAAGCTGGAATCAAGATTGCAGGGAGAAATATCAATAACCTCAGATATGCAGATGACACCACCCTTATGGCAGAAAGTGAAGAAGAACTAAAGAGCCTCTTGATGAAGGTGAAAGAGGAGAGTGAAAAAGTTGGCTTAAAGCTCAACGTTCAGAAAACTAAGATCATGGCATCTTGTCCCATTACTTCATGGGAAATGGATGAGGAAACAGTAGAAACAGTGTCAGACTTTATTTTTTTTGGGCTCCAGAATCACTGCTGATGGTGACTGCAGCCATGAAATTAAAAGACGCTTACTCCTTGGAAGGAAGGTTATGGCCAACCTAGATAGCATATTTAAAAGCAGAGACATTACTTTGCCAACAAAAGTCCATCTAGTCAAGGCTATGGTTTTTCCAGTGGTGATGTATGGATGTGAGAGTTGGACGGTGAAGAAAGCTGAGCACCGAAGAATTGATGCTTTTGAACTGTGGTGTTGGAGAAGACTCTTGAGAGTCCCTTGGACTGCAAGGAGATCCAATCAATCCATCCTAAAAGAGATCAGTCCTGGGTGTTCATTGGAAGGTCTGATGTTGAAGCTGAAACTCCAATACTTTGGCGACCTCATGCGAAGGGTTGACTCATTGGAAAAGACCCTAATGCTGGGTAGGATTGGGGGCGGGAGGAGAAGGGGATGACAGAGGATGAGATGGTTGGATGGCATCACTGACTCGATGGACATGGGTTTGGGTAGACTCTGGGAGTTGGTGATGGACAGAGAGGCCTGGCCTCCTGCGATTCATGGGGTTGCAAAGAGTCGGACACAACTGAGCAACTGAACTGAACTGAACTGAACTGAACTTTATTCTTGGAAATATCCTTTGCTCTGAAGAAGTCTACTTTGTCTAATATTAATATAGTCACTCCATCTTTCTTTTTGACCATTGTGAGTATAGTGTATCTTTTTTCTATCCTTTACTGTTTGCATCTTTATATGTAAAGCATATTTTTTATAGGCAAGGATATAGTTGAGCCTTGCTTTTTAACCCAATCTGAGAATCTCTGTTTAGACCATTTATATTTAATATGATTCCCAATCTGGTCCAATTTAGGTCTATTATCTTACAATTTGTTTCTATTTGTCCCAGGTTCTTTTTCTCCTTTTTTTAATGCCTTCTTTTGAATTAAATGAGTATAACTCTGATGTCACTTTATCTCTTTTGATAGCTTATTACCTTCAACCTTTTTAAAAACAGAATTGCTTCAGGATTTACAGTATATAACTTTCGACTTACCATGGTCTAACTTCAAGTGACAGCACCACTTCACATACAGTATAAGACTCTTATAATAGTATACTACCTAGTATCATTATCTTGCCCACCTAATACTCTGTAACTAGATGCTAACTCTTTATTAAAATGGGAGAGAAGCACTAGAATAATGTAAAAGAAATTGCAGCAACAAACTGAAACCTTCTCCTTGGCTTCATTTAAAACAGTAAATAAAAACTGAAAAAGACACAGATGCTTTAAAAAAAACCCTAAAACTACAACCATACCACCTGGGTTCAATTCCTAGTTCTGCCACGTACATACTGTATAACATAAAGCAAGACAGTTAGCCTTCCTGTTGCTAAGTTTCTACCTCTTTAAAATGAAGGTAACAATCGTTATCTTCTTTACCAGTTTATTGTGATGATCCAATGAGTTAATACAGGTAAAATACTTAGAACAGCTCCAAGCAACTAGTAAATGCTTAAAAAAGAATATCCATAGATATTCTGGGTTTAGTTCCAGAACACCTCAACAAACTGAATATTGCAATAAAGCAAGTCATATCAATTTTTTGGTTTTCCAGTGCATATAAGTTACGTTTATACTACAGTTGATTAAGTGTACAATAGCATTATGTCTAAAAAAAAGTACATACCTTAATTTGCTGCTGCTGCTGCTGCTAAGTCGCTTCAGTCGTGTCTGACTCTCTGCGACCTCATAGACAGCAGCCCACCAGGCTCCGCCGTCTCTGGGATTCTCCAGGTAAGAACACTGGAGTGGGCTGCCATTTCCTTCTCCAGTGCATGAAAGGGAAAAGTGGAAGCGAAGTCGCTCAGTCGTGTTCGGCTCTTAGCAACCCCATGGACTGTAGCCTACCAGGCTCCTCCGTCCATAGGATTCTCCAGGCAAGAGTACTGGAGTGGGGTGCCATTGTCTTCTCCAATACCTTAATTTAAACATACTTTATTTCTAAAAATCGCTAACCATCATCTGAGCCTTTAGCAAGTCAATCATTTTGCTGGTGGAGGGTCTTGCTTCAATGTCAGTGGCTGCTGACTGATCATGTTGGTGGCTACTAAAGGTTGGGGTGGCTATGGCAATTTCTTAAAATAAGACAAAGATGAAGCTTGCCACACTGACTGACTCTTCCTTTCATGTATGATTTTCTTGTAGCATGCAATGCTGACTGGTAGCATTTTACCTACAGAACTTCTTTCAAAAACTGGAGTCAATCCTCTCAAACACTGCCATTGCTTTATCATTAAGTTTTTGTAATATTCTAAACTCTTTGTTAAAATGTCAACAATCATCACTGCTTCTTCACCAGAAGATTCTATATCAAGGAAACACTTTCTTGCTCTCCCATAAAAAGCAACTCTTCATTCATCTGAATTTAATCATGCGATTGCAGCAATTCAGTCACACCTTCAGGCTCCACTTCTAGTTCTACTTTCACCATCGCTGGTTACTTCCTCCACTTAAATCTTGAACCCTTCAAAGTCATCCGGAATCAACTTCTTCCAAACTCCTATTTATGTTGATATTTTGACCTCTTCTCAGGAATCATGACTGTTCTTACCAGCAGCAAGAATGGTGAATCCTTTCCAGAAGGTTTTCAATTTACTTTGCCCAGATTCATCAGAGTAATCACTATCTGTGGCAGCCATAGCCTTACATCTGTGGCAGCTACGGGCTTCCCTGGTGGCTCAAACGGTTAATACTGCCTGCAATGCAGGAGACCTGGGTTTGATCCCTGGGTCAGGAAGATCCCCTGGAGAAGGGAATGGCAACCCACTCCAGTATTCTTGCCTGGAGAATCCCATGGACAGAGGAGCCTGATGGGCTACTATCCATGGGGTCGCAAAGAGGCGGATGTGACTGAATGACTAACGCTTTCACTAATAGCCTTACAAAATATATTTTTAAAATAATAACACGTTGAAAGTCAAAATTACTCTTTGATCCATGGGCTGCAGAATAGATGTATTAGCAGGCATGAAAACAACACTAATCTTGAGTATCTCCATCAGAGCTCTTGGGTAACCAAGTGCATTGTCAATGAGCAGTAATATTTTGAAAGGAATCTTTTTTCTGAGCAGTAGGTCTCAACAGTAGACTTAAAATATTCAGTAAAACATGTCGTAAACACTGTTGGTGGGAATGTAAATTGGTACAGCCACTATGGAGAGCAGTATGGAGATTCCTTAAAGAGTAGTTACCATATGATCCAGCAATCCACTCCTGGGCCTATATCCCGAAAAGACAGAAACTAATTTGGAAAGATGCACGCACCTCAATAGTCACAGCAGTACTATTCATAATAGCAAAGACATGGAAGCAACCTAATGTCCATTAACAGATGAATGGATAAAGACGATGTGAGATTTATATTGTAGTATATCACTCAGCCATAAAAAAAAGAAGGAAATAATGCCATTTATAGCAACATGGGTGGACCTAGAGATTATTATACTAAGTGAAGTAGGTCAAAGACAAATATCACATTATTTATATGTATAGTCTAAAAAAGTGATACAAATGAAATTATTTATAAAACAGAACAGACTCACAGACACAGAAAACAAACTCATGGTTATCAAAGGGGAACAGGAAGTGGAGGGATAAATTAGGAGTTTGGGATTAACAGATACACACTGCTGTATATAAATTAGATAAACAACAAGGACCTGTTGTATGGCACAGGGAAGTATACTTAATATCTTGCAATAACCTGTAATGGAAAAGAATCTGAAAAAGAATTACTAATTCACTTTGTTGTACACCCAAAACACAACACTGTAAACCAACTATGCTTCAATAAAAGTTGTCTTGAAAAACAAACAAACATGTAAACAAATGTGCTACCATCAAGATTTTATTATGCCATTTGTAGAGCACAGGGAAAGAAGATTTAGCATAATCCTTAAGGGCCACAGGATTTGGGGAAAGGTAAATGAGCACTGGCTTCAATTTAAAGTTACCAGATACATTAGCCCCTAGCAAGAGAGTCAACCCGTCCTCTGAAGCCAGGCTTTGGCTTCTCCTCTCTACCTATCAAAAGTCCTAGATGGCATCTTTTTCTAACAGAAGGCTGTTTCATCTACACTGACAACCTGTTGTTTAGTGTGGCCACCTTCATTAATTATCTTAGCTAAATCTTTTGGCTAGGTTGCTGCAGCTTCTTCATCAGCACTTGCTGCTTCACCTTGCACTTTTATGTTACAGAGACAGCTTCTTTCCTTAAACCTCATGAACCAACTTCTGATAGCTTCAAACTTTTCTTCTGCAGCTTCTTCACCCTTCTCAGTGTTCATACAAATGAAGAGAGTTGGGGCCTTTCCCTAATAAGAGTATTGTCTGGTTTGATCTTCTGGTCAGATCACTAAAACTTTCTCCATTATGAACAACAACGCTGGTTCTGCTTTTTTTTTTTTTTTTTTATAAATTTATTTATTTTACTTGGGGGCTAATTACTTTACAATATTGTAATAGTTTTTGCCATACATTGACAAGAATCAGCCATGGGTTTACATGTGTTCCCCTTCCCGAACCCCCCACCCACCTCCCTCCCCCTCCCATCCCTCTGGATCATCCCACTGCCCCGGCCCCGAGCCCTTGTCACATGCATCGAACATGGAATGGTGCTCTGTTTCACATATGACAATACACATGTCTCAATGCCATTCTCCCAGAACGGCCCACCCTCACGGTTCTGCTTTCTTATCTTGGCTTTCAACGTGCCTTCCACACTAAACTTAATCATTTCTAGCTTTTGATTTAAAGTGAAAGACGTGCCACTCTTCCTTTCCCTTGAACACTTAAGAGGCCATTATAAGGTTATTACTTGGCCTAATTTCAATACCCCATTTTTTTGGAATAGGGAGGCCTCAACAGATGGATAGAGATCAGTGGGGATGGGGACATCAATGGCCAGTTGGTGGAGGAGCCAGAATGCACACATTAAGCTCAACTATCATATATGGCGAAGGTTTGGGGTGTCCCAAAACAGTTACAATGTAACATCAAAGTTCACAGATCACCATACCAAATATAATAATGAAAAAGCTTGAAATATTGTGAGAATTACTACCAAAATGTGACCCAGAGACAAGAAGTGAGCGAATGCTGTTGGACAAAAGGCACCAACAGACTTGCTTAATGCAGGGTTGCCACAAACCTTCAAATTGTATAAAACAAAGTATCTGTGAAGTATAATGAAACAAAATACAATAAAAGAAGGTACGCCGGTAAATACAGTTAAGTCCCATTACTCATAAGGTGAATAAGACAATTTTTTAGTGCCCTGTACACTACCTAAAATAACCCTGATCACTCAACCCACATACTAGGCTGCACTTCCCTAAGTGAATCTACAAGCAAATTATTTCCTTAGGCTCTTTTAGTTGCAAGAAATTCATTCAAATTACCCTAAAGAGCATTTTATGTATGATACTACTCACTGAACACTGGTTATGATCTTACTATTGTTATAAAAGCTTTTGTGTCATCTCATTTAATCCTGACATCAGCCCCATAAGGAAGGGTATCAATATTATTTATGATGTTCACTTTTTACAGATAAGCAATGAGACAGAGGAGTTAAAACAACCTTTCCAAGGTCACACAACTAGTAAAAGACATAGCCAGAATTCTACTGCCCAAAGTCTGACACCAATACCTGCACGCTTTCCTGGGAAAAAAAAACGGGATGGGGTATCCAGAAGGGCAGGAGCCACAGAAGTACTGGAGTAACAGCAGAGGAGTATCTACAGAGCCAGACAGCAGAATCTCCAGTCTCAGGCTCTGTGCCCATCTTTCTCTCACCACATGGTTTCCTGCTTACAATTTTGTGCTTCTCTCATCACAGATGCCTCATTCTCGTCTGGTTACCAACTGGCTTCCTCAACTCCTTTACCATTTCTGTAACTCACAGCTTCTGCTTATACTTAACTTTCCAGTCCCTTAAACTTTAATTTTACAGGATTCCACACTAACGTATCTTCCCAGCTTAGGCTCTCATGCCTCAATGGCAAATTAACTCCATGTTCCCTATTGCTACTGCTACTGCTAAGTCGCTTCAGTCGTGTCCGACTCTGTGCGACCCCATAGATGGCAGCCCACCAGGCTCCTCTGTCCCTGGGATTCTCCAGGCAAGAACACTGGAGTGGGTCGCCATTGCCTTCTCCAGTGCATGAATGGGAAAAGTGAAAGTGAAGTCGCTCAGTCGTGTCCGACTCTTAGCGACCCCATGGACTGTAGCCTACCAGGCCCCTCCATCCATGGGATTTTCCAGGCAAAAGTACTGGAGTGGGGTGCCATTGCCTTCTCCGCCATGTTCCCTATACATGGCTGTAATTTCCCCCACCAGACAATGCTAGGTTGTTAGCTGGTTTACAGATTAGCAGCCCTTAGGTCAAATGCCCACTCCTGGATCAATCAGATGGAATATAGCTTTTACCTGGTAAAAACACAGCTATTGAGGTCTGTTCCTCTGCAATGTACTGTCGAACTGCAGGCACACCAGAATTATAAAACACATGTCTGGGACACTGAGTCAGCGAAGTCACCCTTAATCTGGGGCTCAAAAGTCTTGTCAGTATTTTTAATCTATTTAGTTATAGTAATTAAGCAGTCATAAATACAAATTTTGGTTGTTATTAAGGAGATCATATAATTTACAGTGTCACACAAGTAAGACATGGGACACAGGCCCAGCTATTGTTAAGTCAAGGATGGCCACACGACAGCAACAGTATCGCGACTGAGACAAGGAAAACCCATCGTTGTCTATCATTTTCAATTCTGCTCAGACAGAAGTAGCAAACATCAATAACCCTCTCTGTTCGTAGCTATGTGTGTTGCACCACACTGAACTCAGGCAGAAGAGGGGTCTAGATGTGCTGACACTATTACTACAGCCAATTCACAGCTGCCCACATGGCAGCACAGAGGCCTCAACAGTACTGCTAGTTCCCCCAAGTTCAAACCTTTAGAATTATAGCTCAAAAAATCCTTTTGCAGATGAGTCTGACCCTACACCCCTTGGCTTTTTCAATGGCAGAGGAAAGACTTTGAAATGAAAACCTTCTGCTACATAATTAGCTAAGACCAAGTAATAGCGACAGAAAGAAAAAAGCAAACGTATAACTTATCAATGCTACTTTCCTATCAATGTTGTTTTAAATCTTCTTCTTGGGAGGATTACCTAATACATATATAACTTAACTAGAAACCCCCTCCCTTTGGGGGGAAAAAAAAAAGAACACTAGTTCTAAACAGTTTGGATTTTCCCTCCAATCTTCATTTACAACTGATCAATTTACAACCTTAAAAAGAAAGGAAATAGAGTGAGAAGCCAAAAGTCAGTAACAGTATATGTTATCCCTTAGATTTTAATCTGTTTTACTTCTAAGGACTGAATAATCTGTCTCATTTTATCAAATTATTTCCAAAATCTCCAAAAACCCTTCAGGCCAAAGCATGCCAAAACTGATTCCTGTTGCTGTAACTTCAGTAATGCTGTTCCCCAAAGCTTATGTTCTTACAACCTTAATGAAACACATTTCCTAAGGACCACTCCTGCCCTCACTGAGCCTCCCTCCTCTCCTGCACGCTGCTGTTCAATCTGACACATAACTACATACAATCTCATGTGGTTTCACATAGAAGATTTCATCTCTCTTTGCTTCACCAAGAAGATGTAAGCAACCAGTGCAAGATCTAGAACTTACTCCTCCAGGATAACATTCACAAGTACTGGGCTCACAGAAACCATTCAAAAACACTGTTGACAAAAAGAAGCAAGTCAAAAGTGGAGTTTCTTACCCAAGGGTATCTTCAAAACATTTCCCTTTTAATAGACTCACCCCTGTACCCTCAGCCCTAAGAGACGGGATCTGAACCACACAAACCTACAAAAAAATATATCCACAAATCCAAACTGTATAAGAAAAGCAGCAGAGGTTATCCTAATGACAATTTACAGAATAAAAGCTGTATCAGTCAAACCTAAAATACATACGAACCCCCTACCTACAAAACCCTAAAAGCACATTCACAGAAGAGCAGCTTAAGAGCAACAACAGAAAACACATAGATTTGTCATGTAAGCTAATTGCAGGAGGCGAGAAAAGTTCTAGTCAAACCCTAAGACACCTAAATCAGAATTTGAAGAGGTCTAACGAATACTTTACTCTAGTAACCCTAGAGATCTACAGTAACCCCAGATACAAGAGAAGCTAGGCTGTGATTAGTACACTTGATCTTCAAGGTCCTGAAAGTAAGAAGAGTGAAGAACTAATTCAGCCTAGTACTTTGCTTTTATACCTTCTAATTTAATCCTTACAGTGTTCCTATGAGAAGACACTTCTATGCCCACTTTACAAACAGGGAGGATGAATGTTAAAAAAAATTAAGTAACTTGTCCAGATTCACACAAACTTAAAGCACAGGATTAAAACCATGGCCTATGCGGCAAAAAATTGTTTTAATTATTTGACTGATTCCAAGAACACTCAGAAGCATTATTTAAGACAATATGAAATCACAGTTGTAACATTCATATTCCTCTTATTGCAAATGAATTAAGATATACATATTTAATAAAAAATGCAACTGGGAATTTTTAGACTAAACCCAACCAAGATCCATAGCCATATTAATATTTTTCAAATAAGCACATCTGACTATATCATATCATTCATTACTTATTCAAAAAACTGCCAGTGGCCTTTAACTTTATGACAACTGGCTAATTATTTGGGTAAAAAGACAAAAATTAGATCTTACATTAAAATAAACAGGATGAATTAAAGATGAAAAATGTTTAAGGCATAAAAATACTAGAAGTAAAAATAGGTGAATTTTTTTTTTAATGTTGGCATAGGAAAGTCTAAGACTGACAATAGAAAAACAGAAACAGTACAAAAGATGGATAAATCTGACTAAAGAAAACATATGACACACACATATAGCCAAACATATATGTATATTTCATCAATTCTAGGACGAATATTTTCTCATCTTTTAAAATCTCTGAAATCAGGATGCCTCTTAAAACTAAGAGTGTCATGATTTAACTGAGAGTATATTTCTATCCTTAACTGTACATTAAACAGTGTCTCTCACAACTGAAGCCAACATAGATTTAATAAAAGACTCTAAACAGTGTTAGTCACTCAGTCATGTCCAGCTCTTTGAACCTCATGGACTGTAGCCCACCAGACTCCTCTGTCCATGGAATTCTCCAGGCAAGAATACTGGAGTGGTTGCCATTTCCTTCTCCAGGGAATCTTTCCAACCCAGGGGCTGAACCTAGGTCTCCGGCATTGCAGGTAGATTCTTTACCGTAGGAGCCACCACAGAAATACTCTAAGTTATGTGACAAAAAATAAGATAGGGAAAAGGTCTACAACAAGCAACAAAACCAATATTTTTCATACATGAAGAGCTCTAACATGTTATTAATGTTAAGCAATAGGATGCTTCAACTGTACTGGTAATGTTTCATTTCTGAAATTAACTGTATTTTTTTTTCTTTTCCATTATGGTTTATCACAGGATATTAAAAATAGTCCCCTGTGCTATACAACAGGAACCTGTTGTTTATCCATTCTATATAACAGTTTGCATCTGCTAATCCCAAACTCCCAATCCAGCCCTCCCCTAATCCTCCCCTTGGCAACCACCAGTCTGTTCTCTCTGGGAGTCTGTTTCTGTTTCATAGATAAATTCATTTGTATCATATTTTAGATGTCATATGTAAGTGGTATCATTTGGTATTTGTCTTTTTCTATTTGAGGTGTTAAATGCATTAATCTTCATGTATTTTTTTGTTTATCTGACTTATCTGCTTAAAAGACTTTTAAGAGATAAGAATATAACCAATAAGTATATAAGATATGAAAAGGAAATATAACCTAAACGTCCAAAAAAACATGAAAATATAAATTTCACCAAAATATTTAAAAATGCAAATTAAAACAAGAATTTATTACATAATAGATCAATATCTATGCTTGTAAAGTTAATCACTAAGTCAGTAAAAAAAGAGTACAGAGAAACAATTATATGGCACAGGCAAGAATGCAAATATACTTAACCTCCAAACAAGCAAATCATCCTCCTTTTAGGAATTTATCAAAAGGAAACAACCAGAAAAGTACAGGAAGATGTATAAGAAAAGATGCTAACTCTATCACTCTTTACAATATATAAAAGTTAGAAACAACCTATGTGTCCCATCAAGAGACTGCTTAAATAAATTATGATACACCCACAGAAAGTGATACAATGCAACCATTAAAAATGAAGGCAGATATGGCTGATTCATGCTGATGTTTGGCAGAAACCAACACAATTATGTAAAGCAATTATCCTTCAATTAAACATTAATTAATAAAAAACTGAAGGCAGAGAGAAGCTATCTTTGGAAACGATATAAGTATTCTTGAAAGTATACAAAGACTTTTTACATGAGCACCAGATTTTTTAAAGCTTATTTTTTTTCATTTTTTTCTGGCTTGATGTGTTTTACTTTTTTTAATTGAGATACACATAAATACGAAAATGTACTTATGAATTTTTGCTATGTAGATGTGCATGTAACCACCAGTCAAATAAAGATATAGAGCATTTCCAGCACTCCAGAAGTCTTGCTCTTCTAGTCACAACCGTTAACTACTACTTTGACTTCCAACAACAGAGATGAGTTTGACCTTTTCCTGAACTTCAAGAAGAGAATCACACGGTACATACTCTTTTGTGTCTGCTTTCTTTTAACAGTTTGTGATATTCACCCATATTTGCTAAGTATAGCAGTAGTTCCTTCTTTTTCACTGATATATAGTATTCCAGTATAGAGCATACCACAAATTATTGCTACATTTTTCTGCTGATGGGCATCTGGCTTGTTTCCAGTTGAGAGCTATTATGGAAAACAAACTGCTACATTTTTTCAGATTTCATAAATGTTTTATTTGTATAGCTTATTTAGTTTTAGATATTTATATTGATAAAAGAAATCAAACAATCCAAAAAAATATAATAAGGAAAGAAAAAACCCTGGTATCTCACCACATAGACAACTACCATTTTCTTTTCAAGATTTATGTTTATTATGTTATAAATGCTGTTTCTTCTAAATCAAGCCCTTTTCCTTCAAGTTATTTTCTCCCTTCTTTCTCTCCCTCTCCTTTTATACCTAAGACCAACTAGGTAACAAATGTTTACATCTGGTGTGCAACATTTTTCAATCTTACAAGATCACTTATACTCTGTAATACACATTGGATTTTTACAGTTTTATTAAAGTGGGATATTTTATATTTTCCTCTGTAACTTGCTTTTCTCAATTAAAGATAGTGGGATTGCCTCATATCACAGATTATTTTTGCCATGTCTTGTTTTCTAAGCAGTTTTGAGATATAAGTCACATACCATACAATTCATCCATTTAAAGTATACAGTGCAGGGATTTCCCTGGTGGCCCAGTGGTTAGGACTCCTGAGTTTTCACTGACGAGGTCTCTCATTCAATCCCTGATCAGGGAGCTAAAATACGACAAGCCACACAGAGAGGCCAAAAAGAAAAAGTATACAGTTCAATGGCATGTAGAACTATCACTGCAGTCGATCGTAGAACATTTTTTTAGATCTTAAAAAGAAACCCTATACTCTTTAGGCCTCCTCATCCCCTACCCGCAACTTCAAGCAACCACTAATCAGCTTTCTGTCTCTACAGATTCCCCTGTCCTGCATGTTTCATACGAATGTAATCATATCTGTTATCTGGCCTTTTGTGACTGCTTCTTTCACCAAGCATAATATTTTCAAGATTTACTGATGATATAACATGTATCGTACCTTACTCCTTTTAAGGGCTAAATAATAATCCCATTGGATGGATACATCACATTTTGTTTATTCACTTGTTGGGTGATAGACATTTGTGTTATTTCTGTTTTTTTCCTTACAATGAATAATGTTGCCATAATCATTTGGGAACAATTTTTTATGGAGACATGCTTTCATCTTCCTTGGGTATATACCTAGGAAAGAACTGCTGGGTCATATGGTAACTCAACATTTAATCTTCTTAAGAACTACCATACTATCTAGCTACATAATTTTACATTCCTGTTAGTGTTTGAGGGATCCAATTTCTCAACATCCATACCTATACTTGCTACATCACCAAACTTTTTAAATTCTAGCCCTTCTAGTAGTGTGAAGGGGTATCACATCATGGTTTGATGTCACTTCCCTTAGTCCCCAGTCCCCAGGTCATGGACTGGTATCTGTCCATGGCCTGTTAGGAACTGGGCCACGCAGTGGGCTAGTGCGTGAAGCTTCATCTGCTGTTTCCCACTGCTCACATTACTGCCTGAACCACCACCCCCAACTCCTATCCATGGAAATTATCTTCCATGAAATTAGTGTCTGGTGCCAAAAAGGTTGGGGACCACTGTCTTACAGCTAATGATGCTGAGCATTTTCACAATGTAAACATGTATTAAATCATCATTTTGTATACTTTAAGTGTCTTACAATTTTGTCAATTATACCTCAAGAAAGCTGAAAAAATACATTTAATAACATTTTATTGTCTCATTTCTGTATAATGTTCCTTTCTTTGTTAATGTTGATGTGTGTATTTAATTACATGTTAGTTAAAATATAAATGTAATAAAGGCAAATGTTTTCATCTTTTTGTTTACAGCTGTATCCCCAGCACCAAGCACTATTCCTGGAACACAGAAAATGCTCCATGGTTTTTAAAAAACAAATAAACAAATGATTTCTAAATCAAACATGCATTTGGGAAAAATTATAGTACTTTCTTTTGGCATTTCTCTACAAATAAGAAGTTATATAGGCTATGTTTGTATGTATAAAAACATACACACACATAAGTATACAGTATTTATATGTGAATAGTTCTGATGATTAATTTAAAAACCTCACCTGACTGGGGCGGGGGAGGAGGGTCTTTAGTAAGATATCATACTTGGTGAGATTTTACCAGGAACCTGAAATTTAGAATCATCTCTCTCAGGTAGTGAGCCCTTAATGCTCACTAGCCAACACAATATATTCCTCTCCTCTATTCTCTTCTACTCTATTCTATTCACTTTTCTACTCTTTGATGGATGACTGTGTCATGTATTTTCCCCCTTGTCAAACCTCCAATACACACAGCCATTCTTCCTTACTCTCAGCTAATGTTCTTGCTTATCATACACTAACAGAAAACCTCAGATGAGAACTTCCTCAAGCCACCACCATCATGTCTCTGTCCATATATTCTGTTCTTCTCTCCCAATTCCTAGTAAAGCAACGGCTGATCCTTCACCTGTGCTCAGACTGGGGTCAGCAAACCACATGCCTGTGCTGTCTATGGCAGCTTCATGCTACAAAAGCAAAGCTGAGCAGCAGTAACAGACAGTACTGCCCACAAAGCCTACAATACTGCTCAGCCCTTCAAAGAAAAAACTGGCTCAGCCTTGCACTAGATGATCACCTCTCCTCTCATCTAATACAGACACTGCTGGTTGAAGGGCCCAGTAAGTCCTGTGCAGAAGAAATGCGGTAAGACCCACACAAGACACAGAAGACATCAGAGACACAAACTGATGACCAAGAAAAGATCTTAACAGAAACTGGTCACGTAGAAAGGATGAAGATGAAAGGGCATAAGACTTTTCAACAGCCACCTGAAGCTATTACAGTACCATCCCTTAAACTGTGAAGGACAATTACTTCATTTTAGAATCCCACACTGAGACAGGCCAAATTATCAACCAACTGTCAGGGTAGAAGAAAGATATTTTCAGCAATGCAAACATCTCAGAAATTTCACCTCCTCAAACACTCTTTCTTGAAAGTTACTGAGGGATGTATTTCACCCAAAAAAGGGGGTAAATCAGAGAAAGAGGAGGGCAGAGATTCAGAGAACATGGGCTCTAACACAGGGAAAAGGTAAAGAGAACTTCCAGAGTCACAAAGGGAAATCACAAGCTGATACTCAACAGAGTGAAGAGCCCCAGCGCTGATTTGGGCAAAAGGAGGAACTCTAAGATATTTCCAATTAAAAAAAAAAAAGAATCGAGTGATCAATCTGATGTGTTTGCACATACTGAGACAGTTCCTAGAGGGTGGGGTGGGGCGCTGCTGCTGCTGCTGCTAAGTCGCTTCAGTCATGTCCAACTCTGTGCAACCCCATAGATGGCAGCCCACCAGGCTCCCCCGTCCCTGGGATTCTCCAGGCAAGAACACTGGAGTGGGTTGCCATTTCCTTCTCCAATGTGAAGTCACTCGGTCATGTCTGACTCTTAGCGACCCCATGGACTGCAGCCTACCAGGCTTTTCCGTCCATGGGATTTTCCAGGTAAGAGTACTGGAGTGGGGTGCCATTGCCTTCTCCGGGGGGTTGAGGGGATAAAGACAAATAGGACACTAAGCAAAAAAAAAAAAGAAAAAAATATTTAACATTTATTTATTTGGCTGCAACAGGTCTTAGTTGTGGCATGCAAACTCAGCTGTGGCATGTGGGATCTAGTTCCCTGACCAGCAATGCAACCCAGGCCCCTTGCACTGGAGCACAGAGTCTTAGCTACTGGACCACCAAAGAAGTCCCCCCAAAATTTTAAATTCATGAAATACAATCAGAGAATACTGCATAGTTCACCAGTAAACAGATACACAAAGTCATAATAATGTAAACAATAAACAATAACAGTTATATAACTATATATTACATTAGGAGATATAACGTATTAGGAGGTAACTATATTAGGAGATAAAGGGAGAGGAAGCTCAGTGGGCCTAAGAACCCTGAAGCTTAGACTCATCTTCCAGAGGAGGAACCCAACAGATATCTAAAATTGAAAAACAAGTAATACCTTAAAATATGGAAGTAAATATCAGAAAGAAAGAAAAAAGGCTAAACATATCAAAAATAATTGCTCTAAAAGCAGGACCTGGGAGGGAAAATTATTCAGGGGGTGGGTTTTCTTTTAAGTCTTACAGTACAACTTTCTTTTTAACTGCACAGGTGTATTATTTAAAGTCAAAAGTTAATGTGTTGTTGTTTTCAAGAAACATAACTAGTGTTTTTTGTATTATTTAATATCAATTAATTCAACCACTCCACAAATTTTATCTGGGCATTGACTGTTCCAGGCACTTTTCTAGGTGCTAGGAAGACATCAGTAAGCCAAGTCTTTGACCTCGTGAAGGACCTCAAGGAAGATCCCTCCTTATATCCAGAGGGAAGCAGATAATAAGCAAATTAACATATGCTATAATGTCAGATAAATCACTGTCGTGAAGAGAAATAAAGATGAGGGTAGAGTGTGATGGGGCTGCTATTTAGGCAAGGTTTTCAGAAAAGGGTTCTCCAAGAATGAGTAAGAAGGAAATTGAGCTCTAAAGGAAAAATCTGTTTGGAGAAAGGTCATATAAGCAAAATAACAGAAGGGTATCAATCAATTAAGCTCAAAGTGAGGGCTTCATTTTCAAGCCTCTCATATGCCAAAGCCATGTGTCATTCAAAAGTCTGTACCAAAGTCCCCTGTGGTGGCACACATAAATTGCCAGGCACTTTCAAGCTGAGTCCTATGAACACTGCTTCCTACATCCCTAACTAGCCCTTACTTACTAAAGTGACTGGCTAAATATATACTCAAACTTTCTTCTTCCCATAGAATAGGCAGATGTCACATATTTCAAATTTCAGTGTTTTTATTCCTATTACATGGTTAAAAGGTTTCCTAAACCAAAAGTTCAAGATGTTAATCAAGAAAGACTCCAGATTAATTTCAAGCTACCGAAATATATCACATCCAATCATTATTTTCTCACTAAAGAAAAACCGTAAACCAACAGGAGTAAGACACATTAAAAAAAACAATTTAGAGGGTAATTTTCTTCTCCAAGAAACCTCACTCAGGTTGAGCCACAGTTTCAGGCTATCTGAATTATCTTTTTATTGAAAACTGAGTAACTAAAAAAACTTAGCATCCAGAGTGAAGCAATTTGCTTTATTCTAAATACAGCTGGTATACAATAAAAACTTCATATTCAGAAAAGAGGATTAATTTTAATACATCTTATTCTCAAAACATTTGTATCATTAAAAATAGACCCAAACTGTCTTTATACAGCAAAAAAAGTGGAACTTTTAGATTCTAAACAAGTCTTAAAAGTTTAACTTATGAAAAGAAAACAAATTCAACCAATTAAATCTCAACTAACAGTTGGGTTTAGAGTTTAAAAGTTATTTAGAAATTTCTGGAAAAGCAGGCTAGCAACTATACTGTATGCTGAACTGTACCAGTGGATGTTGATGCTCCCGCCATCAACACTCCCCAGGTGGAGCATCACATCGTAGTAAGAGCTGAGACTTGGGTTTAGGTTCACTGCTTGCTTGTTGGTGTACTCACATTTTCAAACCCACTTCCTCAGCTCAAATGGAGATGATAATACCTACATAAGGTCAATGTTCTGGGCTTCCCTGATGGCCCCGTGGTAAAGAGTATGCCGGCCGATGCAGGAGACAGGGACTCCATCCCTGGGTGGGGAAGATCCCCTGGAGGAGGGCATGGCAACCCACTCCAGCATTCTTGCCGAGAAAATTTCATGAACAGAGGAGTCTGGCAAGCTAATGGTCCATGGGGGTCACGCAGTGTCAGACATGACCAAAGCGACTGAGCACATGCACAGGTCAGTGTTAATTGTTGGCACTCCTGTAAATAACAAGTGCCAACATATTTAAGAATCAATAGTATATTAAAAAGTTTTGTGATCTGCAAAGGCCCCTGGAGAAGGCAATGGGAACCCACTCCAGTATTCTTCCCTGGGAAATCTCATGGACAGAAGAGCCTGGTGGGCTACAGTTCATGGGGTTGCAAAAGAGTCAGACATGACTTAGTGACTAAACAACAACAACAATTTGCGACAAACTATACCAATGTTTGTCACATTTTATTTTAAAAAGAAAAATTTCAGTCAGAATTCTCTGGTTTAGCGCTAATGGTTATTAGATTCTAAGGAAGAACAATAGGACCTTGGTCCACTCACACATACACAGCCAGAGGAAGAAAAAATTTAGGGAACAGTTTAAAAAATTTAGGGAAAAAAAAGAATTAAGACTCCCTTAAAAACAAGTGCCAAGAAAAATATTTTTATCAAACATCTCATTTAACTATATAAACCAAAAGTATAAAGCTGTCTAACCACATGTAAACTGTGCATCATGTGACTTAAGGTCGAGTGTTTATTTGGGGGAACCAGATACCCAAAGTACATAAACATCTGTGTATTTTTAAAATAACTTGTCTTGATGCTTTTGTTCACTCAGTAATAATTCCCACTATCCTTAGAAGAAAAAACACAACAAATATCCTTAACCAAAAAAACTCTTCAGAGGAGTTTTTACTTCTTCAAGTTGTAAACTAATGCTAAATAGTGTTATCTGACCATCTGCCTACTTACCCTTTAAGCTCCATCAGGGCACAGACAGATCCTTTTCTCTGTTTTATCACCAACATCTAGGCAACTAACTGGCACCAAGTTGAAAATCAATAAACATGTGTAGAATGAATGAATGAATGTAAAAACTGGGCCTCTGGACAAAAGTGTTTTAAATTACAACAGAACAATTTCACTTATACATATATCCATCATTCACTACAAAAAACTGCTGTCTCAGCTGTAATGACATGTACTAAGCTGAAAGAGACATGTAGTAGGTACATAAACACACACACCAATACATTACTCACATATGTGATAAAAGTACATAAAGTATAGGATCCACAAGGTCAGTTTTAAAGTAGTTATATTTTCTCTCAGGATATTTTGGTCAGTTCTTGCTGATAATCAAAGTATATGTCAGAAAAGCATACTGCAATCTGGAATGATTTAGGCAAAATGAACAATATTTCCAGAGTTCCATTCTCAGTGTTTTAAAGTTAAATTTCTTAATTCAATGAAAGGTGGAATAAAATGGAAAAAAAAAAAGATAGATTTTACCATTTCAAAATAATGTCCTTGCATTTGGTCTTTAAGCTAATAAGACAAGTACTTTTCCAAATCTTTGAAGCTAGACAATAAACTTTATGCCTACAAAGCTGGAGTAAGAGGCTTTTATTAAAATAATACCGTTTGGATAAGATCCTTCATAATTCTAAAGTCTCCAGGAAGATATGCAGCAGTAACAGTAACACACATTATTTATGATTCTACAGCACTGTATAACCATAATTATCTGGATGGAATAGGCTTTTAGGGCTAGCAAGCTATGATCTATGACGGTAATACTATGCTGCACAGATCCAAAAGTTTCCCAAAAATTCTGATGGTCATCTTCAAAGAGACAGAGCTGGCTTGATGGTGAATACAGAAAAACACCAAGATCAACTCACAAACACCGGTACGAAAACAAAGCTCTCTCTAGCAACTACATCGTTGAAATTTTAAAATTCTGGGCATGTACAAGATAAAGCTCAATTAACTGCTGACTGTATTTCCTTCTTAATCATCTTAAAGGCCAGGGACTCTGTATTTCTTTTTAGAGCTTTCTTCAACAGAAATTTAGTGTTTCAATGGCCCCTCCTCTACAGCTAACATCAGTGCCCTTTCCTCCTCCTCCCTCACTCCTCCTGGGTAAAACAAATTAACATTTGTACTAAGGTACCTCCTATCAGCTCGCAGCTTCTTCCCAAACACGCCCACGTACAGTGAACCTGGACTGCGTCTACACAACACACAGCTACAGGAAAAGAGCTTTGATGGGGGCAGGTGGCGGGGGTGGGGGGGGGGTGGATAATTTAGCTCAGCACAGGTTTAAGGTTATTTTCCATACAGAGATAACAGCTCCTCACTCCTGGCTCGGGTTTCTCTCAAATCACCTCCAAAGCATGGTGTTTATGAGCCTACCTAATCCGATACTGCAATGGAATCCCGGATATTTGCAGACAGATATCCCCGCTCTGCTCTGCAAGTGTTTGATCAGACCCGTGGGGGAACCTCTTTTTTTAAATTTTTTTTTTCAGTTCGCCAGCTCCTAGCAGTACAGCACACCCGATCTCCGGCAGCGGCCCCTGGCCCCGCGTCCCGCCGCGCGGGGCCAGCGCAGGACCGGTCCCCTCCGGGTCCGAGTCGGCGGGCAACTCGGGCGGCGGGCCGCTCCGCAACAGGTCACCCTGACCGCGAGAGTGCGAGTCCGCAAGGCGGCCAGCTGGGCGGCCCGGCTTCGGGGTCGCAGCTGCGAGGGCCGGGGAGGGGGTGTGGCCCGGCTCGGCGGGTTCCGGCTCCCAGAGCCCCGGCTCCGCTCACCTGAAGGGAGGCTGAGGCGCCGCTGGTCGCCAAGGCAGCGCAGGCGGAGGCCGGGGGCTTCCGCCACCCCGGGGAGAAGAGAGGCGAGGCGGACTGACCCCCGGCCTCAGGATAGAGACCCGGAGCGGGGACCCCAAGGCCGCCTCCTGACGCCGAGAGCGAGCCGCCGAGGGAGGCGCGGCCCTGGGTTCCGAGCCCCCTCCTCCCTCAGCCCGAACCCCGCAACCCCCTCTCCTCGCCGAGGGCGAGCAGTCCCGGGGCCCGCGGCCGGGCGAACGACACACACCGCAGCGACCCGGCCGCCGCCATTCCCCGCGCTGCCGCCGCCACCGCTGCGGCTCCGCGCCGCTCGGGGGGCGCAGCGCACCCACCTTCCCTCCCCCGCACCGCCCAGCGAGGCTCCGCACCAGGCCCGCGGCGAGGGCACCGACCTGTGCAGCCCCGGCAGACGCCTCGGAGGTTGGAAAGACGGCGCGGGCCTCCCGTTCCGCCGTTTTGCTGCCGCCGCCGCCTAGGCTAGCGCTCAGCGACCCGAGCAGTCGGCGTCTCTCATTCAGCGCCGGCCGCCGCCGCGGCCGCTCGGGGGAGGGGAGTGAGCTGGATCCACCCCGTCCGCGCCGGGGGTGGGGGAAGAGAGCGGGCCGGGCGGGGGCGCGCGCCGAGCAGGCGGGGCGGAGCCGCGCTCGTGCACCAACCGAGCGCGCTCGCGCGGGCCCCGAGCGCCGCGGCCGGTCGGGGGGGTGGTCTTCCCGGCGCGCGCCCCCGCCAGCGGCTCCTCTGCCGGGCCGAGCCCAACTGTCCCCGGGGGCCCGTGGCCGCGGCGCGCGCCCACAGCCGCAGTCCCTCCGCCCCGCGCCCGCCCGAAGGAGGGGCCGCTATCGGCCAAACGAGGGGGCGGGGAAGGATTGGAGGGACGTGCAGGTGGGGCCTCCGCGGCAGCCGGGCCACTGGCTCCCTGCTCCCGGCCCTCCGCGGTGAAATCCGCTGCGGTAGCCTCCGCCTTCAGCGCCCGACACCTTACCTTTAAGGCCAGAGAACGAAGTCTGGAAACCCTCGGCTCCCGAATCCAATATCCTACCCGCGCCAGAGGTGTTTTTCGAAGTCACTGCGCACAAGTGAGGGGTTCCACGTGTGAAGAGCCACCCCACTGCCGTAGGATCATAAATTATAGAGATCAATACTCTCTCGCATTGAGATTCGGGAGGTGTTAGACGTAGGCCTTTGTGTGATGCCCTTGGCTTAATGAGCAGATGACAGGGACTTTGGCATCCCTTGGGCCTCAGATTGATGAGTTCCAGGTGAGCAGTATTTTCACGTTGAATGCAAGAACAAGATTCTGGAATATTAAATATTTCCTGTGAATCAAAAAGGAATGGATTTCGTTAAACAGTGGAAGGGTGTTGTTTCGGAGGGTGCACTATATGGAGTGGCCTATTTAGAATTAGCACCATTTGATGCAGTCTGACTATAAATGGAAGGTGAGCCACCTTTGTATATGCTATCATTAGACCATTTAGAAATGGATGGTTTATTGGATGATCTGCCTCTCTCTCTCCAGGCAATGTATGGTAGGATGTGAAAGGAATACTGTGAACCAACGTTGCCCAAAAAACAGGAAAGCGACAAAATTCTTCCCATTTACTTTCTTTCTTTTCTAATAACTCCTAAACAGAACAGATTAATCGTGTATATTGTAGGATGCTAATTATTTCCTCCATTGACTGCCCTTCACTCTAGTTAGGGAAGCTAGAATGCCCTTCAACCCTTATCTCATAAATAGAATTACTTCTTTAAAGCGCTCCCCTTCCCCACGCCTAAAGTTGTTAAAGAGCAAACAAAAAAAGGATAGGTAAAGTTCATGTTCTTTTCATTTTTATTTCATTTACTTTCAAAGAAAGTCCTAAAAAAAAAAAAATGATGAAATCACTAGGAGAATCAGAGAAACCAAACAAACTTTCAAGTGAGTATAGACCAAGAAAAAGTAGAGCAGACTAATGGTGAAAAGGGGAGAATGTGTGATGTATACAGGAAGTTTGTCCACAGATGTTAATTGCTTCAAGTTCCAAAGAAACAAGGGACAAACAGAACTAGCACTTGGAGGAAAAATCCTTCTAGTTGGGTAAATCTTTAATCTTCTTAAATTGTTAGTAAGAGAGTAAGGAAAAGGTTATGTGCCCACAGTAATAATTCAACAATACAGATCTATATATATAAATCCCATTATCACTGCTTTTAAAAAACAGGAAAACTGAGGAACAACAGGGAATTTTATTTTGTGTAATTGTCTTGCAATAACTTTAAATTTCGATTAGGGTTTCTCCTTGCTCAACATAGTGTGACTCATAAAAGAGAAAATTCTGATAGTAGCCTTTGCAATGGAACCAACAGCCAGAAGTTGAACCTCATACATCCAGTATCCACATGGGGGAGATAACTTCAAGTACCAGGTATGTGGGAAGCTTTCAGGAGATACTTTATATTTTCTCACCTTTGCAGGACCTTCCCTTGGCCTGAGACATATCATTGCCAGTGTCTGTTGCAGAAACTGTCCCACTTCTACCAGCAGTCAGGCCACACACTTTGTATCTTTTATTCCCAATGTACTCAGGTGAGGCATACCATCACTCTCTCTCTTGTTTCCTGGAGGGAATGATGAGTGATATCAACCCAGTGGGGATCCTCATTTCCTACCCCCTGGTGGTTTCAGTGTGGATATGACCCAGCTCCTGCAGAAAAGAGCTGAGCTAGAATCTGCTGTAATTTCCCAAAGTTTTCCGTTTTCCATGGACAGTATTGACTCTGCATGAGTTAGCTAGAAACAGATTTCTCCAGCCTCGGAATCACCCAACCTCGGAACTGCCTGCACCACACTATCTGACTTGTGCAATGAAAAAGGCTTATTGTAAAAGCCTTTACTCTGTACTGTTCACCTGGTGGGGTTGATTGAGAAAAAGAAATGGGCTTTCAGGAAACAGGGCTCAGCTCATTTCTTCCCTTCACACCTACAAAGATTTTGATTGCTTTCCACAGTTAGGAATAAAACTAGGAGGGTTTCATAAAAACAAATGAGCCTGTCTTCCTACATCTACCAATAATTTTTTAAAATTTACTGTAAGAGCAGTGAAGTTTTCATCTGGACTCGAGAAAAAGTCCTGTGACTCATGAAGCTAGGCCATGGAGATACTAAATTCTAACATACTGAATTTCTGAGTTTGGCATAATTACTCAAAATCTGTTTCTCATGTTGATAACCTGTAAAATAGTAATTTTATTAATTTTTAGAGTTGTGTTAAGTTCAAATTTCCAAATTTGGTTAAGATTAAGAATTTGTGTATAAAAATACAGAAAAAAGTTCACTCTCAATGTCTGGGTTTTTTTTTTTTCCATAGCTTGGAAATTATTTTAGGAAGTCAGTGTCCTTTCCTATTCATTGATATGCAAATGAAGCAGTCACTTTTTACATCCAAAGAGGAAGAACAGCAAATTTTCTTTATCAGAGCATCTTTAATCACGGTTAAGTTCTGAGTTGCTTTATGTTTTCCATTTGCTTTTGCCAAAAGACAAGAAATATACAAAGTCTTAGTATAACAAAAAGTACTAATGTATAAAATAGAAATGCCATTATATAAAATAGAAATCAATAAGAATTCAATATGCTTAAAAGTAGTTTCAGAACAACCACCATTATGTAACAGTTTTATTACTGTCCATCAATCTTATTTCCAAGGGGTAAGCCAAGGAACTCATTTAGATGTAGAACAAGCAGTTTCAAAGAGGAGACCACCACTGTAAAAAAGAATCAACAAATAACTCTTGTCATTACAGCTGTCAAAACAAAATTGAACTGGTGGCATAAGAAAGCTTATTATTTCAGTAACACTTAATTCTTTCACAACCAATAGAATTTCAGTAATAACATGTATCTCTGTCATTTTCCTAAGCTTTAATCTTTTTCTTTTCAAATATATTTATTGGCTGGACATTTTGAAAAGATCTGTTATGTTTGCAGTGTTCTGACTGCAAGCATAGGCAAAGTAGCATATTCAAAATTCAGATGCACAGGGGTTTGAAGGAATAGTCAGGCATTCTCCACAAAACTTGACACCAAGTTACTGGAAGAGCTGCCACAATTCCCAAATCAAGAGAGACATGCCACAGATAATAAGATACAAAGAACAGAGATAATCACCCATCCATTCAAATATGAGCAACAAATTTCAAAAGGCATCAGTTCAGTTCAGTCGCTCAGTCATGTCCAACTATTTGCAACCCCACTGACTGCAGCACGCCCTGCTTCCCTGTCCATCACCAGCTCCCGGAGCTTGCTCAAACTCATGTCCATTGAGTCGGTGATGCCATCCAACCATCTCATCCTCTGCCATCCCCTTCTCCTCCTTCCCTCAATCTTTCCCAGTATCAGGGTCTTTTCCAATGAGTCAGTTCTTCACATCAGGTGGCCAGAGTATTGGAGCTTCAGCTTCAGCATCAGTCCTTCCAATGAATATTCAGGATTGATTTCCTTTAGGATTGACTGGTTTGATCGCCTTGCTGTCCAGTAAGGACTTATTTTATGACTGAGCTGTCTCTCACAAGGGCAACTCTGCAGGGTATGGATCAGCAGGGAGGTATTTACTTCATGAAGATTAATGTTTCCCTGGAACAACTCTTGGGGAGACAAACTAGTATGTAAATAAATGTTTGTATGAACTAATACAAATTAACTTTAAGGACAATTTCAGTAATGCCTTATTTATATGACAGGATAAGGAAAGAGGGCAGCAAGGGATTGAACATAATTAGATATTCTAGGTAACTGAGGTTTTCACCTTCAAGTACTAGTAACAGTTTCATTTAACCCACTTGTATTGATGTTTTTTTCTGAAATACCACTTGCTTCTCTTCCTGAAACTAATAAAATATGGTGTCACTTAACTTATTCCTAATGACCCAGTGGTGTCTTATATCATTACAAAAGCTATAGTACCAGGATGTCCCCAGAAGCTTAGAAGTACTTAGTACCCTTCACTCTACAATAAATAATCATGGCCTACTATGTTCTTGCACTCCTATGAGTCTAATTGAGCTGGACAGTCCTCATGATCAATCTTCCTCCTGTCCCTTCTTGCTGCACTGCTGCTACAGCATTGCCTGTGTGCACATTCACACCTCCATTTGAGTAGTCTTATCATGCTAGCCAAATAACCAATATTTTTTAAAAAGTGGGAGTAAAGAAACTCAGATAATGCTAAAACAACTCTGATACACGGCGTAAAAGCCATCTGCCTACTTTCATATTTTCCTCTCTATTTTGGAAATTGAGTTTACCAGATAAGTAAATTATTATTGCACTCTACTTCCTTTATAAAAATGTTCTACATACTTAATGGAAGGTGAGAATCTTTGTCAATAATGTTCATCACAGTCGTTTCCTCATATTCATATACCCTCCATTCAAATTAAGGCTAGAGGACTTCCCTGGTGGTCCAGTAGTTGAGAATCTGCCTGCCAATGAGGGGCACATGGTGTGGGATCCCTGGTCTGGCAAGATCCCACATGCTGCGGAGCAACTAAGCCCCGTATCCCACAGTGATTGAGCTTGCGCTCAAAACAGTCCGTGAGCCATGGCTACTGCAGCCCGAGAGCGCCTGGAGCCGTGCTCCGGAACAAGACCCCGTGCTACACCACAATGAGAAGCCTGTGTATCCACAACTAAAGAGGAGCAGCTCCCCCACCCCGTAACTAGAAAAAAGCCTGCGCACAGCAACAAAGAACCAGCACAGCCAAAAATTAAAAAAAAAAGTTAGAATTAAAAAACAACAGGAATTCATAAATCCATACTAGCAATAAACATTAAATCAACGGAGAAGAAGGAGGTACTCTTGCTTATACTTGAACAGGTAAATGTGGAGGGAGTACTGGAGTTGGACAATCATTTTGCAACCACAGTTGCAAAGTTTGGGTAAGACAAGAATCATCAATAGACACTAACTGTAGGAGAGAAATTTTGATGAGGAACAGGATATTTGGGTCATCTTAGAGTTCGTCCTAGAGATATCCTGTTAGTTGCAAGGAATGAAACACAGTAATTATACACTGGAGAAACTGAACAAAACCTTTACCAGGTAATCAAAATTACCGTCACAAATGAGGGACAGATGGACATTCTTTGCCTCAAGATGCAGTTCCCAGAGGACGCAGCATCTAATGAGGAAATGAGGAAATATAATGAGGAATCTAGTGAGGAAATATCAGATAAATCCCAAATGAGGAATGTAATGTTGTCTTTTTTTTTTTTTAAGGGGTTGGGAGTTGTATTCTTCAAAGTTGTCAATGCCATGAAAGGCAAAAGTTGTGAAAATATTCCAGCTAAAGAGCCATGACAGCTAAAGGCAATATGAGATGCTAGGTTGGATCCTTAAATGGAAGGGGGAAATTTTATAAAGCAAATTATTAGATTAATTGGAAAACAGATGTTACAATATTTCATTAAAATCACTGAAATTCATAACTATATTGTGATAATGTCCCTAAATACTGCAATATTTAGGAGTAATGAGCTAAGATCTATGTATGATTGGAGGGAAGGAATATATTTATTTATATATATATATAAAGAGAGAGAGGGAGAGAGAAGAGAAAACAAAAGTAATAAAAAGGTGAAATGTTAACAATAAGTGACTCTGGATAAATGTTGCTTGGCTATTCCTTGTAACTTCTATAAATCTGAAATTATTTCCAAATAAAAAGCTTTTTTTAAATAAAAGGATTTTTTTTAAAAATTAAGAAAAAAAAAAAAGCAGCAGAGGCAGAAGTAAGCAATCCATAGACCATAACATGCTAATTATTTTAAATGGCCACCTTACTGACTAATCCCACATGCTTTCTAAAATTGACTACTCCCATGAAATTGTCTCATCTCTTGGGTTAAAATTATAGAAACAATGAATTTTATAATTAAAGAGTCATCTTATCCAACCTTTTTATTTCATAAATGAGGAAACTACAGCTCAGAGATTCAAGACTTATCCTAAACTCTTGAACCGGTTAACACGTCAAGATCACCATCTTGATT
Source organism: Giraffa tippelskirchi (assembly GCF_054371585.1). Lineage (NCBI taxonomy): Eukaryota > Metazoa > Chordata > Mammalia > Artiodactyla > Giraffidae > Giraffa > Giraffa tippelskirchi. The sequence continues at coordinate 20,080,150 of NC_137279.1, forward strand.
CTACTTAAGTCTCTACAACTGCTGAGCTTTCCATCTGAGCTTACTGCTCAGTTTCTATCACTTTCTCTTTTCCTCCTTCCTAACGCTGTTTCCTATGGTCCTTGTATTCCCTTCTTTTTATGATTAAACAGGGAATTATTATGGCCTTACTGTTTCATCTATCACTGTTCCACTGGTGAAAGTCTCCCAGACCTCTGTCGACACATCTGATTGCCTCCACGGACATCTAGATGAGGACACTCATCATCAGTTCAATCTCTACAAAACTGAAATAACCACAGGAGAAAAAATAAAAATAATACTTATGAAAATATATCTACCCTTCCTGATAATCAGAGAAAGAGATATTAAAGCAAGGTATGTTTTGCCTAATACATTGCCTCATTAATGAGATTTATAATGTTCAGGTTTAGCCAGAATGTAGGCAAGAGACTGTCTCATAAACTGATGGCAGGAGTTTAAATGAGCATATCTCTCTGGTGGACAGTTTACCAAACTTAAGGGAAATCTTAATGTATATACTTTTTGATCCAGCAATTTCACACGTAGATATTAATACTTGTAAAAAAAATACTGCGATATTCAAAGAAATACATAGGACTGCTCTTTAAGTATTGTTTGTAACAGCAAGAATTGAAATACTTAATATCTATCAATAAAAGGGTATGTAAATACAATTATACTATTTCTTTGCCTACATGAAAACATAGCTGTATATAGACCAATATGAGAAAGAGCCCAAACAAGTTGAAGAGAATCGTGTACATGAGTCTCCCAATTCCTTTTAAGTTGGTGCGGACATAGAAATCAGCAGAGAAAACTGTCACAATGGTTATTTCAGGGGAATGAGAATTAGCGGTGGAGAAGGAACTTCATTTTTCTGCTTAATATATTTCCATTGTTTGCTTTCGTCTTTGTGCATTTTTTTTTAACCAGAAGCATGATAGCTTTTGTAAAAGCAACTATAGCAATCAAGGGTTTCCCTGGTAGCTGAGCTGATAAAGGATCCACCTGCAATGCAAGAGACCCTGGTTCAATTCCTGGGCCGGGATCCCTGGAGAAGGGATAGGTTACCCAGCCCAGTATTCTTGGGCTTCCTTGGTGGCTCAGACTGTAAAGAATCTGCCTGCAATGCGGGAGACCTAGGTTTGATCCCTGGGTTGGGAAGATCCGCTGGAGCAAGGCATGGCAACCCACTCCAGTATTTTTGCCTGGAGAATCTTCACAAAGAGTCAGACACTACTGAGTGACTAAGCAAAGCATAGCACAACAATCAAAGAGCTTTCTTTTTAATCTGAAAACTTTTCTTTATTCAATTACTGTTCCTATCACTTCTTCTCTTTTCCAGGCTTTAGAATGAATGTTTACTTTTTCCTTATCCACTTATTCTTGATCCTTATAATTTATTTGCAGACTGTTTTGCAACTATAAGCTCAAACAAGGTATGTGGAAAGGTATTCCTAACTAGTCTCTTAGATTTAACTACTCTTTACACCCTTTTTTAATTCTTTTGCTCACTTTTCCTACATCACTGTTTTCATTATGTCACAAGTCTTCTCCATCCTTACTCACTTGCCAGTTGAAAAATTCCCAGTTCCTTATGGTTCAACAAGGAGGCATCCAGGGACTTCCATAACCTCAGTCCACTCTCCACCTATCACCACTCCACACACTTGTTGTTCAGTCACTAAGTCGTGTCTGACTCTTTGAGACCACATTGGACTGCAGCACGCAAGGCCTCCCTGTCCTTCACTATGTCCTGGAGTTTGCTTAGATTCCTGTCCATGGAGTTGGTGATGCTATCTAACCATCTCATTCTCTGCTGCCCCCTTCTCCTTTTGCCTTCAATCTTTCCCAGCATCAGGGTCTTTTCTAATGAGTCAGTTCTTAGCATCAGGTGGCCAAAGTTTGGAACTTCAGCTTCAGCATCAAGCCTTCCCATGAATATTCAGGGTTGATTTCTTTTACAGTTGACTGGTTTGACCTCCTTGCAGTCAAAGAGATTCTCAAGAATCTTCTCCAGTACCACAATTCGAAAGTATCAATTCACTGGCACTCAGCCTTCTTTATGGTCCATCTACCACATTTGTACATGACTACTGGAAAAACCATAGCTTTGGCTAGATGGACCTTTGTCATCAAAGTGATGTCTCTGCTTTTTAATATTCTGTGTAGGTTTGTCATTGCTTTCCTTCCAAGGAGCAAATATCTTTTAATTTCATGGCTGCAGTCACTATCTGCAGTGACTTTGGAGCTCAAGAAAATAAAATCTTTCACTTCTTCCACTTTTCCCCCTTCTATTTTCTATGAAATGATGAGACTGGATACCATGATCTTAGTTTTTTGAATGTTGAGTTTTAAGCCAGCTTTTTCACTCTTCTTTCACCTGCATCAAGAGGCTCATTAGTTCCTCTTCAATTTCTGCCATAAGAGTGGTGTCATCTGCATATCTAAGGTTGTTGATATTTCAGCTGGCAATTTTGATTCCAGCTTGTAGATTCATCCAGCCTGGCATTTTGCATGATATACTCTGCAAAGAAGTTAAATAAGCAGGGTGACAATATACAACCTTAATGTATTCTTTTCCCAATTTGGAACCAGTCAGTTGTTCCATGTCTGGTTCTAACTGTTGCTTCTTGACACTCATACAGATTTCTCAGGAAGCAGGTAAGGTGGTCTGGTATTCTATCTCCGGAAGAATTTTCCACAGTTGTAATCCACACACTCGAAGGCTTTCACATAGTCAATGAAGCAGAAGTAGATGTTTTTTCTGGTATTCCCTTACTTTCTCTATGATCCAACGGATGTTGGCAGTTTGATCTCTGGTACCTCTGCCTTTTCTAAATCCAGCTTGAACATCTGGAAGTTCTTGGTTCAGTCAGTTCAGTTCAGTCGCTTAGTTGTATCCGACTCTTTGCAACCCCATGAACTGCAGCACGCCAGGCCTCCCTGTCCATCACCAACTCCCGGAGTTTACTCAAACTCATGTCCATTGAGTCAGTGATACCATCCAACCATCTCATCCTCTGTCGTCCCCTTCTCCTTCTGCCTTCAATCTTTCCCAGCATCAGAGTCTTTTCAAATGAGTCAGTTCTTCGCATCAGGTGGCCAAAGTATTGGAGTTTCAGCTTCAACATCAGTCCTTCCAATGAACACCCAGGACTGATCTCCTTTAGGATGGACTGGTTGGATCTCCTTGCAGTCCAAGGGACTCTCAAGAGTCTTCTCCAACACCACAGTTTAAAAGCATCAATTCTGTGGCGCTCAGCTTTCTTTATAGTCCAACTCTCACATCCATACATGACCACTGGAAAAACCATAGCCTTGACTAGACGGACCTTTGTTGACAAAGTAATGTCTCTGCTTTTTAATATGCTGTCTAGGTTGGTCATAACTTTCCTTCCAAGGAGTAAGCGTCCTTTAATTTCATGGCTGCAATCACCATCTGCAGTGATTTTGGAGCCCAGAAAAATAAAGTCTGACACTGTTTCCACTGTGTCCCCATCTATTTGCCATGAAGTGATGGGACCAGATGCCATGATCTTAGTTTTCTGAATGTTGAGCTTTAAGCCAACTTTTTCACTCTCCTCTTTCACTTTCATCAAGAGGCTTTTTAGTTCTTCTTCACTGTCTGCCCAATATGCTACTGGGTGAGCAGTGGAGAAATAACTCCAGAAAGAATGAAGGGATGCAGCCAAAGCATAAACAACAGCCAGTTGTGGATGGGACTGGTGATAGAAGCAAGGTTCGATGCCGTAAAGAGGAATATTGCATAGGGACCTGGAATGTTAGGTCCATGAATCAAGGCAAATTGGAAGTGGTCAAACAGGAGATGGAAAGAGTGAACATTGACATTCTAGGAATCAGCGAACTAAGATGGACTGGAATGGGTGAATTTAACTCAGATGACCATTATATCTACTACTGTGGGCAGGAATCCCTTAGAAGAAATGGAGTAGCCATCATGGTCAACAGAAGAGTCCGAAATGCAGTACTTGGATGCAGTCTCAAAAATGACAGAATGATCTCTGTTCGTTTCCAAGGCAAACAGTTCAATATGATGGTAATCCAAGTCTATGCCCCAACCAGTAACGCTGAAGAGGCTGAAGTTGAACAGTTCTATGAAGACCTACAAGACCTTCTAGAACTGACACCCAAAAAAGATGTCCCTTTCATCATAGGGGACTGGAATGCAAAAGTAGGAAGTCAGGAAACACCTGGAGTAACAGGCAAATTTGCCCTTGGAGTACAGAATGAAGCAGGGCAAAGGCTAATAGAGTTCTGCCAAGAGAATGCACTGGTCATAGGAAACACCCTCTTCCAACAACAGAAGAGAAGACTCTACACATGGGCATCACCAGATGGTCAACACCGAAATCAGATTAATTATATCGAGAGGTATGCTTATAAAATTTAACAGTGAAACTGAAGTCTGTCATTTAGTGTTTTTGCTTACTCTGGTTCTTGAAAGTTTTTGCTAGCTCACAGTCAGGAACTGACTGTGGCTCAGATCATGAACTCCTTATTGCCAAATTCAGACTTAAATTGAAGAAAGTAGGGAAAACCACCAGACCGTTCAGGTGTGACCTAAATCAAATCCCTAATGACTATACATTGGAAGTGACAAATTCAAGGGATTATATCTGATAGAGTGCCTGAAGAACTACGGATGAAGGTTCATGACATTGTACAGGAGGCAGGGATCAAGACCATCCCCAAGAAAAAGAAATGCAAAAAGGCAAAATGGTTGTCTGAAGAGGCCTTTACAAAAAGCTCCAAAATCACTGCAGACGGGGACTGCAGCCATGAAACTAAAAGACGTTCCTTGGAAAAAAGCTATGATCAAGCTAGACAGCATATTAAAAAGCAGAAACATTACTTTGCCAACAAAGGTCCGTCTAGTCAAGGCTATGGTTTTTCCAGTAGTCATGTATGGATGTGAGAGTTGGACTATAAAGAAAGCTGAGCGCTGAAGAATTGATGCTTTTGAACTGTGGTGCTGGAGAAGACCCTTGAGAGTCCCTTGGACTGCAAGGAGATCCAACCAGTCCATCCTAAAGGAAATCAGTCCTGAATATTCATTGGAAGGACTGATGTTGAAGCTGAAACTCCAGTACTTTGGCTACCTGATTCGAAGAACTGACTCACTAGAAAAGACCCTGATGTTGGGAAAGACTGAAGGCAGGAGGAGAAGGGGACACAGAGGATGAGATGGTTGGATGGCATCACTGACTTGATGGGCATGAGTTTGAGTAAACTCCAGGAGGTGATGATGGACAGGGAGGCCTGGCGTGCTGCAGTCCGTGGGGTTGCAAAGATTTGGACATGACTGCATGACTGAACTGAACTGAACTGAGTGTAGTAATAAAGTTGGTTATCACATTAGAGATGGGAAAAGCTTACTGCATAACCAAAGAGCCCCTTTCCCTGGAGAGATGCAATTCTATCTGTGGTTTCACATTCCGAAAAGAAATATTCTAACTCCTTCTGAAAATTAGTAACATAAGCATTTAATTGTACCTCTGTTAGACTAACCAATACATTTTATATAATTCTTACTGTATTTAATAGAGACTTCACTTAGCCAAAGAGACTTTCTTCACTATGACTTAGCATACACAGTTGAAACTCATTATTGAATACTGGCAATTATATTTGTCTTTAAAAGCCACTGTGTCTATAACATAGTGGTTATTATTTAAAGCATTTAGCTTGAGAAAGTATAAATGGTGGTAAAACTAGTTATAGATTGACTTTCAAACTGTGACTACAGTTGGAAATCTTGATTTCATTAAAAACAGTGTTAGTCACTTTTCAAAAATTTTTCAATTTACTAATATGTACTATAATATAAACAATACCAGCACACATGCTAAAACTAAAATAAAATCACTTTAAGACTAATGGGCTTTGGGGCTAAGTTATACCTAAACATAAATATTGATACTTGTCAAGATGTACTTATATTTCGGTACTTTTCTTCCTTATCAACATTATTAATTTTGAAATATAACCACAAGAAAGGCAAGGCTTTTGATAAATTAAAAATTTATTGACTACCTTCTAAACTTGGTGAACTGAATATTCATGTTTATATCTGCTACCTCCTAAAATTCACCTAAAATTACAATAAAGTATAAAAAGAATGGAAGAAGAAAGGATAATGAATAAAAAATTTTGGAAGATGAAAAAATAAAGGATAAATAGACTTAAGTAAGTGGAGTAAAATGCAATTAGCTGCCTTTGTAAAAGGCAAAAAGAAGCCACCTGATTTGCACAGCAGAACTCTGCAAAGTTAAGGAATTGGAGAGATGGGGTACTGAAAAAACTGTACCCATGTCATTCCTCATGTCATTATTCTAAAGATTAAATAATAAAACAAAAGTAAAAAAAAATAACCTTGAAAAGTGTTTCTGTTGGGTTTTATAAGTAATATTCTTTGTTATGTGTTATAATGTTAATTTCTAGGCACTTTTCTAAATCACCAATGTTATTCAAATGTTTGGTGCTAGCTTGAAGTTGTAAGACTGGTACAATCACAGTGTCTGCATTTTCTTTTCCTTGTTTCCAAATTACTGCCCAGAAATATCAGGTCAATACTGTGTTTACCTTGTTCTAGACGCCTTCCAATTCTCTGCTTCATCAACCTCTGGGCTAGCCTTGCCTGCCCATGTCCACGGCAGGCTCCTGAACACTGATCAGGGCCCAACTTGCCTAGAAAGGGAATTCACACAAACTTACTTGGGCAGCATTTAATCAACATATCTATTCTTTCTAGATAGAGGGATTAATGTGATAAACCCATTTTAGGCTCTACACTCACAGTATAAAAACTTTCTGTCCTGTCACATCATTGGGAGGTGACTGAAAAATCAGTCATCTTTCAACCTCCATCACCCTTCTGGAAGGCCAAAACTCCACACCCTATCCTTCTTACAAACATCAGCTTTTTCCTAACTTTCATTTCCTTTCATATTTATTTCAGTTTGATGTTACCTGTACACTTCTCTTTCCATTAGGCAGGGTACTGTGTGATTTTCTCAGGCTTCATATAAACCACTAGGGACAGCCAAAGTGGTGCTTAGCTACAAATGAGCTAGGTTTCATATGAACTATAAATCCTATTCAATTAACCAAATAGAATTTGTTATATAATCAGCAAACAGAAGTCAAACCTAAAATTAGTATTCGAGATCTAGGACAAGAGATAAAGACAAAAAGTCAGGAAAAAGATGAAATTTCTAGGTAAAAAAGTATTAATAATTCAACTACTCTGTGTGCGTGTTAGTCGCTCAGTCATGTCTGACTGTTTGAGACCCCAACGACTGTAGCCCGCCAGGCTTCTCTGTCCATGGAATTCTCCAGACAAGAATACTGGAGTGGGTTTGCCATTCCCTTCTCCAGGGCATCTTTCCCACCCAGGGATCAAACCCTGCATTGCAGGCAGATTCTTTACCATCTGAGCTACCAGGGAAGCCCTAGTGGTATTTGTTTTCTATAGGAAGCCTTCCAACATAACCCATCCTCTAGCCAGATTTATAAGAAATGAAGATTCCCCACTGAATGTCATCAGGAAGAAACTAAGAGTGTAGCCAATGGAAAATGATCTTTCAACTTGAAAACTGTAACATGGTAAAAATCCTTCTTCAGATGTAATAGTAGGAAAAAATGTAAAAAAGAGGAATCTAAAAGGTAATTGTCTAGATACAAAACTGTTGTATCTAGTTAAGACAGAAATATTCTTAGAGTGGAAAGTATCAGTCTATCTGACTCACAATCTCTTGTCTAGTATTTATTCCCAAAATTAATCTCCCTTTCAAGCATGGTGAGATTGAGGGGAAGCACAGCTGGTGAGAGAAGACTTAGGACCATATGGATGCTCTTGCTAGGTAATTTAATAAATTCTCATCCTGATGCTCTTGCCCATTTAGTGAGGTCTCCTCAGCCTCTGGATCCTGATTAAATTTCTCATCCTGCAGAGGATTCCTAGGGAGGACTGCTCCCCATTCCTTCTATAACCCAGGAGGCCCCTCCTAAAAGAACAAGATCTCTCTCATTTTCATTACTACACTTGGCATCTGGGCTCCTGTGTGCACAAGAGTAACACTTTAAAAAATATATATATATAATAGAACTTCTAGAAACTATTGTGTTAACAACCGGGGATGCCTTTAATGCACTTTCTACCTTGAATTTTGTTAATATTTAACTTCTTATAATAGACCTTAAGCTCCTTGAGGATAAGAGTTCCTTCAGATTTGTAGTCCTTTGTTACCATTATCCCAGCGTCTTTCACAGAGAAGATTATCATTAAATACATAACAGATAAAGATGAACAATAATGATAATGGACAAGTCACTTTTCCAGAATCCTGGAGTAAAAATTTTTCTAGTGGTGAGCCATCAGCTTCTTCAAAATCTAAGTCATAGCTCACTTTCTCTTTTATTTCCTTAATTATTATTATTAATATTTACTGGAAATTTTTTCAGTGATATAACAGCATATACCTTGACAACAGATGTTTTAATGTTGTACCAGTTCTTGAGACATATTATTAGCAGGTGCTTTTTCATCCCAGCTTGTCACTAAGTTCCTTGAAAGTGGGGACCATGCCTTCAATCTCATCACACCATGCATAACTGCTCTGCACACAGTATTGACTAACATTGACCATATGCTTTTCATAGACCAGGTGTTTTCTAAGCATTTCATGTGTATTTAATCATTTAACCCTCATGGCAGCCCTATGGGGTAGGTACTAAACATAAGTAGCTAGTTCAAGGTCACATGGCTAGGAAGTGGCAGCACCAGGATCTGATTCAAGGCAGTCTTGCTCCAGGTGCATGGTCCTAACCAATCTACTTTACTGCCTCCTAGACAGAAAACATTATAGTGGCTTCCTAAATGACTGATTTAATCTAAAATATTTCTTAAAGGCATGATTTTTGATCAACAATGTTTTGTGATATAGTCAGAAGAGATTTTTCTCCTCCCTTTGTTGTACTGTTCATATTACTAAAACATCTCCCTTACTACTATAATTCAGTTTTGTTGTTCTTGGAATTCTTATAGCACAATCAAGTTATCCACAGTACCACAACTTCTTTATAGTTTGGTCATTTCTACTACTAGCGTATCTCTCAAAATGCCAAACCCAAAGTCCCTAGCTGCTGCTGCCTCACATAGGGCAGCAACATCAAACCCATCTGCTCCTTACCAGCTAGGGGACCTCAGACAAGACACTGAAATTCTCTCAGCTTCAGCTCTTTATCAGAAAAACAGGGATAATAAAATCTCCATGTAAGGTTCAGAAATGATGTAGCTTAGGGGACTAGCATAGCATCTGGTGCCTAGTAAAGCTCTATTAGTGATTGTCATTATTCTCTTAGCAATTCATCTAACTCTTGCTGCATGAGTAAACCAACATAGAGGTAACCATAAAGATTTGCACTCTATTGGCTTTTTTTTTTTTCATTGTGCTGGTATTAAAATTGATCAGATTCTATGTCTTACTGATGCTTATGCCCCATTAAGCAGTGAAAGGAGAGAGTTTCTTGGGGTTTTTTTTGGCTGCCCCAGGTCTTAGTTGTGGCACACAGGATCATCTGTCTTCGTTGCAGCATGCAGGATCTTTTATTTGAACTGAGTAAACTCCTAGTTGCAGCACGTGGGATCTTGTTCCCCGACCAGGGATTGAACCCTGCATTGGGAGTCTTAGCTGCTGGACCACCAAGGAAGTCCAAGGATAGTGCTCTTTGATCATTGCTCTAGCTTCCTGCCACACAAAATTTGTGGTGAGTTGGCTGGTCATTTCACCTCTCTTGGTTAATTCCACAGCAGTCAGGTAGAGAGAATAATGGCATCATTGATCTTGGGACATTTCTTGCAAGTAAAGAATTCATAAAAATATTCCTATCACTGTCCTAAGGCAGGGGCTTCCCCGGTGACTCAGCAGTAAAGAATCTGCCTATAATGCAGGAGACAGAAGGTGGGTTCGATCTCTTGGTTGAGAAGGTCCCTTGGTGGAGGGCATGGCAACCCACTCCAGTATTCTTGCCTGGAGAATCCCATGGATGGAGCAGCCTGGCAGGCTACAGTCTACAGGGTTGCAAAGAGTCGGACAGGACTGAAGCGGCTTAACATACATGCACACACGCACTCCTTAGGCAAAGTTTTTACTGTTGGGCCTCATAGGTGCTAAACATTCCTGGAAGTTCATGGCAGATTGTACTTCAAGTTGATCTTCATCAGTGAGGAATGATTATGATCCAGATTGTTGCAGTACCAAAAGGATAAACTAAGCAAGTGATTGATACTTACTATGTCTAGTCTAAAATTGGGCAGTGTATTGTTGGTGGGAATGCAAACTAGTACAGCCACTATGGAGAACAGTGTGGAGATTCCTTAAAAAACTGGAAATAGAACTGCCATATGACCCAGCAATCCCACTGCTGGGCATACACACCGAGGAAACCAGAATTGAAAGAGATACAGGTACCCCAATGCTCATCGCAGCACTATTTAAATAGCCAGGACATGGAAACAACCTAGATGTCCATCAGCAGACGAATGGATAAGAAAGCTATGGTGCATATACACAATGGAATATTACTCAGCTATTAAAGAGAATGTATTTGAATCAGTTCTAATGAGTGGATGAAACTGGAGCCTATTATACAGAGCAAAGTAAGTCAGAAAGAAAAACACCAATACGGTATATTAACGCATATATATGGAATTCAGAAAGATGGTAACAATGACCCTATATGTGAGACAGCAAAAGAGACACAGATGTAAAGAATAGACTTTTGGACTCTGTGGGAGAGGGTGGGATGATTTGAGAGAATAGCATTGAAACATGTGTATTATCATATGTGAAATAGATCACCAATCCAGGTTCGATGCATGAAACAGGGTGCTCAGGGCTGGTGCACTGGTATGACCCTGAGGGATGGGATGGGGACGGAGGCGGGAGGAGGGTTCAGGATGGGGGACACATGTACACCCATGGCTGATTCATGTGAATGTATGGCAAAACCCACCACAATATTGTAAAGTAATTAGCCTCCTATTAAATAAATTTAAAAATAAATATATAAAATAAAATTGGGCAGTGTAGCATAATTGAATCTTGAGTTTGGAAGACTTGGGGATCTCCTAATTTTCCTCCCCTCTTCTACCTCCTCCAGCCTAGTATTTGGATACCTCTGTGAAAATTGGCAGGTGGTCATCCAATCTCTGCTGGGCATTCGAAGACCTGGGGATTGGGCTCTGGAACTAGCTGTGTCACTAGTCCAGACAACTCAACTATTGCAAGCTCCAGTTTCTTCTCGTGAGACATTGGCTCTCTATCTGACCTGCCCAGTTGTAAGCTCCCTTCTTTAACCCCCTCCCAGCAAACAGGCAGCCCCAACTTACAATGGATCCTGCTCCAGAAGATTGCTGAAGCCTGGTATTCGGGACTCAGAAAAGATTTCCTGTTGAAAGAGTATAAATGATGGTTGGGATCTCAGGTTTGTCCACACCACTCTATTTCATTTATAATGCAGTTAAATTATGATATTTGTCTAAGAGTGAAAGAGAGGAAAAAGAAATTTCTTCCCCCCTTTTCTGGTTGCAAGTCAACACTAGACAAAGCTTTGAAATGTGTGCAATTTATTGGCATGGCCAAGAAGTTCATTCGAGTTTTCCCTTAACATCTTACACCAAAATTCAAATGAACTTTTTGGCCAACCCAATATTTAGGCACCCTCTCACTTCCTTTCCTTTTTCTCTCTTCCATCTTCTAGTGTCCCTTACTCTGGGTCCATAGACTCCACCTGTCATCCCATTCAGGTTCTCATCACTGTGCAAAGCCCTGAGTTTTTTTAATCCTCTTCATTCTGACCCATCTCACTCCATCCCCTGTCTCCAACTCCTCTAGTCCCCGAGCCCCCACCTGAGTCATCTCAACAAACTTCCAGTCCCTCAGTGAAGCAATCCTCAGACAGATTAGAGAGAAAGAAATCCGATTTAAATGATGTATGAACACCTAAGCACAATAAGAGTTGACGCTTAAGTAGTGCTGTACCTGGCACTATTCTAAGCATGCACCAACGATTTAGATCCTCAACAATCCCAGGAGGGAGGTGCTACACTATCTACATTGCACAAATAAGGAAACAGGCACAGAAAATTTAGGTGGCTTGCTCAGAGTCACTGTGCTACAGTCAGTGATGGAGTTGGGTTCTGAATCCAGGCAACCTAACACAAATGAATCTCCACATTTCAGGCAGCATAACATACATGTGAAAAAATTCTAAGAGTGTTAGAGAGAATTTTCTACCATAGCTGGCCACTGAACCAGGGTGGTGAAAGCAAATGCTTTGCAGGGCCCAAATAGATAATGAAAATGCATGAAATAGTGGCTTCACAGACACAACCTGTAGAAACCTTCCACTCATCCACAGACAAAAACACTGGCTCCTGTTTTTCTTGGTTCTCCCATCCCACCTTTCTCTTCGTAGAATTGTACAGATGACGAAACAAAGAATGGTTGACATTTCTAGTAACACACTTCAAAGAAAGATGATAGTGTCTTGCAATGATAAATGGCAATCAGTGCTGGTTCCAGGTGTGTGAGGCCATCCCTAAGGCAACTGGAGAGCCCGTGTGCCCTCTGGGAGGGTAGCCCTTCTCAGCCCTAGGCGATGCTTAGTTTTGCAGGCATGTAAGGTGACTCCAGAGACTATGCTCTCAACCATGTGTTATACTAGCTGGGTTCAACTAACACGTAGACCACATTTTTAATGTACTTCGTTGTAATATATTCACTTTCATGGTGAATGGTTGCCTCTATGAATAAATTAGAAAAATGTCTGTACTTACCAGGACTCCTCCAGTTGTAAGTGCTATAAATTCAACTCAAGTTATCTTTAAAACACACCCACATATGTGGGGGTATGAGGACATGATGTCAGACAAGAGTTAAATCTAGGGGCCAAGCTGTATAATCAAGCCCCATCCTTCCATCTCCCAGAGCTTCTTGAACTGGTTTGTTGAATTCATCTACTTCTGCTGATGAGAAGGTAGCACTCCAGATGCACATCCTTTCAGCCCACAGGTCTAGAAATGACAGCAGGTTTCCCCTCCAGCTCTGGCTGAAAAGTCCCAGGGAAGGACTATGACTGGTTCCTCTTGGGTTGTGTGTCTACTCCTGAACCAATCACTTTACCTGGGAAGTTGGACCATTTTGATTAGCCAGGGCTAATTTATTTTATTTCATATAATTTCAATAATTTCAAAAAATTGGCCTACTTCTTGTCAGATTCCAGTGGGTTATTAGTGTTCATAACATATTTATGACTGTTAACAGACTGATCCTAAACCTAGGTGTTATGTGACCTCTGTCATTTCTTATTTTTTTGTTTGTTTTCAAACTTTTTATTATGTATTGGGGTATAGATGATTAACAATGTTGTGATAGTTTCAGGTGAACAGAAAAGGAACTCAGCCTTACATATACCTGTATCCAGGGCTAATTTATTTACTTGTCAGCATGATAGGAAGAGTGAGTGGCAGATGACAGCTCCTCCCACCTCAAGCTCTAATAAAGTACAAAGGGACAGTTCTCCAAATAATGAGTGGCTCTGAGCAGTCGAAAACTATAGCTGTTAACTATAATGTTCAAGTTATCTCTAGCATGAAAATTAGGGAAATTAAAGAGAAAAAATAGCTTACGTTGGATAAATTAAAAAACCAGAACTAGCTTTCAATGCTTTGTTTGTATAATATATGCCTTCTTGATTGTGGTAAATGTCTAAATAGGGAACTCCCTGGTGGTCCAGTGGTCAGGATTCTGTGCTTTCATTGCTAAGGGCCTTGGTCCAATCTCTGGTCAAGGAACTAAGATTCCATAGGCCTTGTGGCATGGCCAATAAAAATAGAAGAAAAAAGTCTAAATAAAAAGTGAAAAATTCAATCATAGAAATGTTTCTAAATTTTCAATTCCTTTGGTGTTTTATGAGAAATATAGATAACTGTCAGATTCCTTTATTTTTTAATCTGGATATTTTAATGCTACATTAACCTGGTGTAGTGTCATTTAGAATCTAGAATATGCAATTTAAAAAATCATGATTACACAATAAAAACAAACACATTAGATTTTATAGGAGATTTAGTGTCTTGCCATAACATGCTTACTCTCAACAAGTTAGAGCTAAACCAGAGAACTGATATAAGATAAAATGGAGAACTTGTTTTGCCATTACATTTCTATAAGAGTTGAACTAAGAACTAAAATTGAGATAGCTTTACTTAAAAATTAGAGAATCGTTTATCTTTGTGTATCTTTGCTATCCTTTCCCATTATATTTAATATGTAATTCGTACAATGGAATACAAAGATGTCTAGGGACTTTCCTCTTTAAAGTCAATGTCTTGTCTGTTTCTTTTTCAGCATATTCAATTTGTGTGTTAAATCGTCAAAATCCCAGTTGTAATATGGTGTGTGAAAGTAAAATAAGCATTTAATTTTGTATTGTTAAGGCAGATGTATTTCCTTACTTGCTAAATGGAACACGTTATTGAAATCATACCATAAGGCAGGTCCCTGTGCTAAACATTACACATACAACTCATTTTATCCCTATAACTGTCCTGTGAGCAAAAGATCATTTTACAACTGAGGAAACAGGGGCATTCATTTAATTCTCAAAACAATCATCCGAGATAGATAACATTTTAACCTGATATTATTGTTGAGGAAGCTGAGGCCTGGAGAAGTTTTGAAAATTACTCAAGTTCACAGAGCTATTTAGGGGATTTGAATCCAGGCAGTTTAGCTTTGTACTTGTGCCCTTAATCCCTGTTCAATACCTCCTCTAACTACTTAATGGTTAGTACATAATCAAGCATAAAATCTGTACTGAGGACAATTAACACTTAACCATAAAGTATGTATTAGACCTTGTTCTAAGATGAAAGTGAAAGTGAAGTCGCTCAGTCGTGTCCGACTCTTTGCAACCCCATGGACTGTAACCTATCTGTCCATGGGTTTTTCCAAGCAAGAATACTGGAGTGGGTTGCCATTTCCTTCTCCAGGAGATCTTCCTGACCCAGGAATTGAACCCAGGTCTCCTGCATTGTAGGTAGACACTTTACCATCTGAGCCACCATACCCTTGGTCAAATTCTTCTCTGTAGGTCTAAAGTTACACATGTCTCATATTTCTCTCTTTTCAGAGAAAAAGGTAGAAATAACTAAAATAACTCTAATTTACTATTCTCAAGTAAAATTTCAAAAAGACAAATTTCATAGTATTGCAGTAATTGAAGATATTATATGTTATGAAAAGTCTCACTTCAAACTTGTACCAGTTACCTGTTTACTGTTCCAAGCAAAGAAGAGAGAAAGATCTGCCCATTAGGTCATTTGAACCTACTTCCAAATAAAGTATAGTAGAATTATGACTGGTTTCTCTTCTGCCCATCTTTCTTGGCCCAAGCAAAAGGTCTGGACTTCCTCTCCCCTTGAAGCAGATATCTATTTGTGGGCAAAACCTGTCTGCCTGAATCCTTTTCCAAAAGTAAATGTGGGACATCCAGATCTGTTTGCATTTGTGTATGTGAGAGAGAGAGAGAGATCCTCTAAAGCCACTGTGACATTGAGAATTTGTTTATTGAGAATTTGTTTAGACCTCTTGTGTGACTGATTAAACTACCTAGAATGACAATGGGTTTCAGGGAACCCTCCTTAATGATTAATGAAAGCGTTCCTGCCTTTTTGTGTCCTACACATATTTCTGTCAAGGGTGAAGCTTCAAGTTAGGAAGTGTTGATGTCATATTAGGATGGCTTAAATTCAGAGCAACTGAAGCAGCATAAGTAAGTAATTCTTATTCTTTTAAATGAAACTATGATATTTTAAAGTATAAAAATTTTAAGACACATTTAATAAAATAATAAAACTGATGTGTAAAAATTGAATGTGATTTATTTTTAAATTAGCATGCTTTATTCATTAAGCACATAAACAGTATATAATCATATCCAAATATATATCAAATTGATACATTCAAGCATTCCATAAACCATATTCCAATTTTAGTCAATCCTCACCTTATTTTACTTTATAAAATATTTATTATATTCTCTAATTAGTAAGAAATGAACTTATATGAACTTATGATGAAAATTATTAAATATATGCAAGGGAACACATATTTTCCAAAATTTTTATATACTGTGCATAGCTACCAGGTTTGAAGAATAAACTCAACTTCTTAGTACCACTTTCAAAATCTTTCACAATCAGATCCCCAACTATGTCTCCAATTTCAATCTTGGTTATATCTTGGTATGAGTTTTTAAGACTCCTAAGCAGGATAAATAATTTTTAAAAATCATACTTAGACATATAATGTGACTAAAATACAGAAAAGTAAAATAGAAGATCTTAAAAGAAGATGAGTAATAATATATTATCTTCAAAGGAATGGAAGTTAATTTTAACAGTAGAAGTGGAAGTCAGAAAGTGGTAAAATAATATCTTCAATGGACTGAGAGAGAGAAAAGAAAAACAATCTAAAATTGTATAACTAGCAAAAACTTTCTTTCAAGAATTGAGAGTCAGCTAATTTATTGAAGGAAATTCTAAAGAATATACTTCAAGAAGAAGTAGCATAATCCCCAGAGGAAAGTCTGAGATGCAAGAAGAGATTAACAGCAAAAAAGGGGTTAAATTTGTGAGTAAACATAAATCTAAACTACATAAAACAATAACAATACTTTGTTAGGTTAAAAATCAATATAGACAGGCTCTAGGTTCATCACCTCACTAGAACTGGTGTACAGCAGAAACCAACACAACATTGTAAAGTAACTTTCCTATAATTAAAAAACAATTTTTAAATTTAGACTAAAAACACTTCTACAATAGCATATAAGTCCAGGAGTGATTAGAAATACAATATTCAAAGATTCTTGTGTTACTGAAAGTGTCAATAAGTGTTATACTTTGACAAGTTAAGCTATCCAGAAAGTCATGCTCTTCCGCTGAAAAGGCCAGCCAGAGAGAGAAGCCCTGGAAAGACAAGGACGGGCGAAAAGCCCCAGGTTTCCAGCCATCTCAGCTGTAGTGAGGCCATCTTAGATCGCATCCAGATTGCAGCCGTACCTGCTGATACGACCTAGATCAGAAAGAGAAGCCGTCCCAATGGAGCCCCGTGTGCACGTTAAGTCGCTTCAGTCGTGTCTGACTCTGTGCCACCCTATGGACCGCAGCCCTCCAGGTTCTTCTGTCCATGGGATTCTCCAGGCAGGAATATGGAGTGGGTTGCCATGTCCTCCTCGCGGGGCATCTTCCCAACCCAGGGATCCAATCTGCATCTCTTATGTCTCCTGCACTGGCAAGTGGGTTCTTTACTACTAGTGCCATCTGCCCTACAGTCAACCCACAGAATCATGAAAAATAATAAAAAGTTTGTCATTTTAAACCATTGGGATCATCTGTTACACACTAATGAATGCCTGACATAGAACACTAACAAAAACCCTACAGCAGTCATCATATCCAATGGTGACATACTGAAAGCATTCTCTTTAGGATAGGGACAAGATCGGGGTGCTTCTATCATTGGTTCTCCTTAACATCGTATAGGAGATCCTGATCAGAATAAGAAGGATATTAAAGTATAAAGGTTGGAAAGAAACAAGCTAACTGATAAATATGGCCAAGAATCTACGAAAAAGTTAATGATTAATTAGTTAATGAAAGATCATGCTCTTAAAGTGCTGCACTCAATATGCCAGCATATTTGAAAAGTTCAGCAGTGGCCACAGGACTGGAAAAGGCCAGTTTGCATTCCAATCCCAAATTAGGGCAATGCCAAAGAATCTAATGTTTAAAATCTTTCAAGCTACGCTTCAACAGTATGTGAACCGAGAATTTCCAGATGTACCTGCTGGATTTAGAAAAGGCAGAGGAACCAGAGATCGAATTGCCAACATCTGTTGGATCATAGAAAAAGCAAGAGAATTCCAGGAAAACATCTGCTTCATTGACTATGCTAAAGCTTTTGATTGTGTGGGTCACAACAAACTGTGGAAAATTCTCAAAGAGATGGGAATACTATCTTACCTGCCTTACCTGCCTCCTGAGAAACCTATATGCAGGTCAGGAAGCGACAGTTAGAACCAGACATGGAACAACTGACTGGTTGCAAATTGGGAAAGGAGTATGTTAAGGCTGTTAATTGTTACCCTGCTTATTTAACTTACATGCAGAGCACATCATGTGAAATGCCAGGCTGGATGAATCACAAGCTGGAATCAAAATTGCCAGGAGAAATATTAACAACCTCAGATATGAAGATGATACCACTCTAATGGCAGAAAGTGAAGAGGAACTAATGAGCCTCTTGATGAGGTTCAGAGGAGAGTGAAAAAACTGGCTTAAGACCTAACATTCAAATAACTAAGATCATGGCATCCAATCCTGTCACTTCATGGTAAATAAAAGGGGAAAAGTGGAAGCAGCGACAGATTTTGTTTTCTCGGGTTCCAAAATCACTGCAGACAGTGACTGCAGTCATGAAATTAAAAGACAGTTGCTCCTTGGAAGAAAAACTATGGTAAACCTAGACAGCGTATTAAAAAGCCAGAGACATCACTTTGCCAATGAAAGTCTGATTAGGCAAAGCTATGGTTTTTCCAGTAGTCATGTATGGATGTGAGAGTTGGACCATAAAAAAGGCTTAGTGCTGAAGAATTGATGCTTTTGAACTGTGGTGCTGGAGAAGACTCTTGAGAGTCCCTTGGACAGCAAGGAGATCAAACCAATCAATGCTAAAGGAAATCAACCCTGAATATTCATTGGAAGGACTGATGCTGGAGTTCCAAAACTTTGGCTGCCTGATGAGAAGATCATTGAAAAAGACCTTGATGCTGGGAAAGATTGAGGGCAGGAAGAGAAGAGGGTGACAGAGGGTGAGATGTTTGGATGGCATCACTGATTCAATGGACATGAGTTTGAGCAAAATCTGAGAAATAAAGTAGAGGGAGGCCTGACTTGTTGCAGTCCATAGGGTTGGAAAGAGTCGGAGACAACATGGCAACTGAACAATAAATAATGAATCCATGTGATAAAACTATAAAGGAAAGCAAACAAATGCTATTTACAAATTATAGTCCTTAGCTCTGAGGAGGAAAGGGAGGAGATTGGGTAGGGAGAGGTTCACAGGTTAATTTGTTTTCTTACACTTGAAGATTGAGTAGTTGACATATATCTATAGTTTACTATTCTTTTCAATCTACTCAATATTTAGTAAAGATTTCTGCAAATATTCAAAAACCCTCACGTTTAATCTGAATGATGTCAGGGAGGCATAACTGGAATGCCATGGTACCTAATAAAGTCTGAACTAAGCAGTCGTGGTGAACGCTGCAAAAAGAAGGCCTTGGAAAGGGGACAATCTGTTCAACTTCTCAGGAAATGGAGAGCAAGAATTTGTCAGTGTCTGCCAAGTCCTCCCTTCCCAGCACCCCTACACACACCTTTCCCATTCATTCCCATCCCCTTAATACTCTCACTTCTCCATTGCCACTATATTCAATTCATATTAATTTGTATGCTCAGTATGTTTCATCTCTCCCTGCTTTGAGCGGATTCCCAGGCCCCTTCATGTTTGCTTATCCTGGGGATTTTTTCTAGACAAAATTTACCAGGCAGCATGAAGTCTAAGGCTCTTGCTGGGGTTTGTAAAAATCTCAAGTCCCTTGAAGAGGATGTGTTAGGTGTGTTAGAGGAACAGGGATAGGGCACATTGAACCAAGAGAGGGGCAGCCAGGAAACCTTCAGCATCATAGATTACCTTCTGCCTGTATGTTTCAAATCATCTTTTCCTTCCACACTCTATGTACTTTTGATGCAATAGGACATGTTCACAGTGTAATGTGACTTCTGGGCCAGCACTTTCAAGTCTTATTGCTGGGCGGGCTGGCTCAGTGAGTAGTAGAAGCATTCCTATAGCTATTCTGACACTGGAAAACCAGCAATGACTTAACTATTTACAGAAGTGATTGCAAGCCACTAAACCCAACCAAAATGCATCCCCAACTCAACTCCTTTATCAGACCCCCAAAGTACTCATGACCACTCCAAAGTTACCCTACTCCAGAGGAATTGTGACTGAGGAGAAGTAGGAGGGCCGGGAGATGGAAGTTTTAACTGGTTACATTTAAATTGCCTACTTTTGCAAATTTTACAAAAACATAGGAATGTATGAACTTATTATGAAGGCACCTCCCATGGTCATAAGAGGGACGACCCTTGCAAGTGAGGCACCACGAAACTTAACCAGTAATAGCTTCAGGATATCTGCTGGGGGGCTTGAGGAATGTTTGCTCAATGAGCGAGTTAGCCAAAGATGAGACACGTGCATACTAGGAATCTCTTTCGTAGAGGAGGAATTTTTTATCTTAGCATATCTATCAGGGCCTGGATACCTTATCTTGTACTAACTCCATGCTTATCAAATCTTCTGACAGAAAAAAATTTTCCTCAGGTACCTCATATGGGGGAGGTGATGTGTACACAGCAGACCTGAGTGAAAGTACGTTTTCCCGTGCACATTGATGTATTGTCAGTCTGGGTAGAAATCAGTCTCTTGAGAATTTGATTCATGTTGTTTAGTCGGTAAGTCACGCCTGACTCTTTGTAGCAACCCCATGGACCATAGCCCACCAGGCTCCTCTGTCCATGGGATTTTCCCAGACAAGAATACTGGAGTGGGTTGTCATTTTCTTCTCCAGGGGATCTTCCTGACCCAGGGATCAAACCCAAGTCTCCTGCATTGGCAGGTGGATTCTGTACCACCAAGCTGCCAGGAAAGCCCCTTGATTTTGTAGCTGGGTCCTAAGAAACTGACACCCTAGAGTGCCCGATGAAATTCCGCTTCAGAACACGGAAATATGGCACCCAATGTACCTCCACTCATAAAACCTTGTCACCAGGCTTACCCTTCTCTGACAGAAGCATCTAATTCACCAAGCATGGGACTTCCCTAGTGGTCTAGTGGCTAAGACTCAATGCTCCCAATGCAAGGAGTGGGGTTTTGATCCCTGGTCAGGGAACTGGATCCTACATGTTGCAACTATGACCTGGTGTGGCCAAATAAATAAATAAAAATAGAAAAATTTAATTCATGAAGCATACCTCAAAACTGTCATTCTGATGACTCAAACTAAACTTTCAAATTGCGTGAGAATTATAGATTACCTGCGGAGAAGGCAATGGCACCCCACTCCAGTACTCTTGCTTGGAAAATCCCATGGACAGAGGAGCCTGGAAGGCTGTAGTCCATGGGGTCACTAATAGTTGGACATGACTGAGCGACTTCACTTTCACTTTTCACTTTCATGCATTGGAGTAGGAAATGGCAACCCACTCCAGTGTTCTTGCCTGAAGAATCCCAGGGACGGGGGAGCCTGGTGGGCTGCTGTCTATGGGGTCGCACAGAGTTGGACACGACTGAAGTGACTTAGCAGCAGCAGCAGCAGCATAGATTACCTGGACAAGCTCAGGTGAGATTAAAAGCGGGAACTGCTTTTTTTCTACTGCTTTTCTATACTTAAAAAATTAATGCTTGTTTTCATAATAACTTTTTAAAAATTTATTTCATTTATTTTTAAAATTTTTTGGCCACACCCTGTGGCATGTGGGATCTTAGTTTCCTGACCAGGGATCGAAACCAAGCCCCCTGCAATGGACCACTGGACTGCCAGGGAAATCCCTTGTTGTCATAATAACTTAAAATGAGAAAGAAAAATTACTTGCTAGTATATGGGATTAGGAGAGAATTTTTTTGCAGCTGTGAAACAAAGCAGTTCTTAAACCCTGCAGGGCCATGGAAGCTAAGAACAGAAACCCCTTAGCATTTGCTCTCAAATTGCTCAAGTACACACTGGATGTTGCTTCAAGATCACAACCAGATTCTTCACTCCCTCAAGTGTTAGATGCTTTGAGGGAAAGAGGGAAAGACTGCTGCGACATTAACCATTTACCAACTGATCCTATTCTTATGTTTGAAGATTTTTAGGGCTAGAAGCAGGCAGATCAATGCACCTAGTTCCCTTATAGTATGAATGGGGAACCCAGGACCAAGGTAAGTTACTCTTGCAGGGTCAATAGTAGATGTGGGCACTCTGGAATAGGTTTAGGATACTATTTTTAGGCTTAAATAATTCAGAATTGAGTGTCACAGAGTGTGTAAAGGAAGATATATAGTAAGCCAGCTGTTGTCCCAGAGTGTTTGCTGAAGGGGAATCGGATCCCCACCAGTTCAGCCAAATTAACAGCTGGTAACAGTTGGAGGCAACTGTCAGTTCTTAGAATTTTGAGCTTGCAAAAATCTGGCAATTAATAATATTAGGGAAGGGTTGTTCCTCCTGGTCCCATCCATCATTCATCGGAAGATGCCTGGGACCACCAGCTGTCACACACAAACTGACTCCTAACCAGAGCAGAAACTGGAGTTGGAAACAGGGTAAAACCAATACCCATCAACAAGAAGTTGACATTTCGAAGAAGGTCCCCAGGGAAGGTCAACCTTGCCATCTGTAAAAAGAGACAGGAAAGAAAGAAAGGAAACCGTGGCAAAAACAAGATAAAAAGTTTCCAATAACGTCCCCACGGGGAAAAATGTGACAGTAAAAGAAAATGATAATAGAATACCTCTGGAAAGATAAAGAACCAATAATTGCCTCCCAAGCGGGGAACCAAATTTCAGGGGGTTAGGCATAGGAGAGACATTCTTTCTTTTCAACTATATAAACTTTTGTACATTTGGGTTTTGGAATCATATGAATTTTTAATCTATTTTTAAAAAATACTAGATTTTTAAAAAAGAAAGTAACAAGGGAATCTTTCTTAAAATCGTAGCTGCTTTTAAATAATCCCTGTGAAACAAGGATGTGACTAGCTTAGTAAAATCCAGCCCTGACCGGGGCCTTTTGTGCAGAGGGACGGAGGGTGCTGCCTCAAGCCTTATTCAGGAGGGGCTGTCTCTGACTGTAGCATCACTTTCTAGCATGAGGCCAATACACATCCCTCATTCCTTTCTAGTGTTTCTTGCTGTAACTATTAAATACCTCCATGAAACTAAATATTTCCTTTTTTGGAGAAGGATTAAGTATAGGCAGACTGCTATTTTAACAGCTATCATCATGCTGTCTAGTTCAATATAACAAAGTTCCTGTCCTCCTGGCCAACCGCCCATACGAGCATGGTTTTGCTCATATTTGTTGGCATATATGGAGGCAGCAGTAAGGATTTTATATACACACACCACATATATGGTATATACTATTTTTCTTCAAAATTTCTCTATATACATATGCTTATATATATACATATATATATTGGGCTTCCCTAGTGGCTCAGATGGTAAAGACTCTGCCTGCAATACAAGAGACCTGGGTTCGATCCCTGAATCGGGAAGATCCCCTGGAGAAGGGAATGGCAACCCACTCCAGTGTTCTTGCCTGGAGAATTTCATGGACAGAAGAGCCGGTGGTGGGCTACAGTCCAAGGGGTTGCAAATAGTTGGACATGACTGAGGAACTAGCACTAACACATACATATATACTTTTTAAGAAAAATATTTCAGAGACACAGTATTATAAGGAATCAGATTTATAGAGAATGGTGTCAAATAGGATATGAAGTAACCCATGTAGCATGTAGGGTGTAGCAACATAGATGTGTGTGTAGCATAAAAGAACACAATATTCAAGAGGCAGTGTAGGGACTGCTTTGGTGGTCCAGTGGTTAAGTGCAGGTGACGCTGGTTCAATCCCTGGTCAGGGAACTAATATCCCACATGCCACGGGGTAACTAAACCCTCAGGCCACAACTACTGAGCCTGTGTGCTACAACTACAGAAGCCCCCTTGCATCACAATGAAGACCCAGCAGAGCCAAAAAAAAAAAGGGTGGGGGAGTTGGGTATTGTAGCATAACAATTTAAAGCATGGACTCTGGAGCCAGGCAACCTGGGGATCTAGATTTACCACCTAGTTAACAATGAAAATTTTAGCAAATTATTCACCCTATTGTGACTCAGGGTTGCCATCTGTAAAAAGAAGCTGATAACAAAAATCTTAAAGGTTCGTTATAAAGATTAAATTAGTTAATAGATAAGAAGTCTGGAATAGCTATGGACCACAGGGTAAGCACCATGTATAAACATTAACTGTTGTTATTTCGCAAAGAACAATTTGGCAATGTGGATCCACATAATAGTCTTTCTGGCCCCTAGATAGATATGTTTCCCCCATGTAACCATGTAAGGATATACTTGATCAGGGTCAACCATGACCTGAGTAGTGGAAAAGTCCTCAACACAATCAACTTCTCTTAATTCCATCCTCACCCAGAAAGTGTCTTGATAACTAATCCAACTTTTCAGGTATGTGTCCCCAGGAAAGAGGGTGTGTTATTCTGAACTCGATTAAGGTCATCTGTTTCCTGCCGCAAAAGCTCATCTCCAATTAAAAATGAATGCATTAGTATTATGATTTATACGTCCACCCTGTGTGAGTGTATCATTGAGTCTGCACCTCTGGGGATACACTCGGAAAATCTAGTTTGTGAACTTTCCCAGCTGAGGTCCAAACCCGGACCTTTGTGTCGTTACCAGGGAAACATCCCCCCAGAGGCCTCTTGGGGCCAGTCACCTGACTTCTTTCCTAGATGAAACCCCCTGGAGCTCATTGTAATTAGGGAGCAATCATTCCACACGGTTGCAGAACACTGTAGTCACTTTGCTTAGCAAAGTATTCAGGTATAGTGATTATACTTGAAAACCTGCAGATTTTTTTTTAACCTATATGTGACAAAATTGAAGAAGGGAGTTGGTGATTTTATTTTGAAAGCTAAAGTAGAATCAGCAGGGATTGGGCCTTTCTGTAGGGAAGGAAGAGGTAGAAAGTATATTCTGAAATATACTTTTCTCTTTTTTCCTACAAGGGCCTGGTGTTTAGGGTTTAGGTTACACTTGGGTAAATTATTTGGGAAAATAGGTAGTTTACTGGTGAGACTAATTGGAATTGGGATGCTCAAAATTCCAATGCCAGTTTCAGATTGAGTTATTAACAATACTACATTCTACTCCAGTCTCATGAGAGGCCCTCTCTGACTTGTACTAGTCAGGCTCCATCTAGAATAATAGGTTTTTCTTCTGGGACTCTTGGAAGAGGGTCATTGACAATCTGGAGCTTGTCCAAGGGAAGGCAACCTTAACAACACCATATCACATGTATCAGTCAGGATATATTTAGTTGTAAGGAACAAAATACTAGAATCAAACTGAGCTAAGCAAAAGGAAGAATTTGACACATGCAACTGAAACCACAAAATTGTGAAGTAAAATTGTTCTAAGGCAAGGCTTTGCTGTAGGTTCACCTGATGCAACCAGGACTCAGATTTTTCTCTCTATCTCCTTTTTGGGTATTGGCACCTATAACATTTTGGGAATAGGCCCTTCCCTTCATGGTCTAAGACAGATGTCAATATTCCCAAGGTCCCAAGAATCCTTACCCCCATCTCATACCTTAGAACCAATGCATTAATGTCTTGAAATTTACTCTAACTTGACTGGCTTAAGTCAGGTGCCCACCCCTGTGGCTATCACTGTGGCCAGGAGAAAGGAGTGTTAGCCCTGGCCGTGAACTCTACCCTTGGAGCAGGGAGGGGATCAGCTTATCCAGTACCACAGGGAGTCCCACTTGGAAATCAGGGCTGGTGGAAAAAGGGAAGAGGAAATAAATGATGCAGGAATAACCAACAAATGCACACATTTTATCACATGAGGAACATTTAAAGGACTAGGAGTCCTTAGCTTGAAAAAGAGAAGACAAAGAGCGAGCAAATAGTTGCCTTTGAAGGTTTGAAAGTGTCGTTTGGAGGCAGCATTAGATTTATTCATATAATTCTAGAACTGATTTTGACCAAATTTAACGGAATGAAATGTAAAAATCTCCCTCTTTCTTTCTCTTCCCTTCTCTGCACTCACCTTCCTCTATTTCTACTCTTAAGAGATAACCTCTGTGAACTGTTGAATGAAAACCTTTCTTAAGATTAGAGTTACCCATAAGGACTTGACCGTGTCTTAAAGAATTGATTGTCTCATCGCTTCAAGCAGGATTTCTACTTTAATGGACCTGGACTAGCTAACTGTAAGGTTTCCATGTCCGAGGTAGCGTGATTTAAGGGAGATTTGGAGGTATTTATAAAAGGATGATAAGAACTTAAGACATTCCAGAGTAAGTGTTGTTTGCTGAAGTAACAAAAGAACTATGAACTCCCTTTCCTTAAAACCAGAGCAACGATAGCAGATGGAGTGAGTAATGAGAGCACCTTGGGCCAGACTTTGAATTCAAGAATGAGCAGAACAGGGAGGCAAGAGTTTTCATACGGATGGCCAAGGTTCCTCTGACCTGTAAAGGCTGCTTTGACTGAATGTTTTTTGGGTCTCCCATTCACACGTGAATAATTAAACTAATCCCTTGTGTATTCTAGTGAATAGCAGAAGGAACCAAAAAAAAAAAAGCATTGCTAATGTTCTTAACCTATTTCATAGCTGGATCTGTTCCAATTATTCCTGACATATTAATGAAATAGTAGCATAGGGTTGCACAGAGTCGGACACGACTGAGGCGACTAAGCATGCGTGCACGCATTGGAGAAGGCAATGGCACCCCACTCCAGTACTCTTGCCTGGAAAATCCCATGGATGAAAGAGCCTGGTAGGCTACAGTCCATGGGGTCACGAAGAGTCAGACACGACTGAGTGACTTCACTTCCACTTTTCCCTTTCATGCACTGGAGAAGGAAATGGCAACCCACTCCAGTGTTCTTGCCTGGAGAATCCCAGGGACGGAGGAGCCTGGTGGGCTGCCATCTATGGGGTCGCACGGAGTTGGACACGACTGAAGCGACTTAGCAGCAGCAGCAGTAGCTGTCATCTAATATTTCTGATGTGATCTGAATCACTAGCAAACAAAGAAAATACACTAAATTAATTTTTTCATAGAATACAAGAGTAGTCCAAATGATATTGTGTCTTGTCCAGGCCTAATCAGAAACTGAACCTTAAAAAAAATAAATACCATCTATTGAATGCCTATTCTGATTCACATACTGCTTAGCACCATAGATCTCATTTAAGAAAAATTTCAGAACACCTCAATGAAGTTATTATTGTTATCTCCATTTTACAAATGAAAAATAAGGTCTGGAAAGGTTAAATAAGATGTTCAAAGTCACACAGCTAATAAGTGGCAGAACCACTTAGAATTGGGACATAGCTCTTTCTGACTATAAACTCATACCTTTTCCATATGATGTTGCTTTTATGCATGAGAGCATGTTTATGTGTGTGTAGAGAGGACAAGTTCATGACACTGTGGTCTGATATTGTATTGAGAGCAATCTCGAAATACAAATCTTAATTCTCTTTACATATTTGTTAGGCATATAAACAAACAAATGTATGGGGTGGAGAGGTGAAGTCATTTTAAAGAAATAAACATGCCATGTGGATTTTCAGAGGAGCCTTTTCATTCTTTGGTGCTTAGGTAAGTGAACTCTGAAACAGCTTTTTTTTTTTCTCCTTTTGTTGTGGATTTGTTTTTGAATGAGTTGTATAGCAATGACACATTTGATTGTTATTTCTTGGGCTTGTTTTGAAATGTGTATTGAAGCCTTGTGAACTTTACAGTTCCTAGGGTCACACATTTTTTCTTAATGACTGCTAAATGATGTGTTTTTTCCAAAACTCCTAAGGGAGTAGGACCTCCTTTAACCAGCAGTTCTTAACATTCAGAAAATTTCCTTTATTTTTACCCTAAGCTAGACATTCCTTTTTCTAGTTTCTCTTTCAATTTAGCAGACCTTCATGGGCTCAGCCTCTGTGAGCTGGGTAGTTGTTCTATTATCAACTCTGCAGACCCCTTCCCTATAGCTACCCTGGTTACACTCTTATTATGGCACCCTGTTTATGACTTCTCACAATCTATGATTGTGTCATTTATCTACTTGTTTATTGACTGTCGGGCCCATAGCGTGTAAGTTCTAGAGGGTAGAGACCTACCTCTCTTTCTCACTGTTGAGTCCCCAGCAACTTAGCAAGATGCCTGGCATAGAAGGCTCTGAATCAACTTTGTGGATTTTTTTGGTTTATTTGTTTGTTTTTATTGGAGTATAGATGCTTCATAATGTTGTGTTAGTTTCTACTGTACAGCAAAGTGAATCAGCTAAACATACACAAATATCCCCTCTTTTTTGGATTTCCTTCCCATTTAGGTCACCGCCGAGCACTGAGTAGACTTTCCTGTGCTATACAGTAGGTTCTCATTTGTTACCTACTTTATACATAGTATCAGTGGTGTATATATGCCAATCCCAATCTTCCAGTCCATCCTTTCCCTCCCTTTCCCCCTTGGTATCCATACATTTGTTCTCTACATTTGTGTCTCTACTTCTGCTTTGTAAATAAGATCATCTACACCAATTTTTTCATATATATGCATTAATATATGGTACTTGAGAATAAACTTTGTTGACTGATCAAATGAACCTAGCAGTGCCTACCACGTGATAGGTGTTCCATGAATTTTTCTTCACAAAGAGTGAATGAGGCCTGAAATGGTTAGGGAGGATGGTGGTGTTTGATCTGGTTCTAGAGTAGAACTTTCAATATTTTGTTCAGAACAGATATTTTTGCGGGGAAATGATCCTTAAAATCATACGAGGGCTACTAACTGTGAAGTGCTTCAGAGAAAGAGCACATAGCCCAAGCTGAGTCAGTTTCTGTTCTCCACTCCCCTGGGCGCATCGGTCCATCCCTGGATAGGCACAGGGTCCCAACCAGTTCAACCAGTGCCTTGTTACCAATATCTTTCAAACTTGAGTTGGAGAAAGATATTGCTTTTTTCTTTGGTCAAAGAGCTGTAAGGATGTCCATCCAAGGCAGCTATGTCTTGTACTCCCACGGAGGAAGCTGGTCTGAGAGCAAGGCGCTGAGAGGCAGAAGATGGGGAGGGAGCCCTGATGGCCAGGGTCCAACTGACAGCTTTCCAAGGCTTAGCTGTTCAGCTTCAAATCTGAGTCAATCCAGTGTTCTCTTATAAATCACCCCCTAAAAAGCAAAACGCTTGAGCAGATAGGTTGAGTCCAGGAATCCCAGCTAATACAGATGTGAGTAAGTAGACAGGAGTAGGGAGGGGCTCCAGGGCAAAAACAGAGATTAGATTAAATATGATTTTTTAGGTAAAGCTCAGAACTGAACACTTAAGGGATAGATATTGATGACCTTCAGCCACCACATTTTACTGCTGTCTCCAGTATGAGCCTCATATATGCAGTTAGCTTCGGCCATTGAAACAGGAAATGAAATGTGATAATGTGAGGAAATACTTAGGACATAAAAGGAAATAGAAAAAGATGGATACAAATAAAAACACAGCAAGAGTACAACTCCAGAGCACAGTGATATTGTGAAAGTCACACACTGATTTGTATCCAGTTTTAATTTACTGGAAGCTTGACGATGACCAATATTGCCTAATACTTTGAGCCTTTGGTTCTCTCACTTCTAAATCAGGGATAATATCACTCAGGGTTGTTGACATAGTAAATTTAAAAACAGTAGGTAAAAAAAAAAAAAAAAAAAACAAGAAAAAATAGTAGGTAAAATCCTTAGCACAGTATCTGGCATTCAATAAATGTTACTTATATGCTGTACGTTAAAAATAACAACACTCACTGCATTTAAAATTTAAAAACACTGCCAGAAACACATCTAACTGTTTATAGTACTTGTGTTTGGATCTGTTGATTTTTTTTAAACAAATATTTATTGAATACTGACAGGAACAGAGACTAGAGATAACAATGGGATACAACAGTGAACAAAGTGAAAAAAGTCCTTAACTTTATGTAGCTCAAATTCCTGAGGGATATAGGCAATACACAAATAAATTAAATAGTGGGTCACATGATCCAAAATGCTTTAGTCAGTGAGTACGTAGTGTTCATGCGTGTAGAGATAGTTGTGCAACAATTTTAAACCCAATGTCCTGAAAAGCTTCACCGAAAAAGTGATATTTGAGCAAGACTTGAAGGTGAAGAAGGATGGTGGGACTATGGATATTTTTTTTTCCTTATATTTACTTTTCTGATTTCTTAAATGAATATTTGGCAACTTATTTTTAGATAAAAATTTTAATGGAAACAAAAGTCTGAAACTTGCTAAGAGTATTTATTATTATAACTTATCTATGGTGTTTTAGCTTTCAAAAATGTTTTTCCTTATCACTTATTCCCAAAACATCACAGCACTGCTGGAAGGCAAGTAATATTTTTCTCCTTGTGTTACAATTGAAAATGAATTTCCTCAAGGTCATACAGTTATTAAGTGTTAGAACAGATTCTTGAAATTCAGATATTTGTGCTCCAGATTTTGCACCCTAATAAATTCCTATTTCTTATAGCTCATATACACAGAATCCTCTATCTTATCCTGAAACTTAGCTATTTATCTGTACCTCCAGGGGTACTGATTAATAACTTCTAATAAATCCACAGTTATTTATTATGTTCACTGGAGTGGGAACTGTAATAATAAATAGTCTCTACACAAAGGGGAGTGTACATAAGTTTTTGAGTGGGTTATATTATTGAATATAAGTTATATAGCAGTGACCTATGTATTATTTAGGGTAATATTTTAAAAATTATCTTTATCTACATTTTTTTTGCTAAATTGTTTTGCTTAGAATGAAAATTGTTAATAATACACTACTAACATCAATCAAGGTTATGTTCTGAAATAATCTGCATATAACCACTGTGTCCATTGACACTTCTTATCGAAATGAGAGTTGGAAAATGTGCCTTGAGCTTGTTGGGAGTGAGGGGCAAGCTGATTATTCCATTCTTCTAAAAACTTGATTCCCACTGAATAGTACTTATCCTGACATTCTTTGCAACTTGCCTACCCACTTCTGTGACAGTTTTAGCTCAAACCCAGCATTGTTTATTACGATTCAGAATCAAAACATACAATTAAACTAAATATAGTAGTGACATTTTAACTAAAATGTATAGTTACTAAAATATAGTTATTAAAAATATTGGCTCAGTGTTTGATACAATTAACCTTATAACACAAACATACTTTTTCTCCTTGTTAACAATCCTGAAAAACGTATCTGAGTCTTATAAGCATAACATTAAGATAAAGTAAGAATGGCTTGTTTCTATAATTCATAAAAGAAAAAAACGGGAGTGAAGGAGAGAGAGAAAATTTCTTAGTTGAGAGCCAAATTGTTTGCCTCAAGAAAAGAGTCACAATTTCCTAATCTACACAGATATGTGTAGATATGGCTGTAAGTTAAATGAGATAAAATGTGTAAAAACACTTAGTACAAAGAAGATGTCCTGGATCTGTTCATTGCTTCTTCATCTGAATCCACGTTAGCATGCAAGGGAGAAAATTTGTAAATGATAGGACTTGGCACTCATCATTTCTACCTTTTACAAAATCTCTTTCAGAGAGCCTAGGCCGGGCCGGGGGCCAGGGGCCAGGAGCGGCGGCCTACAGGGCCTAGGCCGGGCCGGGGCCCAGGGGCCAGGGGTGGTGGCTGACAGGGAAAAC
Organism: Giraffa tippelskirchi; assembly: GCF_054371585.1. Classification (NCBI taxonomy): domain Eukaryota; kingdom Metazoa; phylum Chordata; class Mammalia; order Artiodactyla; family Giraffidae; genus Giraffa; species Giraffa tippelskirchi. Next base: position 20,111,849 of record NC_137279.1, read on the forward strand.
TAGCTAATCTGATCACACGGACCACAGCCTTGTCTATCTCAATGAAACTAAGCCATGCCGTGTGGGGCCATCCAAGACGGATGGGTCATGGTGGAGAGGTCTGACAGATTGTGGTCCACTGGAGAAGGGCATGGCAAACCACTTCAGTATTCTTGCCTTGAGAACCCCATGAACAGTATGAAAAGGCAAAAATATAGGACACTGAAAGATGAACTCCCCAGGTCAGTAGGTGCCCAATATACTAATGGAGATCAGTGGAGAAATAACTCCAGAAAGAATGATGGGATGGAGCCAAAGCAAAAACGATACCCAACTGTGGATGTGACTGGTGACAGATGCAAAGTCCGATGCTGTAAAGAGCAATATTGCATAGGAACCTGGAATGTTAGGTCCATGAATCAAGGCAAATTGGAAGTGGTCAAACAGGAGATGGCAAGAGTGAACGTCGACATTCTAGGAATCAGCGAACTAAGATGGACTGGAATGGGTGAATTTAACTCAGATGACCATTATATCTACTACTGTGGGCAAGAATCCCTTAGAAGAAATGGAGTAGCCATCATGGTCAACAAAAGAGTCCGAAATGCAGTACTTGGATGCAATCTCAAAAATGATAGAATGATCTCTGTTCGTTTCCAAGGCAAACCATTCAATATCACGGTAATCCAAGTCTATGCCCCAACCAGTAGTGCCGAAGAAGCTGAAGTTGAATGATTCTATGAAGACCTACAAGACCTTTTAGAACTAACACCCAAAAAAGTTGTCCTTTTCATTATAGGGGACTGGAATGCAAAAGTAGGAAGTCAAGAAACACCTGGCGTAACAGGCAAGTTTGGCCTTGGAGTACAGAATGAAGCAGGGCAAAGGCTAATAGAGTTTTGCCATGAGAACGCACTGGTAATAGCAAACACCCTCTTCCAACAACACAAGAGAAGACTCTACACGTGGACATCACCAGATGGTCAACACCGAAATCAGATTGATTATATTCTTTGCAGCCAAAGATGGAGAAGCTCTATACAGTCAGCAAAAACAAGACCGGGAGCAGACTGTGGCTCGGATCATGAACTGCTTATTGCCAAATTCAGACTTAAATTGAAGAAAGTAGGGAAAACCACTAGACCATTCAGGTATGACCTAGATCAAATCCCTTATGAGTATACAGTGGAAGTGACAAATAGATTTAAGGGTCTAGACCTGATAGACAGAGTGCCTGATGAACTATGGACAGAGGTTCGTGACATTGTACAGGAGACAGGGATCAAGAAAATCCCCATGGAAAAGAAATGCAAAAAAGCAAAATGACTGTCTGAGGAGGCCTTACAGATAGCTTGGAAGAGAAGAGAAGCTAAAAGCAAAAGAGAAAAGGAAAGATATTCCCATCTGAACGCAGAGTTCCAAAGAATAGCAAGGAGAGATAAGAAAGCCTTCCTCAACAATCAGTGCAAAGAAATAGAGGAAAACAACAGATTGGGAAAGACTAGAGATCTCTTCAAGAAAATTAGAGATACCAAAGGAACATTTCATGCAAAGATGGGCTCGATAAAGGACAGAAATGGTATGGACCTGACAGAAGCAGAAGATATTAAGAAGAGGTGGCAAAAATACACAGAAGAACTGTACAAAAAAGATCTTCACGACCCAGATAATCACGATGGTGTGATCACTCACCTAGAGCCAGACATCCTGGAATGTGAAGTCAAGTGGGCCTTAGAAAGCATCACTATGAACAAAGCTAGTGGAGGTGATGGAATTCCAGTTGAGCTATTTCAAATCCTCAAAGGTGATGCTGTGAAAGTGCTGCACTTGATATGCCAGCGAATCTGGAAAACTCAGCAGTGGCCCCGGGACTGGAAGAGGTCAGTCTTTGTTCCAATCCCAAAGAAAGGCAATGCCAAAGAATGCTCAAACTACCGCACAATTGCACTCATCTCACATGCTAGTCAAGTAATGCTCAAAATTCTCCAAGCCAGGCTTCAGTAATACGTGAACCGTGAACTTCCAGATGTTCAAGCTGGTTTTAGAAAAGGCAGAGGAACCAGAGATCAAATTGCCAATATCCGCTGGATCATCGAAAAAGCAAGAGAGTTCCAGAAAAACATCTATTTCTGCTTTATTGACTATGCCAAAGCCTTTGACTCTATGGATCACAATAAACTGTGGAAAATTCTGAAAGAGATGGGAATACCAGACCATCTGACCTGTCTCTTGAGAAACCTGTATGCAGGTCAGGAAGCAACAGTTAGAACTGCACATGGAACAACAGACTGGTTCCAAATAGGAAAAGGAGTATGTCAAGGCTGTATATTGTCACCCTGCTTATTTAACTTCTATGCAGAGTACATCATGAGAAATGCTGGGCTGGAAGAAACACAAGCTGGAATCAGGTTTGCCGGGAGAAATATCAATAACCTCAGATATGCGGATGATACCACCCTTATGGCAGAAAGTGAAGAAGAACTAAAGAGCCTCTTGATGAAGGTGAAAGAGGAGAGTGATAAAGTTGGCTTAAAGCTCAACGTTCAGAAAACTAAGATGATGGCATCTGGTCCCATCACTTCATGGGAAATAGATGGGGAAACAGTGGAAACAGTGTCAGACTTTATTTTTTTGGGCTCCAAAATCACTGCTGATGGTGATTGCAGCCATGAAATTAAAAGACGCTTACTCCTTGGAAGGAAGGGTATGGCCAACCTAGATAGCATATTTAAAAGCAGAGACATTACTTTGCCAACAAAAGTCCATCTAGTCAAGGCTATGGTTTTTCCAGTGGTGATGTATGGATGTGAGAGTTGGACGGTGAAGAAAGCTGAGCGCCGAAGAATTGATGCTTTTGAACTCTGGTTTTGGAGAAGACTCTTGAGAGTCCCTTGGACTGCAAGGAGATCCAATCAATCCATCCTAAAAGAGATCAATCCTGGGTGTTCACTGGAAGGTCTGATGTTGAAGCTGAAACTCCAATACTTTGGCTACCTCATGCGAAGGGTTGACTCATTGGAAAAGACCCTAATGCTGGGTAGGATTGGGGGCGGGAGGAGAAGGGGACAACAGAGAATGAGATGGTTGGATGGCATCACCGACTCGATGGTCATGGGTTTGGGCAGACTCCGGGAGTTGGTGATGGACAGAGAGGCCTGGCGTGCTGCAATTCATGGGGTCGCAAAGAGTCGGACACGACTGAGCGACTGAACTGAACTGAACTGAACTTTCATTACTATGTCTTCAGTTATTGACTTAGGTGTCAAATTAAATAAAGCATTTTTAACTGAGTGCCCAATATATTTTCAAAGGCTTGTATGAGTGAGCATCCCTTTCATTCTTTCTTTTCCTCCCAAGCCTCAGAGGAGAGTCAGAGTTGGGGTGAAGACTTTTCTAAGTCAGGATCTTTTCAGAAGGGGCATGGTATATTCACACTCGTATCATCACCACAACTTGTATGAAAGCGTTGAAATTTAAAAAGTAAACTAGACAGTTCGAAGGGCAGAGAGAAAATAGCTTTGATCCTTAAGGATTTTACCAGGAGCCATTTGTATGTTCCACTTCGCAGAGCCTGCATATTTATCTGCAGATCGCAAAGCATTTTGCGATCACTAAAGCAGAAGATTGCCCAGAGTGGACCATTAATGTAGGCGCATCTTCCCTGTCCAGTCTATCCCACAGAACTTCCATGAACTGTAATTCTTGATTCTGTGCTTTTTATACCTCATCTCTGGCAAGCGTGGGCTCTTCGCTACGGAGGGAGAAGGATCTGAGAACAGAAGAAGCACGTGCAATCCTTTCCAACCAGGCAGTTTCTAAGTTCCCTGTTGCCGCAGCAGCCTAGTACTCAACTGAAGGTGGATGACCAAGAATACGGTCAGAAAATGCGAATTCACATTTGAATTTGAACTCCTGCCTTTCCCCATGCGAAATGGGGAAAGCAAAACTATTCTATCATGAATTTTAGGGTTCAAAGACTCCATTCTTCAAATCTCTGGTGGAATGATAGTGAGGTGTGTGTCAGGAGGAAGGATGTCAAGAAAAGATTATAACCAAAAAGAGGTTGCTATTTTTCATCCTTCATACACAGCCCCCCACCCCCAGTAAAACTAAAAACTTAAAACCTGAGTCGGGCTTCCCTAGGAGCTCAGTGGTTAAAGAATCCACCTGCCAAAGCAGGAGACACAGGTTCAATTCCTGGACTGTATCTCACATGCAGGAGAACAACTAAGCCCACAACTACTGAGCCTGTGCTCTAGAGCATGCGAGCTGCAACTACTGAACCCCGAGCACTCTAAGCTTGTGCTCTGCAACAAGAGAAGCCACCACAATGCCCGTGCACCACAACTAGAGAGTAGCCCCCGCTCGCTGCAGCTAGAGAAAAGCCCCAGCAGCAATGAAGACCCAGCACAGCCAAAAATCAATCAGATAAATAATTTTTTTAAAAAAGAAATTTCATGATTAGTAGGATAAAAAAGAAAAAAACTTGAGTCAAGGGGCTTTGAAACTGACTGATCCTCCATCATTTCTTGGAATGAAGAACTAGTCTGCATTGATTCCTTAGAAGAACTGTTATACTGTGGTAATTTCAAATGCAGTTGAGCCTTGAACAATGTGAGGGGTGGGGAAGGAGGTTGGGGGACTGACCCTCCTTGTAGTTGCAAATCCACCTATAAGGCCCTCCATATCCACAGTTCAGAAACTATGGATTCAACCAATGGCAGATCATGTAGCACTGTAGTATTTACTATCAAAACAAAAACCTGCATATGAGTGGAACTGCACAGTTCCAACCCATGTTGTTCAAGGTCAGCTGTATATGAACAATCCAGTACTACTCATGTCAGATGAATTTTTTAAACTTTTTTTAAGTGACAAAATATACACAGCATAAAATGTACTACTTTAGCCATTTTTAGGTGTGCAATCAGTGGCATTATTACATTAATTACATTCATAAACAAGTTCGTTCATTCATTCCACAAATTTTAATTGAATGAGTGCTATGGAGCGGGCACCGCAGTCTATGAACAAAAATAAAGATTCCCTGGCTTCAGAGAGTTTCTTCATTTTAGCACACAGAGGTAGAGAACAAGCAGAAAACATAATAGATAAATAGACTCGGTGGCACGTTGGCCTGTGATAAGGGCTATGGTTGAATTCCAGGTCACAGTGCTCCCAGGTTCTGAAGGCTTCTGTGTCCTTCAAACAGCTCTGAAACCTTTGCTCGTCCACCTCTTTCCCCACAAAGCCCTGCCTCCGGTGATTTCTAGTGCTTCTGAAGAGTTCACTGTTTACCTGATTGGGTAATTCATAAAGAAGATGTGTTCATCTGAACCGATCACTTACTAAATAAATATACAACAAACTCTGAAGGCAGTTGGGGCTGTCAATAAAAAAGGGTAGAGGTCTCTGCTACACATAGATATTGTGCTTTTCCCAAGAAAACACTCTCCCCTTTAAGAATGAGAATCAAGGCACCAAATTCAAACAGGAGGACATGCACTCTTCACCAGTCAAGCCAAGAATTTTTTAAGAAGAGGGAATTGTATAGAAAGAAGTATTTGCATTTTGAAAAGTCTTTCTCCTCAGTGGGACTTCCCTGGTGGTCCAGTGGTTAGGAATCCACCTGCCAATGCAGGGGACATGGGTTCGATCCCTGGTCCGGGAACTAAGATCCCACATGCCAAAAGGCAACTAAGCCCATGTGCCACAACTACTGAGCCCACGTGCTCTAGGGCCTTCTTGCCACAACTACTGAAGCTCACAAAACTAGAGCCCATGCCCTGCAACAAGAGAAGCCACCGCAGTGAGAAGCCTGCACACTGCAACTAGAGTGTGGCCGCAACTCACTGCGACTAGAGAAAGCCTTTGAGCAGCAGCGAAGATCCAGCACAGCCAAAAGTAACTAAATAAAATTATATAAAGACAAAAAAAAAAAAAAACTTATAGTGGCCAAAGAGGGAAGGAGTGGGAATAAAGTGGTTTATCGTGTCCTGTGATGACAGTGGAAAGGGAATCCTGAAATGCTTGCTTCTGTCAAGTGCAAGGATGCTGTCAGATGCTTGCTATCAAATGTTCAGCTTCTCCTCAGGCTTTTCAGGGCTTACTTGGTGGCTCAGATGGTAAAGAAACTGCCTGCAGGGCAAGAGACCCAGGTTTGATCCCTGGGTTGGGAAGATCCCCTGGAGAAGGGAATGGCAATTCTTGCCTGGAGAATTCCATGAACAGAGGAGCCTGGCGGGCTGCCGTCCATGGGGTGGCAAAGAGTCAGAATGACTGAGCGATTAACAGGCTCTTTCAGGCTGTGAGGAATATTTATGTACCATAATAAATATTTATTTTAAAAATATATTGGGAGGGTGGTAACTAGCCTTATCATGATGATCATTTTGAAATACATAGAAATATCTAGAATAGGAAAATGTATAGAAATACACTATGCTGTGTCCCAGGAACTAACATAGTGTTGTAGGTCAATTATTCTTCAAAGACAACCAACCAGACTCATGGAAAAAGAGGTTAGATTTGTGTTTACCAGACGCGGGGGCTTGGGAGTAGAATTGGATGAAGACATTCAAAAAGTATAAAGTTCCAAATGTAAGATAAATCAGCACTAGGGATATAATATACAGCATGATAAATAGAACAACCACTGCTATATGTTATATGTGAAAGTTATTAAGAGAGTAAATCCTAATCTTTCTCACCGCAAGGAAAAAAACATATTTTTCTATTTCTTTAACTTTATATCTTTGTGAGATGATGCATGTTCTTTAAACTTTCTGTGGTCATCACCTGTGGTCACCACAGTCAAATCATTATGCTGTGCACCTTAAATTTATACAGTGCTGTATGTCAATTGTGTGTGTAGCTTAGTCATTGAGTTGTGTCCAACTCCTTGTGATCCCACAGAATGTAGCCCACCAGACTCCTCTGTCCATGGAATTTTCCAAGCCAGAATAATGGAGTAGGTTGCCGTTTCCTACTCCAGAGGCTCTTCCCAGCTCAGGAATCGAACCCACATCTCCTGCATTAGCAGGTGGATTCCTTACTGCTGAGCCACCTGGGAAGCCCATGTATCAATTATAGCTCAATAAAACCGAAGAAAAAAAAGAATGTACAGGGAAGGAAGTAGTAAGTCCGTGACTGTGAAACTGGACCACACCTTGCCCATGATCAAAATTAAGATGCCAGTGCAGGGCAAAGGGACACTTGTGACTCTAACGTACTCTGAAAGGATGCAACATTACTAAAATGGTACCCCAACCAGAAATGCATAACCTGGGAAAACATTAGGTAAAATCAAAAGGGCGAATATTCTATGAAATAACTGAACCAATTTCTTTAAAAATGGCAATGAAAGACAAAGGCTGAGGAACAGTTACAGATCAAAGGAGACTAAAGAGTAGGGTGACCAACCATCACTGCTTGTCTGGGACTGAGTGGTTTCCCAGGTTTCAGCATTTGCAAGGTTAAGATGGGAAAAGTGCAGGCAAACAGGAACGAATTCATCATCTTCATAAGGAGACATAATAGTTAAATGCTACCTGTGCAATGAAACTGGAGGGGAAAATGCTGTTAAAGACATTATTGGGGCAAGTCACAGAATTTGAAATTTTTAAAAAATTGAGATAAAATATAATATAAAATTACCATTTAAACTATTTTTAGGTGTGTAGTTCAGTGGTATTAAGTATGCTCACAATGCTATACAATCATCCTCACTATCCATCTCCAGAGTGTTTTCATCTTTCCAAATAGCAACTCCATATCCACCAAACAGTAGCTGCCCATTTTCCCCTTCTCCCAGCCTCTGGTAACCACCATTCTACTTCCTGTCTCTGTGACTGTGCCTATTCTAGGTACCTCATATAAGTGGAATCATACAATATTTGCCCTTTGTGTCTGGCTTATTTCACTTAGCATCATGTTTTCAAGGTTCATTCATGTAGCATACATTAGAATGTCATTCCTTTCTAAGACTGAATAACATCCCACGGTATGCATATACCACATTTTGCTTGTCCATTCATCTCCTGATGGATATTTCAGTTATTTCTACCTTTTGGCTATTTTGAAAAATGCTGCAATGAACACTGGTGTAGAAACGCAGACTTTTAAAGAAGTACATCAGTGTAAAATTTCCTGAATGTGCCTGTACTGTGGTTGCAGAAGAAAATATCTTTGTTCTAAGGCAATACACACTGAAATATTGAGGCAAAGGAGTATGATATATGCATCCTGTTCTCAAATGTTTCAGAGAAAAAAACCGAGACACAAAGGAAATTTGGCGAAATGTTAAAAGTTGATGAATCTAGGTAAAGAGTATGAGTTCTCTCTATTAGTCTTGCAACTTTTCTACAACTTAAGAATTTTAAAAATTCATCAAAATAAGGGAGGGGGGAATTTTATTTACGACGGCTAGGCCTCATGGAGTAAGATAAATCTATGAAAAGCCAGCCGTCACAGAGCCTGAAATGTTCTCAGAGGAGTGGAAGGTTACTCAGGATGCATCACAGCTTAATTGGGTATCTCGTCCCTGTGAGCAGAAGTTGGCCACAGCGCCCTTTTCTAGGGCTTTGTTATGGTTTCTCAACTACTCTCTGCTTCTTCTTCAACCGCTCCTGTTCCTACCAACTAATTTTGGCAACCTGTCCTGTCCTCTCTTCCTCTTGCCTTCAGCTTGCTCATAGCTTCTGTTTCCTCCTGGTTTGCACTTCCGCTTCTCTATGTGTGTGTTGCCTGCCACTGCTGTCTTCCTTTGGTTCCAGGCAGCTGTGATGGGTCATGTCGAATAGAGCATGACAATCTTCGCATAGAAAGAGCTGCAGCCAGGATTGAACTGCTCTGCCAGTCCAGTCCAGCTTAACACCCCATGCCTGTCATGCTTGGTGTGGTTGGGGGAGTTGGTATGGGGGTGCAGTGGGGAGAAAAAGCAGATCTCACCCTAGGCACTAATGATTTTTTTTCTTTTTACTGCGTGGCTTGCAGGATCTTAATTCCCTGACCAGGGATTGAAACCAGGGCCACAGCAGGGAAGGCACTGAGTCCTAACCACTGGACCTCTGGGGAACTCTCTAGTGATTCATTCTTGATTCATCTTGGAAATGTGTGGGAAAAAATGGAAACTGTATATAAAAGCTCAAGAGAATTGAGGAGACAATATGTCACTGTAGTTTTGGAGAAAATTATCAGAAAACCCTTCTTCCCTCCATTCCTTCCACAAAAATTACGTGAAAGGCATCATATTAATAACAGATACTTTAGGGAATCCAAATTGTGTAAGATGTGGTCCCTGCCACAAGAAGTTTACAGTCTAGGACTATGTGTTTTAAACTAAAGTTTGCATCCACTTGGTATGCATTTAACCTGCATTAAAAAAATGGAATAAGAGGGAAAATTATTAGAGTCATCACACTTTGCAATAGTCAGTACTGTTCAGTGAATTTTTATCTGTGTGTACCTGTGCCCACAGGATTGTGATATTAAATGTATTTCTACTGTGGGCTATATAAAAACTGTCTGTAAGCCATTGATCTAGTAGTACTTAAACCTAGAGCTTCAGTGATCACCTATGTGCTGATTTGTATCTTCAGTATAAAACTTGTTTCTGAGCTCCAGATATGGCTATCCAACTATCAGCTGGACTTGTCAAACTCAACCTATTGAACATTGCCCATATCATCTTCCTCCTCAAACTGTGCCCTTTCCTTACATTGTGTGTTGTGTGATATCAACATCTACCTGTTAAGTCAAATCAGAAGCCATGGAGTTCTCTATGGCATCTCCTTCTCCACTCATTCTTCACACCCAACTGACCGGTTGGCCTCCTCCTCTCCATCCTCACTGGCAGTCCTTGTTTTAGGCCTTGTGTAATTTCTCATCTGGTTTCTTGCCATCCTTTGCTAACGAGTCTTCTTGTCTCCAGTCTTCTTTCATAATTCCCAAGTCTGTGTATTACATTGCTAATCAAGTGAACTTCCAAAAGTTCTAATATGGTATTTTTGTTTCTGGTTGGAAATCCTTTCATGGTTCCCCTCTGCGTTCAGTCCAATGTCCAATCATGAGAGGTAGAGTCTTTCTTGATTTGCCCCTGCTGCTTCTTCGGCCTCAGTTGCTGATCCTCAGCCCCATCTCAGATTCTAGAGATACCAACTAAATCTGGTTTCCAAACAGCTCAGGAGCTGTCATATTTCAATGACTTTAACTCCTGTTTCACATTACTTCCTTTGCTTCTTCGCTTGTGTCTAAATTCTACTGCTCTTTCTGGACACAGCTCTAGTGTCGCCTGGTCTTGGGACCTGTTCTGACCACACTCCAAGAGTTCCCTAGTGTCCTGGGCATGCGCTGTCCCAGCATTGACCAACCTGCATGGTCACTGCTGTCAGGGTTGTCTTGGTTACGAGCTAGCTGACACCAGGCACTTTGTTTTGTCCATCTCTGTAAGATGGTCCTCTCTATAAAACATGCAACTAACCCAAAGCCTGACATGCTCAGTACTGACCAAACATTTGTTGAAAGGACAAGTGCAGATGAAATTTCTTACTGGCCTACTCCTTGATTGTAAGGATAGTATAGTGATAATGGTAAATAATTCTTGCAAATACTGTAGCTTTCAAGAGTCATTAGAACCAGAGGATTACTGATTGGCCACATGTGCTTTGTCTCATTTTGATTCTATCATTCCCTTTTCCACCACCCCCTTCTCTGTCTGGAGCCCATAAGATGAGAATAGGAGAACATTACCATCTGCTTGTGGGAAATGTCCAGGAATTGTCCTCCCAACATGTCTCTGGTTTTTTGTTTTGTTTTGTTTTAACAAAAAAGAGGAAATACAAAGAGAGAGAGAGAGAAGGGAAGGGAGGGAGGGAGGAAGGAAAGAAAGAAAGTCAAGTGGACAATGTGGATCAAGTTTATTTTATCTTAGACACTCTTTGTTGTTCTAACTGTCCATCTGTAATGCTTTTGTTACGCCTTAGGGAGGTAGGCCTGGTCCTTTTGGTGCTCACTTTGGATGGGAAACTACTTGGAAGCAGAATGACTTTTGAGGAAATATCCAGTCTGGAACGTGTATTGTAAACACCCAAAGCTATCATATGAGTTTATTTGCTCCCCACAGATCCATCTTGATTTCCTCTCTAATCTAGGCACCGGGGATACAGTGACAAAGATGATGTGGGCTTTGTCTGTAGGAAGAAGGGACATTTTTTTTCTTTGACCCTATTCTTTTTCTGTTTCAAACTTTTATTTTCTTGGATTTTGCTTAACATAAGTGAAATCTAGCCATTTCTAAGTTATTCAGCAATTTTGTTTCAAAGAGTTCCACCTCTCTGAGACAAGGCAGAGCTCTTCTTTTTTTAAAGATAAATATCTTTTTAAAAAGATATTTATTTTTATTTATTTATTTATTTGGCTGTACTGGATTTCGGGATCTAGTTCCCCCACCAGGGATCAAACCCACACCCCGTTGGGAGCAGTTGGACCACCAGGGAAGTTCCATGCAGAGCTATTCTTAACGCAAAGCTTTGGAGTCCAGAAATGGGAGCTCCAAGAGTCAATACATCCCTTATCCAAAATAAATAGACTGTGGATGCAAAATATTCTCTGAAGTGTACCTTTTTAATATGTAACATGGGTGTGATGTTACCTACTGCCTTTACATGTGAGGATTCACTGAGCTAAAATAGGTGAAGCACCAGCAGAGAGATGGGTACCCAGTGATGTAACGCCCACTAGATGTGACTCACTCTTCTAGTGCATCAGAAGACAAAGGGGACACCGAGGCTGAACCAGGAAGTGAGTGGCACAAACACGGTGTTTGCACCACCCTTGTGATGCTGTGGTGTCTACACAGTAGAGGCACAACGGAGAGATTTTTTTAACGTGCGACGGGTGGTCCAGTTGCAGGCTTGTGAATAAAGCAAATCCTAAAGCATCCTTTAAAGTGGTCTTTGATGCTACATAATGTGCCTTTCATATCTTTGAGGGGAGGTGGAAGTCAGGGAACTATAACACGTTTCACAATCTAATTAGTCGCTTGATCTTAATAGAAAACTGCCTGGGTCCGTTGGGTTTTCCTGTACTCATCTAGGTCATTTCCAGCTTTTTCTCATAGTGAATCAGTTCTCCACCTCTGTTACATAACATCTGGAATAAATATGATTTCTCAAAAGGCCAGGATATGCATCTATAGAGCAAAGCTACCCAGTATTACTTTGAATCATAACAAATAGTGGTTTTAGCTACAGCAACATTACGGAAAGTTTTGCTTGAAATTCTGTTGTGGTCATTTTTTGGTTATTAAAAACCTGACATTTTCCCAGCGATATTGCCAATGTGTTTTCAGAATGGCCCTCATTCCCATGCCTTCACACAAGATCCGATACTTCCTAGTTTCTAGAGCAACAATGAATGACTCCCTGACCACTGAGTAATGTGAGGTACTCTTGGCTTGGCCCATTCTCAGATTCTGCCATGACCTCTAAGTTTCTGAACGTCTCAAGAGTAAAGAGTGAAAAAAAAAAAAAGAAAAAAAATTCTTCCTGGGATTTTTACTCAAGCTATGGGAGAAATATGGTTGTTGCGCCCTTTATCTTTTCCTAAGACTTTGGCTGAATGTTGTGCTGGTGGCAGAACTCCCCTTTACTCACAGTTTCAGTTTTACGTGATGCCACACCTGTTACTGACACCTCCTCTCTGTGACACCTCCAGCTCTGGTCTGACCCCTCCTACTTATTCAACGTCAGTCTCTTTCTGTATTTGCTCTCTGTCTCTATCAGGCTGGATTCTTTTTGTTGCCCCATGAATACTGTGGTCATATCTGGGCTTTGCTTGTGCTCTTTCCCACCTGCTAAGCCCTTTCTTCTTTTTTTTTTCACCTATACAAATCCTTCTAGCCCTTCAAAGCCCAAATAGACTATTTTTTTGAATGTGCTGATACTCAGTATTCTTCTGGTTCCCCAAACTCCTTTATTATTAATAACCAATATCTACTCATCATTCATTCATTCATTCTCACAATAAAGATTTTCTAAGAACCATTATGAGTTATCACCATCCTAGAGCTCAGGATACCATAAGACAAGGTCTTTACCCGCTTAGCACTTCTTCTACACTTATTCTGGTGTGGAAAACATACATTAAGCAAATAAGACAAGTGAGTAGTATAACTTTACATTGAGAAGTAGTATGAGGAAAAAATAAAAAGGGAGGATAATGGCAACCCACTCCAATATTCTTGGTGGGAGAATTCCATGGACAGAGGAGCCTGGAGGGCTACAGTCCATCGGGTCGTGAAAGTGTCAGGCATGACTTAGCGACCAAATGACAAGGGCTAGAAGGTGATTGCAGGAGTGGAGGCTGTTTTTCATTCAGTGGTCAGGGAAAGCCTCTTTGAAGCGGTGATATTTGAGCAGAGACTTGAATTATGAGAGAGAATAAGTCATGAGCCAACCAGAGAGAAGAGTGCTCCTGGTAGAGGAAATAGGAAGTGAAGTCCTGGAGACAGAAATGTTCTAGAATAGGAGTCCCCAACCCCTGGGCCATGGACCAGTGCTAGGTCATGGCCTGTTAGGAACTGGGCTGCACAGCAGGAGGTGAGCAGCAGGCAAGCCAGAGAAGCTTCATGTGTATTTACAGGTGTTCCCCATTGCTTGCATTACCACCTGAGCTCTGCCTCCCATCAGATTAGTAGCAGCGTTAGATTCTCATAGAAGTATGACCCCTACTGTGAACTGCACATGCAGGGGATCTAGGTTGGGAGCTCCTTCTGAGACTCTAATGCCTAGTGATCTGTTGTGGAGCTAAGGCAGTTATGCTAGCACTGGGGAGAGGCTGCCACTGTCTCCCATCATCCCCAGATGGGGCCATCTAGTTGCAGGAAAACAAGCTCAGGGCTCCCACTGGTTCTGCATTATGGTGAGTTGTATAATTATTTCCTTATCTATCACAGTGTAATAATAATAGAATAAAGTATGCAATAAATGTAATGTGCTTGAATCATCCTGAAACCATTTCCCTACCCCGGTCTGCAAAAAAATTATCTTCCACGAAACCGGTCCCTGGTGCCAAAAAGGTTGGGGACGGTTGTTCTAGAAAGATGAGGAATGTTCTAGAACAGCAAAAAGGTTAATGTGAGGCAGAGTGAAGCAGAAGATGAGGATGTAGAGGTGAGCAAGGGAGAGAAGAATCAAGGGTAAGTTTTTAATGTTAAGTCTGAGAACGTGGCAGGGAAAGTCTGGGGAGGAAAGGAATAGATTTGTGTGGGCAGGGGAGATGCTGGAGTTAAAAGCAAAAGTTCACTTTTAGATGTATTAAGCTGGAGATACCTTTAAGCACCCAAGCATAGATGTTGGGCAGACAGTTGGATGTATGCAATTCTGAAACCCAATGAGAGGTCAGGCGAGAGTTATAAAAAGCCAAGGGACTAGACAACATCACCTAGGAAGAGAGTATAGATTGAGAAGAGGCTAGAGCCCTGGGGCCCATCAGCATTTAGAGGTCATGGAGAAGGAGCCAGAAAGGAGACTCAGTTTGTGGTCACTGAGCTTTCCCACATATTCAAACACATCTACAGAATTGAGTGGTAGACTTGTAGTTTCCTGTGTGCTGGACTTGTCATGACAACCAAGACTGCAAACTTTTTGTGACTGCTCTCCACAAGAGTGAAGGTAAAGATCCAAAGCAATTTATTGGTGCCTACAGTCTTGGCATGGTCCTTGTTTACTACGTATTTCTTAACTGTTCCAAACATTCTCACAGTGCTGAGTAAACACTACCAGGCTGTTGGGGGAAATATAGCTACTTCCTTTCTCAAGGACTGGATCAGTGAGTTAATTCTCACATGTATTTTACTGGCAATAAACTGATGCACAGAGAGATTAACTAATTTACACACAGCTCACACTGAGTCCATAGCTAGCCTGAGGCCACACTACCGTATTTAGAATGAGTGCTGACTGCCAGCATCACCTGGAGTACTGGCTTTTCTTTTTTTTTAATTGCTAACATATATGGGTGGTCTACTGAGTGCTTTAGATAGTAACTCTTAATCCTCACAATGACTCCATGAATAGGCGACATCATCCCCATTTTACAGGAAATGGGGAAACAGATATGAGAGAATTTCATATGATAAAGTGGCAGATTTGTCTGGTTCCTTATCCATGCTACATGCCTACTGAAACAGAACATCTGGCAATATGACACAAGAATAGTCTGTATTTAGAAAAATCTCTGGAACATTCTTATGTATATAGAAGTTTGATTTCTGTCGTTGAATTAAAAAATGTGTATGGAATGGAATCTCAGGTTTGTTCTTTGAAGTTCATGGTCATCTTAAAATTTGCTCTATTAAGCCATTTTTAATATCTCAGTATCCATGTTTAAGTAACTTTATTAGAGTCTCATAGACTACTCTGAGTACTATTTTGTTAAACACAGGTAATAACAGCTTACTGCATAGTTTATCATCATTTCCAGAGAGGTAAAGCACATAATTTTACACTGAACCAGCTTGCGTTGTCTGATACATTGACAATTATTACTTAACAAGCCTCATGCCATGGACACTGACGTAGCTTACTCTCAACAAGAATAATTCATCTTTTCCCACTGTCTTTATGATTCTACACATTTGCCTACACAGATCCATAAACAATAATGAAACAAATCAATCATATGGCCAGCTCAAGAGCATGAGTGACTCCAAGATGCAGGCTGAGAGGAGGTGGGAACGGGTTGTGTTTGCACTTCTCAGGCTAGTAAAAATAAAGCCTTTTGAGGTAGGAGATGGCCCAGAACCCTAAGAAAAATCAATCCATGGAGTGGTCTCTGATGACTTATGGAGTCATAGAAGAATTAAAAAAAGAAAAGGAATCCAGTTCTTGAGTGAAAAAAAAAAAGAAAGAAACATAGTGAATATAGAAGGCCTTAAGGTCACAGGTGACAACATCCAGTAAATTCATTTCTGTTGACAGGGAGTTGTATTTTACTGTCACAAACCTCCACCCAGACTGACCCTCCAGTTTGCATCATTTGTACAGTGAGACTGGTTTCACCAGTTTGCACCTGTTAAACTCTTAGTCATCAGTTAAGTTGTTTAAGTCTATTTTCCCAGCAGTTTATCCTATACACATTTTTTAATCCCACAACAGAAATCAAGCATGGTTACACACCTGTTGGATATTGTCAAAAGCAAAAAAATAAAAACAATTTGGAGCAGAAATGAGGCCATTACACTAGGGAGGACTGCAATCTGAGTCTTCCATCTGAAAAGAAACAAAGAAAGAGAAACATAAATGGGCTGGAAGGTGGAGAGGGAGAATAGTGGTGGAGGGGTGGGAATTGGGATGAACTTCTAAGGTTTACATCTTGGGTATGATGTTGTCAGATTTGACAAAAAAAAAAATGCACACAGAAGAAAAAGAAAAAATATATAAGATGCTAAAATAAATCTGAATTTCAGAAAAACAATTGATAACTTTTAGTATAAGTCTGCTTCATGTAATATGTCTGAGATACTGAAAAATTATTTGCTGTTTATCTGAAATTCACATTTAGCTGAGTGTCCTGTATTTTATCTGGCAACTTTACTTGAGTAGTGCCTTTGAATCTCAGTTTTAAAAAAAATCCTTTTAGAAAACAGATGTCTTCAGGAAATTGGGTCATGGATTCAACAATATAATACTTGCTAATTATGCTGCACAGCGTGATGAGATGATATATTTATTTAATATAAATAAACTAGCAATTGTAATGACTGAAACCGCTATTTTGATTTGAAAAACCATTCACTTTATTTATCTATTTGGTATGAGTAGGAATAAACTAAAAATGGACAACAGTGATTCTAAGGCTTATGGACAAGGAAACATCCATCCATTCACTCGTGTACTCTTTCTTGGCTTACTTTTTATCTATACAAAGGCTTTCTGGTACATATGCTTTATCAAAGTTTATTTTAAGGGAGGGGATTTATGCATGGCTGATTCATTTTGCTATACAGTAGAAACTAACAACATTGTAAAGCAACTATACTCTTAATAAAAATTAACTTAAAAAAATAAAGATGCACCTAAGAATAAAAAAGCAAATAAATTTTATTTTAGTGATCAAAATCATTATCATAAACAGACTCCTCAACCCAGTTTCTTTTTTTTCTTTTTTGTTCCTTTATTTTTTTTAATTAATTTATTTTAATTGGAGGCTAATTGCTTTACAATATTGTAGTGGTTTTTGCCATACATTGACATGAATCAGCCATGGGTATAAATGTGTCCCCAATCCTGAAACCCCCTCTCACCTCCCTCCCCATTCCATCCCTCAGGGTCATCCCAATGCACCAGCTTTGAGTGCCCTGTTTCATGCATCGAACTTGGACTGGTGATCTATTTCAATATGGTAATATACATGTTTCAACGGTATTCTCTCAAATCATCCCACCCTCTCCCACAGAGTCCAAAAGTCTGTTCTTTATATCTGTGTCTCCTTTGCTGTCTCACATATAGGGTCATCGTTACCATCTTTCTAAATTCCATATATATGCGTTAATATACTGTATTGGTGTTTTTCTTTCTGACTTACTTCCCTCTGTATAATAGGCTCCAGTTTCACCCACCTCATTAGAACTGATTCAAATGCATTCTTTTTAATAGCTGAGTAATATTCCATTGTGTATATGTACCACAGCTTTCTTATCCATTTATCTGCCAATGGACATCTAGGTTGCTTCCATGTCCTAGCTATTGTAAGCAGTGCTGCGATGAACATTGGGGTACACGTGTCTCTTTCAATTCTGGTTTCCTCAGTGTGTATGCCCAGCAGTGGGATTGCTGGGTCACACGGCAGTTCTATTTCCAGTTTTTTAAGGAATCTCCACACTGTTCTCCATAGTGGCTGTACTAGTTTGCTTTCCCACCAATAGTGTGAGAGGGTTTCCTTTTCTCTGCACCCTCTCCAGCATTTACTGTTTTTTTGATAGCAGCCATTCTGACCAGTGTGAGATGGTACCTCACTGTGGTTTTGATTTGCATTTCTCTGATAATGAGTGATGTTGAGCATCTTTTCATGTGTTTGTTAGCCATCTATATGTCGTCTTTGGAGAAATGTCTGTTTAGTTCTTGGGCCCATTTTTCAATTGTCAACCCAGTTCTTAAATAATTCTTCATAGTAAACTTAAAATTTTTAATTTAAAGAAATAATAGGCCCGCCAAAGACAAAACAAAGCCCCAAAGAAAGTGTCAACTTGCCGCCACCACTTACCACAACCTGTCCAATTCCACTTTGTCCAGGAGGGCAATAATCTAGCACATATAGAGGTTGAAACAATATAGGCTTAGAGTTGGGTGCTGAGATTGTGTTGGGAGGAAAAACGGAAGAAATAGCATGAAGAAGAAATAAAGTCCAAATAAAACAAGTGCAGAGTTTCCCGGGTGGCTCAGCAGTAAAGAATCTGCTTGCCAGTGCAGGAGATGCAGGAGACACAGGTTCAATCCCTGGGTCGGGAAGACCCCTTGGAGTAGGAAATGGCAACACACTCCAGAATTCTTGCCTGGAGAAATCCATGAACAGAGGAACCTGGCAAGCTACAGTCCATGGGGCCTCAAAGAGTCAGAGATGACTGAGCACACATGCGCCCTCACACACACACACAAACACACGGAGTGCCAATGTGCCATATTCTGCCAGAGAGATGGTAAGGCAAGGATGAGGGACAGATAAGGGGAGGAGGTCTGACCTGAGCTTGTTGGGAAAGTGAAAGGATGGCAGAGAGATGAGGAGTGAGCAAGTGTGAAGGTTTTTACATTGACCAATATTTGAGAGACTGTCAGATGAAAGGAAATTTATTTTGTCTAGCTCTAGAGAATGAAACCAAGGTCAATAAACAGACATAGCAGGAAAACCGGTTTTTACACCATTTAGACAAGAGCTTTCTAAGCTTTAGAGCTAACTGCTGATAGAATGGGTCATCCCAGGAGATGTGTGAAGCAGAGGCTGGCTGAGTGGTGGGCAGGCCTGGGGTGGAGATGATTCCTGTCTTGAATGAGGAGTATATATTAGATAGATGCTCTCCAAGGCCCCTTCCCACCTGGAGTGTATGTTTCAATACACCAGGACCTTGTGTCTTCTATCAATTGCTATATTCTTAGTGCCCGCTTACACACAGTAAGGTCTCAGTAAATCAGCACGGTCACAGGGGAAGTGTTTTCTGGAGAAGGTGGCGCTATTTTACACCATGGCCTTGATGTGAGAGGGAAAGGGAAATTAGCTTAAATTAAATCAACACACAGTGCGCATCGACATTTGGAGGAGGACGGCTCTAGGGCTCTATTTTGTGTGAGCAACAAATACATGGGTTTCCTGGATGGCTCAGCGGTAAAGAATTCAACTGCAAAGCAGGAGACTTGGGTTCGATCCCTGGACTGGGAAGATCCCCTGGAGTAGGAAATGGCAACCCACTTCAGTATTCTTGCCTGAAAAATCCCCTGGACAGAAGAGCCTAGAGGGCTACAATCCAAAGGGTAGCAAAGAATAAGACATGACTGAGCACACACAAATACAAAGTCCATGTTTCCCCATCCATACCAGCCAGGAGAGGAAAAAGAGAAAAAAATAAAAACAAATACAACATTTCTTTGGTTCTTTCATTCTCTGTCTGCAGTATTTTCATTCCCTTCAAATTTCTCACCAGCTGGTTCTAGGAGCTTCCGGAGGATAGCACTCCTGCCTTCTGAACATGTGGCCATAAGAGGGCATTTGATTTTACTTTTCTGTCCTCTGGCTTACTATTTTCTCTCCTGCTTTTTCATACAGTGGTGGTATCTCTACATTTCTATCAGCTCCAATATGCCATAGCTTCCATATACCCTACTAAGGCACCAAGGCTGCCTGGACACCTGCCAAAAATGCTCTTCCCACTACTGCCAGCGACACTGCATGCAAAGTACACATGTTGGTATACTTATGGATGATTCACCTTGTTGTATGGCAGAAATCAACACAATATTGTAAAACAAATATCCTCCAATTTAAAAAAAAACAGTATACATGTTGGGAGAGTGAATAAAAAATCTTAAGGGAGAGGACGCAGAGTCAGTCAGCAGCAGCAAGAGCAGGTGATGCCAACAAGAGAGTCACTGAGCCACCACCACATGAAGTTCCAATGGAGGAGGACAGCCAGGAGAGCGGCTGCATTGCGTGAAAGAACATGGCCCTAGAGGCAGAGCAGCTGGGATGGTGAAAAAGTGGAAACTGTGACAGATTTTATTCTCTTGGGCTCCAAAATCACTGTGGATGGTGACTGCAGCCATGAAATTAAAAGACACTTGCTCTTGGAAGAAAAGCTATGACATACCTAGACAGTGTATTAAAAAGCAGAGACATCACTTTGCCGATAAAGGTCTATACAGTTAAAGCTATGGGTTTTCCAGTAGTCACGTACGGATGTGAGATTTGGACCATAAAGAGAAGACTGAGTGCTGAAGAATTGATGCTTTTGAACCGTGGTGCTGGAGAAGACTCTTTTTTTTTTTTTTTAAGAACCGCGCCCCTCACCCCCCCCCCCCCCCCCCGCCCCACCGCCCTGCTCCTAATCCCTGGAGAAGACTCTTAAGAGTCCGTTGAACTGCAAGGAGATCAAATCAATCAATCCTAAAGGGAATAAGCCCTGAATATTCATTGGAAGGATCGATGCTGAAGCTCCAATACTTTGGCCACCTGATACGAAGAGCCAATTTATTAGAAAAGACCCTGATGCTGGGTAAGATTGAAGGCAAAGGAGAATGGGGTGACAGGATGAGATGGTTCAAAAGCATCACCCACTTAATGGACATGAATTTGAGCAAACTCTAGAAGACAGTGAAGGACAGGGAAGCCTGGCCTGCTGTGGTCCATGAGATCACAAAGAGTTGGACACAGCTTAGTGTCAAACAACAACTGTAGCCTTACAATAAACTTTGAAGTGTTGGACATCTGGTGGTCCAGTGGCTAAGGCTCTGAGCTCCCAGTGCAGGGGACCGGGGTTCTTTCCCTGATCAGGGAACTAGATTCCACACGTTGAAACTAAGAGTTTTCGTGGCATGCTGCGATGAAGACTGAAGATCCCACGAGTCACAACTAAGTTTGGGCACAGCCAAATAAATAAATGTTAAAAATAAATAAATAAACTTTGAACCGAGTGGGTTTCTGCTCCTTAGAACAGGAGCCTGATTATGACTATAGATTTGAATCTTTGGGTGAATATAATAAGTCAGATTCTCAAGTTAGAATTTTCACCACTATTGTTTGAGAAGTAGTAGAGAATAAAATCAACAGGTAGTGAGCATGCACAGTTATCAAATACAGCCTTCACAGAGCCATCTTTGTCTTGGGGAAGCAAAGCAAACATTCACTAAATGACGACGAAATATTTGAATATTTGTTCATATCTTCAGCAAAAGTGATGACACTTGTCCTAAATGTGTAGACTGTGGAATCTAACTGCTTTCTGGTCTCGGTGTTACAGGTTGTTCAGCCACTAGCAACAAATTCTTTTTTAAACTTTATCAGAAATTTAAACAAAATTTTTCTTTACCCTGAGTGGATTCCACATTTTGGTCAAACTAGCCTTTTGCTTGACCTAAGTGGGCCTCAAAGAGTAGCCTTTATTTTCAAATGTTCTAGGATGAAATAAATTTTCATTATTATATTTTGAACGTGTTTCAAAAGTATCTAGAGCATAAAAGGGAGAAATATTTGCTGGCCAATGGAAATTTAAACCTAGTATTCAAGAGAAAGCTTGGGGCTACAGATACACAGACTTGGAGTTTATAGGTAATAATTAAAGCTCTAGGATAATTAAAGTGAGTGGAAAGGGGGATTGTATAAAGTGAAGAGAGAAAAAGACAAAAGACTATTTTGGGACTTTTTCTAAAAATCCATTGTCATGAGCTTTGCATGTGGAGCCTGTTGTTCCTATGCCCAACTTGGACCCAGTAAACCTCAATGACTGAGGTGAGGGAAGTCAGTCCCTTTTGACCTCCTTCACCCAGTTCACCTATTCCCAACCCCACAACCACCAATCTGTTCTCTGAATTTTTAAAAAGTATTTGTTTACTCTATTTATCTACTTATTTGGCTGCACTGTGTCTTAGTTGTGGCACACAGGATCTTTAGTTGCAGTTTGTTGTTGTTCTTTAGTCGCTCAGTCATGTCCAACTGTTTGTGACCCCATGGACTACAGTCCACCAGGCTCCTCTGCCCATGGAATCTCCAGGCAAGAATACTGGAGTGGGTAGCCTATCCATTCTCCAGGGTATCTTCCCGACCCAGGGATCGAACCTGGGTCTCCTGCAATGCAGGCGGATTCTTTACCGCTGAGCCAGCAGGGAAGCCCCCTTAGTTGCTGTATGCAGGATCTTTTAGTTGCGGCAAGTGGGATCCGGCTGCCTGAACAGGCATCGAACCTGGGCCACCAGCATTGGGAGAGTGGGGTCTTAGTCACTGGACCACCAGGGAAGTCCTTGTTCTCTAAATCTTTAAGTTCGGGTTTTGTTTATTTGTTCAGATTTCACATTACATTGAGATCATACAATTTGCCTTTGTCTGTCTGACTTATTTTACCCAGTTTCATGCCCTCGAGGTCTATCCTATGTCCTCAAGTTTTATCCCATGCTAACAAAAGTTTGAGCCCCATAGAACTGAGGAGAGGGTATATTTGTATCAGCCACAGACAAGGGTGCCAAAAAAGAGGCATAACAAATTGCCTCCTGGCTGGTGGTCGTGAATAGGTGTCCATAACGGATTCTTTCCCGGATTTCTTGGTAGTGGCTTTTTCCTTGGCTTGGCTACTGTCGTGCATTGGAGCCACAGAATCAGAGGCTGGGGCAGACGCAGATGGTATGTAAAGTAAAAGGACACGGCTCACTTACAGCACAAGTGGAAAATTGTCTCTAAGGCAGCCTTAGCCAGGCTTCCATTTTACCAGGCTCAGGGCACCCCTTCCATGTCACAAGGGGTGAGGAAGCCACATCAACACAGGCCAGAACCTATGTTCTGTGAGAGACTGGGGGTACCAGCAAGCCACAGGCCTCTGATCCCAACATCGCCTTTCCATAAATCGGGGAAGTGGTCACAGGATCTCAGAGCCAACTAGAAGTAACAGAGAGCAGCTGTAGGTGTGCTAGGCACTGAGGGTGCTGGTGAGGCACACCTGGGGAATTTATGTGTCGGGGAACTCGTGGGTCATCTGACAGAATCATGCTCATGCCCATGAACTGCAGCTGGCCTTGCACATACCACGAGGCGAGAGCTGAGTCAAACCGGTTCTGATGACATCGCTGAAACCACTTGCGTGGGCGCTCTGCAGCCGATCCTGTAAGATACTTTGATGTTTTAAAAATATTTAATTAATTTATCTAACTATTTGCCTGCCTTGAGTCTTAGTTGCTTCCTGCAGAATCTTTCTTTGCGGCACGTGGGCCCTCTGGTTGTGGCATGTGGGATCTTAGTTCCCTGACCAGGGATGGAACCTATGTCCCCTGCATTGCAAAACGGATTATCAACCACTGGACACCCAGAGAAGTTTCAAGATACTTTGATTTTTTTTTAACTCGCGGCTATTTTGTGAGAAACTCCTTCTATAATATATAGCATTTTTAGTAAATTAGTTCCATCTTTCTCTCAGGATGAATCTAAAAGAGTAACTTTGACAGAACTTGATGCTGCTGAGAAGTGACAAATTGACACATGCAGGCATGAGTGTGGGCTTCTTGTTATGGTGGATGTTTCTGTAGGAAGGTGACTTGTAAGGTGGCTGTGAAGGTCCTAGGATTGCTATAAACATAGAGGGGGCCATTCTGGAATAAAAACGTTTATAACTTGATCCCGGCATTGAACAATTGGGGCTGTTAAATCCAACCATACATCACTGAGATAGAATTAGGTTAAATAACACAAATGTATTTAAACCCAGCCATAGATCACTGGGACAGAACGCATGTGTTCTTCCCCATTACCTCCCTGAAAGCAGCAAATGTAAGTTTTAACTGGAGTATAACTTATAATTTCCTTTGGGAGGGAGGGGGAAGTAGGCCTAGGCAGCTTTAATATAACATTTGTAATAGCTATTTTATATACTGCGGAATTTAGCATCTTAAAATTGCTTTGCCTTCACAGAGAAAAGTAGCAAAAAGAGATGATGAAGCATGGCTGGGGCGGGGGGCGGGGGTGGGGGGTGGAGTAGGGGGCGGGAGTATGCTTGTTAATATGTTAAACATAAATGTTTATGCTCATTTTTCCTTGTTGTATGTGCTCATTGGAAATATTTCTAAGATCATAGAAATAAAATCCCAGCTTCTATAGACTAGCAGGGTTACCAGCTTAAATATTCTTGCAATTTTACATATACAATCACATGGATGATGAAGAAACTACTTTCCATGAAAGGACAGGGAACATACAAAGCTCTGGGAAAACACACTCCCCGTGGGAGGGATGAGATAAATGCTGGTAATGGGCTGTATTAACCATTCTCAGGGACAAGATGCAAACAGTCAAAGGCAGCAGTGAGCTAGGGCGTGACTGCCGTGGGTAGCTAGACTTCATCCTTGCATGCAAACCAGAAGCCAAGAGATTTACTGAGCTCCCCAATGCAGGCGCATCTGTCCCTTCCTTAAATCCGATTTTCTTGCCATCTGTTCCTTTACTCCAGCCTTGGCTGTAAACATAGTTTATGCACAGGGATGCATTGTGTTGCCAGGCAGCTCTCCTTGCTTCTCTAAAACAGAGTCAGTTCTGAACTGAAAGACTGTGGGTCCCCTTATTGTCCCTTTCATCCAACAATATAAATTGTGAGAGTGTTGAGAGTAAGTTTAGAAATGACATTTTTAACTTCATTTGGTACATGTGTTGCAATACAACTATCTGATTCTGTAAGGAAACAACATTAAATGTGTCGGGATGATTTAGATCGTGGAAAAGGATTTCCCCTGCCGTGAAGAACAGTAAGGACATTGTCAGGGACAGTCACTACCAACGCAGTAAAAAGATCAAGGAGAAACTGACATAGCAGCCGCAGCAGCAGAGAACTCACCGCCTCCAAGGTTACAATTTGTCATGGGGGTGGGGGAAGGAGAGGCGGGAGGAGTTGAAGATGGCTTAAAGATGTGTATCCTAGGACGTGAGGTTATGTCTCTGAGAATGTACTAGAAGAACTCACCATCTGGCAGCTGTGGGGAGGGATCACCTGACCTCTGGTCTCCAGCTCTGGTTTTTTACAGCTATATCATATTTATAATGCACTCTTCCTGGGAGAAGCTTGGAGCAAGCTACACATCTTTGAATGGATTCAGTTAATCCTTTTACTGAGTATTACTCATTAGTGAGTAATGAGAGCAGGAGAGAGGAGCAAACAGGAAAAAAAAATTCCACATTGAAAGTGGTCACTGCCATGGCAAAGAAGAAAATAACATTCACTCTGCTAAGCAACATGAGGAAAAGTAAACCTTGTGATTTTTCTCCAGTGAGTCTCAGTCTAGGCAGTGGCAGAAGTGGTCAGAATTCACTTAAAGATGCTTCATTCTGATCATGCAAGTCATTGTTGATTACAAGTCACCCCACGGCAGGGAAGGGATTTGCCTGCTCTGGGGGCCCACAGTCAGGGGACAAACTTCAGGCTAGTGTGGCTGGGGGACTGGTGACATACAGGGTTGTTGCTGTTGTTCGATTGCTGAGTTGTGTCCTACTCTTTTGCGACCCCATGGATTGTAGCCCACCAGGCTCCTCTGTCCATGGGATTTCCCAGGCAAGAATACTGGCGTGGGTTGCCATTTCCTTCTCCAGGGGATTTTCCTGAGTCAGGGATTGAACCCATGTCTCCTGCATTGGCAGACGGATTCTTTACCACTGAACCACCAGGGAAGCTCGACACACAGGGAGGACTGCTGCTGCTACTGCTGCTAAGTCGCTTCAGTCGTGTCCAACTCTGTGCGACCCCACAGACGGCAGCCCACCAGGCTCCGCTGCACAATTAAGTTAATGCATTGAGAATTACTTGCTGTCTGAAGGGAATTACAAATATGGAAAAGGGAAAGGCTAGAATAAATACTGTGGTGTTAAATTGGGAGTGGAGGAATCAAGGTGAATTCATAACTTTTAGAAAGACCTGGATATAGAATTAGGTATAAGTGAGTATAGATGTTTATGTGTGTGTATTCACATATATCATGCGTATACATGTATACACATATGTAGATAGATATATACTTATATTTCCTAGTTCTACCTCCTGAGAGGGCCAGAAGCAAAGATATCCCAGTGGGAATAAGCATAGCTCAGTTGCAGAATCTGGCTTCTACATGCTATTCTTCATTTAATGGACCTGGGTTTCTTGGAGAAACAGTTGATTCTAGGGCTAGGGTAGGGGAAATAGAAGGTGAGACAGGAACATCTTGTACTACAAACTAAGGCGATGCTCAAAGAATGATGGGGACATAACAAAAGGACACAAGAGTTGCCTTCAGTGAGCTCCCACTGACCAAGTCTGGCATGATTTGAGTATCCTAGTAAATGACAGTTACTGATCTTACCCACTTGAATAAAATAGGACTCCATGAATCTACAGTGATAAAAATTAAAGGGATAAATGGAGGATAAAGAAAGTCCTATCTTACTGTAGAAGTTGAAAAACGTTTTCTTCACAAAACACTTGGGAATGACTCAGCAGAGAATCCTATAAAACATCATCTCCACCAAATGTAACGAGAAAAATTAGCAATGGGACAAATTAACATCATGTGCCTCCTGATAGGATGCAATAAGAAGAGCAAGACGTTACTTCTGAGAGATTCTTGCTGCAAATGCGTAAATCACAAGGAAATGCCAGACAAACACAAACTGCAGGGTATTCTGTAAAGTAACTGTGTACCTCAAGAAATGTCGTGGAGAGAAGGAAAAATGGAGGAGTTTTTCCAAAATGAAGGAAATTAAAGAGAAGTGATAACTGTAAAAGACCTAGACCTATCACCGGG
Organism: Giraffa tippelskirchi; assembly: GCF_054371585.1. Classification (NCBI taxonomy): domain Eukaryota; kingdom Metazoa; phylum Chordata; class Mammalia; order Artiodactyla; family Giraffidae; genus Giraffa; species Giraffa tippelskirchi. Next base: position 20,138,836 of record NC_137279.1, read on the forward strand.
TCAACAAGTGCAAATTTTTTAAACTGAAATATAGTTGATGTACAATGCTGTGTTAGTTTCAGGTGTACAGCAAGGTGATTCAGTTTTTCTTTCTTTTTTTCTTTTTTCAGATTCTTTTCCCTGATAGGTATATACCAAATACTGAGTATAGGTCCCTGTGATATATAGTAGGTCCTTGTTGGTTATCTATTTTAGATATATTGTGTGTATATGTTAATCCCAAACTCCTAATTTATCCCTTCCCCCCACTTTTCCCCTTTAGTAACCATAAGATTGTTTTCTGTGTCACAACAGATGAAATTTGAATGGAATCTCTGAATTAGATGGCAATGTTGGATCAATGTTAATTTTCTGATCTTGATGGTTATGTTGTGTAAGAGCATGTCTCTCTCTGTTCCCAGGAAATACATAAATACACATTGAAGGATCAAGACGTAAGGGGCATGATGTCTGCAACTTTTTTCTCAGATGGTTCAGGAAAAAATTTTAGTGTATGTGTGTATAAAGAATAAGACAGATGTGGCAAAATGGAAACAATACGTAAACTGAGTGAAAGGTATAGGGGAGTTTCAAGAGCTACTTTTACTACTTTTCTATAAGTTTTAAATTTCAAAATAAAAATACAAAAACAGAAAAAAATGCCTACTGTAAGTCACTATGTGCATAGGTCATAGTGAACCAAACTGAGCAGGTCAATTCGAACACAATAACAGTGGAAATTCCTTGGCAGTCCAGGAGTTAAATAAGACTCCAAGCTTCCAGTGCAGCGGGCAAGGATTCCATTCCCTGGTTGGGGAACTAAGATCTCAGACACTGTACGGCATGGTAAAAAAATAAAATAATGTTTAAACAAAAGGAGTGTGCTCCTTAAATCTATGGTGAAAGCCTAAAGTAAATAAAGAGAAAGTGAAAGTCGCTTAGTCGTGTCCAACTCTTTGCAACCCCATGGACTACCCAGTCCACAGAATTCTCCAGGCCAGAATACTGGAGCGGGTAGCCATTCCCTTCTCCAGGGAGCACTAAAAAAAAAAACACACACACACAAATGGAATAACAATGAAGCTTAATGCAGGACACCCCCTGCTGAGTCCCTTCCCTCAGGTTGTTCGCCAAAGGGGATAAAGGCTACCCTGAAATGATGGGGTGGGAGTGCAGGATAAACAGCACAAAGAGTCAGCTGCTACAGCAATTCAAAGGAGCCGGAAGACTTCCCAGAGTTTCTGGGTGAAGAGCCCTGGACGGGACTGGGGCAGGAGACTGGGTCTCCTGCTCAGCATATAGTCACAGGATTAGGCATTTCTGAGAACTCTGTTTTCTTTTTTATCATCATGCAGGCTGGTCTGTTTTTCACCTCCACACTCTTGCACCTACTGCTGCAGTTTATGAGCTGGGAGGATCCACTGCATCCATTTTTCCAGATTATCTCCTACTCATATCTTTGCCTTGTTTGTCTGACTTGCTCTGTTCCAGATCAAAAAAGTCCTTTTCTCTGTTGCGCCTCTGTCATTCTTGTTACATGTATCATTGCACATGTGCCTTTTATGGCGCTTGTCAATTTGTCTATCCATCTCCCCCAGCCTGAGTCTCCTTGACGTCATTGTATCTTTGTATCTCTAATGTCTGGCCATACTGGGGGATCAAGAATTGCTAAAATAATCAAATTAACCTGAGACTTCTCAAAATTGTGTTTCTTCCTCTTCTTTCCATTTTTACTCCTAGGCTAATTAAAGGTTTTTCTTTATTCAGTGAAAACATGTCATAGGCTTTTCAATTTCAAGTAGTTAGTGTGAATCCAAATTTGAGGGGAAATATTTTCTTTTCTGGGGCTTCCCCGGTGGCTCAGTGCTAAAAAAAAATCCGCCTGCCAATGCAGGACACATGGGTTTGATCCCTGGGTCAGGAAGATCGCCTGGAGAAGGAAATGGCAACCCACTCCAGTATTCTTGCCTGGGAAATCCCATGGACAGAGGAGCCTGGTGGGCTACAGTCCATGAGGTCACAAAAGAGTTGGACACAACTTAGCGACTAAACAACAACAATAGTTTTCTTTTCTACCCTGAAACCATTGGAGAAGGTGGAGAGAGAGAAGAACCAGCATGTTGGTAACAGCAACAAGATCTGCCACACCAGTGGTTAAATTCTTGATTCATGATTCAGTGACTAACCCACATAGAAATATGCGAACTACTTCTTAGGGTTATGTTAGAGGAGGCACCATAATGACCACAGCTGATTGTAAGAGTCAGCCAAAATTATGTTAACCACTGTTGCTTGCAAGCTTCTCACATCAAAGCCGAGTATTATATAAGCTGCTATCTGCTAAACGCCAGCAGAGCTTCTTGCCACAGTATTATTATAATAATAGTTAGTAACCCTATAAGTATTCTTCATCCAGGCACCATAAGCACCCCATGAATGTCACAAATTCTGTGTACCCAGACATTGCTCACCCCACAATGGAATGAGGCAGCATCAGGGAGCAGAGGGCAGCTGCTTCCTACATATATCATTGAGGCTCCAGTTGCAAAGCTGAACTCCTCCTCTCCTTCTCCATGGTAATTGCAGTCTGAGGTTTGAAAGAATATCTTTTGTGAGTCGATTTCTGTTCCACCTCTTACTCTATACCGTGTCCAAGATTGCTGTCTTCTTAGGAGCAGTAAATCATCAATCTCCTGCTGAATGGTCAGGGGCTTCTGACTGGAGAAAGTGTCTCCTTGCTATAGTTAATGCAGAAGTGCTAAAGTGTTCCTTTGTCTACTGTCTTTACCGGTTTTAAACATTTGTTTGCACCAAGTGCTGTTTCATCCTTGAGGGAGCAGCTTCCTCACCTCATGGGCAAGCTGGCAGCTGTTGGAAGAGTTTTCAACACCGGATTATTTTAAGGCATCTGTAAAGTGGGTGAAAACTAACTCCAGTGCAAAGCGGTTAAAAAAAAAAAAAACCGCGCAAACTTTTAGAAATAAATCAGAATAACATCCACGCCTCACAGAACAGCTGGCTCCTCAAGCACCTAGAAGTTTACTTGGTGCCTGGCGGTGTTTGCAAGATTCTATCCTGACAACCGGGTCACGGGCTTTGCTTAACAAAGAATAATATGAATCTCCTGCTTTCACATGCTGTTCAGCAGGATGACATCTGACCAGAAAGACTGTGGTAATTGCAGTTTCTTGTTTCAGCAATTTCACACTGAAGTGGTAAAGCAAAAAAAAAAAAAACTCGTTGGCATATGTTATATAATTTTTAAATGTGTACTTAGTAGTAAATATCAGCTTGATCTTAAAGTTTGTTGATATGGCCTTAAAGCAAATTAAAAAACCTAACAGTTTCATTCTTACACATAACAGCACAGCACATTTCTCAGTCTTATAATATCATATACCAGCACGGCTTAATATGATTGAGCCAAATTATATAGAGAAGCTTACAAACCGTTGCTACTATATCTGCAGCCCAATCAGCCCAACCTCACAAAGGAGGAGGGCAGAGCTATTACCCTTTGTTTACAGAGGAGGAAATAAAGGCCTAGAGAAGATGCATGGCTGCCAGACCTAGAGCACGGTTCTCATGGTCCTAAATTTAGCCCATCAAGTCATGACATCTTTCCTGGTTGGAGATTACGGTTTTAAAAATGATTGCTCATGTGGCGATTCATTATTATAAATAATCTAATAATTCATGATGAAGGAACTAGAAAACCAGGGCTAGCAACAAGTGTGTGACAGCTTGAATTTTCACCAGCTGTATTCATTGGCTCCAGGCCCGGATGCCATCTGACCTTCAAGCTAGCCAAGCACGTGGGTATTTCTTATCAGCACTCAGAACCAAAAACTCACTGTGATATTTTAGAGAGCCAGAATTTTGTTAGGGAGGAGAGAGGGTGAAGACAATAAAGATGCCGTCTATTTTGAGATGGACTTGTTATTTCTTCTTGGTTATGGCTCTGAGGGTGGGAAGCATCAGTGCTGTTTCTCAAGTATATTTGAGCCCTTACTTATAGGTTTAACCCTGCATATAGATTTTAGATTCTGTAGAGAATAAGAAAAGGTTAAGGTACAATTTTAGGCTCAGTGGTTTTCTGTGTAGTTGTGGAGAGCAGGAGCACATAAGATGATGTCCAAGCAACACTGGCAAATTTTGGCCCATTGATCAAATTCAGTCTGCCTCCTGTTTTTGTACAGAGTGTGAGCTAGGAATGGTTTTCACAATTTTAAACGGTGGGGAAAAAAATGAAAATAAGAATACTATTTTGTGACATATGAAAATTATGTGAAATTTAAAATTCCATATCCATAAATCAGATTTTATTGGAACACAGCCACACTCACTCACTTTTGCACCACAGAGGGGAGCAGAGCTGAGTTGTTTTGACAGAGACCATATGGGCCACAAGGCCTAAAATAGTTATGAATACTGTCTGGCCCTTCACAGAAAATAGCTTGCTGACCTCACGTTGATACTACTCTAATGGTTCTAGTGGGGTGATTCACAGTTAGTTTAAGAACCAGAGGCCTTCTATGAAGAGTGGGAGAACTTGAGGTGGAAATAAAGCTTTGACGAGAAAGTGCTTCCAAGTAGAGCTTGAGAATCAAGATATTGAGCCTTGTGGCTGAAGGAAAGGCCAGTCAGATATGGGTGTTCACTCGGCTCTCCATTGACAGCTATATAACCTTGTAAGTTCTTTAATTTCTCTGGCTTGGTTTTCTCAGATATTAAACAGAAGTACTAATACCCACTCCTCAGGACTATTGTAGATTCCATACACAAAGTTAGCACATTGCCTGGTACAGAGCTGTTGTCTTGTAAACATTAGCTGTTAATAGTAGTGATTGCCATTAATTCTCATACTTGACCATCTATTAATAAAATAAGGTAACATTTCAACTAAAAATTAAGCCCTTCAGAGGTTATTAGCGAACAAGCTGTTAAAATCTTAGAGGTGAATTTGAGCAATTGAATCCTGTGAAGTTGTCCTAAAAGAATTATAGCATGGGAATATATTCCCAACATGTTCCATGAAAACAAGTTTCATAAGCCAGGTAATTCTATTTTGCCAGTGTATCCAGATTGGAAACTCTCTATGAGAATCTAGTGAAAGCTATCAACCCCACTCCTTGATAAATGCACTCTGCATATATAGACATGCTTGTGCATACAATCTTAGAGCTTAATGGATCCCTTGAAGCCCATCCCTGGTTTCTAGGTTAATAACTCATGCTCTAGTTGCTCACTCATACTTATCAAACCCACAAGATATTGATATATGAACCAGAATGCTAAATTATTAATTCATGAAGAAGAAATAATGTCAAGTAGACTAAAAATCCTTGCATTGGCCAATCAGCTCATTATCTTGCTATACAAAAGCTACATGAAAAGCCAAAGTACAATTAAAACTGAGAATGGAGTCATAGCAAGGGAATTAGAGAATGGTCTTAATAGCTCTTGTCGCCAGACTATCATAGTCTGATGCATCCATTTCCGCTATAGAAGTACCCCTGCCAAGGATGCTGGAACAGTCAGTCCAGACCCTCTCCTGTGGACAGTTCCTGATGTTTGTACTCTCTGCTTTTGGACACAGTAAAGGTTAACCTCCTTCTGTGATTGCTCTTGCTAAATAAAGGTACAGCACAAGCAGTTAGACTCCTACATGCAGACATGGTCATTTTGTTACGTTATATCTAGTCATTCTATACATATGAAATATCTATGTCTGTCAATCTATTGGGAAGTTCTCTGGTAGCTCAGACAGTAAAGTGTCTGCCTACAATGCAGGAGACCCAAGTTTGATCCCTGGGTCAGGAAGATCCTCTGGAGAAGGAAATGGCAACCTATCTATCTAGGTCAAGCTATCTATCTAATCTCCCATATCTAGATTCCAGTTTAGGGTGAGTTTATTGTATTCATTTTTCATAATTTCTTTTTCAGAAGGGATCTTTGCTAAAATTCGGGAGGTACCTGACTGTCCTCCATCTCTCCCCTACCTCCAATCTATACTGACTATAGAAGAAAAGGATCCATTGTTTCCTTTCTCCTTCGTTCCTGTCTTTCTCTTTCTTTCTCTTTCTTAAATAAATTTTAATTTTGAAATAGTTTAAGATAACAGTACAAGAAATTTCAAAAGTACTATAGTACATAGAGTTCCCATGTATCTTTTACCCTTGCATAATCATGGCACAGGTCAAAACCAGGAAATTACATTGGTATAATATTATAAACTCACATCACCTTACTTGGATTTCACTAGTTTTTACATGCACCCTGTGTCTGTGTGTGTGTGTGTGTGTGTGTGTAGTTCCTTGATATTTCAGCACATGTGTAGATTGAGAAACCAACCCACAAAGAAACTTTGTGTTACTCCTTAGTAGTCAGTGATTTTCTTTTATAAATATTCCATTTTCAGTGTTATAAATCTTAGTTCAGGAGATTTTTACTATTTCACACATCTGAAGTCCTTATGCAAATGACCTTGAGGGACAACTGTTGTGACCTCACCAATCCTTCCCCCTGGGGAATAATCACATTCACTATTACCAAGGCCTCAATGGCAACTTCTAGTCCCAAACTGTCTTGAGTTTTATTTCTGAATCTTTGAATAGTTTCTGTTATTGAGCACGTTGTTTTAACGTACATTCGTAGAAATAGTCTAGTAGGATTTTTGAAAGTTAGGATTTCTGATTAAAATTTCTCTGACTAAAGCCAACGTTCAGAAAACTAAGATCATGGCATCTGGTCCCATCACTCCATGGGAAATAGATGGGGAAACAGTGGAAACAGTGTCAGACTTTACTTTTTTGGGCTCCAGAATCACTGCTGATGGTGACTGCAGCCATGAAATTAAAAGACGCTTACTACTTGGAAGGAAGGTTATGGCCAACTTAGATAGCATGTTTAAAAGCAGAGACATTACTTTGCCAACAAAAGTCCATCTAGTCAAGACTATGGTTTTTCCAGTGGTGATGTATGGATGTGAGAGTTGGACGGTGAAGAAAGCTGAGCGCCACAGAATTGATGCTTTTGAACTGTGGTGTTGGAGAAGACTCTTGAGAGTCCCTTGGACTGCAAGGAGATCCAATCAATCCATCCTAAAAGAGATCAATCCTGGGTGTTCATTGGAAGGTCTGATGTTGAAGCTGAAGCTCCAATACTTTGGCCACCTCATGCAAAGGGTTGACTCATTGGAAAAGACCCTAATGCTGGGTAGGATTGGGGGCGGGAGGAGAAGGGGATGACAGAGGATGAGATGGTTGGATGGCATCACCGACTCGATGAACATGGGTTTGGGTAGACTCCGGGAGTTGGTGATGGACAGAGAGGCCTGGCGTGCTGCAGTTCATGGGGTCGCAGAGAGTCGGACACGACTGAGCGACTGAACTGACTATAGTTGCATAATAAAAAATTTCTTGGATTTCCCTGGTGGTCCAGAGGTTGAAAGTCTGCCTGCCAGCCCAGGGGACATGAGTCCAGTCCCTGGTCCTGGAAGATACCATATGCTGCAGAGAAACTGGGTTCATGTACTGTAGCTACTGAAGCCCATGCACCCTAGAGCCCATGCTTGGCAACAAGAGAAGCCATTGCAGTAAGAAGCCCGTGCACCGCAGCTAGAGAGTAGCCCCTGCCTGCTGCAACTAGAGAAAGCCTGCACACAGCAACAAAGACCCAGTGCCGTCAAAAATAAATAAATTTTAAAATTTCATAATCTGTGAGACATGTCGGCATATGTGTGTGTGTGTGTGTGTGTGTGTGTGTGTGTGCGCACGCTTAGTCACTCTGTTGCTTCCGACTCTTTGTGACTCCACAGACTGTAGCCCACCAGGCTTCTCTGTCCATGGGGATTCTCTAGGCAAGAATACTGGAGTGGGCTACCAAGCCCTCCTCTAGGGGATCTTCCCAACCCAGGGATTGAACCCAGGTCTCCTGCACTGCAGGTAGATGCTTTACTGTCTGAGCCACCAGGGAAGCCCACGAATACTGGAGTGGATAGCCTATCCCTTCTCCAGGGGATCTTCCTGATCCAGGAATCAAACCACGGTCTCATGCATTGCAGGCAGATTCTTTACCAGCTGAGCTACCAGGGAAGCCTGTGTTGGTATATACCTTCACACAAATCTAAACTTGTTTCCTCTGGGCTCTGAGGTTTCCTATACAGATGTCCTTCATATCGGCTTTTCACCATGGGGGGTTGCATGTGGACCTATTTAGGGCCAATGTCCTCTTCTAAAAAATACCATACAAGGTTACAGTCTTCAGAAGTCTGCTCTCAGGGAGTTCAGTTTCCTGGTGAGTTTTCAGAGCAGTACACTGTTGTTTGCCTCAGAGTTTTCATAAGTACTTTTGCATGACCATCCCCTGAGATAGTAAAAAACTAAATGGTTATTGGAGCCAGCCCAATGAACTAAATGTTTTAAATAAATAAATAATGACACGTGCATATTGAGTGTAACCATCATAACTGTCTATTTAAGGTCATTACAGAGAACAAAGCATAATTCAACCTAGGAGAGTATAGCTAAAACATTCTCTAGGACCTAATTAATTCCTAGAATAAAAAAACTGGTTGTTGATCAAAGATGGGAGGATGTTTGTCCCATGAGTTGGAGAGGAGAAAGGAACCCATAATCAGTGGTGGGAATGTAAAACAGTAAAGCCACTTTGGAAAACAGCTTGGCAGTTTACAGTTAAAAGTTAAACATAAAACTACTTGGAAATTCCACTCTTACCTAAGAGAAGTAAAAATGTTTGTTCACAGAAAGACTCATGTTCAAATGTCCATAGCTGCATTATTCATAGGAGCCAAAATCTACAAACAACCCAACTGTTCACCAAGTAGTAAAGAGATGCATAAAATGTGGTGTATCCATACAATGGATGTTGTGTGTGTGCTGAATGGGGTCCAACTCTGTGACCCCATGGACTGTAGCCCACCAGGCTCCTCTGTCCATGGGTTTTTCCAAGCAAGAATACTGGAGTGGGTTGCCATTTCCTTCTCCAGGGGATCTTCCTGACCCAGCAATCAAACCTGCATCTCTTGCGCCTCCTGCATTGGCAGGTGGATTCTTTACCACTGCACCACCTGGGAAGCCCCATAATGGATGTTACTCAGAAGTAAAAAAGGAATAAACTACTGACATATGGTACATAGTAGATGAACTTTAATAATGTCATGTTCAGTTAGACACAAGAGACAACATATTATATGATTCCATTTGCAAGAAATGTCTAGAAAAGGCAAATTTATAGAGATAGATATTAAATTAATGATTGCCTGGGTTTGGGGATGAGAACAGGATGAGGGCATAAGGGATTATGTTGAGGGGATAGAAACATTCTAAACTGACTTAAAAAGATGGTTACACCACTTGGTAAAGTTACTAAAAATAATTGAATAGTACATTTGAAACAGGTAAATTTTCTAATATGTAAAGTGTAGCTTCACAATGCTGTTCTTATTGTTTAAAAAGGGAAGTAACCCATATTTTTCTGGGAGACAGAAGGATCAGCCATGGGTAAGTGCTCTAAGAAATTCTAGGGATTTTTCAAATCTCAATTTGGGTTGAAGCATATGTTGCCAGTCACTCTTTAGGCCTCACCAATCCTCACTGTATTTCTCTCTTTGGAAGATGCTCTTTCCCTCCCATTTCTAGTTTGAGATTAGAAAGCATTTCTAGTTTATGGTGCTTGAGCACTTTTGTTACCTCTTATACCCTCGGCTTCTCTGAATGGGAAGGGCCATGTCAGCAGATGCCTAATGGAAAATCTTAGTAGGAGAAAGAAAAGCTCATTTGTCAGTCTAAATCTGATTTGAGGAAATGGGGAAGGGAGGGTACAGAACTAAAGAGACAGTGTCCTGGAGACACAGGGGAGAGAAGAGGGGATTGGCCTACCTGATTCCCCTGGGGTAGAGGCTCAGGGGGTATAGGAGCACCCAGGCTGGAGAGAAGCCATTCCCCTGGGGAACTTCACACTGCGATGAGAAGCTGCCTATCTTACAGGGACTTTTGTTGCTCTCAGTAGTCCTGTGTGTCCATGATATTCGCACGACAGCATGGCCAGAGGAAGCTGAGTGGGCTAGAGGGTAGGCAAGTGTGGTGTAGACCAGGAGAGGAGCCAGGGAGCAAAGACACAGTCCATCCATTGTCCAGAAGAGGACAACTTGGACTAGGAAGTTATATAGTATGAGTATAGTTATAAACTTTGCATGCATATCTATCATTTATTAGTTCTGGGTTCTTGAGCAAATTAACCCCTCTCTACTAATGATCTATTTCTATGTACATTTTGTAGTACACTGAGCTATTATATTATTCTTTATTCTATCATTATAATTTGCCTGCGATGGTTGCATGCAGCTTCAGGTTCAGCTGCAGGCTGAGGTCAGCTGAGATGCTGAACCAGTTGGGCCTCCCTCACCATGTGGTTCTTTTCATTCATTAGTTTGATCTGGGAGTCTTATATGAAGTTGGGTTCAAAGATGATAAGCTCCAATGTGCAAGAATTTATCAGTAAGTCATGCTTGCTGAAGTATCATTGGCCAAAGCAAATCACCTGGGTTAGCAGGTAATCATTGTGAAGGTGAGAATACTGGGAGGTTGATTCATGTAGGTACCAGAAGCATAACAGTCCACCACACTACACAAGCCTCAGTTTCTTCATCTGTAAAACGAGGATGATAATATTTCATTTGTCTTATGCAGAATAAATGAGGTCATATATGTAAAGCACCCTTGAAAAAGTCTAGCACTTAATAATCAGTGGATACTTGTTTTTATCATTATCACTAACATTGTTATTATCATTATTGCTACTGTACTTTCACCTCAGAGTATTATCAGAGTATCAGAGTATCAGGAGATTTGGCAGTGAAAAACCAGGAGGGCCTGACCTAATCTAGGAAGTCAGGGGAGATTTTTTTTATAAAATATTTCAACTGAGGTCTGATAGATAAATTAAAAGTTGAAGATCCCCTGGAGAAGGGAATGGCCACCCACTCCAATATTTTTGCCTGGAGAATTCCATGGGCAGAGGAGCTTGGTGGGCTACAGTTCACGGGGTTGCAAAGAGTTGGACACGACTAAGCAACTAATACACACACACACAAACACACACACACACACACACAAAAGTTAAAGACATGGAAGCAATCTAACTGTCCATAAGCAGAGGAACGGTTAAAGAAGATGTTATATATATATATATATATACTGCTTCCCCAGTGGCTCAGCAGTAAAGAAGCCACCAGCAATGCAGGAGATGCAGGTTCGATCCCTGGGTCAGGAAGACACCCTAGAGGAGAGCAAAGCAACACACTCTAGTATTTTTGCCTGGAGAAGCCCAGGGACAGGGGAGGCTGATGGGCTATACAGTTCATAGGGTCACAAAGAGTCAGACATGACTGAAGTGACCGAGCACACGTGCACACATATACATACATATGCCATTGCAGCAACATGGACGAACCCAGAGATTATCATACTAAGTGAAGTAAGTCAGACAGAGACGAATATCACAAGATATAACTTAAATATGGAATCTAAAAAATAGTGCAAATGAACCTTTTTACAAAATAGAAACAGACCCATAGACATCTTAATAGAAAACTTATGGTTATCAAAGGGGAAGGGGAGGGAGGGATATACTGGGAGTATGGGATTAACAGATGCATACTACAATACATACAACAGATAAATAACAAGGACCTACTGTACAGAACAAGGAACTATATTTAATATCTTGCAATAAGCTTTAATGAAAAATAATTGAAAAATACAGTATATATACGTAAATATATAACCAAATCACTTTGTTGTACACCTGAAACTCACCTGATATTGTAAATCAACTAAACTTCAATTTTAAAAAAGTTTACTAGGCTAAAGGGATCCATGGGAAGACCATTCCAGGAGAGGAAACAGTGTGTGCAAAAACCCTGAGGCTGGGGAGAATACACAGTAACTACCACAGCCATGAAACAGATGATTATACAAGGTTAGCATTGCAAATCTAGAGATATTCCCTGGGTGTTTTGAACAGGTCCACCTTTAACATTTGCAGGGCCCAGAGCAAGAATACAAAGAAAGGCCCACTGACTATACATCTAAGTATTTAAAATTATAAATCTAGCTAATAAACTACCAATACAATATGTTCTATCTTCCTATCTTATCAGATATACCCCTGGCTCACTCTCGTTGACTTCGCAACCCCAGCTCCATCCTGAACTGTGAGTGTCAGCACACCTGCACGTGGACCCGTCAGACTGGGTATCCAAGCTTCTCTCCAGCAGCAAATAGCCATTGCCCAGCTACCTCTCAGTATCCCTCAGGGTGTGTTCACCAGCTATGTGGTCAACTTTCAAGATGGACTGAAGCTGGAGGGCTGTAAGCCATTCAAGGAGAACATTCTGGGATCTTGAGTACCCAGCATACGGTCCAAGAGGGAAAGTCCATTCTCTGAATGGACATAGTCCCTTAGTCCAGGGGTTTGTTTGTCCTGGAAGGAGAGGCCACTCAAAAGGAGGGTCAGAAAGGAGTCCCTGAAACACAAGGCCCAAGCCTGGGCCCCTCACACCCAGCACAAGACTGGTTATGGGAACCCAGGGAAAATAACCGAAGCCATGGGAGGGGAAGGCTTCCTGAAGGAGGAAATGCCCAAGCCCAGTATTTCCCAACAGAGGAAGCATCTGCCGCAAAATCGAAGTACACAGCATAATAATTCTAATGTTCCTTGATATCAAATATGAAATGTTACAACCAGGTGGCAGAAGTTTTAGCTTTGGTCAAGGCATTTCTCTTCGAGCCCTTTTATTTGGCGAGATTGCCAGTGTTCTGATTAGCTGCAGTTTCAGTGGAGAAGGCTTACTCTGCTAGGCTCAAACATGGCTTAGCAAAGAGTAGAGTGGTCTGTGTGCTCATTTTTAAGCTGTTATCATGAGGATGACTAGTTTGATCTCCTTGCAGTCCAAGGGACTCTCAAGAGTCTTCTCCAACACCACAGTTCAAAAGCATCAATTCTTCAGGGCTCAGCTTTCTTTATAGTCCAACTCTCGCATCCATACATGACTATAGGTGAAACTATAACTTTGACCAGATGGACCTTTGTTGTCAAAGTAATGTTTCTGCTTTTTAATATGCTGTCTAGGCTGGTCATAGCTTTTCTTCCAAGGAGCAAGCGTCTTTTTTCCAGTCAATTCTAAAGGAAATCAGTCTTGAATATTCATTGGAAGGACTGATGCTGAAGCTGAAACTCCAATACTTTGGCCACCTGAGGTGAAGAATTGACTCATTTGAAAAGACCCTGATGCTGGGCAAGATTGAAGGCAGGAGAAGAAGATGACAGAGGATGAGATGGTTGGATGGCATCACTGACTTGATGGACATGAGTTTGAGCAAGCTCTGGGATATGGTGAAGGACAGGGAAGCCTGGTGTGCTGCAGTCCATGGGGTCGCAAAGAGTCGGACATGACTGAGCGACTGACTGAACTGACAATCATGAGGATGAGAAAGATTTTCTTCATTTAAGGGCTTAACTATGAACATATTTTTCAGTGACGCATACAATGAGATTTAAATGCAGCTCTAAGTGTGAAATAGCCATTTGCTAAGAATGGGGAGGGAGAAAACACGATGGAATGAACACAGACTGGAAAGAATAAACGTGAGCCCTGACACATTCTTTCCCTTCCAACGCAATGCTGACCAAGGGCCGTCATTCACCCACACCCCACTCATCCCCAAGATAGCTGTCGTTGAGATTGAAGCACTAGAATATTTGATAGATGGAAGGATTTGTTCTCAATATTTATTCACCTACTTTACCATGAAAATGAGAAGTGTGCCTTTGTGGAAGCCCAAGAAGTGGCAGGATTAAATGCACTCAAGAGAGCCAGGAAATCTTACATTTTTAAATGTAACAAGCTCAGTCATTTGGCCCAGGGGGAAATAGCAATGTCAGGAATGAAGCACTAATTACCAGCAATATCCCAGAAGGAAGGCAGGGAAAATTGTGTTGAAAGGGACCCAGGGGCAGAGGTGGGTGACCCATGGCAGAGTCTCCTCAGCAACCTAGTTCAAGGTCTTTGCAAGAGTAGGGCAGCCTCCCAGGGAATTTGTTCCTAATTCCTGTCCCATGCAAACCCCAAGAAAGCAATAAATCTTGTCCGACTCTTTGCGACCCCATGGACTGTAGCCTGCCAGGCTCCTATGTCCATGAAGATTCTCCAAGCAAGAATACTGCAGTAGGTTGCCATGCCCACCTCCAGGGGATCTTCCCAACCCAGGGATTGAACCCAGGTCTCCTGCACTGTGGGGGGATTCTTTATCATCTGAGCCACCAGGGAAGTCCTACATAAAGGTAGATGAGGCCAAAATATCTGCAATGGAGGAGAATGAGTGAATTCCAAAGTTCACTCACTGAAGTTTGGGGCAGAGGTGGGTGAACTCCAAAGTTGCCAATTTGCAAGACTGGGAGAAAAGGCAAACCCATAGATAGATATTCAATTTAGGGAGAGTTGTTTATTATTATGTTAATTATTATTATAACTATGTTATCAATAGTGAATTTTTACTCAGTTCTTACTATGTGCTCGGCAGTGCTAAAATTTACAAGCATTGGTTCTGTGAGGGACATACACACCCTATGAGGAAAGTGCTATTATTATCTTGTTTTACAGATAAAGATGAAGAGGCTTAAGGAGATTGGTCCAGAATGGGAGAGAAGATGATGGATCCGTTTTGGATAGAGTGAATCAGTTCTCAAAAGGCATCCCCATGGCTGTCAAAAATCAGAAATTGAACCAGGAGGATAAAGCCAGGGTGGGCAGGGAAGAAGCGTGTGCAGATCTCCACTATCTGTTCGATCAATAAATAAAAACGTAGAAACAACACAAAATTAGAAACAGAAGTTAGACAAGATCAGGACTAAAAATGTAGCTTTGAGAGCCAGGTGGTGCTGAAGACAGGGGTGTGGATGTGAATGGAAAACCTTCAGTGATAGGAGCCCAGTGTGTGCTTGTGTGCTAAATCGCTTCAGTCTTGTCCAACTCTTTGTGTGTACCTGGACTGTAGCCTGCCAGGCTCCTCTGTCCATGGGATTCTCCAGGTAAGAATACTGGAGTGGGTTGCCATGCCCTTTTCCAGGGGATTTTCCCGATGCAGGGATTGAGTCCAAGTCTCTTATGTCTCCTGCACTGGCAGGTGGGTTCTTTACCACTAGCCTAGTAGTAACCGGTAAACCAAGAATGGGAGAGATTTTTGTCTGTTTGCTGTTTTTAATCAACAGTCAATCAGAAGCAAACTTAACACTCTCTTGGGTCACAGCTTAAGGACACTTAACAGACAAGAGTTAACTCTTTGTAGAAGTGTTTAGAAGGCATGAGAAGAGATTCTCAACCACCTGAGTAATCCAGGAAACACTTATCCTGAAGAGAAGACTAAGGCTAACTTTTCTAAACATAGCAATAGAAACTCTTAGGAGTGATTCACAGCCCCACTCTTCCTAGAAGCAAGTGGCTCAAGCATTTTAGTAAGAGGCCAAGGCAGATAAGACACTGCGTGGAACTTAATTATGCATCGTTTAGTTTTGTTGCTATTTCCCGAGTGAGTAGGATTATTAAATGTTTTATGTTTCATCTGTACCTATTGCAAGCACAGGTTGGGTCTAAATGCCCAGGAGAACCATTTCTCCAAAGTTCCAGCACTTCCAGCTCCCTGGCCAGCCCTTTGTCAGCACCAAATAAATGATGAGTGAACTGGAGAGGGGAGGCACTCTTTCTGAGAAACGGTGGTCCTCTGTTGGAAAGAGATGAGAACCACAGAACATCAGCTAACCTTAAGCTACCAGCGGCCTTGGAGATGACTAGGGCAGCGGTTCTCACACCTCAGCACGCATCAGGATTTCATGGAGGACTCGTTAATACACAGGCTCCATCCTCATTGGCTTCATTACCTTGCTCTTTGATACACAGTGTGCATTTCTCTGTCATTATAATGATGGTAATGACAAATTTTCATCTGACTGTACAATCAAGACAGCATTGATAGGAATGAACTCCAGAGGCTGCGCCTGAGCAGAGGGAGGTGGTCATTCAGGCCCAGTGCTCAGTTGTCTGACCTGTACTGCTCAACTTTTGTCTTATCTGCTAAATATATGCCATGTCATTAAATGCTTTTAAATCTTAAAAAGGGGGGGGAGAGGGGCATTCCCAGAATGGGATGGGATGGGACCTGAGAATCAGCATTTCTAACAATTTCCCAGATGCTGCTGTTTTATTTCATCACACCTTGAGGATGGCAACTAGTGCAATCTCTTCGGAGAAGGCAATGGCACCCCACTCCAGTACTCTTGCCTGGAAAATCCCGTGGACAGAGGAGCCTGGTAGGCTGCAGTCCGTGGGGTCGCTACGAGTCGGACACGACTGAGTGACTTCACTTTCACTTTTCACTTTCGTGCATTGGAGAAGGAAATGGCAACCCACTCCAGTATTCTTGCCTGGAGAATCCCAGGGACAGGGGAGCCTGGTGGGCTGCCATCTATGGGGTCGCACAGAGTTGGACACGACTGAAGCGACTTAGCAGCAGCAGCAGCAGCAGCAATCTCTTCATCTCACAAACAGAAAGCCGAAGCCCCGAGGGTGTGAACAGCTTGTCCTGGGTCGCCTAGTTAATGGTAGACGTAGGATTAGAATCTTAACCTTTCTCTCTCTTTTCCTCATTTCTAAGTGTTTCAGCACGTATTTCCTAAAAGTAAAAACTCTCTTTTGTAACCAGAGTACACTTATTTACTGTATTGTATTATAACACCATATCAGGAAATACAACATTAAAGCAATATTATAAACTAATGTACAGACCTTAGTCAAATTTTGTCAATTGTCCTACTCGTGTCCTTTATTGGTCTAGGACCCAATCCAGAGTCACACAAATTTAGTTGTGATGTCTCTTCAATTTGCTTTAATCTGGAATGATTCTTCAGTGTATCTTTGTTTTTTTGGGTCTTGATACCAAAGAGTATAGGTCAATTATTTTAAAGAATGTCTCTAGATTTGGGTTCGTCTGATGTTTTTCATGATTAGATTCAAGCTCTGCAGTTCTGGCACAAGTAGCACAGCAGTGACCTAGTGTCCTTCTCAGGGTCTCATGTCAGGGGGCACAGGAGGTCTATTTTTCCATTTCTCATGATAGGAACGCTGATACCTTGATTAAGACAGAATCTGTGGGGTATTCCCATGATAAAGTTACTATTTCATCCCTTTGTAATAAGTTAATATCTTGTAAGGAGAAACCTTGAGACTATGTAGGTTTATTCCTCATTATACTTCACCTGCTGATTTTTTCATTCATGAATAACTTTTCCTTGAAGCAACTATTAATGTGGTGGTTGCCAAGTGGTGATTTTTTAATTCTATCCTTTTTCCTACATTTATTAGTTGGAATCCTACTGTAAGGAAAAATTTTCCCCTTTCCCCCATTGATTCTTTCTTTGATATCAGTGTGGGCTCGCTTATAGGTTCTTTTTTATTCTAGAATCTATATCTCTTACCACCTGAGTCTGTCTCTTTCAGCTCTATGGCCCAACTGCTCATAATAGCATTATTTCAGAGATGATTTCCTAGTTCATCACATTGGTTCAAAAACTGAATTGAAACTTTATTCAGACCACAAACTTTATGATAGGTCTCTTCTTTCATGACAGTGCAGGGTCCAAGCTAGAGCCTAGGCACACCAGAGGTCTTAAGAGTACTAGTACTATTGCTCTGGGTCACATTTTCCAAGGTCACAATAACAAGTTTAAATATTTTTGCCTCAGAGAAATACCTTCATCATTTCTCACTCCCCTTAATTCCTCTTGGGCCATGTGTGTAACGAGTCTAACCATGATCTTATTATGGTCCTTGAGCAAAAGAAGGATCCTGTCCTTGAACTCAGAGAATGGGAGAGAGGTAGGCAGAGCAAGTCATGGCCAAACCTAGGTTTCTATGAAAGAAAAAACTGCTTTAGTAGTCAAGTTCTCTCTTTCCTGCTCCTCCTTCCCATTCCACTGTCCCTGGGGTACCTGAAAGAGGGACATTTGACTTGCATTTGTACTTAGTTGTTCGAGTCCAAAGGAGAGTGCCAACTCACAAGTCAATATTTGCCATTTTTCACTACTAATTACATGATCTTAAAAAAGAACCAAAACAAGCGTTTACCACATCCTTGATTTCACCATCATGTCATTGTGCAAGAAAAATAAAACAGCAGAAGCAAGATACGCCTAAAAATAAAACAAAACTGCTTAGAAAGAAATTCTTTATGACTCAAAATCATAAAGAAATGAAAATTTCATCTTCTGTTACACATACCTCTGCCCTCTAAGATGTATGCCAAGGGAAATTCCTCTCAGAATTTAGCCACTTATAACAAGTATCAGAATTCTCTGGGAATAGGACCTCAAACTGAACCAGGTTGAGTTGGAATATCTAATCCAGTACTTCTCAAACGGTGGTTATATTTCCCCCCAAGGGGCATCTGGTAGAGGGTGGATGCAGTTTTCTTGTTGCCACAATGGATAAGGTGCGGGGGAGGGAGGTTATTGGCATTTCATGGGCAGGGGCCAATAGGTTAAATATCTTGCATGCATGGAACAGTTCCATACGGCATGAATTGCCCTGCCCCAAATGCTGATAATATCCATGGGGAAACAAACAGCTTTTCCAGGAATTTGGGATTAGACTGAGTCTAATTCAGTGTAACAGCTGTCTTGAATTGAGGAATTGTAACCCCAGGAACTGTTGGCTGTGGGAATTATTTACATAGTAGATTGGGCAGTAGAGAGAGCTAGTCTACAGTGAGAGGGGACCGACAGAGGTAAGTAGAAAGAAATGGGGAAAAGTGACAGAGTGAGATTCTTACTCATACTGTGATTCAAGCCCTTGGTTCTCATTACACTTCAGGCCCACTTATCATCCTGTTGTTTGTTTCCGGGACACCCTGTTGCTTACAAACAAATGTTAACTTCAGAGAAACTAACTGCCCTCTTCTGTCACCTGGATGAGCAACAGAGAAAGCTAGTGTGTCTGGGGGAAGAGGGAAGAAGACTCAGAGGGAAACAGGGATGTATCATTGGAGGCAGAGTCTGAAAGCCTTAAGGGTCCTGATCAGTTTCTGAGGTCCAGCTGCCTGAAGACCAACCCAGTGTGGCCTGAGAAGTGGGTCCTAGGAGATCAGTCTCTCCAGAGACGGCTCAGTGACTGGGGCGGGGCAGGGGGAGGTGGGGAGCAGTTTCAGAGGAGGAGGAAGTGCTGGGTAGCAAATTGTACCGAGTTCACTGCACACCCAGTGGGAGGTCAGCCCAGACTGAGACTGGATCTTCTTAAATCTCTTCCATGGAAAGGACCAGAATGTGTTTGGATTAGGTGAAGCTATTTAATCTAGACCTAACTGCCAGGGGGTTGCATCTAGGGATGAGGGGTCAGTTAGGAAAATGGCCCCCAGCTGAAAACAAGAAAGTCACTTTCTTTAAAAGGAGAACAAAACCCATCATGCTCAAGGGAAAACGTCTCTTCGAATATCAACCTTTGTTTCTTAATTAGCTTTTTATATACTTGAGTAGGATACTCAAGTTTGTGTGGAAGATGGTAGGTTTCATTTCTGTTACTCTTAGAACTGCATGAGATAGAGGGGGAAGTGATGGGTTTGTGGCATATTTCTATTGGCTGATGCTTACTTGCATGGCTCTAGCTTCTTTAGCTTTTTGAAAAGGGAGATCAGAGAGGGAGAATATAATCCCAAGAACCTTGGGATTTACTCTCCTGCAAATCATTTAGCAGTGATAAAGTCATGGCTTCAGAAGGGGCAGTTGTCATTTTCACCCACCATTTCCAGGCAGTGAGTATAGATGGATGAAGGAAATGTGGAAGATGACACCGTGTTCTGTGATATGGGGTGTGAGATCCGAGTTTTTCCCTACAAGTCTTCCATACAATCTCGCTTTTCTTGGGTTTCAAAGATGGTGCTGGTGTTCCCATGATTGATCAACACTATTTACTCGAGATTATATCCTTGTTACTTCCCACCCAGCATTCCCTTAATGGTCTTCTCATTCCTAACACTGTCAGCATAGGATTAGCTTCAGAACTGGTTGCTTTAAGATACGCATCTTTCAAAAAAATGTGTCTCATGGTCATGAATGGAAACCATTTTAAAACACAAGGCAAAAATCAAGTCTTGTGAAATACTCATCTGATTAAGCCCCCACAGCTCTCTAAAGGAAGATGTTTCTTATCTTACCATGTCTTCAGCACTAGAACCACACCAATTCGGTCATTCTTGTTACTCAATCCTGCCTAGTCTGAGAAGCTCTTGACCAGCGGGTAGAAAATAGTTCCTGACATGTGGTGGGCAGTCAGTAAATGCAAGCTGAATTGAAGCCAAGCCTGAGTTCTAATCCTATTTGTGCTACCAGTTATCAGAGTGAGCTGGCCCTTGTTTTTTGCATTTGTCATAGGGGCAGATTGAAGGGCTATCTTATCTGTAAGGTCTCTTGCAACTCTAAAATCTATGAGCAACAAAATGTTTTGTAGTGCAGTTAGTATTCTGAGCCATTTCCAAGGCTTCTGTCTAACTTTTGGAGAATTCGTTACATTATTGACCCCTATGCCCCTTTCCAGTTGGCTTATTACATGCTTAGTGACCTTCTCTCTGACCCATGAATAGGTCAAGATCTCCTGCCCCCAAGAAATTGCTCTTGCTGTTCCCTCTGTCTGGGTTGCTTTCCCACACTCTGCAAGGCTGGTTGCTTCTCATCACTCGGGCTTTAGCTGAAATGTCTTCTAAGAAGTCTTTCCTGATGACTTATCTTGTGTATCTCCCCAAGCCTGACACTCTCTGTTACATCATCATATTTATTTCTTGTTGTTCGGTCGCTAAGTCATGTCTGACTCTTCGTGACCCCATGAACTGCAGCACGCCAGGCTTCCCTGTCCTTCACTATCTCCCAGAGTTTGCTCAAACTCTTGTCTGTTGAGTCAGTGATGCCATTTAACCATCTCGTCCTCTGTTGCCCCCTTCTCCTCCTGCCCTCAATTTTTCCCAGCATCAAGGTTTTTTTCCAATGAGTCGGCTCTTTGCATCAGATAGCCAAAGTATTGGAACTTTAGCTTCAGCATCAGTCCTTCCAGTGAATACTTTGGGTTGATTTCCTTTAGGATTTATTTCTACACAGTGCTTGTTACAACTGATCATTATCTTATATGTTTACTGTTTGTTTTAACTCCCTCCCCCTAGACAACAAATTCCACAAGGGCAGGAAAGTATCTGTATTCTTTTTCACTATGTCTTTAGAACCAGGCTTCCAAGAACCCATATTCATATAATGCTTTTTCCAGAATCAAAAAGGCTGCCTCAGAAGAATGGATACATGTATATGTATGGCTGAGTCTCTTTGCTGTTCACTTGAAACTATCACAACATTGTTAATAGACTATACTCAAATATAAAATAAAGTTTTATAAAAATGTAAATATATAATTATAAAATATAAAAAAGAAAAGCAAAGTCTTCCTCTGAGAAGACTCAGCCCCTTGCTGGGCACTTGGGCTTGGTGAGCCAGCCATGGGCTGGATTTCAGCCCTTCCTAGTCTCTTGGCCAGGTACCCTTGTTCAGTGAACAACCTACACAACTGTGTGCACTCTTTCTGCCCAGTACCATGTAAAATGAAGATCATAGGAACATGTTAGTTGAATAAGTCAACTTTATTGAGGTTCAATTTACTTACAATATAATGCACCATTTTAAGCACTCAGTTCAATGGATTTTGATAAATGCACGTATGCAGGTAACCACTACCAATCAAGATATAGACATTCCACGGTCTTCCAAAGTTCCCCTATGTCCTGCAGGTGTCTCCTCTCCCACGCAGCACTCCCCACCCCCCCAACCTCAAGCAATCATGGAATCTTTACATTATATTTAGTGTAGCTCACCTCTTTCCTAAGAATTTCAGAATGACTTTAAAATGGAATAAATATATCAAAGTCAATAAAAGGGAAGAAAAAAAGAGGAGAGGGCAATATTAAGAGGTGCAAGGCAGATACTCCAACCATCAGGGTTGATAGAGTATTTGTGAGTGAGCATGAAGTCTGAGGCTTAGCTGCAGCCTCCTCATAGCCAAGACAAGGAGGGAAAGTGGTACTTCAATTATCATCTGAAAGGAAGAAGCATTTCATTCATTATGGGGGTGACAAACTTTCCCTAGTACAAAGATCCAAGATATTCCTCACGTGGGTTACCAGACAGAAGTTTTTGGAGGATGCTCTGAATGGTATCTTCAATGAGAGTTTCATAGTAACTGCAGTAGGGATAGTCACTTGTCTGTTTTTAATCCGGATGGTCTTCTGTAAACATTCCTATGGCAAATATTATTCCTAAATAAGATGATCTCACTGGGCTTTTTCAGATAAATGAGATAGTAAACCATTCAAAATTATCTTTTCTAGTGAGATCAGGGACTCAGGAATCCTTTACCGTCCTTTTGAGCAGAGCACTTGCTTTGAAACCCAGGTAAACAGGTGAGAGGGTTCATGCTCAGTTGTGAAACTTTAAAGGGCTTGGCCAGGATCCCTGTTTTGATCAAAGGCCTTCCTATCCCTGCCTGGAGCTGAGCTGTGAGTGAGGGATATGTCTGAAAAAAAGCCAAGATTTTCTTAAGGAATAAATTTTGGAGCTGGGTCAAAAAGAGCCAGGGCTCCAATGAGATGCCAAATTTCTATGTAGTAGAATGTTCAAACACTTGAACATGAAAGATATTGTGGGCAAGTGTTGACAGCTTCTCACCGCAGCCATAAAAAATTTCTCTGTAATGTCCTTGGAAGACAGAATTCTAAGCCACTTCATCCTTGGCTGTTGATGGGTTAGAGAGGCCCTGAAGTTAATATCCTCTTTCCTCCTGGGTTTGAATCAACTGAGAAATAAGACAAAGGGGTAAAGCAGATGGGAGGCAAAGTAATCTGTTGAGGGAAGTGTGCCTGGTGTGTCTGGGCAAGTGAGTTTTCCAGGTCTGAACCCCAGAATCAGGCAGCCATTCCCACCCCATCACAGGCAATACCAGGCCAGCACAGGCATCTGTAAAAAGTGGGACAAGGAGGAACTGAGAATATCTGCTCCCTAAAGAAGAAAGCTGAGTGCTGAAGAATTGATGCTTTCAAACTGTGGTGCTGGAGAAAACTCTTGAGAGTCCCTTGGATTGCAAGGAAATCAAAGCAGTCAATCCTAAAGGAAATTAACCCTGAATATTCACTGGAAGGACTGATGCTGAAGCTGAAGCTCCAATATTTTGACCACCTGATGCGAAGAGCTGACTCATTGGAAAAGACCCTGATGCTGGGAAAGATTGAGGGCAGGAGGAGAAAGGGACAACAGAGGATGGGATGGTTGGATGGCATCACCAACTCAATGGACATGAGTTTGAGCAAACTCTGGGAGACAGTGAAGGACAGGGAAGTCTAGCAGGCTGCAGTCCATGGGGTTGCAAAGAGTCAGACACAACTAAGTGACTGAACAACAACATTTAAATGTTTTTGTTCAAAACAACATTGTTGTTCAGAATAACCTGCTCAAAACAGTAGCTTTTGTGTAACAACGTTGATGGTTGAGGTTAAACCTTTTTTTTTGACCCGCCACATGACATGTGAGATCTTAAGTTCCCCAAGCAGTGATGGCACCTGTGTCCCCAGCTGTGGAAACACAGTGAAGCCCCCAGCCTTTCTTTTTGAAAATTAGTAGTTACCAGCACTATTTTCTTCCTACTTTTCAATAAGAAGACTACCTGTAGTTAATTTTGTCAGGGGGTGTGTCTATGTTATCTAGAAGTGGTCTTAGTCATTAAGATCTATATAAAGAAAGAGGAAGAGGGTGGGTCCCAAGGCACCTTTGTTTTACACTACTTAACAATCACTTGGCTCTTCAAGGTCATTCTTGCCACTCCTTGCTTTGGGGACTGCTATTATAAATAAGATTTTGCTTGAGCACTAAGAACAGTGATCTTATATTCACGTTGCAGGATCTACAGGTGGTTCTGCTGGGTGAAGTGTTAGTAAATGTATTTTTTTAAAAAAGACCCCCTGAAATAAATAAAGAAATTCTGATTTATAGTGTTTTCTATTTTCCAATTTCTGTAGAGTAAATGCTCCCTCCATGGTTGGTTTCAAGCTGTCAATGTGACATCACCAAACACAGTCGGGAAGAGAAACACACTAGCACACCAGGTTATGGCATTTCCACCAAACAGATACCCAAATAGTCTCAAAAGAACCAATGTTATACTTTAGTTTTTAAAAATAAGTAAAAGTAATTAGGAATTTTGAGCACTTATTACATTTGATTTTAAAATAATTTAACTGTGAGTTTATATAATTTAATTTGTAATAACGGTTGCTTTTAACACGTCAGCTTCACAAATTCCTGAAATTTAAGGATCACCTCTCATGACATGCTAGGAGCCAGCTCCAGCATGTCACTGGTTCTGATTAACATAATTAAAAGCCAAGGAAAAATCAGTACCACTATGAGGGGAAAAAAGTACCAATCAGTGGTCATTACCAAAAGGTCTGGGTCAGACAGAGCCCCAACGCCAATTTTTTTTAATTGAAAACCTCCTAGAAAGGAGTCACCATTTCATTTATTTATTTTTATAAATTAAAAAAAATTACTTAATTTATTTGATTGTGTTAGGTCTTAGCCGCAGCATGTGGGATCTTTGTTGCATCATGCAGGATCTTTCGTTGTGGCACACAGACTCTCCAGTTGTGGCACACAGGATTTGTTGCCCTGAGGCATGTGGGATCTTAGTTCCATGACCAGGGATCAAGCCCCTCTCACCTGCATTGCAGGACAGATTCTTAACCACTGGACCACCAGGGAAGTCCCCCAACCCTGCCGTTTTTTAGGAAAAGATCCTAATGTTTTAATGGGCTATCCAGCCATCTCAACAGGCCTATGGCTTGGAGAGAACAGAGGATTTGCCTTTTGGAAAAAAATAGGATAATTTCTACTTTCAGTCAATCCATTAGTTAGGACCTAGCGACAACTGTGACAAAGACAACAAATGTTTTGACATTTGACATCAACTTGAATCTTGAGCATCCCTCGTGGCTCAGCTGGTAAAGAATCCACCTGCAATGAGGGTGACCTGGGTTCTATCCCTGGGTTGGGAAGATCCCCTGGAGAAGGGAAAGGCTACCCATTTCAGTATTCTGGCCTGGAGAATTCCATGGACTGTATAGTCCATGGGGTTGCAAAGAGTCGGACACAACTGAGCAACTTTCACCTCAGTTGAGTCTTGAGCAGTTTGCTGTGTTTCAGGACATGGTGGCTGATGGGGCTGAGGGTCTACTGTGCACCCAGATGGGAGGAAAGAGGGGCCCAGGGAGGAAGGCAAGACTAGAGTGGAAAGGTTGCAGCAGAGTCGGAATGGATCCCCTCCTACGTTCATCAGGCCAGAGGCCGAAAGCAGAGCATCAGTAAACTCCCCAGAAAGAAAAACTTGGAAATGTTTTCATCTCATTTTTAAGGAAGACTTTTTATCCTAAAGACAGTCAGCAAATGGAGATGGTGGTATCAGAACAACAAACTAGCATTTCTTTCTTCTTTTTAAAAAGAAACATGATTGCTTTGTCTCTGACGTAACTCATGTGCAGAGCAGAAAGAGGTGTGTTTGGAGTCAGCGCTTCCTCTGAGCAACTTTGCCAAGTCACCTAACCTCTGTTCCCTCCTGTGCAAAACCTGGCTGAGTGGGCTAAAGGGCATTCTGTGTGTGTGTGAGGTCAGATGAGACTGTGTGTGTGAAAGCCCCTTGTACACTCTAAGGCACTTGCAACCCTTTAAAACCAATATGCTGCCTTTGCAAATAGGTTTTTTAAAACTTTTTCTTGTGTTTTAAACTTTTTTCCTGCAAGGGTGTAATGGATTATGGAATGAGAAACTTGCCTTTCAGTCCCTACTCTCCCCACTCTGTTAACTCAGTGCACGTCCTGCTAAGAACAGCCGTTTCTCTGAAATGCAGCTTTCTCAACTCCGAAATGGGAGGAGGACCACTAATCTCTGTTAACATTCTAAAATCCCCTTCACTCTTTCTTTCAGCTCCTCTTACTACAGCCTTTATCTATGATTTGACTTAAAAGCTAACTCAGTTCTTTCCACGTCTGCAAGGCCCCATTGCTTAGAAGAGGCCCTCTTCACAGGGGTAACATTTCTATCTTTGTTTTCAGACCTTGAGTGAGGACAAAGAGAGTGATTCTGTTTTCTCCCTTAAGTTTCTGAGTCAAACCAAGGAAAACAAACACGAAAGATCCCAGATCACAGTGGGTTATAGATACCTTAATATGGTAAAGACCCTGAAAATGACCTGAGGTTCTTCCATCAGTTTGGTCTATTTGCTGAGTTCAAGGTCATTTTGGGTTCAGCAGAATGTCATGCTGTTTTTCCAGCCTTTGGACAGAGAGAGAACGCAAAGCACATTTTGTAGTTAGGTTTTACACACACACGGTTCCAAGATAAACTCAATACATATGTTCTGATTCATTCACACTTTACTCACTAAATAACTATTTGATATCTAAGAAGGCTTCAGGGTGTTAATGAAAAATCTCTTCAAAGTATTCTTTCCTTTGAACTCAGCAGTTATATTTTCCTAAGAATAAGAATGAATAATAGCCAGTAGAGTTTGTGGGTATTTGAAACACTGCCAAAATCCCTCTTTTCTTAACTTCAGGTTCTTTCAAGATGTATGATGTATAATTGTAATTTTAAAAAAATTCATGCACGTGGTATGTATGTGTCAACTATGTGGGTATGTGCCAGAAATTTTGGTGAGCACTCTTCACACATTGTCACTAATGTTTGAACAGTGTTTGAAGGTAGGTATTACTTTTCTTATTTATAGCCTCAGAAGATTTTACAGTTTGCTCAAGGCCAGAGCTGACATGTTACTATGCCAAGATTCTATTGAACTCTCTCTGTTTGAATCTTCTTAGTTAATTTTGCTCCATTCAGCAAATATTTATCGAGTGCCTCTATGTGTCAGGTGCTGTTCCAAGCCTGAGAAGAAAAAGAAGGAAAGACCTTGAGATGCTCCCAGTGAAGATCTTCTTACTTTTATCCATCAGCATGTGACTGGAGATGGAACATCATTGGGGGCTTATGGAGTTATGTCAGTTAGGATGTGTTTGTAAGTAACAGGAAACTCCATCCAAACTGCCTTAAACAGTAAGGAAGACATACAATGGCTGAGAATGCTAGTTATCCCCAAAGATTCATCTCCCCCTTATACCAGGAGAAGAACTCACAACTTTTAGCCAGGCATATATGACCTCCCAAAATAAAGACATTTTTTCAGCCACATCTAAAGCTGTTATAGTAACATAACTAAGTTCTGGCATTTAAACAGTGTTATATGTGTCTTCTGAGAACTGACTTTCACTTAACTCTTTCTTGCTGACTGGACTTGGGTGTGATGGCAGAGCTATCAGATGAAAGATATACCATCCCAGGACTATTTCCTTGGACTTTTTTTAAACCTGAGAAAGAAATGACCCTTTAACTTGTTTATGCCACTGTTATTAGGGTTTACAGTTATTTGCAACTGAACCTAATCATAACTCATATTCCCATAGCTCAAAGTCCAGCAGTAGGGTAGGCTTCAGTGTTAATCTGATTCAGCAGCTCTCCATGATAATCAAAGAATCAGTTTTGTTCTAGGCCTTTGTTTTGTCTTGGGTGACAATTTCATCCTATGACTGAGGCAAGATGACTGCTAACAAAAAGACGGATATGTGTTTCCTTATCAATTTTCAGAGAGAGAGAGAAAGAAAGACATCTGGAAGTATTCTGATAAAAACAATGAAGTTCCTTTCCCAGAAACCCTCTGATATTTTCTTGCTTTCCTTTGCCCTTAATTAGGTCAAATGCAGCCAGGGGAATGCTGAGTGAACTGATTGGCTTAGTTTTGATAAAACCAATCTCTGTGGCAAGGGAGTGGGCTTATAATAATTGATTTAAACTAATTAGGGTCCACAGCTGGAGGTGGGGTAGTTTTCTTTTTAAATTCAGGATAACATTAATCTAGGGTCAGTATAGTTGATTCTTTGCATTGATGAATTTAACCTTCACAGTTTATACTGTCTTTGAAAGGACTCAATGGTCCATTGTGTAAGGAGTTTAGCATAACACCTTCCTTGTGTGGTTGCTAAGAGGAGTCAATGAAATATTGTTGTTGTTCAGTAGCTAAGTTGTGTCTGACTCTTTGTGACCCCATGGACTATAGCACACCAAGCCTCCCAGTCCACTATCACCTGGAGTTTGCTTAAATTCATGTCCATTGAGTCAATGTTGCCCAAGTCATGCTAGTGGTAAAGTATCCTCCTGCCAATGCAGGAGACATAGGAGACTCAGGTTCGATCCCTGGGTTGGGAAGATCCCTTGGAGAAGGAAATGGCAACCCATTCCAGTATTCTTGCCTGGAGAATCCTATGGACAGAGGAGCCTAGCGGGCTACAGTCTATAGGATTGCAAAGAGTCACACATGACTGAAGCCACTTAGCACAAACCATCTCATCCTCTGCAGCCCCCTTCTCCTTTATTTCAGGAAATAGAGGCTGGTGAGCTAGAAGGAGCTATCTGCTAAGTCCAAACAATGGATCTATGAAGTCCCCAGGTAAAGCCCTTAGAAATATGCATGGCTTGTCAATACTACCCCCCAGGTGGTATGACTGAGGGAGGGCTGCTACCCTAAAATTTCTCCTCCACTCTGGTCCTCTACTCCAAAGCTACCTGATGTGCCTATAATTCCTGGACTTTGTATTCTTTGGGATGAAAATATCTTTCCAAAAAGTCCTCAGTCACCTAGGAGAAAGTGACACATTAAACCTCAACACAAATACACTGATTGATTAGAGTCCCATCCCCCCACCCCCAGCACTACCACTACCTCCTTTTATACCAGGGACACTGAACCAAGTGGGCAGTTGGGGTGTTGTCACAGAAAAGAAAGAGTTCCCAGGTTCCAGTCAGAGAGAGCTCAGTGGGATATCAAAATGAGGGTCCTGACCAGGGTAGAAGGCAGGGATAATAAGTGTGATCAGGAGCTGGAGATAGTGGAGAAACATCAAAGTCAATTCCAATGACTGAATAATTTAGCCCAGGGCTAGCCCTGTGCTATCTATTCTGAATGACAAAACAGCTATCATTTGAGTCTGTGGCTGCTGAGAAACCACAGCTCTATTACTTCCCATCTTGGATGCCCCAGCAGTTGCCAGAATCTTTGAAGCTTTGTTTTTCCCTCAGCGCTCTGGCATGAGGCATGCCCACATGGTTCAGCACACAGCCTTGTTCAAATGGCAGGACTCCATTCCTCTCTCCCCAAACAGATGAAGGACATTCATTCAGTACAGAAATCATGGCAGAGAAGAAGTGAAGCCAAGAAATACTGGCCTGGAAGTAGCATTAGAGGAAGCTAAGGTAGAGTGGAAAACGGAAGTCTTTCCCATTATTTTCAACCAACTCTAAGAGCAATTCTACAATAAATATCTTTTTTCTGGAGTGAATTCATTTGAGTAATATCTTCCAGCTCAATAGCTTACGTTAGTTTATCACTTAAAGCAATTAGATATCTGATTGTTGTTGTTTAGTCGCTAAGTCGTGTCCAACGGTAGTCCACCAGGCTCCTCTGGCCATGGTATTTCTCAGGCAAGAATACTGGAGTGGGTTGCCATTTCCTTCTCCATGGGATCTTTCTGACCTAGGGATCAAACCCATGTCTCCTGCATTGGCAGGCGGATTGATACATAATCCCAAACTGGCAGGACCTAACTTATTCTTCTGAGGAGCCATTTCTGAAGTTCTTCAGAAGTGTTTTATTTTACCCTTACATGAGTATTTCTCTAAGTGTCATCCTAGACCATTCATACACAAATCACTCGGCAGGGGAAGGGTGGTGATGATGGGGGTTGAAGGATAAAAATACAGATCTCCAAGTTCCACCCAGAACTTAGTAAGCTAGACTCTCTGAGAATAGAGCCTAGAAATGAACATTTTAAACCAGTGAGTCATGTGATTTTAATATGCTCCAGGGTTTAAGCACATTTATTCCTAGGGCATGCCAATCATGATACCATACAATTGATAGTGCTCTATGCTTTGCAAAGACTTTTGAATAATATCTCATTTGAGTCTCACCACAAGCCTCAAGGAAGAATATCAGAGCAGGTATTATCATTTCCATTTTATGAAGGCGAGCCCACAACTCTGAGTGGTCAGTTAACTTGCACAGGGTCATATCCTTGTAAGTGGGGTAGCCTGGACTTTAACTCAGGTCTGCTCCTGCCATTACCCCGATAGTAACAACATTCCAGTTGACTAAATGTGGAATTTCATCTTTGGCCACCGAAGGGAAGTAATCTGAGCAGCCACGGGAAGGAGCATCATTTGTGGAAAGAGAAAATAAAACTATAAATACTTGGAAGATATCAACAACTAACATATATAAGGTCATTAATTGTCTAATCATAATGTTGAATTTTTATGAAATAAAATATAATAAATAATTATTTTTATTACATATGTAGGTGTGTTCTGGTTGACTCTGTAATTGGTTTGAGCAGAAACAATCACATTTTTATATAGTGATGAACCACACGATCAGAAATTCAAGTAAGCCACATTCATTTACCTTTAGCAATAATGGTGTTGGAAGGTAGCTATGCTCACCACTATTCCACCAATACTGGTTTTTTTAGTGATAATTGTGTTAAATGAAAATCCATGTGACTCAAATCTGAGTCAAGGACATTTGGGGAATTATTCATCCCTATTTTCCTTTTGTTAGCAATCTATATTGTCCCAGTTTCATTCTGAAATTTTAGTGGAATTAAATCTGAGGAACTCAAAAAAACTATATCATGAAGTTTGGTTCAATTACAATTATTAGCCAATCCAAGCCTGCTAATGAGACACACATGGGAAATTAGTTTCATAATCATAGTGTTAGGCAGATGGGTAGTCCTTGCTGAATCCCTACATACATGGTGATGGTTAACTTTATGGGTCAACTTGCCTGGGGTACCAGATTTCTAGTTAAACATTATTTTGGGTGTGTCTATAAGAGTGTTTGCAGAAGAAATTACTAAACTGAGTAGCCCTCCCTAACATAGGTGAGCACCATCCATCCTGTTGAAGCCCTGAATAGAACAAAAAGGTAGAGGAACGATGAATTTGATCTCTGCTTGACCTTGTCTGTTGGGACATTGATCTTCTCCTGTACTCAGATGAGGACTTACGTCATTGACACTCCAGGTTCTTCAGACCTTCAGACTTGGACTGGAACTATATTAATTTTTCTGGCTCCCTGACTTGCAAATAACTCATTATGGGATTTCTCAGCCTCCATAATTGCATGAGCCAATATCTTATAAGGTCAAAAATCTCTCTCTAGAGACTATGCCAAAGCCTTTGACTGTGTGGATCACAATAAATTGGAAAATTCTGAAAGAGATGGGAATACCAGACCACCTGACCTGCCTCTTGAGAAATCTGTATGCAGGTCAAGAAGCAATAGTTAGAACTGGACATGGAACAACAGACTGGTTCCAAATAGGAAAAGGAGTATGTCAAGGCTGTATATTGTCACCCTGCTTATTTAACTGATATGCAGAGTACATCATGAGAAATGCTGGGCTGGAGGCAGCACAAGCTGAAATCCAGATTGCCAGGAGAAATATCAATAACCTCAGATATGCAGATGACACCACCCTTATGGCAGAAAGCGAAGAAGAACTAGAGAGCCTCTTGAGGAAAATGAAAGAGGAGAGTGAAAAAGTTGGCTTAAAACTCAACATTCAGAAAACTAAGATCATGGCATCTGGTCCCATCACTTCATGGCAAATAGATGGGGAAACAGTGGAAACAGTGTCAGACTTTATTTTTCTGGGCTCCAAAATCACTGCAGATGGTGACTACAGCCATGAAATTAAAAGACACTTACTCCTTGGAAGGAAAGTTATGACCAACCTAGACAGCTTATTAAAAAGCAGAGACATTACTTTGTCAACAAAGGTCCGTCTAGTCAAGGCTATGGTTTTCCCAGTGGTCATGTATGGATGTGAGAGTTGGACTATAAAGAAAGGTGAGCGCCAAAGAATTGATGCTTTTGAATTGTGGTGTTGGAGAAATGGACTGCAAGGAGATCCAACCAGTCCATCCTAAAGAAGATTAGTCCTGGGTGTTCATTGGAAGGACTGATATTAAAGCTGAAACTCCAATACTTTGGCCGCCTAAGAAGAGCTGACTCATTTGAAAAGACCCTGATGCTGGGAAAGATTGAGGGTAGGAGGAGAAGGGGATGACAGAGGATGAGATGGTTGGACGGCCTCACCGACTCAATGGACATGGGTTTGGGTGGACTCCGGGAGCTGGTGATGGACAGGGAGGCCTGGCGTGCTGCGGTTCATGGGGTCGCAAAGAGTCAGACACGACTGAGTGACTGAACTGAACTGAACTGAGAGAGAGAGAGAGGGAGAGAGAAGTGTTGGCTTTGTTTTTCTGGAAAATCCTAATACTGTATGGTTTTTTTCACCTTGATGTCTCAGTGGCTACACTGTGGGGTCATTTAGCTTGACCCCTTGCCAGCCACTGAATTTCTAACATAATAAGATCTGGGTTTTGTGCTGGGCCCGTGTAGAACTGGCAGTTGAGCTTTGCCTCATGGCCTCAGGCTTGGCAGCCATCGTGTGGTGTGAGAGCATAAGTGGCTGGTTCATAGAATGGGAAAGCCCAGACCCCTTTCCAGCATCACTTCAAAAACATCCTCTGGCATGAGACACTGAAAAAACTGAGTAAGTCCTTTGTTAACTTGGAGTCTGCACGAATGTTTATGTCACATCTGGTGAAAAATGCAGATTATACTGCTGGGCTTACACCACTATAATTAAAACTTTTTGCTAATAGTCACTTATGGATTAACTATAGTCTATCCTGAGTTAGAATAAATCCAGGCCATTTGGGGTCAATCTGGGTACACCATATGATTGTATTTCTTTAAGTGCCAGTTGGGTTGTATATTTTTCCATTACCCCTCGGTCTAATTTTCTATGTTATTTTTTTGGATCCCAGAAATGTATCTGTCCTCCCCACTGAAAAAAATATATTAGCTTGTTTTCTAATTTTCAAAATGGTTTGTAGCTGTTGTTTAATTATTCTTTGAATCACCTGGGTTTATCAAACTGTAGGATGTAACAGGTATGAACTGTTCCACATACTTGAGGTGCAAGAAATATCACTTTATTTTTCTAGCTCAGGATTTACTCTCTGATCCCAGTAGTAACTGTTTAGGAAAGGGGTCTTCATTCTCTCTTTTCCCTCCCTGAGTTGTACCAGATCCTCAGGACGTACTTAGTCTAGGAGGACGGGGAAAGAAGCCTCTGTCATTAATCTATTTAGTCACCAGAGAAGATGCTCCTTGCCCAAGTGGGCACAGGCCTCCCCACGGTTGGGGGGCACTGTAGCTGAACTCTCTCCTCACCAGACCAGGTGGCATGGTAGCTGTTCCCCAGCTGAGGGGCTGGTGACTGGCCTTGACAGCATCCCTGCAGCCATCCTCCACTCAAGGTCCCACCACCTTGAGAAATCTGTATGCAGGTCAAGAAGCAACAGTTAGAACTGGACATGGAACAATAGACTGGTTCCAAATAGGAAAAGGAGTATGTCAAGGCTGTATATTGTCACCCTGCTTATTTAACTGATATGCAGAGTACATCATGAGAAACGCTGGGCTGGAGGAAGCACAAGCTGAAATCCAGATTGCCAGGGGAAATATCAATAACCTCAGATATGCAGATGACACCACCCTTATGGCAGAAAGTGAAGAAGAACTAGAGAGCCTCTTGAGGAAAGTGAAAGAGGAGAGCGAAAAAGCTGGCTTAAAACTGAGCCAACTGTGTGTACCCCTCTCCTTAGGGACCTCAAACCAGAGAACCGACCACTCTCAGCCTGACGCCAAGCCTCTCTCCAGACACGTCATGGCCCCCGCCCCAACCTCCACCCTCTGCCTCTTCTTGCCTGGAAATCAGTGCTTCCAAACAAAGGCTTGATCTTAGAACGTAAAATGTGTCCTTTGGGAGCTGCGGACACAAGAACACAAAGGCTGACTGCATTCTCTGAGAGGAGTAAGGGGAAAATTCCCTTCAGTCGTTGCTGATGAGTCCACAGTAGCGGAAAGAAAAAAATACAAGCTTCCATAAAACCGTAAACCACACACAAAAAAGGCAAAACGCTAGATACTCTCAATAATTCACTCTAAGTATGACATATAAGTATATACAATTATTCTCCTGTTTTTCCTATAATTTTGCTTAAATAATATTTACCTACTGTTATAGTGCTTATTCTCCCCTCTCTCCCCCAATATATTTTGTCCCTAAGACTGAATTTATTTCTGAAATATATATTTTATTCAGTTAGTGATTTTTACCCCCTCTCACTGTTTTGATGTCAGTATAATACAATTTTCATAAAGATTTAGTTGTTATATGTTGCAAATTTTACCTCAATAAATTAAAAAAAAAGGATTTTGTTATCCTTGACTGCTTTTTCTTTTGGACTAATTTTACATTATTTGTCAAGCTGTGTAAATTGTCCTTAGTAGTAGTAGCATTAGTTGCTCAGTCATGTCTGACTCTTTGCAATCCCACAGACTATAGCCACCAGGCTCCTCTGTCCATGGAAGTCTCCATGCAAGGATACTAGAGTGGATTGCCATTCCCTTCTCTGGGGAATCTTCCCAACTCAGGAATCGAACCCAGGTTTCCTGCATTGCAGGCAGATTCTTTACCAGTTGAGCCACAAGAGAAGCCCTAAATTGTCTTTAGTGAACTTTAATTGCCCAAAATTTGCACACTGATTTAAGATATATTATCTTTACTATATTTTCTTCTTATTCAGAAACAAGGAAAGATTGCCATATTTTGGTCTCCCTTTACTTTTCCTATTATGGTGTTTTACATTTCTTTCAACATGATAAAATGTTTTTTATTCCAAGTTGAGTCAGTATTCAAGAATTTATGTTTTTTGTTACTCTTATAGAATGGAATCTCTTTTTCTATGTGTACTGCTACTATACAGAATAACACCAGATTTTGTGGACTTGTCATATACCCCATAGCTCTTTGTCACTTCTCACCTCATGGGTTGTACAAGTATACAATAATAGCATCTCTCCATGATACTTTAAGTGTTCCTTTCTTATGTAGATGCCTCTGTTTCTCGCTCTTCTCAGCACGTTGTTATCAGCCCTATAATATCATGTTGAGTGCAATGATGGCAGAGAGCATACTAACTCTGACTCTGGATTCTCCATTTTATATAAAATTGGTTTGGAGTTTTGGTTTCTTTAAGAAACTTTAACACAGAAACACTTTTGTTAAAATATTTAGAGTTTTCAAAAGGGACAACTGTTGGTTTGAATTATTTCTTGGCATCTAGGGAGATGATGAAGTCATTTTACAAATTTTTCCTATTAGCCTGATGATATAGAACCTGTCCCTTGAACAAACTTATGGTTGCTGGAGGGAAGAATGGGAGGAAAGGATAGTTAGGGAGTTTGGGATGGACATGTACACACTGCTACATTTAAGATGGGTAAGCAACAAAGAGACCTACTGAATAGCACAGAGAACTCTGCTCAAGGTTATGTGGCAGCCTGGATGGGAGTGGAGTTTGGGAGAGATTGTATATATGTATGTGTATGATTCAGTTCCTTCGCTTTTTACCTGAAACTATCACAACATTGTTTTATCCCAATACAAAAATCCTCTGACTCACAAAAATTCAAAAAAAAATCCTGTCCCTTGAATGCATATGTGGACAATGCAGTCATATCTATATCTGGCTCATAACTCAAAGCTCAACAAACAAAGAAGCAAGCAAACAAGTAAACAGTAAACAAACCAACCAACCCAGGAGCTCAGCAAGGCCTGAACTTCTTTATGAATGAAGCACAGTTTATTTGGGAGTGTTTATTCCCTGGAGACACACCACTGTCAGTCCTTTGAAAGGTGCTCAGCTGATACCCAGACCACTTTTTGTCCTCTCCTGCTCACCCCTGCATTTGATTGTCCTGTGGATTGTGGTCAGGCCTCTGATGGGCCCTGAGGATGTCCCTTTCTCACAGTCTTCAACTGAACTTTGCAACCACAGTGCATTCTTTTCAGTCATTCAGCCACAGGGATGAAAATTTTAGTTACTGCCTCATACAACGAACCATAGCAATTTTAGCCACACCATGAGTTTCATGTCCTACTATAAATAGAGTTGGGCTTTCATGGTTAGATATACACTGATAATTAACAATGAATAGTTTTTAGTAAGTGTATACTGGGGTAAAATTTTACAACTCTGAATTACACAATCTTGGTTATAAGAATTGTTTGATTATGTGATGTATTTTGGACTGTGACCAATAAATATACTCTAAATTGGTCAGTGATGGAAATTTTTTCTTTACAAGTATTTTGTTAAACAATCCTTTAAAAATACATATATCAAATTGCCGCAGATTGAAAAAATATTTAACCCATAGTAAGTGAAGGTGACGGTATTTGGCAATTTCTATCAAAATTGCAAATACACATGCCCTTTTCCCCAGCAATTCCACTGTTGGGTCGTTAATTATTGTTGCTGTTTAGTCACTAAGTTCTGTCCAACTCTTTGACATCTCATGGACTGTATCCCGCCAGGCTCCTCTGTCCATGGGATTCTTCAGGCAAGAATATTGGAGTGGGTTGCCATTTCCTTCTCCAAGGGATCTTCCTGACCCAGGGGTCAAACCCATGTTACCTGCATTGGCAGGCAGATTCTTTATCACTGACCCAGCAGGGAAGCCCAGGTAGTTATTGCTCATAGGCAGTTAAATGTCTGTGCAATGTATAAGGACACAAACACAGTGTATTTAAAATTTATAATATAAAAAAATCTAGAAACATCTTAAATATGTCTTAAAATGGATTGATTAAATAGGTTGTGACACATCCATTCAATGGAATCCCGTGAAACTGCTAAAGAATAAGTAGTCATTACGGATGGTGACTGCAGTCATGAAATCAGAAAGAGATTGCTTCTCGGCAGTAAAGTGATGACAAACCCAGACAGTGTGTTGAAAAGCAGAGACATAACTCTGTTGACAAAGATCCAAATAGTCAAGGCTATGGTCTTCCCAGTTGTCACATATAGTTGTGAGAGCTGGATGGTCAAGAAGGCAGAACACCAAAGAATTGATGCCTTCGAACTGTGGTGCTGGAGAATACTCCTGAAAGTCCCTTGAACAGCAAGAAGATCAAACCAGTCAATCTTAAGGGAGATCAGCCCTGAATATTTACTGGAAGGACTGATGCTGAAGCTAAAGTATACTTTTTACATACTTTATATATAATTTATATATATATATATATATAGAGAGAGAGAGAGAGAGAATATATAATTTTTATAATGGAAAGTTACTGTTTTCACTTAAAGGCAATACAATTCTGTTGTAGAAATTTTAGAAGACATAGAAGGATATAGTGATAAAAATAAGAATTATCCAGGGACTTCCTTGGTGGGTCTATGGATAGGAATCTGCCTGCCAATGCAGGGGACATAGATTTGATCCCTGGTGCAGTAAGATCCCACATGCCTCAGAGGAACTAAGCCTGTGAACCACAACTACTGAAGCCCTTGCCCCTACAATCTGTGCTCTGCAACAAGACAAGCCAGCACCATGAGAAGCTAGAGTGCAGCAACAAAGACCCAGTGCAGCCAAAAATTAACTAAGTACTTAAAACAAAAAATCATTAAAAAAAAAAAAAAAAAGAATTAGCCAGATAAAAATAAAAATTACCCAAAACAATTTGCTATTTTCCCTTTTGGTACTTTTTTCAGTTGATGTTTATACTTTTAAGAAGATTAGCACTACATGATCATATGGTTTTATAGTTAACTTTTCTCCCAGTAATATTATATCATGAACATTTTTCCATATCAGTAGTTAATACTGAAAATGATTTCCCTGAATTATCCATTTCTTTCTATTCTAAAGCAAGGTAGTTTTAGTTTGACTTGTTCATTGCTATGAAGCCTGCAACACTGAACAGAGAATGGACTTTAGAATTGAAGATCTACTGCACAATTGCATTCATGTCACTCACTAGTAAAGTAATGCTCCAAATTCTCCAAGCCAGGCTTCAACAGTACATGAACCGTGAACTTCCAGATGTTCAAGCTGGTTTTAGAGAAGGCAGAGGAACCAGAGATCAAATTGCCAACATCCGTTGGATCATCAAAAAAGCAAGAGAGTTCCAAAAAAACACCTGCTTCTGCTTTATTGACTATGCCAAAGCCTTTGACGGTGTCGATCACAACAAACTGTGGAAAATTCTTCAAGAGATGGGAATACCAGACCACCTGACCGGCCTCTTGAGAAATCTGTATGCAGGTCAGGAAGCAACAGTTAGAACTGGACATGGAAGAACAAACAGACTGGTTCCAAATAGGAAAAGGAGTACGTCAAGGCTGTATATTGTCACCCTGCTTATTTAATTTATATGCAGAGTACATCATGAGAAACGCTGGGCTGGACGAAGCACAAGCTGGAATCAAGATTGCCGGGAGAAATATCAATAACCTCAGATATGCAGATGACATACCCTTATGGCAGAAAGTGAAGAAGAACTAAAGAGCCTCTTGATGAAAGAGGAGAGTGAAAAAGTTGGCTTAAAGCTCAACGTTCAGAAAACTAAGATCATGGCATCTGGTCCCATCACTTCATGGCAAATAGATGGGGAAACAGTGGCTGACTTTATTTTTCTGGGCTCCAAAATCACTGCAGCTGGTGACTGTAGCCATGAAATTAAAAGACACTTAGTCCTTGAAAGAAAAGTTATGACCAACCTAGACAGCATATTAAAAAGCAGAGACGTTACTTTGTCAACAAAAGCACGTCTAGTCAAGGCTACGGTTTTTTCCAGTAGTCATGTATGGATGTGAGAGTTGGACTATAAAGAAAGCTGAGTGCCAAAGAATTGATGTTTTTGAACTGTGGTGTTGGAGAAGACTCTTGAGAGTCCCTTGGACTGCAAGGGGATCCAACCAGTCCATCCTAAAGGAGATCAGTTCTGAATATTCATTGGAAGGACTGATGCTGAAGCTGAAACTCCAATACTTTGGCCACCTCATGTGAAGAACTGACTCATTTGAAAAGACCCTGATGCTGGGAAGGATTGAAGGTGGGAGGAGAAGGGGACAACAGAGGATGAGATGGTTGGATGGCATCACCAACTCAATGGACATGAGTTTGAGTAAACTCTGGGAGTTGGTGATGGATAGGGAGCCCTGGCATGCTGCAGTCCACGGGGTCACAAAGAGTCGGGCATGACTGAGTGACTGAACTGAACTGAACATTCAAGTTATGTATCTGGTTAACTATGTGATCTTAGGCAAGCTGCATAACTGAATTGAAGCACATTCTCCTCTTCAGTAACATGAATAAGGCAATGGCACCCCACTCCAGTCCTCTTGCCTGGAAAATCCCATGGATGGAGGAGCCTGGTAGACTGCAGTCCATGGGGTCTCGAAGAGTCGGACACGACCAAGCGACTTCACTTTCACTTATCACTTTCATGCATTGGAGAAGGAAATGGCAACCCACTCCAGTGTTCTTGCCTGGAGAATCCCAGGACAGCGGAGCCTGACGGGCTGCCATTTATGGGGTCGCACAGAGTCGGGCATGACTGAAGCGACTTAGCAGCAGCAGCAGCAATGTGAATAAAATATAATAAAAGCCAGGCTTACCTACATTATGATGATATTGTGAGGGTTAGATGAGCTACCACAGTCAAATTGCTCTTTGAACTGTAAAGTCTGGTAGGAATCTATCTGTTACCCTAGTGCAGACTCCCAGGGCCTCTTCCCTGGTCTGCTCACAGTCTCCTCCTTGCTTTTGTGATTGAGATCTTCTTGGTGAGTCCACTTCCTGGGGGGTGAAGATGACTCAGTCTGGCAAAGATTCTCACAATCTGGGTCAAACCCACATTTCTAGCCCCAGCTGCCGATCCCACCATGTTGGCACCCTTTTAGTTCCTTCCATTCACTTCTACGTGGAAACATATTCTCCACGGTATCTTGTTGATATTGCCTCTACCCAGAATATCCTTTACTTTCTCTTGTGTCTGGAAAAATCCTCCTTTTCCTTCAAGGCTCAGGTTTAGTGTCAGCTTTCCTGTGAAGCCTTCCCAGACATCCAAGACTGAAATACTGGTTTCATTCTCTAGTTCACTCAGCACTTAATCTACACCCGTGAAACGTGGGGTTCAAGAATCTTGATTCTTATGGCACAATTTTCACCTTTGGGGTGACTGCCCATGCCATGATTCATCTCCATTTTTTTAGGCGTCTCTTTCTGTGCAACAGCCATATTTGGCCATAGCTGATGGGAACACTGGTGACTCCTTGGGCCAATAGAATTCTCTTTCCTAGGACTTTGGAATGGACCTTTAGGTTGCTAGTCAGTGTTGCTGCGAGTGAGAACATGTATGTTGAGGAGCTGAGCCTGCCTTTATGGAATGGCCATTTGAGGTCCATCTGGCACATACAGGTAGAGAATGTTTTCTGCCAAGAAGATCCAAAAGCAATGAACAGACAGCAGAGGCCATATAACCCCAGTGAGAAGGTGACTGAGAAGAAGTGTCTTGATTCCAGGCAGCTTTCCAAATTCAGCGTCCTCATGCTTGAGAGACTCAGCTGCAGTGTGAGCAGCTTTGGGCTCCATGAAGTAACCCTATGTAAATAATCTCTCCCTTTTGCTTAAGGAAGATGGGTACACAAATCACCACAAAATAATGTGGATGTTAAGTAACAGAGGCACACCCAAGGTTTTATGGAGCACCAGGGAGTGAGGGAAGGTGCTGAGGTGAAGCATCAGACATGGCTTCCCGTAGAAGGTGATGTTGGGCCAGTAAGGAGGGTGTTTCAGGCTTGGGAACGGATGAGCAATGGTGTGGTGGTGGGAATTGTAAGCAGCTCAGTGTTGTTGGGACATAAAGGCATGGAGAGGCCAGGAGAGAGGCTGACAGGAGAGGTGGGCAAGGGCCCCATCAAGAAAAGTCTTGTGTGCCGGGGGAAGGAGCTTGGACTTCATCCTGGTGGTCAGTGGTTCTCAACCCTGGCTGCACATCAGCTTTCTAGGGAATCTCAAAAAGAAATATGGATGCCTCCTCCCATCCTGTCAATCAAATCAGAATCTCTGGGGGTGGGAAGCTGGGCACCGACTTTCTTTTTTTTTTTTTTTTAACCCTGCCCGGGTGATTCTAACATGCAAATAGTGTGGAGAAACTGCCAGGAAAACTTGAAGGGTTTTAAGCTAGAAATAGATGTGGTTTTAGAAAAATGGCTGTGGTAGTTGGACTTAGAGTATGAAAAGGTAGGCAGGGAGC
This sequence comes from Giraffa tippelskirchi, assembly GCF_054371585.1. Lineage (NCBI taxonomy): Eukaryota > Metazoa > Chordata > Mammalia > Artiodactyla > Giraffidae > Giraffa > Giraffa tippelskirchi. The sequence goes on from NC_137279.1 coordinate 20,180,316, forward strand.
CTGCTGGCAACTGTTACAGTGAGCAGGTAAGGGCTGAAGAGAACCTGTGCACATGTACGTGTGCTTAGTCATGGCCAACTCTTTGTGAGCCCATGGACTGTAGCCCACCAGGCTCCTCTACCCATGGGCTTCTCCAGGCAAGAACACTGGAGTGGGTTGCCATTTCCTCCTCCAGGGATCTTCCCGACCCAGGGATCGAACCCAAATCTCTTGTGTCTCCTGCATTTGCAGACAGGTTCTGTACCACTGCGCCACCTGGGAATCCCTGAAGAGAACCTGATGGAGAGCAAAGACTGTGGGAATGGAGAGAAGAAGTTTATGAAACCTTGTTTAGGAGATAAAGTAGTTTGAACTTTATATTGAGTGACTGGAGAGGAGGGGGAGGTAGTCAGGGTTGACCTGAGGATCCTCACCTGGGAAACAGGATATGCCTCAGACAAGCAGACAGGAGGCAAGGGTCTGGTGGAGGCTGGTGATTCCCACTTCAGACATGTGAAATGGGAGGTGGGACCTGAATGTCAGGTGGAGATCAGGCCACTGGACAGACCAGTCCAATGCTGGAGGCTCGACCAGGCAGAAATAATCTGCAGTTTGCTAGCTGATCGAGGGTCACTTCATCTTTTTGTCATTTATTCAGAGTCGCCTCCCCCAAAGTCACTTTTCTAGCTCTCAAAGGTGTTCTGGGTGTGAAGAACAAGAAGTGGGCCCCACCCCAGATCAGCTCCGGAGATAGGGTGTGATGAGTATCTCATGAGTGCCTTGAAGTCAGGTGGCTTCTCAGAGTTCTAAAATTAGCAGAGCAGCTGTGCTTGGTGGGTGGCGTTGCTGGGCTCACTCGGCCAAGACCTGGGCCTTCCTGCCACGAACTCTTTGTGTGAGTAGGTCGGGGTCAAGTAAGAACCTGTTTCTTGGAAGAATTCCCCCAGGAGCCGTGGGTCATGCCAGTGTGCTCTAAGGGGGACAGAAATGCCTTCTGTTGCCAAGTGGAAGGGAAAGGCAGGGAGAGACATACTAGAAGGAGATCCACAGAAGAGTGATTTTTCAAGAAAGTTCACTGCAGAAACGACATGCTTAAAAGCAAATGAGGAGGCAGTTTGCGCTGGAGGAATCAGAATTAGGTCTGAAACTGAAAACTTGCTGTGCTGCTCTGTGTTTTGCACATCTGAGTGCTAGGCAAATGCTTCCTAGTTGTGGTTTTGACTCTGTGGAAGGGTTCAACTTGGCCTCCAGATTAGGGTTCTGCTGCCATTTCCAACAACTGGAGGATTTGGGGAGGGGGCCCAGAAGGGGTGTGTGTGTGTGTGTGTGTGTGTGTGTGTGTGTGTGTGTGTGTGTGTAGGGGGGCCCAGGAGGGGTGTGTGTGTGTGTGTGTGTGTGTGTGTGTGTGTGTGTGTAGGGGGGCCCAGGAGGGGTGTGTGTGTGTGTGTGTGTGTGTGTGTGTGTGTGTGTGTGTGTGTGTGTATAAAATCTCACCTCAAAGTGGATAAATGGCTGGGGAGCCTCAGAGGGGAAGAGTAGTAAATGACAGAATATTGCACCCTGGTTCCATCATGTTGGATTCCCCCCTCCTTGAGCTTTGACCTGCTGATTACATGCAGAGGAAGGAAGTCTGAGAAAATTAAAATTGACCCAGTATAGGACTCACTACCTAACTGAAAAATGAATCAGTAACAAGCAGTAGGGAAATTATGAATCTAGAGGTATCAATTTATGTAGCATTTATCTGGGGATGCTTTTTCTACAAGTACAGCCCTAATCCAAGATGATACCAGAAGATATTTACTAGCAAGATTGAAAAAATAATTTCTACACATCCTTTGGGTTAATGTCCTTCATTTGCACAGGCATCTCCAATTCCCTATCCAGAGTGGTGAGAGTGCCAGGAGGGGCAGTGAGGAGGGAAGGGTACAAAAGGGGAAGGCAGGTGGGATGTGAACGGAAAAACACATAAGGATCAAAAAGGAGGATTTTTCAGCTGGGTCTCCTGGTTTAGGATAGAGTTGGAGAAAAGAAACTTCCCCAGAAGTTCTGACTGTGTGTGCCCAGGTGTACATTATCCTAGGCTGAGCTGTGTATGTGCTCTGAAACCTTTCCCATGGTTGGAATATTCCCTTCTGTAATCTTGGGTGTGTTTCCTTGGATGAATTTAGGGAGCACTTCCAAGGCCAGGAGAGTAAAAGAGTGGCAAGCTCCCCTATAAGGGAAGGCAGAGAGAGTCCCAGTGGAGAGAACTGCAGGTGGAGGTGAGTTTTTAAGGTGAGGGCTTTGGGAGGAGGGAGCTGGAGGCATCGGGGGTTGGTGATACCATACAAACCTTCCTTTCTCTTTATACTTTCCATCTTGGACTCTCTTAATTTTATTGAATACTCAATATTCAACTCTTTTACTTTACTTTTTATAGCTGGCAAAGACCTTTATAAATCTCCTCCAGGGGTCCAAGAGAAACCACCTTGCTGGTGTACTCTGTGTCTCTGCCTCCCATTTAATGAAACAGACCAGGGAACCCTCACCACCACTCCCCCCACACACACAGGCCCCAGGCCCCAGAGCCAGGTAGCTCCCCTGCTTCTCAGCTTCCTCTCCTCCAGCCCCTGAGCTGGGATCCTGGTGGCCACTCTTGGCCTTTCTGCAGTCCACTTCTCACATAGCCAGGCTTCAAGGAGTGGTGCGTTTCCAGTGGTTGTTTACATGGCAAAGCTGCCCCAGGATAGCTTGAGCCAATCTCAGGCTACCTTCCAGGTAGAGGAGAGGAATTTCCAAACATGCAGCTGACTTCGTGGATCATCTAGGGGAGCTATTTATTGTGGGGGGCAGGGAGCTCCACAGAGAACCTACTGCCCACCTTTATCTGTGCTCACTTGTCATGCATTCCGATATGGAGGCTAAACCACAAAATCCAATACAACAGAAGATTGGAAAGTGGGAATATCAGCATTTCCTGCATATATTACATACAATATTCCTTTTCCCTCTACCAACTGAGAGCAAATCTGCCCTTATTTGAGGGCGCAGGAATGGCACAGACAGTATGTGTCTTATGTGGTATTTCAGGCTCCGTTTATAAAGCTCATCAAAGTGGTGAAGCAGGATATTTGGGTGATGACTTGTTAAAGGAACACCTGAGATAACTATGATGAAGCCTGATGATCTAGACTCTAGGATCCCATCCCTTCTTGCTCCTGTTGGCTGACCATTTGGAGATGCTCTCAGGATCTCCCTTTGCTTCTCTATAAATGTTAAAGAAAACCAGCAGTTATTGAGTAACCAGTTCTGTGTATGGTGCTAAATGCTTCATACAGATATGTCTGTGTAATTTAATCCTTGAAACAATTCTGGGAGATAGGCACCTATGATCCCACTTTACAGATGAAAACTCTGAGTCACCATGAGGTGAAGTAACTTGCCAGAAGTCTTAAGGCTTCTAATCCAGCTTCTCTGATGTCAAAGTCTATATACTTTCTTGACGTTATGTTACCTCCCAGTAAAGAATTAAATCCCTCTTTTTATCTAGTTTGAAAGAATGAATAAGGAACTACATAAGACAGCTTTGATAACTGCAAATTCAAGTATCTGTAAGTCTTAGCTTCTTAAGTATGATGAAAAGAAAATGGAAAGGGATCAGTTAAAATCTCATGAATTCATAATGTGTTGCTGTGATTATCATAATGTATTTCCTCAAAATTAGAAATTGTAAGTAAAAACAGGGATCTCAAGCCTTTTCATTCAGAGGTAAAAAGCTGCTGTGGCTCAGTTTGACTACAGGCTCCAAACTGGTTAATGTATATGTGCACAGTGACAAAACAGCTTCCCAAGTTAGAAGAGCTTGAGGTCATCAAAAGATGAAGGGCCTATGATGACCACAATTTTTTTTTCTAATTTTATTTATTTAGTTTTGGCTGTGCTGGGTCTTCATTGCTCTGCTGGCTTTTTTCTAGTTGTGGAGATTGGGGGGCTACTCTTTAGTTGCAGCGCACAGGCTTCTCGTTGCTGCGGCTTCTCTTGCTGGGGGTATGGGCTCTAGAGTGAGCAGGCTTCAGTAGTTGCTACTGGTGGGCTCAGTAGTCATGGCTCCTGGGCTCTAGAGGGCAGGCTCAGTGGTTGTGGCACACAGGCTTTGTCACTTCGCCGCATGTGGGATCTTCCCGGATCAGGAATCGAACCTGTGTCTCCTGCACTGGCAGCTGGATTCTTCACCACTGAGCCACCAGGGAAGCCCAATGACCACGATTTTAAAGAGGGCTATTAATAAAGGAAATATGGACCTCTGATAGATTAAAACAGATTTTTAAAAAGAATCCATGACTGCTTTACAAAGTGCCTGTGTGACGGACAAACACAGCAACATTAATTCAAATTAACCTAACAGTCCTCAGGATTTGGAGACCCTAAGTCATTCTGCAGATCTGAGCCAGTCCAATGTATAACACGTACAGGCTTAGATGTCTGAAGAAAGTCATATTATTTCAGAAGAAATGTGAACACCTCACAGAGGCTCTGGGGGATAATCCATGACATCAATTGCTTTGTAAAGTAAGCAAAACTCAGGAGTGGCCTTTGAGTTGTGATGCTCCTCCTAGCAGTGCAGGAACCTCAAATCAACCTAGGTTCTCTGAATAGATTGGTCTCAGTGCACTTGATTCTGAAGTGCTCTAAACAAAGATATATTTCCCCTTTTATTCTAAAAAGATATCTGGTCTACCAGAAGAGCCCTATAATGGAGGATGCCACCAAAACAGAGAAAATCCAGTCTTCTTTTCATAGTCTAACTCTTTTGGATAAGATGATTTTCCTATTTGACTACATTTTTCATGATGGTTAACTCTAGTTGAAGAATATGTCAGAGCCCATTTGAGCACTTGGCTGAGAAGTTGGGTCTATAAATAGAATATGTAGCCCCTTTCTGGGGGAGAGAGAGGGAGTATTCATAGAATCTGAGCTAGGAGGGGCCTTGGAGAGAATGTGTGGTAGGCAGCCACTAAAATAGTTCCCGATGAGCCCTGCCTCCTGTATTCATGCTCTTGCATACTCCCCCCCTCCTTGGTTGTTGGGCTGGGTTTAGTGAGTCAATTCTATAGAACAGAATGTAATAAAGGGATGGGACGTCAAAGACTCTGATCCATTTTGCTCACCCTCTCTTGCTCATGACAGCCAGCCACCATCCTGTGAGCTGCTCTGTGGAGAGACCTGTGCAGCGAGAGATGAAGGGAGGCCCCTAGCCAACGACCAGAGAGGAACTGGGGCTCTTATTCTAACAGTGCGACTCTTAGTCTAGGAGGAACTGAATCCTGCCAACAACCTCTTGCGTGAGCTAGAAAGCAGATCCTCCCCATGTTGAACCCTGGCAGCCCCAGCTGACATTTAATTGCAGCCTCAGAGAGACCCTAAGTCAGAGGAGTTGGCTACACAGTACGTGGACTCCTAACCCACAGAATCTATGGGATAATAAGTTTATTGTTTTAAGCTGCTAAGGTTTGGGTTGAATTTGTGTCATCTTGGATAACCTGATGGTTCAGTGGATAAGAATCTGCCTGCAATGCTGTAGATGCGGGTTTGATCCCTGGGTTGGAAAGATTCCCTGGAGGAAGAAATAGCAACCCACTCCATTATTACTGCCTGGAAAATTCCATGGACAGAGAAACGTGGTGGACTATACAGTTCAAAGGGTCACAAAGAGTCAGACATGACTGAGCATGTATGCAGATAACTAATACTTCTTCTAATCCAACTTCTGTTTTCTCAGTGAGCTGATGGATACCTGGAGAGGTTTGGTACTTTGCCTGAACTTTCACAGACTCAGACCAGACCAGAAATTAGGCCCCTGAATTCTCAGATGGGGTTCTCTTACAATTTACAATGCCCCTTTGCAATTTGGTGTTATGGAAATTTGCCTGGCATGGCCTTATGTAACCCTCCTTTAAATGAACCCCTACTTTTTCCTAATAGGATATCTCTGTTTCCAGCTGGCCCGGAAGAGAAAGGGGTAAAGTCTGGAAGCCTGATCTTGAAGCCAATGGGTCCCTTTCATGGCCCCTCAGCAGGCCTCCCCAGTCCCAGCCAAACCCTATTCCAGATAGTTGCTTTTCCATCCACAGTTGGCCCTTTGTATCTGCAGGTTCCACACCCACAGATTCAATCAAACTCATGTAAAAAGTATTTGAAAAAAAATTTCAGAGAAGTTCCAAAAGCAAAACTTGAATATGCTGCATGCTGGAAGCTATTTACATATCATTTACATTTTATTTACAACTATTTACATAAATTACATTGTATTAGATATTATAAATAATCTAGAGATGATTTAAGGCATATGAAGGGAGTATGTGCATATTGTTGTATTGCTGTTGTTGTTTAATTGCTCAGTCATGTCCTACTCTTTGTGACTCCATGGACTGCAGCACTCTAGGCTTCCCTATCCTGCACTATCTCCCAGAGTTTGCTCAAATTCGTGTTCATTGAGTCAATGATGTCACCAACCATCTTGTCCTCTGTTATCCCCTTCTCCTGCCTTCAATCTTTCCCAGCATCAGGGTCTTTTCCAATGATTCAGCTCTTCACATCAGGTGGCCAAAGTGTTCGAGCTTCAGCTTCAGCATCAGTCCTTCCAATGAATATTCAGGGTTGATCTCCTTTAAGACTGACTGGTTTGATCTCCTTGCTGTCCAAGGGACTCTACACCATTCTATATAAGGGACTTGAACATCTGTGGATACTGGTATCCTGGGGGGTGAGGGTCTTAGAACCAATCTCCTGCAGATACCAAGGAGTGACTGTACTCTGTAAAACCTTGAAGTTTCCAAATCTCTCTAGATAATAGATTCAAGCATTTTACAGCCTTTCTCTCTCCTTCTACAATTTGGAATTATCTCATCCTGTTAATTCTTAGTGAAAGGAGCAGTCTCTCCTTGTCTCATTCCCCTCAAGTCACAGATTTATGTTGTGTGCGGCCTCTAACCCTGGGCCTTCTGAGGAGAGGAGATGAGGTGTCTCTGGGAGGGCAGGGCAGTCCCGGCAGCACAGTTTGAGCATCTGGAGTGTCTGGATAGAGGATGGAGAGGATGCAGTGGGGTGAGCCTGGGTGAGCCTGGAGCAGAGAGCTGGGCCAGGGGCGTCTGGGCGGAGGCAGAGGTGGAGACAGACAGACAGTCTGTGTTGGGTAAGGGGCCAGTCGGGATTGTGAGCAACGGTCTAATGGTCAGAACCAGACTCAGGGTCAGGAGGAGCTCACAGCCTGGGAGACAGGACAGCTAAGAGCCAATAAAGGGCAAGGCCAGGCAGGGGATCAGGCACTCAGGCCTCAAACACAGGTATCAGCATCAAGTAGACCTGGATGATACTCCATCCTGGGCCTTCATGTGAAAACAGCTGTCTGCCCAGGTGGCTCCCAGTTACAGCTGAGATGAACTCCCCCGGGCATGAATATCCCTCATCTTCAGTGACTTTCCACCTCATACCAAGCACCCTCAAGCTCAGAGAAAGGAAGAAGCAGGGTCAGGGCGGTGACCCTTTCATGCTCCACACTGCTCCCCAGTGGCTCTTGGGGTGAGGGTGGGGTGCCAGGCAGGGGTGGTGGTGGGTTGTGGCAGGGTGGGCTGTGTGTTTTCTGGTTTATCTCTGTCCAATAATGATAGGGAAAGAGAGAGGTAGTCTCCTCAGTGTTTGGTTGCTTTAAGATTTGGGGAGGAGTGGTTGGTGAAGCCAAGGGGACAGCTGCTTTTTATTTTTCAATTTTTATTTTATTAAAAAGAATTTTTTTTGATGTAGACTATTTAAATCTGTTACAATATTGCTTCTGTTTTAAGTTCTGGTTTTGCAGCTACAAGCCATGTGGGATTTTAGCTCCCTGACCAGGCTCTGAACCTGTAGCCCCTGCATTGGAAGCACAGAGGCTTAACCACTGGACCACCAGCGAAGTCCCACAGCTGCTTTTTTTAAGATTCCAGATAGATCCACAGAAATCTTCAACCCTGGAAAGGTTGGCACGCAGGAAAAATTGTCTGCTTCTTCCTGCCACCTGGTGGATGCTCCAGCTATTTTATAGACCATTTCTAAGCACCTTGCTCCTGAAATGACCTTTGTAAAGAATGGAGCAGGGGTCACAAAATGGCAGCCTGCTGGTTAAATGGCAGCCTACCCTTGGTTAAATTTTATTTGATTCAGCTCAGTACTTAAAAAAAAAATTAGAGCCACTTAAAAATCAGGACACTTGGACTTCCCTGGTGGTCCAGTGATTGAGAATCTGCCTGTCAGTGTAGGGGACACAGATTTGATCCCTGGTCTGGAAAGACTTCACATGTTGTAGAGCAACTAAGCCATGTGCCACAACTATTGAAGCCTGCACCCCCTAGAGCCCATGCTCTGCAACAAGAGAAGCCGCTGCAATGAGAAGTCCACGCACTGCAACTAAAGAGTAACCCCCACACGCAGCAATGAAGACCCAACACAGCCTAAATAAATAAATAAATATTTTAAAAAATCAGGACACTTCATTCGAGTCCAGACTAAGCCTCATTCTCTTACAGTGGGTGTCATGGTGCGGAGGCTTGTATCCTCCTTCAGAGGGAGTAAGCACTCTCTTGGGGTCTAGGCTTCTCTGGGCCTCACATGACATAGATACAAGCACTTGAATCCTGTCTGTTTTACTCATTTCCCTTGTCGTCCTGGCCCACATACACATCTCAGATTTTACTCCATGAAGGGAGTAATATGGTCCAGAAACGGATGCAGGCATCATAAAACAAAGATCAAAATTCTTATACTTCAAATATATTTTTGATACCTAGGAAAGGATTTTCATCATCTCCCTAATTACATGTCCGCTCTATTTTATTCTTTCTTCTGTGTTGTACTTTCAAGGGCTCTCATAATAGAAATTGTCTGAAAGAGCCAACTGCACTTATATAATTAGCATAATATTAATATTGGTCAAAGATAAATTAGCTCTGCACAAACATGAGATGAATAGCAGAACCAGTTCCCATTAACCAAAAGAGGTCATACAGTGGAGAACATATTCAGAGATGCTAGCTTGGTCAAAAGTAATCTGCTCTGATTAAGACAGAAAGTAGCTGAATTGTAATAACAGAGCAGCTGCGAAATTCACTGTTGATTTCATCAGGCGACAAGGGATTGGGGATGACTGATGATGATTCCTGAGATTCATCCAAAAAGGCACAATGGAGTAATTTTCCTATCTAGTGTCAAATTATTAGCTATTCAAATGAATATTCCTAGTTAATTTTAATAGATAAATTGGATTATTTGCTTCTGCTGCACTTTTTTTAATGTGCATCTTATATGATCGCCCTTAACTACCACTACACAAAACACATCCCTACACTTAGCTACTCAATATATTCTAATTTAATTTGAAAATGTGCCTCTCAAAATGGTTACTCGGAATGAGTGGATTCTAGTTTCTAGTTTGGCTTAATTGCTATTGTGCTCTATAATATTGAACAGGTGATTTTTCTCCTGCCCTCCCCCATTTTTTCCCACATCTCTCTCTCTGGGAGTCATGGACACAAGGGCTTGGGTTCGAGGTCTGTAATAAAGGCCTTTTTTATGAAGGCTAAGGAATCTGAAGAGAGACTGAAAGGGTTTGTGGCCTGGAAGGCCCTTTAAAAGTATTGAGGACTTCCCTGGTGATCCAGTGGTTAAGAATCCACCTGCCAATGCAGGGGACACAGGTTCGATCCCTGCTCTGGGGAGGTTCCACATGCCACGGAGCAACTAAGCCCATGTGCCACAACTACTGAATCTGTGGTCTAGAGCCTGTGCTCCACAAAAGAGAAGCCACCACAATGAGAAGCCTGTGCGCCGAAACCCCTGCTTGCCGCCACTAGAGAAAGCCTGAGTGCAGCCATGAAGACCCAGTGAAGCCAAAATAAATTAATTAATTAAAAACAAAGAAATATGGACAGACATCCAACCTCCTGCTGAGTTGCTGCCATCCGAAATCAAGCAAACTTTCCCTTCTACCAAAAAAAAAAAAACAAAGAAATAAAAATAAAAAGTAGATGGAGTTTAAAAAACTACATGTCAAGCAGCCCAATCAAAAAATGGGCAGAAGACCCAGACATTTCTCCAAAGAAGACATGCAGATGGCCAAAAGGCACATGGAATGATGCTCAACATCCCTAATTATTAGAGTAATACAAATCAAAACTACAGTGAGGTATCACACTTCACACCAGTCAAAATGACCATCATCAGAAAGTCTGCAATTAACAAATGCTGGAGACGGTATGTAGAAAAGGGAACTCTCTTACACTATTGGTGGCGATATAAATTGGTACAGCCATTATGGAGAACAGTATGGAGATTCCTTAAAAAACTGAAAATAAAGCTACCATGATCCTACAACTCCACTCCTGGGCATGTATCTGGAGGAAACCATAACTCAAAAAGATACATGCACCCCAATGTTGATAGCAGCACTATTTATAACAGCCAAGACATGGAAGCAACCTAAATGTCCACCGACAGCTGAATGGATAAAGAAGATGTGATATTTGTACACAATGGAATACTACTCAGCCATAAATAAGAATGAAATAATGCCATTTACAGCAATTTGGATGGACCTAGAGATTATTATACTAAGTAAACCAGACAGAGGTAAATACACATAGCTGGTTCTTTGTGCTATATACCTGAAACTAACATGAGGTTATAAATCAACTATACTCCAATAAAAACAAAACCAAACAAACTGTATGTATCAAAGTATAAGGAAAGAACAGAAATCGATGCAGTGTTTCCAATCAGAATGAGGAATTACGTCTAAAAAGGATTTAACTGAGAAACTAGGACTTATTTTGTTACTCAAACATATACCCTATGGTGGTCTCTGTGGGTAGGCAACTGGTTCTATGGCATGATCACCACCAAACGATTGTCCCTAAGGAAAGGAATAAAATCCATTTCTACTTGCTATTCTGGTGTCCTGCATTAATTTAATCAAAAGGCATATACAGAGCCTCCACAATACAGATACCTTGACTAATAAATATTGATAACTGAACAATGCCCCACTCTCAGTTTGAATTTTCCTCTATTTAATGTGTCTCCTACCTGCCTACCATAGGGACTGAAATCTTATTAGAGATGCATTTCAAGCTGTATACGTGTGTGAGATTGGCAAGCATATCGAAAACCAAACATCTCTACTTGTGTGAAGACCACCAACATGATGATACAGAGCTCCTGTTTATACACACGTGTACATCACACTCTCCTTCTGCAGTTGTACAATAATTTTCTCTCTAACCTCACCCCAAGTATCTGATTTTAAAATTTCGTTTTGTTTTGAATGTGACGTAAACTGAAGATTCTTTTCCTTTTCCTTCAGAAGATATCAGAGGCTATCTGCCTCATTCGAGATGTTAAAATCCCACTATTTATCCCCGTAATTCCTGTAATTCCTGTTATCTTCTCCCACCCCAAGCATAAATATTTACCTCCAACTAAGCCTAAGTCAAAATGCTCAGTTCTTTATTATTTTTTAAAAATAATTCATACTTGGTGAAGTGTGCAGTTTTTTGGGAAAAAAAAGAACTCAAATAAGAGGAAGATTGGTTTTTTATAGACTTGCTAGTGTGAGACAGCTGTGCTGGACTGAAATGCTGAGGTGACTGCCTGGACCACTATGCAATGTCTGCTAGCCTGCCTCACCCCCTGGAAACGAAAGTGAAAGTCACTCAGTTGTGTCTGTCTCTGCGACTCCATGGACTAAACGGTCCCATGGAATTCTCCAGGCCAGAATACTGGAGAGGGTAGCCCTTCTCCAAGGCATCTTCCCAACCCAGGGATTGAACCCAGGTCTCCCGCATGGCAGGCAGATTCCTTACCAGCTGAGCCACAAGGGAAGACCAAGAGTACTGGAGTGGGTAGCCTATCCCTTCTCCAGCAGATCTTCCCAACCCAGGAATCAAACTGGGGTCTCCTGCATTGCAGGCAGATTCTTTACCTTTACTGAGCTATCAGGGAAGAGCCCCGCACCCTCACCGGGAGCTGAGTGCAAATACAAGTCTCAGCCGCAGCAAAAAGGGATGTTTCTTCTTCCTTCTTTCCTCCTTAAAACAACCTTTTCCTGACCAAGGACTCAGAGACGGCGGGACACTTTCCTCTCTTCTGGTTAGAAACATACAGACACACTCTACACCTCTATCTTCTTTCTGGTCCATCAAGCCTCCCTTTTCTGCTTTGCTCAAGAGAGGAAGAAGCTGCTCCAGCTCATGTCCTGGATCATCAGAATCCCACATCCCAGTTCAGCTCCTAGGATAACCAGCCCCACCCCCAGGCCTTGGCAGGGAAACCCCCTCCCTTTAAAGCCTGGAGTCTTGACTATTGCTGAGCCCCCAGGACTTGCTCTTTATCACTCCGAGGGCATTTTCTTTGAATGCAATCCAGTCTCTCAGATTCCCACGTCCCAAGAAGCTGCTCTCTGTCCAGTGGAACATTCTGTTGCTGTTCGTTGTGAAGCAGTCTTATTTTGTTCTTTTCATTAGAGAATGTTTCCATGAGGGGCCTGCGCCTTGAAAAGGCTCCATGCTCAGAGAGAGGGTGGCTTTGTCCCTCCCCCTTTCGTGACCTCTGTCAGGAGTTCTCTGAGGCTCCAGACAAGACAAAACAGGGAGAAATGCTTAGAGCTGTACTGATAAAATTGCAAGATTTGCAAAGAAACCGCTAGCCATGTTGCCTGGATATATTAAAATGTCATCTCTGTCTTTTGGACATGACTGGATTGTTTAGTTAATGCTAGAGGGAAAAATAGAGTTTTTCTCCAGGGAGAGAAGCAGAAGGAGAAAACAAGCATATGGACAGCTGACAGCATTCCAGCCACTTTGTCACAAAGAGCTAAATCCACCCTTATTAGATTCGAAAAATCATCAGCTGATTCGAGGCTCCTGGGAACGAGGCTGGGGCTCTAGTGGAGGTGGCAAAAGGCCTCTCACTTTGGAGGCAGAAGTATAAATTCTAATCTATTTACTCAGGTTCTTAGGAAGGGAAGCAGAGCTCCTGAACCTTTGTTATTATTTATAACAATAAAAATTGTAATTACTATTTTCAGGCACTGGACATGTGCTTTTAGGTATGCCATTTAATTTAATCTTCACAGCAACTTGGAAACTAGCTGTTATTACTACTGTGTATCTTTGATTTTGATTAATTTTTATTTACATTTGCATCACTCACGTCCTTACTTGCTCAGTTCACTGCTCAAATATCTTTTTTTTTTTTTTTTAATTTTGGCTGCACTGGGTCTTCTTGCAGCAAGTGGGCTTCTGTAGTTTCAGTGAAGGGGCTTCTTTGCCCCATGGCGTGTGGGATCTTAGTTCCCCAACCAGGGATCAAACCCAAGTGCCCTGCATTGAAAGGCAGATTCTTAACCGCTGGATCACCAGGAAAGTCCCTAAAATATCTTCTTGGACAAGCCTTTCCTGAGCCCCCAGTCCATAACCACAGCACCCGACGTGCGTGCACGCTAAGTTGCTTCAGTCATTTCAGTCATGTCTGACCCACTGTGACCCTATGGACTGTAGCCCGCCAGGCTCCTCTGTCCATGGGATTCTCCAGGCAAGAATACTGGAGGAGGTTGCTGTGCCCTCCTCAAAGGATCTTCCCAACCCAGGGATCAAACCTGTGTCTCTTAGTCTATTTGCATTGGCAGGTGGGTTCTTTACCACTAGCACCATCTGGGAAGCCCATAGCACCTGACATTCTCTACCTTATTTGTGCAACCCCTTTGAAGCTGTTATATTCTAGGTGAATTCCTCCCAATTCCAATTTAATTCTCTCTTCAGCTATGTTTAGTTTAAAATTTATTCTACTGAGTTTACAATTTTTTCAATGATATTTTCATAATTTCTAATCTTTATTTCATTTCTGCCTGTTTCAATACAGAATATATCAGTGGCATATGCATAATGTCTTCATGTATCTCTTTAAGGATTCTAAATGTATATATTTTCAAGTCTTTTTTCAGACTTTTGTTATCTTTTTTCTGAAAAAAAAAAAAAAAACCTCATATTCCAATTATTGATTTTATTGGTTGTCTTTTCTTGGTATAAGTGTCCTTCATACATTTTAAAGTTGAGTTTACAGGGTCATCAACATGTGCAATGCTTTCCCCTGCCTTTCTTTTTCTCTATGAATCACCCTTCTGGGGCTTGAGTTTGAGCCTGGTTCCAAAGGCACTAGATTATATGCCAGGCAGTGCTAGGCAGCAGGTTTTCAGGCTCACTTCACAGGCCAGGGTAGCCCTGCCCTGGCTTCTGGTTGTGAGCTCTGAGCATGATTCTGGTTCCCACGCCTCCTGCAGAGCACGTTTCCCCTGTAGTGTATCTGTAGAAGCCAAACTCACAGTTCCTACTACCTCCTTCCAGATCCAAAGCCTGCCAAGCCCTCAGATCAGCCTTAACTCATCACTTCACATTTTAGTTCCAGGACCATGGACATATGTATCTCATTTTTTGGTGTGATTACGACTTTTTAAATTCTCTTGGATATGTTATCTATCATTGCTATGTGTTGGAGCAGAGAGGGCTTCAAAACATGCACCTGCAAGGCCACTGAATCCAGTGGATGGAAATAGAAACTGAGAAAAATAGAGGCATAGAACCAGGAGGCGGAAAATGGGCAATTGTGTACAGGTTGGAAGAATAAAGAACCTGACAAAACGATGAGTTCATGTATCACTGGTGAGTTGATGTGCAGGAACCCCAGTTATTAAAATGGAAAGAAAAGTCACACAATTTGGAGTTGGGTTAAATGGCCATGACTTCCCAGGTCCTCCCTCCCTCCCCTTACTTTTTTTTTTTTTTAAGTATTTATTTTTCTATGGTTATCTATTTGGCTGCATAGGGTCTTCATTGCAGCATGTGGGATCTTTGGTTGCAGCATGTGGGATCTAGTTCCCTGACTGGGGATTGAACCCAAGCCCCCTTCACTGGCAGTGTGGAGTCTTAGCCACTGGGCCACCAGGGAAGTCCCATCCCTCTCCTTCTTTCTTCTCAAACTCCCTCTCCCTCATGAGTCATTTCACATGGGTGACAATTCCTAATATGAGCAACCATTTTGGTTTGCCTAGGACTGTCCTGATTTCAGCATTCAAAGTCCTGCTTTCTAGGAAAGCCTTAATCCTAGTCCATCTGGGATGGTCCATCACCTGAACTCCTTACCGTTCACCTTGTAAGCCCTAGGAGAAGACTTCTAATATCAAAATTAACTTTACTAAAGGATGAGCTTGTGAGACAATAATGGTAGGGGAAGAAACAGGAGCCGGCAGTGGGCCTCAGCAGTCTTTGCTTGAGTGGAGGAAGCCACAACCCAATAAATACCTTTCACTTCAAACTGTGTAGAAATGCAGACTAGACAGGGCTCTTTGAAGTATGTGATTCTCGGAATTTGCTTGCTTGAGAAATTTGAGCAACCAGTGCAAATGTTGTTCATAATTCCTTATATATTGGGTTCTGAAATTACTTGCTTTAAGAAAGGGAGGTTGTACAAACATTATTTGATTTGATGTCTCTGTAGTCTTCTTGAGTTCAACAAGTCATGCTGTCATATTTAAGTATGTAATATTAGGTAATATTCAGTTCCACTGACTCCATATTCATCATCAGTGATTAAAATCATACATCATCTCATTATATTCAAAGTACCTCTATCTTAGGAAAACACTGGTAAGTTTTATAGCTATCATCACCACAGCCCAAAATAGGCTGCCAAGGTTGCTCTTGACTGTCAGCAATCATTGCTAACACAACACTGATTTTGTTTGAATGATGATGGAGGTCAGTGGTGTGTAGCAGCAATGTACCTTGACTCAGGGAATAAATTAAGATCAATAACTTCAATCTAGTCATGATTGTATAACACTTTTTCTCTTTGAAAAACCCTTTCCCATCCTTCCTTGCTGCTAGGAGTGAAATGTTACCAACTGGGACCAATGAAACATAAAAGTTTGCCAGGAAATTTTGCTTTTCTAATCAAAGAGACAAACTTGAAGGAAAGCTTGCTGTCATCCCTGTTTGCCTTCCTATCTGGAATATGGATGTGATTCCTGGAGCAGAGGTAGCCACATTAAGTCTATGAGGGAATAAGCATAATGGTGACAAGAGAGGTGCCTAGTAAGTCAGAGTGAGAAAGTGAGAAAGACCCTGATAACACAGTTGAGCTCTCAGGCCACCCCTAAGACCATATCTCTGGAATTCTTGTTTAATAAAAACAAATGCTCTTTTCATTTAAGTCACTGTTGATACATCTCTCTCTTTACTTGCAACTAAAAAACAATTTCACATTGAAAAGCAAGGCGAATAATGTATAGTAATGACATATGGCTATGCAAATGGGAAAAAATGTTGCAGATTTGCCATGGCTTTTGGTGGATTTTTTTCATTCCATACCTCTTTATGCTAATTAAGAAAGGAAAGACACTCGTTTTTCTTCCCTCAGTGCTCAATAATTATCAAGTATCAGTACAAAGAAAACACACTACAATGTACTCTCACTGTAGTGGCTATTAAGGGCTGAGACTTGTAAGTCTATAGGTAGATAATGTCATGTTAAAATCCTTCTGTGCATCTTGGAAATATAATCTTATCAGTGCTATAGCAGATCTTTCAGGGCAATGCTTTTTTTTTTTTTTTTTAATGTGCATCTGGATTAAATCTACTGCAAGAGCAAGACAGTTACCTGCAGCTGGTTGGGAGTTGAACCCATGAACCTGTAGCATCTATCAGTATAAAATAAGAAGAGGATTCAGCCAGTGCCCAAGTAGACAATGAGCCCAACCCAAGGCATTCCAAATAGCCTCTTTGTTGGTGGGAAGATACATCTTACCTTGGTCAAGGATGAGTAAAGAGGTCAAAAATGAATTATGTGGGGGAAATACTGTAGAACAAGGTACAGGGAACATCACTGAAAAGACTCAGAGGAAGAACAAGCTTCTGAAAATGGTTTACAGCAGGAACAAGATTTGGGGAAACATGTGGCATCCTTAATAGACAGAAAAAAATGTAAGGAGGAAGAAAAAACACTAATAGAACCCCCCCCCCAAACCAAACATGTTAAGAATGAACCGTAAGAGTTATGAGTACCATTCACTTCTAAGGGCCTACTGTAGACCAGCATTGCTCGAGGAGCTGGGGCTCAGAGATAACATAAACATAACCCTTGGCCATCAGGGACTCACAGTGCAGTGATCTCATTCAAACCAAAGACCTTATTCTAAGTTGAATTCTAACAGTAGACTATGATATCATAAGATCCTACTGTATTTGCAAGTGTTTATTTTCAGGGCACAGTCACTATTTTGGAAAGAAATGAAATGACCATGCCTAAGTAAGTAAATGCAGCAGCGAATGCACAGAGGAATGGAAACCACTGAATGTTTTGTTGAGCTCTGGTTGTTCCAAGAAAGACACTTAGAAAATCCACCATCCTTGAGAAGATATATTTCTCCTTTCTTAACAAGGAAGTGATGAAAGGTGCCCGGGAAGAAAGGTCAGGTAGTGAGAACAACAAAAGCTACTGCCTCTATCCAACTAGCATTTAGCCTTTGGGTTGAACTGTAAGCCGTTGGAGAATTTAGATGACTTTAGCACTAGCACAGGGACATGTCCAGGAATTTCACTCACTGCCCCTGATATTGACAACTGTCCATTCAATTTCTGGCCACGCCTCTACCTCCAGCCTCCCCTGCCCTCCACTAAAAACAGAAATTAAGCCAACACACTCAGAACTTCCTATCCTCTCTTCCTCACCTCTGAGAAAATATCAGCTCACAGCAGAAGAGTGCAGGAGAAGAGGATAACCATTCCTCAACCCGTCAGTCAAGCTCTGTTCACAGGACCTTGCCTGCTGGTTCACACTGACGGACCTAAGGGTGGGAGTGGGCCACAAGCTGGTCCAGCCATAGAGAGCATGACTTGCCCTGGACAAAGTGACTGCATGGCAGACAGACAGCTGAACCAATGGGGCCAACTGCAGTGTACTTTTGGAATTTATGACATAAGGACCATCGAGTACGGTGCCCATTCCCCCTCTGTGGTGGAGACTAGCAGCTCAGATCTTGATGGTGGCGTTTCCCGCCGTGGGGGGGAAGGTGGCTTGTGGTAGAATGAACAATATCAACATCCCGAGATGACATGTGACAGAGGCGTTCGCAGCTGTTTCCAAGGCACAGCAACACCTCCACCTTCCTATAGTTATATCAGCCTTCCAGACACATTTTCCTTTGAATCTAAAGGAGTTCATACTGGGTTTTGACATTTACAACTGAAAACAAACAACAACAAAAATCCACTGATTGTTATACCCTTTGTATGTTCTGGGTTTCCAAAAGAAAATTTTTGCCTGATTATAAAATGAGATTCATAAAATTCAAACAATATTGAAAAATGTATTTTAAAAATTACTATAATTCTACCATCCATATATGACCACTGTCTTTTAATACTCTTGCAGGGATTTCTGTTTTAATACTTATTTTTGTTTATTTGGCTGTACCAGGGCTTAGTTGTGGCATCTTTAGTTGCAGCATGCAAACTCTTAGGTGCAGCATGTGGGAGCGAGTTTTCCCACCAGGGATCAAACCCAAGCCCTCTGCATTAGGAGCATGAAGTCTTAGCCACTGGACCACCAGGGAATTTTTTTCTTTTGAAAGATAGATAAATAGATAATTTTACAAGACTGAGATTTTATAATATATCATTTCACCTAAAATATGTTTTTGCTATTTTTATAGAATAATAATTTCTAAATCTACATTTTAAAAATGGGTACATACTGTTTTATTACATTAAATCTACTTAATGTACTTAAACCCTTTTGAAGGACATGTAGGTTACCTCAAAAGCTTCACTATTGTAAAGAACACAACAATGAACATCTTTGTAAGTACATTTTGGAGCACTTGATTACCTCTTTAGGATACATTTCTCACTTCTCAAATTCTAATACTGTTACTTGTTTTACAGAACTCAACATGTTTTGCCAACTGTTCCTGTGGTTTGACTTATCAGTTTCATATATGTCCTCTTGATTCACTCCTCATGTATTCATACTGTCAATAAATATTTACTGAGTATGTATTATGTACCAGTCACTATACTAGATTTTAGGGAAACAAATGTGGGTAAAGTTCAGGCTTTATCCTTAGATCCTTGAAACCAGCATCTATTGAAATCTGACTCTGTGCTAAACACTGTACAGGATTCTTTATCTCATTTATTCTTCATTTAAAAAACAAAACACCAACCCCATGCAGCAATACTATCTCTATTATATAAATGAGGAAAAGGAAGGTCAGGAAAGTTGAGTAGCTTATCCAACATCCTACAGTTAGTAAGTCTAAAGCTGGAATTCGAACCCAGGTCTATCTGATTTCTTTCTGTCATACATAGTTTTAGGAGAGAGATATAAAAACAAATGACAAAAGTAAACTGTCAGAGCTTTGTAAAATCTGAATGGAAGGATGCATTTACGTCTATCAACCACAATGACAGTAGAGTCAGACCTTAGGCAAGTCTTGCAGGTGGCTTTTTCATAGTCCAGGTTAAAGGGCCAAAACCCAACCTTCAATGATTTGCCCTACTCCACCCAGCTCCAAGAGGCCCTTGGTAAGCCAAAATACTTGCCAGCTGGGACGATGGGGAGAGAAGCAGGCTGTTCCTAAACAGCTCCTATTTAGAGAAGCTAAAACCAGAAGGTTGTAATGCAGGTTCCTAGAAGGATCAGAAGTGCAGTGAGAGAGCAGGCAGTCTTATCAAAGAAGAGCTCAGAGAAAAGGGATAAATGGCTGGGAAGTTTCAGGGCTCACCCCATGAACAGGTGATGCCTCAGCCATAAGCCAACCCTCAGGATGAGCAGGGGCCTCACGGGAGGCTGGGCATTGGAAGAGGCTGCAAGCATGCCTACAAGGCATGAGGCTGCAATAGCTGATTGAGCTTGGATGGTTTGTGACTCAGAGTCTGCTGAGGGCATTAGATTTGTCCGGGCAAGATCCCACAAAGCTGACCAGACAGCACCCCACGATGTGGAGCCAGGAAATACTTCCCCAGATTGACAGGCTTGAGCTCTTTCTCTCCCTCCCTAAGGGAAGTCTTGAGGTGCGGAGCATGCACATGTGGGAGTTTGCCTCTGGAGCTGTTATCTTCATCCCTCCCTTTCTTGTATGTGTTCCACACGGACTCCTTGTCCTGTGGCTGAGCCCCCACTGGAAGGATCATGGCAGAACTCAGTGAATTTCCAACCTAAACCAACCCCCTTTTTTTAATACACAAAATCTTGACTGGAACACCAACAGAGAAAGCAAATGAAATTGGAGTTGCTTCCATCTGAGTGGGGGTTGGGGATGCCAAAGTCCCCTTCCTCTCCCAGGATATTCTGTTGGGCACACAGTTTAAAAACCACCACTGCAGGGCTGCAAGATCTCTGAATTTAAAGTTAGAACACCCAGGTTCTAATTCAGGCTCTGCCACGTAGAAAGAGCGTGGCTTTCAAGAAGTCATTTAACCTCTCTTAGACTCCATTTTTTCCATCCGTGAAATGAAGATAGTAATTCTGGTCTCCTTCAGCAGTTGCTGTGAGCATGAGGTGTAACCATGTGGGTAAAAGCAGCTGTAAAATGCCATGGAAGTGTGAGACATTCACTTCTTGGCTTCTCCACACGTGCCTGGCCCACGACGGCTCCACATCCTTGGATAGGGGACAAAGCCGCACCTCTCAGGACCCAAAGAGTGTGATTTACTTACTTGTATGGTTTCCAAAGAGAAATGGTCATTTCCAAGGCAATACCTCTAAGGTTTTCCTCCCCTCTGTGTTGTTATTTGTGGATGGCCCTCTTCACTTTTTTCTGACTGACAGACCTACCTCTATGCCTCAGTCCCACACCAGGACGCCCAAACCGGCTTGCCCTCAGGTGCTCTCACCTGGACCACAGAGTCTGCTGCAGCAGGGCTCCACAAGTGCTGGCTGATTTGGTTACTTGGCTTTATGACTCTCGGAGAAGACCCTTTTAGCAGGGAATAGCCAGGCCATCTCCTCTCCCCTCTGAGCACACCCCAGGTCCATACAAAGCAAAAAGGCTCAGTCTCTCCTCAGAGTTGTGCCAGAGAAACCATGGTGCCTGATGTTCTGCCCGTTGCTCGGTACTGTCTGTGGCAGCACTATTCGTGGCGAAAGGCAGTCTGAGGTGTGATAACACACCCACTCCAGGCCCTCCCACCTGCAGAGCCAGAGATCTGAGGGGGCTGGTGGTGGGAACCCTGGTTCATCAGAAGGGACCATGTCAACTCCTCAAAGTCATGGGCTGACTTAAATCGTGGGTTTGATCTGGACAGTGGTTTAGTAAAAGATGGTGCCCACGCTTGTTCTCTGCTACCCATCAGCTTGCCCACACTGCTAGGGTTTTCCTTCTACTATGTGATATTCAGAGTGGGTGACCTGAGTTGTGATTGCACGTTCCCAGATAGTCACCAGGGCTTCCCTGGTGGCTCAGCTGGTAAAGAATCTGTCTGCAATGCAGGAGACCCGGGTTTGATCCCTGGGTCAGGAAGATCCCCTGGAGAAAAGAATGGCAACCCACTCCAGTATTCTTGCCTGGAGAATTCCATGGACAGAGGAGACTGGTGAGCGGGGTTGCAAAGAGTCGGACATGATTGAGCAACTAACATAGATAGTCACCAGCTGTATACCAAAGGTCTATGCATGTTTGTTATGTTAAATTGGATTGGCTGTTTTCTGGGTGGGACCTCAGCCAGTGGTACAAATTCTACTAGTAGAATGGTAGAGTGGTTTCAGGCTAGAAAGTTGGCTTTCTTAAAAGGCCAGTGGTTTGGATGGCCCATTATGGGCAGGATAGATATTGGATTTCAAATGGGGGCAATAATTTTACCCTGCATCCCACAGGTGAATAGAGCCTAATGTAGCAGTTACTAAGAAGAGATTTACTTCCTCCTTTTGCACCTGTTTTGACATTTCATATAGTTTCATGGCCCACTTGACTTTAGTGGAACCACAGAGACTTTTTCTGGAATTACAAAGCCCAATTTTGCATTTTCTTTTTCCTTTTTTTTAAATCTTGGCCCCTCATTTTAGTTTAAAATGTTTTATTGACATATAGTTGATATACAATATTATATAAGTTACAGGGATACAATATAGCAATTCACATTTTTAAAGGTTATACTTGATATATAGTTATTCTAGAATATTGGCTATATTCCCTATGTTGTATGATATATCCTTGTAGCTTATTTATTTTATACATAGTAGTTTGTACCTCTTAATCCCCTACCCCTATCTTGTCCCTCTCCCCGGTCCCCAACAGTAATCAGTAGTTTGTTCTCTGTATCTGTGAGCCTGCTTCTTTTTTTATATTCACTAGTTTGTTGTATGTTTTAGATTCCACACATAAGTGATATCAGGCAGTGTTTGTCTCGCACTGCATTTCCTTTTGAGTGGCAGAGTCCCATGAAGAGGAAGAATAAATACTGTGAAAGGAGTGAGGTCACTAGCAGAGAATTCTAAGCCCTGAGATTCCTGGCAGCAAGATCCCCACTGCTTGCCAGAGTGGCACTTGAGGCTTTCACTGTTTGGCCTCTTCACACTGCTCAGATCTGCTCCTTGATGTTCCTCTGAAATGTGGTCACCCCTCAGGGCCAGGCTTTAGGACCTGGGGGTTCTCCCAGAGAATGATGTGGGAAGAGACATTTCTTTGCCTCTTCCACCCTCTCCACTCCCACAGCCCATCCTTGTGTCTTTCCATGGTGCCCACGAGACATCACCCATACTTCCCGTGGCTACACCCAGCTTTCTTCACAAGCAGGGCTTCCTGCCACTCAGCCTGCTGGTCAGTTGTGGATGTGGTGTCACCTGGTGCCCTGGGTCCCAGGGGAGCATCCTGACCTCAAGCTCAGCAGATTTCAAGCTGAAGACCAGAGAACCCATTGGTGAACGGGTGTAAAATGTGTTTGGTGCCTACACCCAAGATTTAATTCTATGTACCACAAAGGGATCAGGGAGTGGATGCAACAAGTGAAATCTCAGTTGGTTCATTGGTTTTAAATTCCTTCCCCACCAGATCTTTCACCAGAGCTATTAATTTCTCCTCCATTTTTCTCCTTTCATTTTCTCTACTTAGGGAGCTAATCAACCATGACAAGAACAAGACGCCAGCAGCCAGGGGAAGAGGAAAACAGGAGGCTGGATCCTCTGCAGTCTGGACCATGGGCTCCTGACCTGACTGTATCCCATCTCACAGGAACGAGTTGTCTCCCCATCTTCCTTCCTGCTTATAACTCAGGCCCTCCACAAGGGCCCGTCCTCATGGGGTCCACTAACAAGGAAGCAAGTCATTCAGTCATGTCCAACTCTTTGCGACCCCATGGACTGTAATCCACCAGGCTCCTTTGTCCACGGAATTCTCTAGGCAAGAATACTGGAGAGGGTTGTCATTTCCTTCTCCAGGAGATCTTCCTGACCCAGGGCAGAAGTACAGAAAGGGTGACTTTGCTTCAGGGGTAGAAGGGGAGGAAGGAGCTGGCGGTTGCCAAGGGAATAAAGAGTCCTATGTGAGTCTAAGATGTTCTTGGCCTCAGAACCGGGGATGAGCATGGAGATGCACCAAAGCCCCCAGTGCAGGATGTAAAACAGAAGTGGCCCTGGCTGAGGTTAATGGGGCAGCTGGTGACCCACTTTGCATGTGCTCCCAGGAGGCTAAAGTTAGTTCTGGCTCACACCAGGTGGAAGGGCTTCATTTAGCTCTTCCCCACCACCGTGCTGGGGGCTTGCTACACTTTAGTTACAACAAGGTCTGCCGCCCTTTCAGAGTCATAGATGGGGCTCCAAGTCATCACTGTGTCTGTGTAAAGTCAGGGGAAAATCACAGCTACTCCTTCCCCTTCCCCCAGGCCTGGACATCATCGATGTAAAATCTGGCTGAAATGGACCAAAGGATTGTTGAGTGTTGCCTAGTTATCCTACGGCCATCATGTCCTTCTCTCTCTTCACTCCACCGCAAACCTAAAATATCACCAGATTCCACAAGAGAGGCTCAGCCTGGCATTGCTAACAGACTTCACCGGATCCATTTCCATTCACTTGTCTCCTATTAGGGGCTTCCCAGGTGGCGCTAGTGGCAAAAAACCCAATTCCAGTGCAGAAGACACAAGAGACCCGGGTTTGATCCCTGGTCTCGATCCCTGATGTCCACTGGGTTGGGAAGATCCCCTAGAGAAGGACATAGCAACTCACACCAGTGTTCTTGCCTGGAGAATCCCACGGACAGAGGAGCCTGGCGGGCTACAGTTCAAAGGCTTGCAAAGAGTCGGACATGACTGAAGTGACTTAGCAGGCATGCCTGTCTCCTATAACATTACTCCCTGTGCTTGCCACCCTTCTGACCTCTGACCCCATGATGGCCTTCCTTTCTGTGGTCTGGCCTCATTTCCTTACACCCAATGCTCAGCTTCTCAGGCCTTCCATTTTCTTCCTTCCTTCACTCTGGTTTGCGTTTCCTTTGCAGTGAGCCACCTTGAACCATGCAGGCCCCCAGCTGTGCAGGACCCAGGAGGAGGGCACCCCCCAAGCAGGGTACCTGGAGGAGGGGGAGGGGTGTTGACCAAAGAGCCCATGGGAAGAGGAGGTCTGTGGGCTGTGTGTCTCAGCTGTGGGATCTGAACAGAACCCTAAAGTCTCGGCCGGGAAACAAGGACCCTGTTGGCCATACCCTAGGGGCACCCATGTTGTGCAAAAGTATGTTGCCCCCAACTGTGTTTTTGAAAGGCTACACATTAGAGAGAAATTTTTTTTTTTCTTTTTAAAAAGGAGTGGGGGGTGGGGTGGGCAGGGAGGAAAGGGTGGTGGTCTTAGTCAGGATGTGAGACACCCTCTCGGCTGCCTCGAATCAGAGGCTGTCAAGGGCTGGATGAAGTCCTGCCCACCGCCGTCTCTCCGTGACCCTGTGGGAGTGTGGTAGGGAGGAGGGCCAGATGGGGTAGAGATGGAGGAGAGCTCATAACCCCTACCTCGGGCAGCCTGCCCGGCCAAGTGAGTGAGAGAACATCCCCTTTTTTGGTCTTGGAGATTAAGAGCAGTTATCTTGTCAGGAAAAAGTTATAGATTCTAATGCTTCCAAACCCAAGAGGCCCCAAGGTTGGTGACTGGATGCTGATCACTAGAACAACAGGCAAGCAAGAGGAAAGGCTGAGGGGGACTGGGGCGGCGTTTAGGAAACTTGTCACCATAAAACCACCTGACCTGTATTTGAACATGGTCTTTTTCCCTAGCTTGCCGACAGTGTGACCTCCACAGAGCCAGGTTCTTGGTGCTGCACCAGTGACAGCAAAAGACACAGAAGGCTGTGTTCACGAGGAGTTACATAGCTGATGGGGGAGGGGAGACAGGACCCAGGAACACCCAGCAGGATCTGTACGAACAAATATAAGAATTCTTTGCCGGAAGGAAAAAAAGAATTCCTCGGGGATAGACAGCAGCAGGGCTGATGGTCCCCAGCAGCTGCTACAGACACACAGACAAACATGACCACGTGGTCCTTGAGATCAACCTTGGAGACTGATCCAGATTCCTCAGATCAGTTTGAAGCTCACAAATGCTGTTTCCAGGGGTTTATTCCGGAAGAGACGTTGGCTCATCTGGGAATCACTTTGGAGCACGTTCCCTCTAGAGACCAGTTACAAACATCAGGGAACAGGTCCCCGCAGAGCAAAGTCACTCTATGTAGATGGTGAATTAGGCCCCAATAGAAGAGGCTCAGGATCCAATAGAAGAGGATCAGAAATAAGGGAGCCTCAAAAATAGCAAAATGGCTGCAAACTCCCACTCTTAAATCAACTCAGTCTCATTAACAGACCTCACACCTGAGGAATGGTTTTGCTTGTTTGTCCATTTCTCCCACGTGGAAGGAAACAGGTGCTAGGAAAGGTAAGTTATAAAAGAAAACTACTGGGACTTCCCTAGTGGTCCAGTGGTCAAGATTCTGTGCTTTCAATGCAGGGGGCACAGGTTTTACCCCTGGTTGGAAAACTAAGATCTGATGTGCCACAGGGCAAGTAAGCTCGCCCACCACAACTGCTGAGTCAATTCTGGAGCCCGTGGGCCACAACTAGAGAGTCCGTGTGCTACAACATAAAGCCCTACTTTCCCAATGAAAGTGCTACAACTAAGACCCAATGCAGCCAAATAAATGTTTTAAAAATTAAATTAAAAAAAAAAAGAAAGAAAAGTACTGCCTTATCCTAATTAACTGGGAACAAACACAGAGATGACTTCTTTCCTATGAAAGTTAAAGCTGTAGGAAGCGGAACCAGGGGTTCTCAACCCGGGCACTGTTGGCATTATGGCCTGGAGAGTTTCTTTGTTATGAGGGGCTGTCCTGTGCATTGTAGGATGTTTAGCAGGTCTCTGTTGACTGGGCCCTGGTGTGCAACAACCAAAAATGTCTCCCACCACTGTCAAAGGCCCCCTGGGGACAAAGTCACGTGCAATAGAGTCTCACTGAGACAGATGAAGGGGTGGGGTCCCAGGCTGCACCAGGGACAAGCCTCCCACTCATTTGGAAAGGGCTTGACTTCCAAAATTGAAACAGAATCACAGGAGGGTCAGTGAAGGTCACAGGGTTCAGCGTGCTCAAATTCAAATGATGTGTGGTGCCTTCTCGAGAAAAAAACGTTTGAGGATTTCCAGGGTCGATATAAATTACTTTTATAGCGTCGTTAGTTAGATGTGTACACACATGAAACCGGGCATGCATCCCACAGGTTTGTAACTTCTACAACTATAAAATCAAAACAGCTTCACGATTGTGACAACCCAACAGCAAACCAATAAATCTTAAGTTAACAGCATTCCTTTAACGAGACAGATGGCATGATTTTGTGGAGTAAACTGCCCCTGGCTTTGTCACTGGGTGTCAAGTCCTCTTGGGGGTAGGGCATTGTCCCCTGACTCACTTCTCACACAGTACGATCTCTTCAAACTTCCATGAAAACTCTGGCTGTGGGCCTTCCATGAGGTCACTTGGCAAACGCAGACACTACTCATGAGGGCCACCTGTGCGTTCACCTTACCAGCCCGAGACAATCGAAGCAACACCTCTGGGCCCCAGCGTGATCATAACCAGAGAGTGATGCTGGCTCTGTCAGCTTTAAGGTGGACTCACAGAGGACCCGGATGAAGTGCGTGTTCTTCATAGTCTCATCCAAATGGGAAAATTTTCTTATTTTTAAAGAATTAAAGTCCCCACAGAGAACTCCCAAGAATACACCAGGAGACTCTCAGAGGAGTTCTAATAGGGTCTGATCCTCTTTACAGATGGGGTTCGAGACCCTGAAAACTGCCCTGGAAAACAAGTGGTGAGGCTCAGGGCTGGCTGGAAAGGGGCCTGGGCTCTGGCGGCCAACGCCCTTTCCTCTCCATCCCAGCACCACATTAGAGAATTCTTACATGAGACTCTGCATAAGATTTAGCTTATTGTTTTAAATGTTCATTCAACTGAACATGTCCATTTTTTAAAGTAACTAAATTGATCTAGGGGGTTTCTTTTTTGAAATCTCAGTCTTTTAGTGTTTGTGCACACTTGGTGCCAGATGTGTGTGAAATACGACATACACATTTACATAAAAGTTCATTAAACATTAATATCCAGTTTAGGGACTTCCCTAGTGGTCCAGCGGCTAAGACTTTGAGTTCTCAATGCAGGGGGCCTGGGTTTGATCCCTAGTCGAGGAACTAGACCCCACAAGTCACAGCTAATGAATTCTACATGTTGCAATGAAGGATTTCACAGGCTGCAACTAAATATCCCATGTTCCACAACAAAGATCAAAGATCCTGCATGCTGTGACCAAGACCTGGTGAAGTCAAATAAATAAATATTTTTTAAAAATCTTTAAAAGTATCTAGTTTAGCGAAAAATTGTGAAGTAAAAACTCATGAAATCACAGCCCGGTCAAGAAACAAAACATTTCCAGTGCCCAGAAGTCCCGAGTATAATTTGTGATCACAATCCTTCCTTTCCTCCAAAAGTAATTGCCATCCTAACCCTTCTTATAACGATTCCCTGGCTTTTCTTTACAGTGGTACCCTCTCTATATGTATCCCTAAACAACAGACTGAGTTCTGCCTGTTTGTTTAAGAGCTTCTACCAATTGCATCTTGCTTCTTTTGCTCAACATTCTGTCTGTGGAATTCATCCCTGTTATTGTAAATGGCTCTGGTTCTCACTTATCCTTTCTAAGTCAGGCAGACATTTGGGTTGTTTCCAGCTTGGGGCTATTAGGAATAATGCTTCTGTAAACATTCTTGTGTATACCCTGATCCACAGGAAATATATACACATTTACCTCCAGGGCATTTTCCCACAGTGGCATTTCTTCATTTGTCAACAGGGTGTGTGAATCTTCAGCCTCAGTAGCCAGTGACTATTTTCCAAAGTCATTACTTCAATTGAAAGTCCCACTAGTAGTGGTTCCCATTATTCTCTGTCCTCATTAGCGCTTATTATTGTCAAACTTTAAAACTATAACTGTCGGGTGGGTGGGTAGAGATATCTCATTATGGGTTTAATTTGCATTTCCCTGGTTACAGAGAAAAAAACAAAATAAAGTACCTCTTGCCTCAGTCATTGGGCACATGAATTTCTTCCTATGTGATGTGCCTGTTCAAATGTTTTGCCCTCTTTCTATTGTCAAATTTAAATTTTCTTCTTAAATCAATGTTATCTTTATCAAAATTTTGTTTGACACAAATGTATGCCCATCTTTCAAAGTACTTCTGCTTACCTGAGGACTGTATACAGCTAAAGGCAAAATGTCTAAGATCTGCAAGTTTGGAAGTGATTGTTTTTTCCACTCCAAATCATTAAAAAGATAACAATAGAGGTTCACGGAGGAAATACCTATCCAGATCTTTTTTCTTGCCTTCACTTTCCAAATTCAACATCCTTTTATTGAGTTTGCTCCCTCATGTTTTCCTATATTTTCATAGAGAATAAACATACCCTTATATAGCACTGTACTTTGTTAAAATCACCAAGAACAGACAAAGTCATTTATTATTTTATTCTGTATTTCTCAGTGCGGTGTGTTGTATGCACTGTTATGAGTAAGCTAGATGTCAACAGTGAAGTGGTTGAATATATATGACAATGCAGCTGAGATTTTAAATAAAATACGCACATACGACTCTAATAGTTATGATATCTAATAAAAAATAAACAGCTCAAGCCTCAGCTCTAGGTTTTGCTCCCCTTATCTCGTTCAGACATTTGGGGATGAGCTCATTGGCAAAGAGCGAAGCCCATATAATCTGCCATTAAATAAATTATTCAGTAATCTGTGATGCCCTTGTAACATGAGAATCCCCTATTAAAAAAATAAATGGCTGCACTGCTTATGGAGGCATGTGCCTACTGTATATAGTCTTTATAAAAGTTGCCTTGCTAGTGAACCCAATTAGGCCTCTCTGGTCTTCTACAGAATTGATGTTTGTTGCAGGGTTTTTATACTCAACCATTTACATGCATATGCATGGGTATGTGATACGTATACACACACCCAGAGAACCATCAGAGAAAGTCCAAGCACGTATGAGCTATTTGTTAGAGCTGTCTCATTTTTTCCATAACACTTTGGACCCTCGAATAGGGACAAAGTGAGTATGGGACATCCTATGATAGTCATAGGAGTTTCTGGCTGTATCCAAGCAACTGGGTCTCTACTTTTTTTAAAGTAAACATTTAAGTTATCTGCTAAAAGCATCAATTTCCTCCAGACAAATAAAAACATGGACACCGAGTTTCCCCTCTTACCTCTCATTTTCCCCCAGGGGTGAGTAGAAGGCCTGAAAGCTGGGGTGGGATCCGGGCTGCACGGAGTTGAGGAACTGAGGAGGCAGCTTACAGATCAGAACTGGGCAGAGAGCCTAAATGCATTCTCCTTCTGGAAGGGCTGGAAAAGAAATAGGTGTCTATTTTTCATTGTTTAATTTTTTGATTAGAAAAATATCTTATGAACGTAGAAACATAATTGGTATGTGGACTAAGCAATTCCCTTTATCGTAGGCTCGTGACGGTCAGAATAGCTCATTAACTACATTATTCATGCAGTATTTGTCACTTTTGAGTTGGCAATTACTGAAAATGTTTCAACACTGCATCAGGTCATGTCTCAAAAGCAGACACTGATAGAATATTAAGCATGTTGAAAAAAAATGTAGATTGATGAGTGAAATGGAATTATGTGAATACTAGTGGAAATTAGGTGGAAAATTTGAAATTTTGCAACACTTCACAACAGTTGTTTAGTAAAGAAGCTTCTGAAAAAACAATACATGAGACAGAGAAAGACAAATACTGTATGATATCACTTACTTGTGGAATTTAAAAAAAAACACAACAAACTAGTGAATATGACAAAAAAGCAGCAGACTCACAGATAAAGGGAACAAACTAGTGGTTACCAGTGGGGAGAGGGAAGGTAGGAGAGGCAGTATAGGAGTACGAGATTAAGAGGTACAAACCACTATGTATAAAAATAAACTACAAGGATATATTGTACAACTAAGGAAATATAGGCAATATAAAGGCAATAATGACTATAAGTGAAACATAAGCTTTAAAGTTGTAAACCACTATACTGTATACCTATAACTTACTAATACTGTACAACTATAGCTCAATTTTAAAAAAGTAAAAAAAAATAAGATAATGTGTTAGAAAAAACAATGCATGAAAGTTGCACAAATGAGTTTACAATTAAAAGCTGAAATATAAAAAGATTTCAGGACTTAAATTACCACAATGAGGTTCTACTACACACCCTTCAGAATGATTATAACATGAAGTAGTAATGATATCAATTATTGGCAAGGATGCACAAAAAATGAATCACTCATACTTTGCTGGTGGAGAACATTTTGATAGTTTCCTATAAAACTAAACATGCAGTTACCACATGATCGAGCAACTGCACTCTTGGGCAATTATCCCAGAAAATAAAAACTTACATTTTATCTTTATACAAAAATCTATATATGAACGTTCATAGCAGTTTTATCCATAATTGCCCCAAACTGAAAACAATCCAGATGTCCTTCAGTGGATGAATGGTTAAATTAACTATGGTACATCTATACGTTGGAATACAACCCAGCATAAAAAGAAACAGCTTATTAATACATGCAAAAACTTGGATGGATCTCAAGGGAATTGTTGCTATTGTTAGTTGCTAACTTGTGTCTGACAGTTTGCAACTCCATGGACTGCAGTGCACCAGGCTTCCCTGTCCTCCACTATGTCCCAGAGTTTGCTCAAATTCATGTTCATTGAGTCAGTGATCTATCCAGCCATCTCATCCTCTACTGCCCTCTTCTCCTCCTGCCCTCAATCTTTCCCAGCATCAGGGTCACTTTCGAGGGAATTAAATTGAGTCAAAAAAGCCAGTCCCAAAGATTGCATAGGTTTTGATTTCATTTATATAACATTCTTTTTTAATATGTTATTTATTTGTTTATTTTGGCTGCACTGGGTCTTCATTGCTGCACTCGGGCTTTCTCTAGCTGTGGCTTATGGGCTTCTCATTGCAGTGGTCTCTCTTGATGTGTACCATGGGCTCCAGGATCTGAAGGCTCAGTAGTCACAGCTCACAGGCTCTAGAGTTCAGGCTCAGTAGCATGGTGGATGGGCTTGGTTGCTCTGCAGCATCCTTCTGGAATCTTCCTGGAACGGGGATCAAACCTGTGTCTCCTGCATTGGCAGGTGGGTTCTTCACCACTGGACCACCAGGGGAGTCTTATATAACATTCTTGAAGCAACAAAAACATAGTAATAGAGAACAGGTTGGCAGGGGTTCGGGCTGGGGGTAGTGAGGAGGGAGCAAGACGAGGATGTGTGGCATTAGACAAAGGTAACACAAGAGATAGTGACTGATAAACGAAACTCCACATGTGATAAAATAGCAAAGAACTAAATACATACACATACGAGGGAAATATGAACAAGATCTGGGGATTAGACCAGTGTCAATATCCTGACTCTGATATTGTACCACTGTTTTATAAGATGTTTACCATTGGGGAAAATTGGGCAAAGAACTTATAGTATCTCCCTGTATTATTTCTTACCAATCACTGTGTGTGAATCTACCTCAAAATAAAGTGTTCAATTAAATTTTAAAACTTAAATGCAATCTGGTATTCTCATGATGGGCCTTTGTTAACCTTGTTACAGAAAGAAAGAATTCAGGTGTGAAGCTACAGAAAGACCAGTGGGGAAGCCCAAGAAGCCCGGAAAATGTTCAAAGTGGAGGACAAAAGCAGAGGCTGGAGTTATTCCTGCCCCTGTGTGTGCACATGGGTCAAGGAAAGGTGTCAGCGGAGGTTTTTTGGGTGCCAGGGCAGCGTGAGGAGGGAGCTGTTAGCAACAGGGATCTGCTATGTGCTAGTGAGGAAGCTTCCAGAGGCAAAGGAAGGGAATACATAGCACCTCCCAATGGGGGCCCAATTTCCAGCCGTGAGATTTTTTTTTAACTTCAGTAACTCAAACATCCTTGTTGTTGTTCAGTTGCTCAATTATGTCTGGACTGCAGCATGCCAGGCTTCCTTGTTCTTCACCATCTTCTGGAGTTTGCTCACACTCATGTCCATTGAGTCGGTGATACCATCCAGAAGCTAGAATGAATCCTCAAGCTGCTGGAACCCAATCGCATGTGCGTGTGTGTGTGATGGATTCAAACCACAGAGAACGTGGATAATATTTGGGTGGCTATGTATGAGTCACCACAGCTTCAACTGTGCTTCTGTTTGGTTATCAAACTGCAGTTCCACTGATAACCTCTCCAGGAGCGTATTCTCTGCGAGCAACGTGAGAAGGTGCTCGGGTTGAATTGAAAATTTGCCCTGAGTTTGCAATTATATGACCTTCTTTATTCAGACCTCAATTAACTCAGCTTTTGGATAAACTATGGTGAAGAAAAAGAATTGACCAAGAATGAAAAGAAATGGATGAGTCAAGGCAGGCACTGGGAGTCTGTTCCCTGAGACTGTGGGTGGGCTCAGTGGAACTTTAAAACCTTGAGGCCTCACCCCATCTTAGAGCCAGATGTGAGTGGAAGGGGCTGATAATAACCTAATGACTGACTGGAGTGGGGGTAGGAGTCCAGGAGATTAGTGAGAAAAACAAAACAGTCTTAGTACTTAGCATTCTGTTCAAAATTGCAAACTTCAATACTGATTTCTAAATAACAATTCATAGCCTGTACTATACTGGTTCCTTATCCCACTTCAGAAAGCAAGCAGGTTCTACAGCATTTGTTTCTTAATAGCTCTAGTTCTGATTATCTGTCATCTTGGTTCATTTGCTGTCCTTCAGGCACTCATTGTTGTTCTGTGTTTAAAAGACGGTTGATGTCCTTTATTTAGGTTTCTTAATGAACCTCAACCAGGCATTTTCAGCTTGAACAGTGAGATCTATATTTTTCCCTCTCTTGATGGCCCACCAGAGTAAAACAGATAGCTTGGGGTAAATACGGAAAAAAGATAAATTTTGGAGGCGGACAGAACTGCACTTGCCAACTGTGTGACCTCATCAACTTATTTAACTTCTCAGAATCTATATAGCAAAATACTTAAAGGTACCGGCTTTAGGAAGATGTGTCACATATATTCAATGGCATATTACTCCAACATTGAAAAAGATGAAATAATGCTATTTGTAGCAACATGGACGAACCTACAAATTGTCATATTGAGTGAAGTAAGTCAGACAGAGAAAGATATCATTGGATGTTGCTTATAAGTCAGACAGAGAAAGATATCATTGGATGTTGCTTATATGTGAAATCTTAGGAAAAAAATGAACTTATTTATAAAACAGAAACAGACTCACATACTTAGACAACAAACTTATGATTACCAGGAGGGGATGGAGGTGGGGAAGGCAGAGTTAGGGAGTTTGGGACTGACATGCGCACACTGTTATATTTAAAATGGATAATCAACAAGGACCTACTGTATAGAACAGGGAACTCTGATCAATATTATGTAACAACCTTAATGGAAAAAGAATTTTTAAAAGAATAGATACATGTATATGTATAACTGAATCACTTTGCTGTACACCTGAAACTAACCCAAGATTGCTAATCAACTATGATCCAATACAAAACAAAGTTTAAAAAAAACATTTTTAAACAAAACAAAAAAAGGGTATGATATGCAGGGGAGATAAATTTTGTGAACTTTGTGTATTTCCACCCAGAAAAGAACAGCAACACATTGTTATTTTACCAATGGGATTCAATTATATAAAATAAAATGTTCTCTATAAATATATATAAAAGTACAGGCTTTTGGATCAGACCACATGATTTGAATCCTACTACCACTATGTACTGCCTGAGTGTCCTTGAATAAATTACTAAACGTATTTAAACCTTATTTTCTTCACCTGTCAAATACATGTCACAGCTAGTTTCCCTCATTCCTTAATAATACACTCTTGGCTTTTAGCTGTGCCCGTGGCCTTCTAAATAAAGACCATATTTTTCAACCTCCCAGGTAGTTAGGTGTGGCTATGTGACTATGTTCTAAAATATCATGTGCAGTTTCTGGGAAGTATACTTAAAGGAAGGGTGTGTGCTCTTCTTTCAGCTTGTCTCCTGGAATGCAGATACGATGGCAGGAGCTAAGCAGTTATCTTAGACCATGACAATGAGAGCCATACTCTAGGGCTGGCAGAGTTGAAAGCTGAAAGAAGCTGCTCTCCCTGAATAGTTTGAACTTTCATTTAAATTCTAATGTGAGCAAATACAACTTGTGTATTTAAGCCACTGCTAACTCAGGCTTTTTGTCACATGTTATATGAACCTAATCCTAACTGCTAGAATAAAGATCAACATAGCTAAAAAGGGACATGAATGAAAAAGGACCTTCAAAAATTCTTTCCTCCTTAAAAGCAATGAGAAAACTTGCCAAAATGATCAGAATCAACTTTTTTTAAAACTCTGAAAATTAACAAAAGACTTTTTGGTTAGCCTATTTATTCAATTTGTAGGTATATATATTCAAGAAGAACCACTAGGTCTCAGCAAAAATAGCAAGCTTTGTGGCATTTTAATACGACCCTTTTCCAGCTCTATGGTGACCTTGAAAATCAAAAGCTTCCAATCGTGCTGAAAATTAGAAATCTGCCAGCCACGGGAGGGGGCAAAACAGGATTGAAGCACCTTTAAAAACCTCATTCCCAGAGAATGGTTGTTATTTGACTTGTTTGGTGATCTTGTGAAAGACCCCACTGGCAAGGCTATCTCTATTTGACCTATATTGGAGCTCACTCACATGACAGGCCTTTTACTCTGGTATTTCTCCTGACAAAAATTCAAGGCAATTATTTGATTTTATAGCTGCCTAAAGTGGTAGGTAACAGCTGCGGCAAACAATAAGCTAACCAAAAAATTCAAAAGGAAAAACTGTGGAATGAAATGTTTATAGGAACTTTGAAAAACCCTGACACATTCTTGGGACTCTACAAGGACGTAGGCATTTGTAGGGCTGAGCACATATTAGGAAAACACTCGAGAAAGCCCTAAATTCTCACCTTGAAGCTCTGAAAAGGGAGGAAATAAAGGCTAAGACAGAGCTGTCAACTGCCTGGCTAAGTATTGAATGTGAGATGTGAGAGATGAACGGTGAAGAAAGCTGAGCGCTGAAGAATTGATGCTTTTGAACTGTGGTGTTGGGAAAGACTCGAGAGTCCTTTGGACTGCAAGGAGATCCAACCAGTCCACCCTAAAGGAGATCAGTCCTGGGTGTTCTTTGGAAGGACTGATGTTGAAGCTGAAACTCCAATACTTTGGCCACCTCATGCAAAGGGTTGACTCATTGGAAAAGACCCTAATGCTGGGAAGGATTGGGGACAGGAGGAGAAGGGGACGACAGAGGATGAGATAGTTGGATGGCATCACCAACTCGATGGACACGGGTATGGGTAAACTCCGGGAGTTGGTGATGGACAGGGAGGCCTGGTGTGCTGCGATCCATGTGGTCGCAAAGAGTCAGACACGACTGAGCGACTGAACTGAACTGAAGTATTGAAAATGTGCTTCAACACTCTCCTCAGCAAAGACTAGGAGACTTATTAGTTCTAGGTATTTAAAGAAATCTCTGTGCAATTGTTAGCTGACCACTAAATTAATTAAACAGAGACTTCAGTGTTCAACCTAACAAAGAAAACAGATTTAGTTAAAAAAGAAACCACTAAACAAATAACAACAGCAAAACAAACCCAGGAAGGGTGGAAAATCTGATTTCCAAACTTGTCACATCATATTTAAAATATCTAATGTTCAATAATATTACCAGACAAGTTAGTAAGCAAGAAAATACAGCCCATACACAGGAAAAAAGCAATCAATAGAAACTGTCCCTGAAGAAATCCAAACATTAGATTTACTAGATGAGGACCTTAAGTCAGCTGTTTTAAATTTATTCAAAGAACTAAAATAAATCATGTCTAAAGAAATAAAGTATAAGAATTATATATCACCAGAGAATATTAATAAAAAGATAGAAATGTCACATACATATATACACATATAAAGAACCAAATAGAAACTCTGATGTTGAAATGGAAAATTCATTAGGGGAGCTCAAAGGAAGATGGGAACTGGCAGAAGAAAGAATTAGCAAACTTGAAAGATAGGTCAATTGCAAGTATCCAGTCTCAGGAATATAAAGAGAAAAGGGAAAGGAAAGGGAAGTCGCTCAGTCGTGTCCGACTCTTTGCGACCCCGAGGACTGTAGCCTACCAGGCTCCTTCGTCCATGGGATTCTCCAGGCAAGAATACTGGAGTGGTTTGCCATTTCCTTCTCCAGGGGATCTTCCCGACCCAGGAATCGAACCCAGGTCTCCCGCATTGGAGGCAGACGCTTTAACCTCTGAGCCACCTAAAGAGAAAAGGAAGAAGAAAAATGCATAGAACCTCATAGACTTGTGTGGGACAGCATTAAGTGTACCAACATATGCATAATTGGAGTTTCAAAAGGAAAAGAGAAAAAGGAAAAGAGCATTTGAAAAAATAATGGCTTAAAAAGTACTAAATTTGATGAAAACCTCAACCTACCATTCAAGATACTCAGCAAACTTCAGGTAGTATAAACTCAAAACATCTACATCTGGACACATCAAAATCAAACTGTCAAAAGCCAAGGCAAAAAGAGAAACTTGAAAATAGCAAGAGAGAATCAACTCATCATATACAAAAGGTTTTCAGTAAAATTAACTCTTACTCCAGTTAAAAGGCAGATATTGGCAGAATGGATAAAAACAAACCAATACAATAGAACTATATGCTTTCTATAAGAGGTATGTTTTAGACACAAATAAATTGAAAGTAAAACAATGGAAAGGATATATCATGTAAACGGTCACCAAAAGAGAGCTGGAGTAACTATACTGATATCAGATAAAACTTTACACAAATTAATTACATGTTATACTAACATATGACAAAATTGTTGCTAGGAAAAAAGAAGAAAATTTTATAATAAAAGGGTCAATCTATCAAAAACGTCAAAACAATTACAAACATATATGTACTTATCAGAGTCCCAAAGTACATGAAGTAAAAATGACAGAATTGAAAGGAGAAATACTAATTCAGCAATAACAGTTGGAAACTTCAAAACCTTGCTTTCAATGATAAATCTAAAAATGAGACAGAAGATCAACAAAAAAACAGAAGACCTGAACAGCACTATAAACCAACTAGACTTGACAGATCTACAGAATATTCCATACAACAATAGCAAAATACACGTTCTTCTAAAGTACACATGGACCTTTCTCTAGGATAGCCCTATGCTTGGCTATAAACAACTCTGAATAATATTAAAAGAATTAAAATCATACAAAGTACATTCTTCAACCACAATAGAATGAAACTGTAAACCAGTAACAGAAGAGAATTTGGGAAATTCACAAATATGTAGAAATTACACAACATATTTCTAAATAACAAATGGATAAAAAGAAAGAAAGGAAAATTAGAATAGAGACTCTGATGTGAATGTCTCCTGCATTGCAGGCGGATTCTTTACCAGCTGAGCTACCAGGGAAGCCCCTGTAAATGAAAATACA
Source organism: Giraffa tippelskirchi (assembly GCF_054371585.1). Classification (NCBI taxonomy): domain Eukaryota; kingdom Metazoa; phylum Chordata; class Mammalia; order Artiodactyla; family Giraffidae; genus Giraffa; species Giraffa tippelskirchi. Next base: position 20,218,477 of record NC_137279.1, read on the forward strand.
ACATACTAAGTCTTATGGGCTGCAGCCAAAAATATGCTTAGAAGGAAATTTGTAACTGTTAATATTTTAAAAGAAGAAAGATCTCATATCAATACATAATCTTCCACCTTAAGAAATTGAAAAAGAAGAGCAAACAAAACTCAAAACAAGCAGAAGAAAGCAATAAAAATGAAAGTAAAAATAAAGTACAAAGAAGGGAAAAAATAGAAAACATCAACAAAACAAAAGGCCAATTTTTTGAAAAGATTAGAAAATTGACAAACCATTAGCTACACTGACCAGCAAATAAGAAAGGAGGCTCAAATTATTAAAATGAGGAATGACAGCGGTTACACTGACCTTAGAGAAATTAAATAATAATAAGGGAATATTAATGAATGCTGCTGCTGCTGCTGTTAAGTCGCTTCAGTAGTGTCCGACTCTGTGCGACCCCATAGACGGCAGCCCACCAGGCTCCCCTGTCCCTGGGATTCTCCAGGCAAGAACACTGGAGTGGGTTGTCATTTCCTTCTCCAGTGCATGAAAGTGAAAAGTGAAAGTGAAGTCATTCAGTCATGTCCGACTCTTCGCGGCCCCATGGACTGCAGCCTACAAGGTTCCTCCATCTATGGGATTTTCCAGGCAAGAGTACTGGAGTGGAGTGCCATTGCCTTCTCCACTAATGAATAGTTGTATTCTAACAAATTAGATAACCTTGATGAAAGGGCAAATTCCTAGAAAGATAATATCAGAACTACTCAAGACGCCTTTGATAGCTGGCAACTTTTCACACCCTTCACTTCTCCCTGAAACTCCCATCCATAGTTCTTTCATTTAACCTATTGAAGCCACATGAAATAATGCTAATCTGAAACCGCAGAGCTCAGAATTAAGACAGACCTGGTTGAGATTCCACTTCTATTGCTCCCCAGCTGAATGATTTGAGACACGTTCCCCTCTCTGAACCTCAGTTCTTTCATCTTATATAAAATGGGAGCAATGATTTATACACAATTTTCTCATCAAAACAAAAAGCCATGAACCACAGGGCTTTACTGGTGAATTCTACCAAAAGTTTACAGGAAAATCAATACCAGTCTTTCACAAACTCTTCCAAAATATAGAAGAGGTAGGAACACTTCCTAACTTTCTATGAGGACAGTTGTACCTTGATTACAAAACCAAAGACATCATAAGAAAGAAAAAAAAAAATACTAGGAAGCTGAATTAGCAATATATTAAAACATTTATTATGTTTTATAATATATATTAGATGACATGGTAAATATAAAAGGCAAGCATATAGTACTCAATCCATGTTCATTTCTTTCCTGTTTTCCCATAACAGAATCACTACTGTTTCCATTCTGATTTCCCTCTTCTATGTATAGTTAGTCCTCATTATTTGTGAGTTCTGTATTTGCAAATTCACCTACTTACTAAAATTTATTTATAATCCCCAGATCAATACTCATATTGCTTTCATGCTCATTCATGGATGTGTATGGAGTGTTACCACATTTGAGTTGTCTGACACACAGGTTCCCAGCTGAGGCAAAACAAGTCTTCTTTTCTCTTATATCCTTTGAGGGGTTTGTTTAGTGATTTTTTTTTCACATTTTTGTGCTTTGTTTGTTGGTGGTGATTTCACTGTTTAAATGATCCCCAAGTATAATGCTGAAGTGCTATCTAGTGTTCTAAGGAATGAAGTCTGTGACATGCCTTATGGAGGAAATACATTGTATTAGATAAGCACCATTCAGGCATGAGTTACAATGCTATCGGCCATGAGTTCAATGTTAATGAGTCAACAATGTATTTTAAGTAGTAAAAGTGTTAGTCACTCAGTCATATCCAATTTTTTGTAACCCCCATGAACTGTAGCCCACCAGGCTCCTTTGTCTGTGGCATTTTCCAAGCAAGAATATTGGAGTGCATAGCTATTCCTTTCTCCAGGGGATCTTCCCAATGCAGAGATCGAACCCTGGTCTCCTGCATTGCAGGCAGATTCTTTGCCATCTGAGCCATCTACAAAGCCCTATATTTTAAGTAATGTGTCTTTAAATAGTTACACACGTAAAACAACATGATTATTGATCAGTTGATAATACTATTGTATCCAGAGGCTCATAGGAACTTAACTTGTATTTCCCAAAGGAGAAATGGTTCACTATTTTCTATTTGCAATGACTTTATAGAAGATAACTACCATAAGTAACAAGAATCAGCTATTCATGTACCCTGCTATAATAGATCAAAACACATGGCTACAATATGTGAAGCTGCTTCCATCAACAGACTGTTGGCCCATACTTTGAATCTGGGCTGGCCCTGTTCTCTTGGTCCCTTGACCAACAGAATGTGGCAGAAGGGTTATTCAAGTTCTGGAGCCTAGATTCAAGAGAGCTTGAAGTTTTTGCCTTTGTCATCATGTGCCACTGTCCTGAGACTATCATGTCAGGAAGTCAGCTGAGTCTACTGGAGGAGGAGAAGTCACATGAAGAACTGAGGTACCCCAGCCAACAGCCAGCAACAACTTCCAGAAATGTGAATGAGGACATCTAAACTTTTTCAGCCCAGTCAATCCAACCAAGCATAGCTGTATGAGTGAGCTCAGGAAAAGCCAGCATAGAAGCTGTCCATTCAACTCACAGAATTCCACAAAATTATAAAGTGTTGTTGAAAGCATAAGTTTGCAGTATTATGTTTATAACAGGAGCCAATATCTGATTCACCTGCCTGCTCAGAGTTCAGTGTGGCCATGGGACTTGCTTTTGCAAATTAAATTTGATACATGTCACCTCCAGGTGGAAGCATTTATTTGCTCTTCCTTGCTTTCTCTCTGCTGTGGCTATCAGGGAAATGTGTGTTGATAAGGGAGAGCCTTCAGACTGAATGGAACTCAGAGTCAGCATGGGAGGACAGTTGCTCTGGATGAATGTTCAGACCTCAGATATGGTCTGAGCAACAAACTTTTGTTACATAAATCCTAAGATGTGATGGCTGTTTTTTACTATAGCATACCTAGCCTTTTCTGATCAACACAGTTGACATAGCACAAATGGAGATTTAAACAGACATTTTTTATACAAGGTATTTTTCCCACCCACCCAAGAATTTCTAGACCCCTTTAGAAAGAGGAGTTTAGGCTGATAGTTCAAAGCAAAGTTGGCTATCTGGGATTAATTACAAATATTAATCAGTTTCTTTGAATCCATTCATCCCACATACATCTGTTGGTTTCTTTACTGGTTAACTGTACAAAAGACATTCCTGGGCCACCCTGGTGCTAATGTTATAATTCTTTGGAGAACAAAAAGGTGATTCTGAATTAGGTCAGTAGATACAGCATGCAGAGAACAGAACACCGGTCAACTGACCTTGCTGTCTTTGCTGAGCTGTGTCCCATTATCATAGTCAAGTTCACCTTACAGCTCAACTAGCTTGCAACAATTTTCTCATGTGTCAAGTAAAATGAGAAGTAAAATGTGCCCCGGAATATAAATGGCTGATAAAAAACAATGGTCCTTAAAAATAGATATGGTCATTTAAGATCTAGTTACATTCCCTGTCTTTGATATGTTAATATACTACGTAGTTATATATGTGAATATGGATAAGTATTTGCATCTTTATTTTTAAAAATGTACACCAGAACTTCTAGTTATCTCTATAGGTGAGGCCCTGCATAGTGGCAGACACTAGTTAGGTTGGCAAATTCTAGCACTGCTGTAGTCTGAATGTTTGAGTCCCCTGAAATTCATGTTAAATCCTGAAACCCAAAGCAATGTTATTAAAAGTTGGGGTCTTTGGGAGGTGACTAGGTCAGGAGGTCAGAGTCCTCATAATGGGATTAGTGCCCTTTTAATAAGAGAGGCCCCAGAGAGATAACTAAGCCCCTTCTGCCATGTGAGGATACAATGAGAAATCTGACCCGGAGGAGGGTCCTTACCTGACCATGCTGGCATCCTGATCTGAGGCTTCCAGCCTCCAGAACTATGAGAAATATATTTCTGTTGTTTATATGCCACCCAGTCTGTGGTATTTTGTTATAGCAGCTTAATGGACTGAGACAAGGGCTTGGTGGGTTTCTACAGAAAACATTCATAGTTCTACAAGGTGGAACTGTGTTAACAAACAAAGAAGATCCTCATTATTGAGTAAGTTAGACATAGGCTATCTCTGGCCATCACACAGAGAGACAGAAGATGGGTTTACATGTGGGAAGATTCACTGGAGGAGGAAATGGCAACCCACTCCAGTATTCTTGCCTGGGAAATCCCATGGACACAAGAGCCTGGCAGGCTATAGTCCATGGTGTTGCAAGAGTTGGACATGACTGAGCATGCACGCTATGCTACACTAACGACATCAAATAGTGCTTGACAAATTGTGGATACACTTGGACTAATAACGAGTGCCATTTTCCCACATTGTGGTTAGTGTCTTTGGCTGCTTTAGATTAGTGTCCATTAAATTAGAATTTAAACCACCAGAAGGGGCTCCCCAGATGGCTCAGCAGTAAAGAATTCACAGGCCAACGCAGAAGACGTGGGTTTGATCTCTGGGTCAGGAAGATCCCCTGGAGCAGGAAATGGCAACTCACTCCAGTATTCTTGCCTGGAAAATTCCATGGACAGAGGAGCTTGGTGGGTTACAGCCCATGGGGTTACAAAAGAGTCGGACACAACTGAGCAACTGATCACACACACCACTGGAAAGGCCAAGTATTTCTGAATTTCCTTAAAATTTGTTTCACCAATGGGAATTATTCACTATCTTTCCTGCAGAATAATAATAGCTCTTTCCTATGGCTACACTCCTACCTCTGTACTAGCGTCATTCAGTTTCCACAACTGCTTAGCCCACAGTTTCCACTGATTCTGACCAGAGCCTTCCTCCTTTCCCAGCTACCCTTTTCCCTCCATTTCTGGGTGTTGTAAGCCAAAGTTTGGGACACTGGCAAGGATTCAGTTTGAGCCAAACCAGAAGAAATGGATTTGAATTCGAGTTGAAGGAGGAATGATTTGGAATAGGCGAAAAGGAAGAATTCTTGATAAACACTTATCTTCAGATTTGGAAACCAATGCCCTGATGAATTAAGCCAGCCCCAGACCCCTTCTTCTGTGATGAAACTCCAGGTGTGACCTGCACGTGACCAGGCACAACTGGACTGCTCCGCTTCCCCTTGTTGACTTAAAAAAAACGCACAACATGAAAGTTGTGAGTTAAGTTTTATTCGGGGCAAAATGAGGACTGCAGCCCAGGAGAGAGCACCTTTGGAGCCCTGAGAAGCTGCCCCAAAGAGGCAGGGGGAAGGCCAGTATATAAGTGATTTTGGTGAAGGGGGGAGTACATGCAATCAAGCACATATTTTTCCAGAAGGTTTCTGCTGATCTCATAAAGCTTTTGCTAGTCATGAAGAACAGTCATCACCATGAAGGGTTTTAGTGCTTTTCTAGATATGAAGAGATACAAGAATTGGGCTCATAAAATTGGCTCCCGAAAAGGATCTAACTATCTGAAGGCCTGTCCTGCCAGGTTTTCCCTCTGAGTGCCTCATTTCTGCTCTCCACCTTGAACTCCTTTCAAGGAGTGTTAAAGGTCAGTGGCTGCAACAGCACATGATTTAACCCTTGTAGAGGTAGATGGCAAGTGCCCTTGGCAAGTGCCAATGTGTAGTTGACATCCCCATGCCCAACCAGTCCCATCCCACTTCTGCCACACACACGTCCCCCCGCATTAACTCCAAAAGCACCAACTAGTAACAAGGATCTGCTTAAGCCTTCATGGGGAAACAGAGGAGGGCACACAAATGTCACGCAGTCGCATTCCATCCCCTTTAGCATCCCTGCCCTCTCTCTGAAGTTCCTCTCCCAACCTGTGTTTCTGCCTCTCCATCCCATGCTCACTCCACTCCCATCCCCCAGATTCCCTCTCAGAACCCCAGCACCTTGCACCACCCCCTGAAGAAAAACAGAAACCAACACAACATTCCGCACCATAAAAGATCTGCAGGTCCCCAGTCTGACCCATCAAGCCTCTGGGGATGGAGGTGGAGGATTAGGTTCAGGTATCCCCATGCAAGGGCAGCCCCCATACATGAGGTTGACTTGAGGGAAAACCCAGGCCTTTCTTCAGCTCTGAAGCAGGTCACCGCACCCCAAGGCTCCCTCAACCAGCAAGAAAACAATGGTTCAGGCCTCCCTTGAGTTCAAGGCAGGAGTTTGGCCGTGTGGTCTTAGGTCGATCCCTACTGGATGCGTGGTTCTGCAACTGACTTTCTTGGTGAGGCAAAATAAAAATCATGCTACCAAGAATACAACCACTTGCTAGAAGCCTGGATACTTTTCCCTAGAGACAGAAGTTCCTGCGAAAATCAAGAATAAAGAGAATAGGAACAAGTGAAAATGATGGCAGCAATGTTCAATAGAAAATACTCGGAACTAGACAACACAGTTTCTCATTGATCTGACCTCAGACTGGCTGCTTGGGGCCCTGGGTAAAATCACTCTGAGTTTTTTCTTATCCTCTGCTTCCTCCACTGTAAAAATGGGGATGCCCTTCCTACCTCACAGGGGTCATTGGGAGGCTAAAATGAGACAATACATAGGAAAGGATGTTGAGGGGAAAAAAGGCTTAGCAGTGAAACAAACAAGTTACCTTGCATTTCTTTTTGGCTTGAATATAGAGACTCCAGGATATAGTCAGACCAGCTTTTCCCATGTGAGTTGTTACAGCTCCTGACGTGTTGGTGCTTGTGCAGAGCTTACTCATTGTTTCAGAAGAAAGCTCCTTTTATTGTGAAATTGTGAAATCATTGCCCTAGCAAACTATTATAGCTAAAAGAGTAGGATCTCTGGTATGATGGTCAGAATTCCCCATGACAGACTGTCAAGGCGAGGTTATTGCAAGAGATAGGTGAGCTTGAAGAAGCAAATGGGGTTGGGGCCAGAACCAATGAGATGCTTGCTAGAAACACAGCTGGAACCAAGTCCAAGAAGGCTCGAGAAAGAAGCCAGAGTGTCTCAAGAAGGACGGTGGGTAGGGCTGAAGGAAAAGAGGGGAGTACTAACAAGAGCCCTTCACCTTGGAGAGCACACAAGTGTATTAAAAATGTTTGCCTGCTCAGCCACGCAGTCGTGTCTGACTCTGCAATCCCATGGACTGTGGCCTGCCAAACTCCTCTGGCCATGGGGTTCTCCAGGTAAGAATACTGGAGTGGGTTGCCATTTCCTCCTCCAGGGAATCCTCCCAACCCAGGGATCGAACCCACATGTCCCACCTTTTCAGGCAGATTCTTTACCATTGAAACACCGGGGTAGCCCTATTAAAAGTGTTTATGCATTTGTTATTTCACTGACTTCTCTAAACGACCTTATGTGGTATGCATTACCACTGACCCTCAGGAAACTGTCATACCAGCTCAGAGAGGTTTAGCGGCTTTCACAAGGTCCCACGGCAAGTGGTAGGGCATGGTAGAGATGTGTGGTGGGGTAGTTCAGGAAGTGAAGACATTTGAATACTTTCTGCCACGGCTTCTCCAGGACTTCCCTTTCCACTGTCGCATGTTACTAAAGACAGATACCAGTCTCAAGAAAGGAGTAAATGTTAATGGCATTTGGAGGTCCAGCAGTGCCAGAATTTCAGTGGAAAGGCAAACAAATCAGAAGGCTGCCTTTTTTAAAAAAGAAAATCCCTAACTCCTTGTTTATCACTGAACCAAACTCAATTCATGTGTCTCCCAGGTTTACTTGGCCTCCCACCCCCCGACCCCACCATCCCTCACACACCCGCCATGCACTTCCTTCCACATCCCCTGGTCCTCTGGCTTCAGTAGTTGCTCCTAATAACCCTGAGGGAACACTGAGCTTTTGCATGATGCCTGGAGAATTCCATGGATAGAAGGGTCTGGCTGGCTACAATCCATGAGGTTGCAAAGAGTCAAACACGACTGAGTGACTAACACAACAACACAACAAAGAAGATAAGTAGCCTATACCAGGGCGTCACAACTGCTGAGCCCACGCTCCAGAGACCCTGAGCCTCAACTACCAAGCCCATGTGCTGCAAATACCGAAGCCTCTGCACCCGGAGCCTGTGCTGCACAACAAGGGAAGCCACCACAACGCCACAATGAGAAGCCTACACACCGCAATGAAGTGTAAACCACCCCACCTCCACTGCTGCAACTAGAGAAAGCTCGCACGTAGTGACAAAGACCTGGCCCAGCCAAAAAAACCTTTACACATATATGTGACAATTTGTTACATACATGAAAAAAAAATTCCCAGGATCACAAAGCTCATGGAGTCAAGCCATTTTTAAATCCCCCAGAAGAAGAAGGTTCTGGAAACATCAGGTGCAGTTGTTCTCACTAGATGGGGTTGGGATGTAAAAGACAAGCCTTTGGGATCAGGCGTGGTTTCCACTTGCTGTCCCCCTCCAGGAATCTGTCACACTTCGCATTTGGTAACTTTATCAGGCAGGGCCGTGGAGAGGCCGTGTTTGAGGCCAGGGTACAGCTGTAACCCGAGTGTTCCAAGGAGTGGCCCTGGCTGGTCCCCAAGGAGAGCTGCCGTCAGGGGAGCAGGGCCAGCTGGAGCCAGGAGGAGGGAGCTGGGCGGCCCAGGCCCCTCCCTACACGTGTGAGAGCCACATGCCCTGCTGGAGAGGTGGGTGCTGGCCTGGACACGGACCAGGGATGACAGACCGCCTCCCACCCGTCTTCCTTTCCTCTGCCTTCAGTCATAACCCACTCTGCCCCTGAAGCCTGTCTCCTTCCCTTCCTCTCTCTGCGGCTGCCTTTGCCTGATGGTCTCAGGCATCTCTCAGGCACAATGCAAGCTCCACACTGACCTTCTGACCTCCAGCTTTGCTTCCCTCTCATCCGAATCCCACAGTGAGTGCATCAGAATCATGAAGGTGGAGATGAGGGTGGGACACATGCAGGAGTTTAGAAGGCAGCTTCTCAGGCCCTGACCTAGTGAGTGACACTTTTCCAGGTAGGGCTCAGGAGTCTGTATTTTTAACAAGTGCTCCAGAAGATTCTGCGGCAGGCAAAATCATCCTGTCCTTGGCTGTCAGTCAAATCTTATTGAAGCACAGATTTTCTCATCACCCCCTTGGTTGGATACCATGGTAGGGATGGGATGGGGGTGGGTGTGTCTAGAAATGCCAGGTGAACTGGTGGGATTGGCCCACCTACAGTCTCCTTACCTGGGTGATCAAGGTGCTGCCGTCCTGGGAAAGAACTCATCTCAAGAAAGGAGGCAATGGAGAAGGAAATGGCAACCCACTCCAGCACTCTTGCCTGGAAAATTCCATGGAGAGAGGAGCCTGGCGGGCTGCAGTCCATGGGAGTCACACGACTGAGCATACTTGCATGAGGAGGGGTGGAGGGAGATGGGTTGATAGCAATAAACAGGTAGAACTAAGAAAAAAAGAAAGGAGGCAAGACAACCTTGACTACATAAGGAGCACAAGCTTCAGTGAAGGTTGAGGAAAGGCTGGTGTTTCAGACCAAAGCAATGTCTGGTCCTGACCCATGGACCTAGGGAGAAAGGGAGCTGTAAGTAGAAGCTGGGAGAACCATTGCACTAAACTTTAACACACAGACACACACACACACACATAGCAGCAGCACTTTTTTTATTAATCTTTTGGCCTCGACACAAGGTATGTGGGATCTTAGTTCCCTGACCAAGGATCGAACCTGAGTCCCCTGCATTGGCAGCACAAAATCCTAACAACTGGACCACCAGGGCAGTCTCAGCAGCAGCATTTTTTAGAGGCCCTTTAGGGAGAGCATTTCTCCCACTCCGCCAAAGGGTGACTGTAGCACCACAGAGCATGGCATGGGCAATGAAGCCCGATTAGAGAATGTGAGGCCAGCCTGAATGGTAGCAGCACCCATGAAGGGACATCAGACCTCCTGCTTTAGGATGAAGGTCTGCCCCCCTTACATCTAACCTCCCATGTTAGGTTCATCAGCTTCTTCCCGAAGTAAGCACCCTGACCTTAGTCATTTCAAATTTAACCTCCACCCTCTGCGTGTGGTTAGGCTGCAACTTCTGTAGTAGGTCTGACAACTGGTGATTGAGGAGCTTAAACCCTTACCAGAAAAACTGAGAGCTGGAGGTTGAAGCGAGAGAGAAGCTACAAAAATCTTTGTAAATAAATACTTAGCATTCACTACAATAAAAATAATAGGATGTCACACAGAATAACAACAATATTTGTGACATTTTTGCTTATCTTTGTTAATTTCCATTAGAATGTGTAGGAAAATGTCCGAATCTTTTTTCATTATATACATATATTTAAACATTTTTTATTTATTTTTTGGCCACATCGAGTGGCATGTGGGATCTTAGTTCCCCAGTGAGGGACTGAACCTGTAACCCCTGCAGGGGGAGCTCAGAGTCTTAACCCCTGGACTGCCAGGGAAGTCCCCTCTCTATATTTTAAAGGAAATCCTTGTGAATTAATTATGCTTTGCTCCCTTATGCTATACACACTGAGGCACTGCCCTTGCATTATTGCTTCTTGGTTTAAATACCATCCTGGGTTTTTTTAACTCAAAATTGTGAGCTGTTAGCTGCAGGACCGCTCATAGGTCCGCCAGCTGCAGTATCACCTGGGGAAATGAGTAACTTGGATGTTTGGACAGAAAACACGCAGCTGTCCTCTTGCCAGGGTCAGAGAGTCCTCTCTGCTTGAGATCTTTGAGCCAGAGCTCATGCATCTCTGCTTCCCTCTTCTTGGATCCCACCCACATTCAAGGTCAAGGTCAGTCTCCCCTCTGTTTTCTTCCACTCCTCTCTGGCCATCTGCTTTCCATCTCTAACCTCCGTATCTTTCTAAGAACTCCTTCAGCTAAAACTTCTAGAATCAAAAGAAGAGCTGGAGGAGGCCAGGCAACACTGGGACCCCAGAGAAGGCAGGTATGCCCATCCTTCTCTCGGCCCTTCATCACTTTCTCTGGCTTCTCCAAAGGGTGGAAGTTGTGGCTCAACACCAAAGACAGGAGAGAGAATCTGCCCTTCTCACTTCCACAGAAACATCCCATGGACAGATGTCTGAGTCCCGGCAGGGTCACAGACTGACTCCTGCATTCACCTCTAGGGCAGAAGTGACTGCTCACTCTCTTTACTCACCTCCTTACTCTCATCTTCCTATAACCCAAGCTCCAACGAGCAATATCAGAAAAATGGAAATCCATCATCACTTCCCTACTGGAGATCTTTCAATCACTTCCCATTCCACTTAGAAGAGAATCCCAGAGCTTAGCCCTGGCCTAGACGACCACAGGATTTGGCCTCTGTGATTTCCCATCCTCATCTCCTATTTTCTCCCTTCCTATGGTTCAGCTATATTGGTACCTTCTTGCTCATCCTCGGATAAAACAAACTCCTTCCTGCCCCAGGGCCCTGGCACCTGCTCCATCTGGGACGCTCCCCCCACCTCAGCCCTCCGGACCCTCCCATGGCTGGCTTCTTCCTTGCTAAGAGGACACGACCTCAGAGAGGCCTTTCCTCATCCCCTATGTCCCTCCATCACACTCAACCCCTTTTCTTTGCTTTATTTTCATCACAGCACAAATGGTCACCTCCATCTTTCACAATTATTTATCTACTTGTTTACAACTGTCTTCTCTGACCAGAACATCGGCTTTAGAGGCCAGGGACCCGTTCTCCTTGTTCGTAGGTGTGACACACCCCAGCACCTGGCACATAATTAGTGCTCAACAGCAAACAGTGAATGCAGACCTCGAGGTGAGGCGGCTTAGGAAGGCGGGGCCGTGGAAGTGGTACACCCATTGGATCCCGGAGATTAGCGGGCCTAGAGCTTTGACAGGCGAGCAGCATTTCTTGGAGAAGGTGTGGGTGTCATATGCTGAGAGTGGGTGCTCTCCTCTGCCACCTTTTCCAGTCTCTTTGTCCTCTTCCAGTTTCCATCTGATTCCCATCCTCTGCTTTTCTCAGACTCCTCATTCAAATCTGCTTTCTCACTTCTTGATTTTATAATGCCTATTGTATAGATTAGAATACGCCAACACTTTATTTACAGTTGCGAAAGCAGCTAGCTGTTAACCTGCTTTCTAATACACAGAGATAGTTTTCCTAGGCTGTTGTCAAAAGTTGGAAGCACTGTTCTTTCTGGCTCTTTAGGAGCCTAGTACAGTTACTAGTTAGATGGATTTGCCTTAAAAAAAAAAATCTTATAAAATGATACAACATAATGATATCATTCTTTTGTTAAGCAGCTCTCAAACTGTGTAAAATGAGTGGGTCAAAGGAAAATGAGCTGACCCTTAGACGCATGACTGGTTTTTTTGCGTCCGAATTCATGTTTGTTTGCAATATTACACACTTCACAAAATTGCCCTTCCACAGCACCAGATTCTTAATTAAATGAACACCACTGCTGCAATTCTCTGATAAATAAAATGAACATCTCCACATGAATTAGAAATGCCAACTTGTTAATAGATTCCCTGAGGTTTTGTTACAAAATCAGCACTGTTTTTGTCACTGTTCAGGCATAATACATACCACGTGCCAATCTAGAAATGAGATTATTTTTTCAGTCAGTTGCTTCCCACGTGTGGATTGGATATTCCATCAGTCAGATTTCCCCTCATTCATCTTATAATCCATGACAATAGTTAATTGGTTAGAAAAATATCTCATATTGTTTTACTTACTTTAGTGAGACATACCCAATTCAGATCAGTTGGAAGACAAAGCTGGTCTGAGCTTATTAACATTATAAAATTTACAACATTTAAAAAATACCAGGGCTTCCAAGGTTGGAAAAGACGAAGCAACTGAGCATGCATGCACACACAGGGCTTCCCTGGTGGTCCAGTGGTTAAGAATCCGCCTGCCAACTCAGGAAACAGGGGTTCGATCCCTAGTCCAGGAAGATCCCACAGGCTGTGGAGCAATTAAGCCTGTGAGCCACAGCTACTGAGCCTGTGCTCTAGCACCTGGGAGCCTCAACTACTGAGTGCACGTGCCCTAGAGCCTGTGCTCCACAACAAAACAAGCACCACGATGAGAAGCCCATGCACCACAGTGAAGAGTAGCCCCCACTCACCGCAACTAGAGAAAAACCCATGAGCAGCAATGAAGACTAGTGCAGCCAAAAAATAAAACAAATAAATAAATCTTAGGAAAACAAAAAACAAAACTAGATAGTAAATGTCCTAAAGGCAGAGAGTCGATTATACCCATCTTTAGATACCTAGTGTTTAGGTGGCTAACTTGAGCATGGCCCGTGGCCTCGCAAAGCCTCAGTCTCCTCATCAGGCAAATGGCCGTAATACTAGTAACCAACATTTCATGGGCTTGTTGTGAGGGCTAACTGCTTGGAAAGCACTCAACCAAAGGCCTATTTTGTAGTAATCACCTAAAAGATATTACCTGATTGTCGTTAGGCTGAAGAGAACTCAGTCATTATTGCTGGATGAGGATGACGTGGAACTTGACAATTTTGTTCAACAAAATTGTCCCAAGTCCTTCCAAGAAGAGATCCCGTTCAGCCTCCTTCAAAGAATGGATGACTCATTTGTAGTTCATAGTACTATTTGCACACCAACAATTACTTTGCTGAAGTCCTTTAAAGAGCTGCTTTCTTAATTAAACCTAAATTTCTCCTTGAATGCCTGTTTGTCCACTGAACTTTCTTGGTAATCTTTTAAGTGTAGTAGAAGAAAGTGTCAGTCTAGCCTGACCAAGTACATTTACCCACATTTTTAAATCAACAGAGCAACACACAGAACTGCCGCTACAAATGAGGCTCATTTGTTTTTGAGATGGAGCCCTGGTACAGTCTCAGTTCAGTGTCAGCCGCCATTCTCTCCTAATTACCTCCTTTGCCTTAAACTCCCTTATTTAACATTATTTCCATCTTGGAACAGAGTTTTTGAATTCATTATGGGGACTTGCAGTTTCCACTTTTTCATAACCTATTTATTTAGAAAGTCCCCTGGTGTTGTGTTCAAGCTCAGCCAGGCATTTCATTATTTTGATGACTCATTTCTTAGTTCCAGAGACGTGATAGCAATAGCAAGACAAAAATTAAACAGAACTTTCAGGAACTGAGGTAGCTAGGACATGCCTGGGCTGCCTCGAGCAGGCGAGGAGCCCAGAAGACATCCAGGCAAGTCCCCAGCCTTGCTGCAAGAGACCTCTCCTCACCCCTCCCACTGCCAGCCAGGCAACCTCTATATCTGTGATAGTATATATAGTTCAGTCACTCAGTCGTGTCTGACTCTTTGCGACCCCATGAATCACAGCACACCAGGCCTCCCTGTCCATCACCAACTCCAGGAGTCTACCCAAACCCATGTCCATCAAGTCGGTAATGCCATCCAACCATCTCATCCTCTGTCGTCCCCTTCTTCTCCTATCCCCAATCCTTCCCAGCATCAGAGTCTTTTCCTATGAGTCAACCCTTTGCATGAGGTGGCCAAAGTATTGGAGTTTCAGCTTCAACATCAGTCCTTCCAATGAACACCCAGGATTGATCTCCTTTAGGATGGACTGGTTGGATCTCCTTGCAATCCAAGGGACTCTCAAGAGTCTTCTCCAACACCACAGTTCAAAAGCATCAATTCTGCGGCGCTCAGCTTTCTTCACCGTCCAACTCTCACATCCATACATGACCACTGGAAAAACCATAGCCTTGACTAGATGGACCTTTGTTGGCAAAGTAATGTCTCTGCTTTTAAACATGCTATCTAGGTTGGTCATAACTTTCCTTCCAAGGAGTAAGCATCTTTTTATTCATGGCTGCAATCACCATCTGCAGTGATTTTGGAGCCCAAAAAAATAAAGTCTGACACTGTTTCCACTGTTTCCCCATCTATTTGCCATGAAGTGACGGGACCAGATGCCATGATCTTAGTTTTCTGAACGTTGAGCTTTAAGCCAACTTTTTCACTCTACTCTCACTTTCATCAAGAGGCTCTTTATTTAGTTCTTCTTCACTTTCTGCCATAAGGGTGGTGTCATCTGCATATCTGAGGTTATTGATATTTCTCCCGAAATCTTGATTCCAGCTTGTGTTTCTTCCAGCCTAGCGTTTCTCATGATGTACTCTGCGTTGAAGTTAAATAGGCAGGGTAACAATATACAGCCTTGACGTACTCCTTTTCCGATTTGGAACCAGTCTGTTGTTCCATGTCCAGTTCTGTTGCTTCCTGACCTGCATACAGGTTTCTCAAGAGGCCGGTCAGGTGGTCTGGTATTCCCATCTCTTTCAGAATTTTCCACAGTTTATTGTGATCCACACAGTCAAAGGCTTGGCATAGTCAATAAAGCAGAAATAGATGTTTTTCTGGAACTCTCTTGCTTTTTAGATGATCCATTGGATGTTGGCAGTTAGATCTCTGGTTCCTCTGCCTTTTCTAAAACCAGCTTGAACATCTGGAAGTTCACAGTTCATGTATTGCTGAAGCCTGGCTTGGAGAAGTTTGAGCATTACTTTACTAGCATGTCTGTGAAGTGCCCCCATATCATTGCCTTAAGTTCCTCAGAGCAACACGAGGCTGGAAAGTCCAGTTCACATGGAGAATTTCTGGCCTCCTCAGAATTCTGTACTAGAATGCGGTAGCGAAGGGAGACGGTCCTGGAGCCCAGCCTGTGGTCCACTCCCCGTTTCTTCTCAGCAGGCTCTGGCACCGTGAAAACTCTCACCCGGGGCTGGTGGACTGCCAGCTCTGTGTCCAAGCAGACCCACTGCAAATAGCTCCCCTTTGGCCGTTCAGGGACTGGCAATGTTGTCTGTCCAGGAGAGACAGAGGTGAAGAGGGGCCTATGTGGCCCTGAGCACCTGGGGAATATTCCAGAAGTCAGAATATGGACTTAACCCATGAAAGTGCTGCACCAGGAACAGGCTTCCTCTTGCCTGGATCTAAAGGCAATGCTAACGAGGCATCATTCGTCTCATTGAGGAAGTGGTTTCCACCCCGAAGTGGATTCTAAAGAAAGGAGTCCAGTCAAATCCAGTTAAGACTGGATTTCTTAATACTGTGATGTATTCTGCTTGTTATGAAACTTCAGATGAGGTTAAAGAAGGGAAAGAGTTTAGATGCTGGTGTTGCTACAAGCACCTCCCTGGAAGAGGCAAGACCTGAACCAGGTCTCAAATGAGCATCTGGGGACCATCTGTCCATCATATTTTTTATTAGAATTTATGACAGCCTTTTCACTTCATGTCACCATCAGTCATATCATGTATTCTCTTGGGACATTTTTTCTCTTTGAGTTTCTGTCTGTAAAACCACTCTGGCAAGACCTCAGTTTTCTGCCCGTCTCATTTTTGGGTGGCCCTCAAAACGGAGTTTGTTGTTGTTTAATCTCTAAGTTGTGTCTTACTCATTTGCGACCGGATGGACTACAGCCCACCAGGCTCCTCTGTCCATGGGATTTACCAGGCAAGAATACTGGGGTGGATTGCCATTTCCTTCTTCAGGGGATCTTCCTAACCCAGGGATTGAACCTGGGTCTCCTGCATTGCAGGCAGATTCTTTACCGTCTGAGCCACCAGGGAAGCTCAAGAGACCACTCTTTAAAGACCACCACTCCCTCTCCTCTTCTCCACTGCGTGTGCTTAAATGGTTTCTAAAATGTTCAGATAAACCCTACCACATTCAAGGGCTAGGAAGTTTTCAGGATTTTCAGAGGCAAAATGTTCTGTCTGAAATAAGCTTCTCTGGATTATGTCTACATGACATAGGCACATTCCTCCCGGCCCTCCAAGTTTGGCCCAGGATCGTCCCCCAGTCCTTTGCTTGGTGTTATGGCAAGTAACAAATCAGAGTGGCAACACTTTCATTTTCTCTGTCTCCCAAATGCCATTCTGAGATGGCCTGGTGGTGACTTATGAAATAAATCTCAAAGCTCTTTGTAACTGTAGCTACTTGTCCTCCCCATGGGCCAGAGCGTGTCCTTTGTGATGTTCATATTTATGACTGTAGAATTTATTCTTCGGTTTTAAGGCAGGAAATGGTGACTGGCTTTCGCAGCTCCAGAATCAGAGCAGAAAAGGTGGGGACGTGGATTGCTTGGGTCTTCAGTGGAAAAGCCGAAGATCCTTTTCCTGGCTTTTTTATGAGGTGGAAAGACTCTGGATTGTAAATCACAGCAGCTGGGCTTGATCCCTGAGCCCCCCTTCTGTCCTTCATTGCATATACCCTGGGTGCCTAGAACACCCAGGGTGCTAAGATGGGCGGCGCCACGTTCAGTGGGGGATTGTGACTCAGGGCCAGTTGTTAGCCTCCCTCAGCCTTGCTTTCCTGCTCTGTAAACAGACAATGACATGGGCCCCTCTCAGGAAGAATGAGCAAATGTAAGAAGTGGAAACACACCCCTGGCACGTGCATGGTCAAACAAATCTTGCAGAGGCAGTGACCTGGAGCCCAGTGGCTCCCCGGAGGACCCGGGTGTGTTCCTGATCTAGTCCTGGGCTAGAGGCCCTCACAGCCCGTGGGGTCCCTGGGGCCGCTGTGGCTGCTGCAGAGCAAGTTGTCCCTGGTGAGCAAATAAGCTGAACTATGTTTCTGTAGCTACAACCCAGAAGATTCCTGCAAGTCTAGCACCCTTCTGCCCAGCAAGGAAATGCATGATCTCTTTCTTAAAGACCCAATAAATAGTGTAAAACACATTGCAGAATCTAACTTGAAAATATAATTTTTAGAAAGTGACAAAACATTCTAGAAAAGTGAAATTTTGAGAGGGTTCTAGATGCATCTGGAGCTCAATTATGACCCTCTCAAATCTCTCATCTCAGCCAGAGCCCATGTGTCCTCACAGAGCTGAGGGAACAGTCATTTTCCTGAACTCTCTTGAACAGTTTCTTTTTGGATCTGGCTCCATGTAATTGGGAAGCCAGCGTCTTGGGGACACAAAGTCAGAGGAAATTTTGAGCCAGGCCCTGTGTTTGCTGGGAAGGTGGTGGTGCTGTTCAGTTGCTCAGCCATGTCCGACTCTTTGCAACCCATGAACTGCAGCACGCCATGCTTCCCTGTCCTTCACTATCTTCCAGAGTTTGTTCAAACTCATGTCCATTGAGTCGGTGATGCCATCCAACTATCTCATCCTCTGTCGCCCTCTTCTCCTGCCTTCAATCTTTCCCAGCATCAGGGTCTTTTCCAATGAGTCAGCTGTTTGCAGCACGTGGCCAAAGTATTGGAGCTTCCACCTCAGCCCACCGTTCCAATGAATATTCAGGGTTGAATTCCTTTAGGATTGACTGGTTTGATCTCCTTGCAGTCCACGGGTCTCTTCACCAGCACTACAGCTCTAAGACATCAATGCTGGGAAGGTAGAGAGAATGTTTTCCATTTCTCACTTCTTGCTCAAAGTGCAAAAATGATGGGCCCGTCTGGCCTAGTTAATGCTTTCTGTCTCTGCAGCTCTCCTGGCGCCAGCTCTCAGCTTCCGCCTTATTAATGTTCTGTGATGATCCCCTCCTGGTGCTGCGTCGCCATCATCGCACGGGGTTATTAGAGGGCAGACACCAGCAGGGAAGGTGCTCTGGGCTTACTCTCACAAATATCATCCCTTGTATTATCACAGCAATTACAAAATACTGCTCTTAAAAATGCAATAAGGAAATACCCAACTCTGTGGACTCTGTATAATATATTTGTCTGCCAACTTTCTATTTTTATGATAGCAGGTTGAGCCAGGCAGGAAAGTAAACCCCAGGGAAATGTAGTTACTTAAAGTTCTTCCAGGAGATAAGGACATGTAGACATTTTCTAAATTTTATTTAAAAACATTGTTTGTGCCTCTCTCATTCCATGAAGAATAAAAAGAATGAAAAAAATTGTGATTGACAGCACAAAGATCTGGAGTTCAGGAGGCTCAGAGGAACGGGGGTGGGACGGGAAGGGAGGTGTTTTAGACTCAAATCAGAACCATTTAAGAAAAGAAAATTACATGGTTGCAGAACGCAGGTTCCATAATAATGGCTGGCAAATGACAATTTCATTTCTTACAGGATTTATCCAACGCTGCACAACTGTTTGAGGCTTCCCAAAATTCTAGGCTGATGCTAATAAAGAGCTTACCTACTGAAAGAATGGAGCTCAATGTTCCAGTGAGGTTAGGAGAAAGAAAAATAAGAAAAACCAGGCCTGGGAAAGCTGAAGAGGCTGAGTGCAGGGGAAAAAAATGCTCTAGAGTTGCTGAACCTGAAGTCACACCAAGCCAGAGGAGATGCTCAGAAAGGAAGGAGGAACTGCTGACTCTAGGCTTCTCTCAGTGGAACATAATGCCCCAAAGCTTCGGCTGGTATTTCTTCAAGTGGAACCTAGCCACCGTGCCTGGGAATCTCTTCCAGTGTTTGTTAAAATGCAGATTCCTGGGCCCCATCCTCATCTTCTCGAATTAGAATCTTTAGGAAGAAGGTGGAATCTGCATTTTATACAAATAGCCCAGGGGCACGTTATCCTGACGTTGCTCTTCAACTCTCTCGGACATAGTTGGACAATGAACTTGAACGAGGGCCCTGCTACCTGAGGAAAAATATCCCAGGGGTGGTGCTGATGTGCCAAGGAAGCAGGAGGCGGGTTAGTGCCCTAAGACGTATACTCAAGGTGCCCATAAATCCCCAGGTGCCTGTTCCAGCTCCACTTCCTGGTCCCCCCCCTTCCTCCCCGCCACTCTCCCCAGAAAGCGCCAGTGCTCATCTGTTTCTCTTCTCACAAGCAAAAGGCAGATTCGAATTGGGCAAACGGGGCATTGCCCAGAGGCAGAAGGATCAAGTCAGAAGTAGGGGAGACGGCAGGTTTCCACAAGCATCTGAGAACCTTGGAAGAAAATGCCAAACAACTGTACCCAGGAGGGCAAGGAAGTCGTGGGGAGGGGAGGGCCCCCACCTCACCCTAGCAAGCCTGGGGCCTACTTGACAAGGTGTCTAGCCCGGCTACTCTCTGCTTCTCTACCTCCATCTCCCTTCTCCATTCCCATCTCCCAGGACAGCACCCCATTCCCCCAGACCACCCACCCTGCCACCGCCCTCCCAACATCTGCAGGAGATCAGGATGCGACAGGCTGGTTTACTACCAAACCAAGAAGGCTGACCGCAGGTCTGGCCTTGACCACTGACCGCCTTGGGCCTCCTCATTTCACTCTGCAAGAGCTCCCCTCCTCCCTCTCCCCGCTCCGCCCGCACTTCCTTCCCCGGACTCCAGCACATCTGTGGCCAAGCCCTGGCCTTGGAGCCTGCTCTGTGAGATGAGAATCCCCAGGAGAGAAGATTCTGGAAAGCAAAGGGAAGGCATGTGTCGGAACCGAGCCTGGATGAGGCTGCAGCGGACCTCCCAGGTCCGGGCTGCGAGGCCGGGGTCCCCTGTGACAGATGGAGGGGTCCTCCTCCTCCGGGGACCCTTTCCTTAGAGGTCAGCCCCTGGCCTCTGGTGCTCAGCTCCCTACGGAGTGCGGCGCCTGCGCCACCCAGTGGGCACGGCGAGAACTGCACCCTGCGAGCCCGTCTCCCTCCCTCCGCGGGGGCTGGCCACCGAGAACAATGCCTGGCGCCGAGCGATGCGCGGGGTCAGGTTGCTATCGTTCCCTTGCCGGGAACGAATCCACTTTTAGCAAAAGGAGAAGCCGGAATGGTAGTAATAGCAACAGCGTGGATGAAGACAGTAACATCTACTAATTTCAGCGGCGCTTGAAATTTCCCCCAGTGTCATGTTCTGGGCGGCTGGACTGTATCACAGCCCGTGGCAGAAGCGAGAGGCCTATTACCAGTCTATGCATAGGGAACCTTGAGGTCCATGCCTTAGTCACAGTCATTTACTCACTGAGCTCCCTGGTCCTTAAAACTTCAGTCCCTGACATCGGAAGGAAGCTGCCCAGGAAACTGCACTCCGCCCTGGAGGCAGGGTAGCTATCTTATGGGTCTCAGTGCTTCTTGGGGAAAGGCTGGGCGAGGGGAAGGGCGGGGGGGCTTCGGAGAAGGGGAGCGTGGTGTGCCCTGAGGATGCTGCTTCCGGCTGGGGGGTAATAGAACACGTGAATGCACCCGGCTTGTCCTCTGCCCACCAGACCCTGACATTTCCCTCTGAGGTGGGAATAGGAAAGTGGTTCCTGGCAGCCTGAGCAGGACTCCCCCAGCCGACCAGGTGTGCATTCCCATCCCTGAGGCTGCCTGAAAGTTCTGGATACCTCTCCACAGGGGGCTGGGAGCCTCACTGAGCACCATTTGTAGAAAATCAAGACATCGTGAAGACATGTGTGTACACATGCATGTATTTGCATGGCTTTCTCCAATAGGTATTCAAGGCTACCCACAAGTCACTTCCTCAGAGAAACTTCTGCTCACCACCCTAGGACAACAGCCCCTGATCCACCTCCTGCATGCTGGCATTATTCTAGGCAGAGGGGACAGTGTGACAAAGTGACACTCAAGAGCCAAGAGAGGGAGGGGCAGTGGTAGAAGATGAGGTGTGAGAGGTGGCAGAAGGCCAAAACAGGTTGGGGCTTGTCAGCTAGAGTAGGGAGGTGACTTGTTCCTGCTGCCCAGTCCCTCCACTTCGCACCCCCAGACTCACACACAGCCTGTCCTCCTGCTTCAAGTCCCACCTCCCCCAGGGAACTGTCCTGATTCCAGAGGCCACAGATCCTGCCCTCACACTCAATCTCACACTGCCTTCCTCCAGCCCCATGTGGACCCTGCTGCACCAAAGTGTGATGCTCCTTAAGAGTTTTAAATTGATCATTGTCCAGTGATGCGATCCAGATTCCTGCTTTCTTGTTACCTGGAAGCAGGTGAGGGATGCCTGGACCCCTAGGGCCAGGGCCAGAGAGGGCAAGGGCCCAGGAAGGCCAGGACATAATGAGTAGGACTGCCTGAGAAGGGATGTTCCTGGGAGAGGCCAAACCAGAAGGACTCCAGGGCTAGGAGCCTTGAGCAATGCTGAGCTGCCCAGCAGTCAGAGCAGGTACACGTGGGTGGCGCTGAGGCAAGGGGAAGGTCAAAGGGTGGGTCACACCCAGAGCGGAATGAGGGTGTGGTAGGAGGTCCGCTGAGTCATGGCCCCTGTGTGGGAGTGGGACGCCCCTCTGGGCTGAGAGTGACAGACTCCTGCTGGATCAGAGGGAGGCCCAGCAGCACCCACACAGGCCAGGGAGATGTCCAGCCACCTCTACCCTGTGGTGAGGGGACCTTGGTCTGTGCCATGGTGAAGACCTGGGAATGGAATTTTGGAAACTCAAATCACATTTTCCCTTGAAAGTGTTAGTCACTCAGTCATGTCCGACTTTGCAACCCCATGGACTATAGCCCGCCAGGCTCCTCTGTTCATGTAATTCTCCAGGCAAGAATACTGGAGTGGGTTGCCATTCCCTTCTCCAGGGAATCTTCCCAACCCAGGGATTAAACCCAGGCACTCTGCATTGCAGGCAGATTCTTTATTGGCTGAGCCACCAGGGAAGCCCATAATGAACCATAATTGCTTAGAAACTGCCTGCCTCAATTGCCAGGGGGCCATGGCTTCTGACACACTGACTTCAAACTCTGTTCCATGTCAGTTAGTCAGTTTAACTTTCTACGGTGGCCCTGATGAAAGTCGCCATTCAGCACCAGCCCTAGATCCTGAGGAAGGGCTTTTGTTGCCTTAGAGATGGAATCTGGGCTTGGCGCTGCCCTCTTAGCCGCTGGGTGTTCCTGGGGTTGACTCACAGTCCGGCATGCAGCAGGAGGCCACCTTTGTGGACCCCAAACCTTTCCTCCCCAAACTTGATCCCGACCACAACTTCCGCTGGCCAGCTGTTTACCTTCGGTGCTTGCTACGTATGTGCTGCCAAAACCTGCAGCCCAGGAGCCCACAGCTGAGCCCACAGGAGCCAACCTGTGGCCTCCTTGGATCTCAGCCACACCCGAGACCCAGAGAGAAGTGACTCAGGTTGGACACAGTGGCTCCAAATGGCCTCAGGTGACTCACAGCAAACAGAATGCTGTTGACGCCCAGTGTTTCACTCACCAACTCACTTTGTCATTTATCTGGCAGTGGCGGCCACCAGCATTTCCCAGCAGGTTTACCCAGCTATTTAAATATGAGCAAGCTGGCTGCAGTCCTTTCTCTCTCTGGCCGTGTGTCAGGATCAGTCACCTGGGGGGGTGGGGCAGGGATTGGCAATCACTGAAACCGCAGGCCTCCTGCAGAGATTTAATGGGGCTAGGGTAGAATCCTGGGCATCCGTGTGTTTCCAGAGCTTTCCAGGTGATTCGCCCATGCAGGCAGGGTTGAAACCCACAGACACACTACCACCCCCAGCGCAGTCATAAGCACCTCTGCAGCTTGGTCCTGCCCTCAGCTGGTGGACCTCTGGTGTGAATTCAGCTACACTCATGCCTCACCCATAATTATTTCTGTATCCAATTCTTTCTCCTTGAGTTTTCATAAAGGTTTAAGTTTCTGCTTCATTTTTGGATGGTGAGTTGAGAGTCTCATTCTGTAGAACACCTCTGAAGGCAAATTATTATGTTATAGAAAATCTAGTTATGAGAAAGCAAGTATGTTGAGAAGGAAACAAGAAAGGTGATATTATTGTTCTTAGTTATGGATCCTTTACCTAAACTCTCTTTTGTTTTGTTTATATGTTTGTTTTTCTTACATAACACTTTGTTATAAATCTTTTGTTTGTTTTAGTTTTTTTAATTTTAGAGACCTTTGAACATACGCCAAAGTAGGTAGATTAGTATCATGAACTACTACACACCCATCAACCTACCAACCCCCAAAATAACCAAACTGGTTCCATTTCCCACCCTCTTCCATTTAGCCCATCTTCTATTATTTTGAAGCAAATCCCAGATATCATACTATTTCATCTGTAAAAGTTTTAGTAAATCAAAAAGAACTTTTTGTATCATAGCCAGTAATTCCTAGTGTTTAAATTTCCCACTTGTCTCTTAAATATCATATGGTACCATTAATATACAAAATATTAAAAAAAATGATACAAATGAACTTATTTACAAAACAGAAACACTCACAGACTTAGAGAGGAACTTACAGTTACCAGAGGAGAAAGTAGTGAGCAAGGACAGATAGATTGGGAGTTTGGGATTGACATGTACACACTACTATATTTAAAATGGATAACCATCAAGGACCTACTATATAGCACAGGAAACTTGGCTCAAGATTCTATAATAACCTAAATGGAAAAAGAATTTGAAAAGAAAAACGGCTACTTCTATGGGTATAACTGAATCACAAATCACTTTGCTGTACCTCTGTAATCAACTGTGTTCTGATATAAAACAAATATTTTTTAAAAATTTCCCAATTGTCTAAAAATTGTCATAAATGGATTTTTAGGAAAACAGTTTGAATCAGGGTTGAAATGAGGTTCATCTGTTGAAATTGGTTGCTTTGACTTTCAACTGCTTTAATCTTTTTTCTTTTTTTTCTTGTAATTTGTTTGTTGAAGACACTGGGTTCTTTATCCTGTAGATTTAACCACAATCTAGATTTTGCTGCTAACCTTTCTATGGTATAATTTTACAGGATCTCTGTCCATATTTTTCCTGTAAATCAGTAATCTAGAGCGTAATAATGTTCAGGTTTGGTTTCAGTGGTGGATATTCTTCCAATAGGAGGCATGTGATGTCTGTCTGTCTCTTTCCGTATTAGATGCTGCAGATGGTCAATGCCTGAATCTTTTGAAAGATCTACTGTTTCAAAATAGTAATATCTGATTCTATCATTTTCTCCTTCATAGAAGTATTCCAGCTTATAAATAAAGGAAGAATGATAGAATCAGATACTGCTATTTATCTACTGTTTCACACCCAAGATAATTGTTTGCTCTCCTCCATTTACCATTTCAAAACAATGAATTGCTTTCCTACCATCCTCCAACAGTGAACAGAGTTTAGGTTTTAGTATTACTATGAATTCATGGCTTTTTAAACATGTGTGTCAATTCGTTGCAGTTGATGCTTCCCATTTTGACCAGTGTGAGTCTCTTCCACTTGATTCCTGAATCTTTTAAACATGACTAGAGAACACTATAATCCTTGGTGGCTCAGTGGTAAAGAATCTGCCTGCAATGCAGGAGACACAAGTAGATTCATGTTCGATCCCTTAGTCAGGAAGATGCCCTGGAGGAGGAAATGACAACCCACTCCAGTATTCTTGCCTGGAAAATCCCATGGACAGAGGAGCCTAGTGGGCTACAATCTATGGGGTCTCAAAGAGCCAGACATGACTGAGCACAGCACAACACAGAGAAGACTTGTACATTTTAAACAAGCCTCATCTTGTATGGCTTCTGCTTAGACTTAGAATCAGCCATCTCTCCCAAGGCCCTGGTGCCTTTCAGTGGGAGATGATATTTGAGGACCTCACTTTGGATGTGCAGAGTTTACACACTCTTTTTATCTGACCGAAGTGTCCCCAGATTTTAGTTTCTCTATCCTGGTCTTCAAGTAGGTATTGACTTTAGTTCTGAGGCCACTAGCACTGAATCCACACATGCTGATGAGCACCAGGTGGGGAGAGACAAAAAGAGCCTTCAGGTGTAGGCAGTGGATGGAGGAGGAGGAGGCTGGGGGAAGCCTGCAAGAGCAGTGTTTCTCAACCATTAATGCGCATGTGAATTCCCTGGCAATCTTTTTGAAAGACAGAGTCTGACGTAGCAGGTTGAGGGGCCTGAAATGCTGCATATCTAAAAAGCCTCCTAGAGATGCAGGCATGCTGGCCCTCAGCTGCACTCTGAACGGCCAGGCTCTCCAAGTAGTGAGCAGTTAGCGGGGTGTCGGGACTAAACTAAACGCTGAAGGAGCTCAGAGCAGGGATCAGGGAGCTGTCATAGAGGAGGCGACACTTTGGCAGTGACTTTTCTTAAGAACCAGGAACATAGCAAGAGTAGTGGCATCTTCACTTTTCAACTTTAAAGAAATTATTAAGGTATAGCATTCGTAGATCAAGGAGAACAAGATCCAGTTTTTGAGATACAATTCTCACACTATAAAATTCACCCTTTTAAAGTGTATTCTTGAATCGTCTTTCATATAGTCATGGAGATGTATAATTATTGCCACTATGTAATTCCAGAACATTCCCATCACCCCCAAAAAGAAATCCCATATCCATTAGCACTCATTCTCCACTTCCCCCTCCTTCAGCCCCTAGCAATCACCAATCTATTTTCTATCTCTGTGGAGTTACCTATTCTGGACTTATAAATAAAATCCTGTGTAGTCCTTTGTGACTGGCTTCTTTCACTTAGCATAATGTTTTCAAGGTCCACTCATGTCACAGCATGTATCAGTACATGATTGCTTTTTATGGTTGAGTAATATTCCATGGTATGGACAGATAGAATTTTGTTTGTTATTCATCACCAGCTGATGAACATTTGCTATTATGAATAATGCTGCTATAAATATTCATGCACATGTTGTGTGTGTGTGTGTGTGTGTGTGTGTGTGTGTAGCATATGTTTTCAACTCTTCAGGGTGTATACCGAGGAGTGGAATTGCTGGGTCATAGTGGTAACTCCATGTTAAATTTTTGAGGAACTGCCAAACTGTTTTCCAAAGCAGCTGTAACATCTAGCATCTGCGGTTTGATGAATACATGTTTATACATAGCACACACCCATATCACCACCACCCAGGTCAAGAAAAGGATATTATCAGCACTCTAGAACCCTCCCTTGAACCTCTAGTTTGACCTCTGTCACCACCAGCGGCTGGGGCTTTGAGAGGTAGAATGGAGGAACGTGCCCTGTGGTGAGAGCAGCCTTACCAAAGGCATAGTGAACCAGGCAGGGCTTTATGTCAGCTTTAAGTCCTTCTGTGTGGACACACACCACTTTTTCCTGTTGTACCCAGGCCTGGTGAGCAAACAGGCTTCCTCCCGCCGTGCTTTACTTCCTGTGCAGCCAGCAGACCCTTTCAGAGCAACAGCAAGCCCTGCCTTGGGATCCCTCCAGGAGGCCCCAGGATTGGGGGTGGGCAGCTGAAGCAGGGAAGCAATGTGCCCGAGGCCTAAGATTCATCCCGAAGGACAGCTTCAGCACCAAGCACCCTGGAGACACTGCTGCAGGGCCAGCAGCTGCCATCGGGGAGTCTGCCTTGGCCACGGTCCTATCACCGTCCCTCCTGCCCCTTGTGTGTCCACTTACCTCCCGCCAGCAGGCCCTTTGGAAAAACCCAGGCTTCCAGAGAGGCAGGACTCTCTGAGCAGGTCTCCCACAAGCAGGGAATCGAGAAGAGGCAGCGGGCAATGCAGCCTCCTGTTCTGCGGTCAGGATCTTCAGAGCACGCTCCGCCAGGAGCTACTCCTGGGAGGTGGCCCTTGTAGAGTCTGAGCCTGCCGTCAACCACAGCAAGGCCCCAGCTCTGGGAGGACCCTGCTCCTGCCTCAGTGGTTCTCCTGCATCCAGCCCTGCAGACTTTCTCTCTCTGGTCTCATCCCAGTGCGCGCGCGTGCGCGCACACACACACACAGCCACAGTCACAAAATTCAAATCTGCTCGGAGAGCTTTATCACTGACATGCAAATCCTTGACTTGCCAATGACTTTTCCCTACCAGCACCTCCACCGGAAGTCCCTCCTGCCAGCTCCTCTAAGAGATTGTGTGAGACCATCCCGCCCTCCCCAAACAGGTGTTCTGGTTTTGTTTCCAGAATACCACCCCTGACACAAACAGCCTGAAGTTGTCATGTCCTTTCAGCCCACTGTCTGGAAATCTACCACCTAGAGGTAGATTTGGGTGGGTCTTCTTGAAAAGACACACCATGTCCCTGGGAGGACCAACCTGCCGCATGTCAGCATGTGTGTTAAATGGATGACTCGGCTGCCAAGGGCAGCTGCAGGCCTGGGGTTGTGGACAGGGAGTGGAGGGTAGAAAATCCTGGATCACGGTGACCATGATGGCCAGGGCAGGCTGGGGCATGCTACAGGAGCCCTGGGCAGTCCAAGGCTCTGGAGAGATTCCCAAGTCAGGGTCTAGAAAGGAAAATGGGAGGAAGCCAGAGACTAACTTCTTAAGGTTATATTTTATATGCACCAGGCAGGGGCTGGAAGCCAACTTCCCTTCCTCTTCCCCAGGGTCCTCTTGCTCCTACTTGTCTCTCTTCTTCTTCTCTTCCCATGCTTACTTTCCTCTCCTCACCACTGCCCTTCCCCTATTCCTTTCCTCTGACCCTGGAACAGAAAATAACCTTATTAGCTCTATTTCCTCTATATGGAAGACTTAAAAGGCTTTAGCCTCAGGATCTAACTGTTGTTATGGCATCACTTGATGGGGAAAATGCATGGTCTAGCCCTGTGCCTGGCTCATCACAGGTGCTCAGCAAGTGCTGGTTAAGGGAATAAAGACATGAATGAAAGTGACTTCATTTTGAGTTGCTAATGCCAGATCTGAAGGTGGACTTTTGGAATCCATCCCTATTTGGGTGACCAGTGACTTTCCTGCAGGCACAGATCAGAGGTGTCTGTGGCCCTGGGCTCCCACAAGATTCCAAAGATGAAGCCAGGGTGGATCCAGACCCCTAATCTTGTGTGATTTCTTTTCTTGCATCTTTGCAGCTTTTGCTTCTGGAGGGGGTCAGTGGGCAGGGACTGATGGGGTCACAGCGCCCTCTGCTGATGTACTTTCATAGGCGGTTTTTGCATGTCTGGGTTTATATTTAATAATGTTTACTTTTGTTTTTAATGGGCTTGGGCGAGACTGGGAATGAGGATTTCTGGTTTTATGACAGGCTCATTCTTCATGAATGTCAAGACTGAAAGTGGCCCTTGGTGATAAAAATGAGTGTCAGGGTGGGCTCCCAGACATTAATAATTTAATTGAAAGCAGGTTTTGGTTTTAACAACCTCCCTGGCCCCAGTGCCTAAATGTCTGGGGGAAACACCTTCTGCTCCAGGCTCAGAGCTGTACCTCTGATTGTAGCAGGCTCTCTCACTTGCTTTTAAGAGGCACGCATGTGGTTTTGTCTGAGTGAGCTGAGAGAACTTTCTCCAAGAGGGAGAAGCAAAGTTGCCCACAGCAGGACTGGCTCCTGGACAGGGGCTGGCACTGAGCTTTCTGTACTCATCATGAATCGTGGCTCCTCCCGAAGCTAGGCAGACACTAAAGAGCTCCTGGGTAGGAAGGTAGTGGGCAGGGCCCAAGGCCAAACTAACCCAGACTGTGGCAGCCCCTTGCTCAGTGAAGCCCCCTATTTCCCATACAGCAGATGGCACAGCACAGTTCTCACACTAGAATGCACAGGAGTCACCTGGGAAGTCTTGTTAAAATGCAGGTCCTGATTCGGTAGGTCTGCTATATAGCCTGAGACTCTGCATTCCAAACAAGCTCCTAGATTATGCTGATGCTACTGGTCTAGGGACCACACAGGGAAAGCAAGAGTGTAGAGGAAATAGATTCTGACATCAGAATGCTCAGGCAGAATTCTGACCTCACCTCTGCCACTTATGCAGTGACCTTGGACAGATTATTTTCATTACCTTCTCTCTCTGAGTCTGCTTCATCCTGCACAAAACAGGGAAGATGACCTCATAGAAACACAGACAGAATGACTTCATGAGGTTGTTGTAAGAATAAAATGCAACGATGCAGGTGAAGCTCTTAGTGCAGAGCCTGTAGTGTCCAGCACATGGCAAATATCTTTATACGCATGTGTCCATTCGGCAAGTGTCTGTCAACCCCCTGCTGTGCCCTTGGCACTGCCATGGGCCCCACATCGAGCAGTGACAGAAACACAATCTCTGCTCTCAAGGAACTTACATTCGAGCAGAAGACAGACCACAGACAAGTGAAATGGATAGGATGTGAGCTGGTGCTAAGTGAGCTGCAGAGGCAAACACAGGACAGTAAGGAGCATAAGGAATGTTGAGCGTGAGCATACTGTTGTTTGTGCAGACTGGGAAAGTGTCACTGAGAAGGTAACACTGACGTATGTACACTACCATGTGTAAAATAGATCACTAGTGGGAAGCTGCTGTATAACACAGGGAGCTCAGCTTGGTGCTCAGTGATGACCTGGGCGGGGGGTGGAGGGAGGCTCAAGAGGGAAGGAATATATGTATATAACCCAACATTGTAAAGCAATTATACTCCAATTAAAAAAAAAGTTCATTTGGATTTTCTGGCCCACCCAATATATGTTAAAACTCAGAGCTGTACATATCCAAAATTCAGTGTATGCAAATACTTTTAATTTAAAGTAATAAAGACTGTTTTAAAGTGAAAAAAAAGAGAGAATGTAATTTTGAGGGGATGACCACATGGATAGCTGAAGAAATGGGAGGGACCATTTGTGAGTGCAAAGGCCCTGAGAAAAGAGTGTACACAGTGTGTGTGAAGAACAAAGAGGAGCCCAGGGGTGGTGGGGGAGGAAAACAGGTAAGGGATGAGTGTGGAGGAGCAGGATCCATCCTTGAGGGCATTGCCAGCATCACCTTTGGATTTTTCTCTGAGAGAAAAGGGCAAACGCTGGAAGTTCTGAGCATGAGAGCAACACGATCTAACTGACATTCTGAAAGGACAAGTTTGGCTTGTTGGGGATGGACTGTGGGAAATCCTCCTCCACTCCAGGAGCACTGTGATTGCTCAGGCGAGAGGGGAGGGTGGGGTGCAGAGATCCCTGAGAGCGGTGGTGGGAGGGTACGTATTCATGGCTGTAAACATCTACCCACATTCATCTTGTTCCCTATTATTCCTTTTTTTTTTTTTTGGCTGCACTGAGTCTTAGTTGTGGAATGCGGGATCTTTGGTTGTGGCATGAGAACTCCTAGTTGCAGCATGTAGGATCTAGTTCCCTGGCCAGGGATCAAACCCCAGCCCCCTGCATTGGGAGTACAGAGTCTCAGACACTGGAGCAGCAGGGAAGTCCCTCCTCTTTTCCTTTTAAATTATCCTTTGAGTGGGGTCCATTTGCCCCCTTCCTCTGGGTGAACGCTTGGATAGGGTACAACTTCATTGGCCACTCCCAGGAAACAGAAAGATCCAAGGTGCTTCTCATCAGAAAGGATGTGGGGAGATCTCACCTGACTTTGTCTCTATTCTTAAGGGTCCTTCCTGGGCCATCTTTCTCTTCCTTAAAAAAAAAAAAGCTGTTAGTTTTATTATGCAAATAATGCATGTTCCTTGCAGAAACATTAGAGATTATAGATAAACACAAAGAATGACATCAGAAATTGGCATAATCTTACTGCTCAGAGAAAACCACTGCTATTACTCCATTCTTGCATATTTCTAAGTCTCTTCAGTTCATGCAGGCTCTATGTGCATGCACATACACACACATATAAATTTTTTACAAAAAAATGGGATGATTTTCTGATACTATCTAATACACCAATACTGTTGTTGACATTAAATATATTTCGACCACATATGATTCTTAATGTCAGCAGAGCATTTCATTTTATGGGTGTACCACAATTTATTTAACCAATTGGTGTCCATTTATGTTGTTTCTGATTTTTAAATACATACATGTCATAAATGACTCCATGATGAGTATCCTTGTAGCTAAATCCTGGCAGCCATCTGTAATTTTTTCCCTATCTTTTAAAGCATGTGATACATATCACCAAGTTGCTCTCAGAAATATTTGTGTGAATTAGACTCATCCTGGAGTTGCTCATGTCCCCACAGACACATCACCCAATAAAAATAAAATGAACGCTTCTTGGTCACATTTAAAAGCTGATATTGATATTAAAGTGTCAGGTGGGCAACCTTGCACCATTTTGCTTCATCACCTGCTGAAGGCACATTCTTCATCTTCTGGGTCCTCTAGGATTAGAGTTAGGGTCAGGCTTTCAGACTCACTGTTCAGTCTCTATAGTAAGATCCGGATTGGATTTGGTTGTGGGTTGTTTTTTTTTCTAATATAGAGGGAAATACCAGAGTCACCTTGGTCACACTTATCAGAGGGTAAGTCACCTTTCAAATACTGAAGAGGATGCAGGGAGGCTCTGGGGGTCCTGGAAGCCAGACAGGGACACTTAGGAAGGTGGGTGGGAAGTTCATTGCCACGGAAAGGTATATACTCAGACCTATTTCTCCTGGGAGAGATGGGGCTCCTGACCATGGTGGTGGATGCCTGAGCCCACCCTCATCCACCTTCTGGGGCTGGTGGCAACCTGTGACCAGGGAGAAGGGAGGCTGTGAGTGTGGGTCATACCAGGGCCCAGGGCAGTAATGGGAATGGATGATACAGTCTGGCCTCCTCCTGGGCCCAGCCCTGCCTGCCTGCCTGTTTCTCTGGTGACTCCTTGAGTCAGGGCCTGAGGCTGCAGCACCTGTTACCTGTCGGTGGGCTCGGGTGAGCCACTTGCCCCTCACTCTGCTAGAAATCAGACACCGAGATTACAAAGGAAGGATACTGCTTCACAAGGGACCACTCGGTCCTCTAGAACACAGTCTCAATCCCCATACCATCTAATAATTTCTTATTGATTCATTTTCTAATATACACTTCTTCTCAAAACACTTATTTTTTTAATATTGAAGTAGATCAAATCTCATTTAATTGCAGACTTCAGTCTGACTGGAGTCAGTCCAGGAATTGGGAAACTGCAATGGAGAACTGAAACTGTTTAATCTGGGAAAGGCAATTCGGACTTCGTCATCATTGTTGTCAGAGTAGTTTGGGTTTTTCTGCGAGTTGAATTCCTCCACATATGCTCTCATTTAGCTCTCACTGAAAGTGAAGTGAAAGTCTCTCAGTTGTTTCTGACTCTTTGTGACCCCGTGGACTATACAGTTCATGGAATTCTCCAGGCCAGAATACCGGAGTGGGTAGCCTTTCCCTTCTCCGGGGGATCTTCCCAACCCAGGGATCAAAGGATCAAACCCAGGTCTCCCGCATTGCAGGCAGATTCTTTACCAGCTGAACTACCAGGGAAGCCCTAGCTCTCATTACACCCCTTTGAACTAGATGTGGTTACAGTCACATTCCAGATGAAAACGCTGAGTCTGAGAGGTGATGTGACTTACCTGCAGCCACACCATTGATTTCTGTCCAGAGCCAGCTGACCCTGAGGTCTGTTCCTCCTTTGATCTCATCTCATTGCCCTTGGAAACACAACCAGCCCCAGAGAGTCACAGAGTACTAGCCCACTAGCCCAGAAGTCAGAAAACCTGCGTTCTGGTCTTGGCTTTGCTACGCATGGGCTGTGTGGCTGAGGGCACTTCACTGCACCTCTCTTGGCCTCAGAAGCCTCATTGTAAACTGAAAAGATCTGACCACTCTCTGAGATTCCTTCTAACCATGGAGCCTTAGCTGAGGCTTATTGGGTGGTAACCAAAAACCGCTTTGCTTAAACAGAAATGGGCGCTGTGGTCCAAGAGTCCAGAGACCCTCATGAAGCCAAGTGAGGGGCCAGCACCAGGCCAGTAGGACTGAGGCCAGGCAGTGGTACTTGCTGCCCCCTCTCCGGAACTGCACGAGTCTCCACTTCTCTCAGTTCCTCTGTTTTCAGTCTTCTCTCTCTGCAAAATGGTTTATTTTTTTCTGTAGATTACCTTTCTCTGCTTCTTTGGCCAATAGTGGCAGATGCACCCCCAGCTCCTAATTACAAGGCCAGTTCTGGGGGGCCAACTGAGTCTCCCCAAATTCCAATTTCAAATTCCCAGGGACAGAAATCAATTGGGCAAAGTTGAGTTGGCTGTCCACCTTGTTCTGATCAATTGGGTCCTGTAGCACAAAGCAGAAGTGGTGGCCCAGGTCGGGGAGACGCACCCTCCCCACAAGAGGCTCTGTTCTCAGGAGAGGAGTCGCATCTTTTCAGAGAAGAGACAGGTTAAGCTTAATTCCCTTCCAGATGAGGTGACCTTGAAACCAACAGGAAAAGCACAAGCTCACCAGCAAAGCTGGCCCATGGGAAGCGTCAGCAGGAATGACAGGCTGTGGCTCCCTGAAGGTCTGTTCCCAAGGGCAGACACGACAGCTGTTTGACAGCCAGGCAGACCTGTCCCCCAACACACAGTATTGTCCTTCTGCTGCCTCTGAGTTGGATGATGTGAAACTGGGGCACAGGGGAGCTTGGAAAGGGACAAGGGGCAGGGACTGCGGAGACCACTGCCACCAGTCCTCGGGGCTTGGTTAGCACGGCCCGGTCATTTGCACAAAGAAGACTCAGCGCTTCAGCTGATCCTGGCCCGTTTCCCTGATGACCTTGTTTCCGTTCTTCAAACTAGCACATGGTTTATCTCTTGCTGTATAACAAATTGCCTCAAAACCTAGCAACTTAAAGCAACAAGCATTTATTATTTCACAGTGTCTGTAGGTCAGGTAGTTAGGAGAAGCTCATCTGGGTTCTGGCTCATTGTCTCCTCATGAGGTGTGGCAGTCAAGCGATGGCCAGGGCTGCAGTCCTCTCAAGGCTCAGCAGGGGCTGGAAGAGGGCTACTCACACCAGTGCTGGCAGGAGGCCTTGGCTCCTTGCCATGCGGCACTCACCATAGGCCCGCTTGGGTATCCTCACCCCACGGCAGTGAGCTTCACCCAGAATGAGTGTGCAAGAGAGAGCAAGATGGAAGAAACACGTTTTTTATGACTTTGTCTCAGAAGTAACACACCATCACTTCTGTCATATTCGATTCATTAGAAGCAAGTCACTATGTCTAGTCCTCACTTAAGGGGAGGGGAACTATTTCCTTTTGAAAGAGTATCGAATCTGTGGGTCTATACCAAACCAGAACTGAGCACAGAACTGAGCCATACAATGTTCCCAAGTGTTTGGAGGTTGGGGAGTCAAGGGATAGGGTCTGGGGGGGTTCTGTTTGGTGGCAGAAATCAGTCCCCAAAGATGTTCTTATCTCCAGAACTTGTGAATATGTTATGTTATACAGCAAAGGGGAAGTAAGGTTGATCATCAGGTGACCTTAAACTAAGGAGAGTAGCTGGATTATCTAGGAGGGCTCAATGTAATCACAGGGGTCCTTCCAAGTGGAAGAA
Source organism: Giraffa tippelskirchi (assembly GCF_054371585.1). Lineage (NCBI taxonomy): Eukaryota > Metazoa > Chordata > Mammalia > Artiodactyla > Giraffidae > Giraffa > Giraffa tippelskirchi. Next base: position 20,253,418 of record NC_137279.1, read on the forward strand.
GGAGGCAGAAGAAGAATCAGAGTGATGCAGAGCACTATTTACAGTAGCTAGGACACAAAAGCAGCTTAGATGTCCATCAACTGATGAATGGATAAGGAAGCTGTGGTACATATATACAATGGAGTATTACTCAGCCACGAAAAGGAATGCATTTGAGTCAGTTCTAATGAGGTGGATGAACCTAGAGCCTATTATACAGAGTAAAGTAAGTCAGAAAAAGAAAACCAAATATTGTATATTAACGCATATATATGGAATCTAGAAAAATGATACTGATGAACTTATTTGCAGGGCATCAGTGGAGATGCAGACACAGAGGACAGACTTATGGACACAGGGAGGGGGAGAAGGTGAGGGTGGGATGTATGGAGAGAGTGGGATGTAAGGAGAAAGTAGCATGAAGACATATACACTGCCATATGTAATATACATAGCCATTGGGAATTTGCTGCATGACTCAGGGGACTCAAACCAGGGCTCTGTAACAACCTAGAGGGATAGGATGGGGAGGGAGGTAGAAGGGAGGTTCAAGAAGGAATGGACACAGGTATACCCATGGCTGATTCATGCTGATATTTGGCCGAAACCAACATAATACTATAAAGCAATTATCTTTCCATTAAAAATAGATTAATTTTTAAATAAAAGAATCGGAGTGATGCAGAGTGAGAGAGACTTGACTGGCCACTGCTGGCTTTGAAGATGGAAGGGAGCCATGAGCCAGGGAAGACAGGCAGCCTCTAGAATCTGAAAAAGGCAAGGAACCAGATTCTCCTGAGTTGCAGAGAAATGTAGGTCTGCCAATGCCTTGACTGTAGCCCAGTGGGACTGATTTTGGACCAATTTTATGTTGTCTTAAGCCATTAAATGTGTCATCTGTTCTAGCAGCAATAGGAAACGAACAGAGGGTGATACCCACCTTTCTCCGTTTCGTAATCTATTTCTGTTTCATCACAGTTGTACTATTATTGGACTTATTTACATATAGTCCATATTTTTAATACCCCTGTTTACCATCTCTCCTTTAAAACTATAAGCTCCTTGAGGGCAAAGTGTATGTTTTTGGGGGGTTTTTGTTTATTTTTTTCAATGTATATCTGAAGCACCCAAGGCACTGCATGACTATGCAGCCATTAGGAACTTGATCATTCATTTTCTAGATCAGATGGCAGCCCACTCCAGTGTTCTTGCCTGGAGAATCCCGTGGACAGAGGAGCCTGACAGGCTACAGTCCACGGGGTCGCGGGACTCAGATGCGACTTAGCAACTAAACCACAAAAGTTGAAGCAGCCAACTTAGCAGAGAGAAGAAACAAGAGAAAGCTGCTGTGAAATAAAACGTGGAATCCCATTAATTCATCCTTCATTGAACTGAATCCAAAGTATTTCACTCATGGCAGGATAGTTTATTGAAATCCTATTTACTCTGTATCTTTCTTTGTTCTCATTTCAGGGCAGCAGCCAGGCTTCCCCTTATCTTGGTGGAGGGATTTTAGGCAGGACACAGCATGGGGCAGTGGGAGGTCAATGGCTCGTCCCCACCTTTAAAGGCCTCTGAAGGGCAAGGTCTCCTTCAGGTGGGGTGGGGATGAGGAAACGTGCCAGAGAATAAGGGTGGATCCTCAGAGCCCCAACGGGGAGCAAGTTCCCATGAGCAGTGGAGCCTCAAGTCCTGCTTGGTGATGAGACCTCAGAGGGAGGTAGTGCAGGCTAGACCCCGGGCTCAGGAGTTCCTCCCATTGCCCAACACATACACACACACACACACACACACACTTCTGGGATCATAGAGAATGGCATCTGATATCTTCAGGGCCTTCCCTTTGACCTGGGACATCTGTAGAACCAGGTGAAGTGGAGGGAGGCGGTGGAAACACTAAGGATGATCCTAAAGATTTTGCACTGAACCATCAGGAAGCAAGAAGAGAGGCTGGAGTCTGAAACACACTGATTTTGATCTAAAAAAGTGATAGTCCTTCCGCACTCAAGTTTGAGACTGATACTCAACACTTTGACTCCTGCTTTGGCTTTAAACGAAGATTTTACTCTCCGGGTGGAGGGAGCCGGGGGCAGGGTGGTATGTGAGAAGGCAGCAAGCCTTTCAAGGAGTGGGGAGAGGCTGAACCCAAGCCGCTGATGGGTCCTGAGGCAGCATTAAGTTGGAACTATGTCCTCGGTCACACAGGAGTTGAAGTACAGATAAATCAGAAAGCAGGTCCAGACGCCAAGGGTGAAATAGATGCCCAGGCGTGGTATGGAAGTTTCCTGTTATATGGGGAGAAAGTCAGGACCCTGAAGTGAGGTCAGCTGGGCAGCTAGCAAAGCACCCTGCCCTCCACAGAGGCCTCTGGGCAGCCCCCAGTCTGGGCTAATCAAGTCCTCCTTCCTCGAAGTGCCACGCCCTCTAAGGCCACGTGGATGCGGTGGGGGCGGAGCCTGCACAGGCTGGGGTCGATGGGAATGCGCCCTGGAGCACCGCCTTTTGGATGACTGGCCACCCGATTGAGACAAGGGGCTTGCAGGGATCTACCTACCCCTGATCGTAGTTGTTCTGTGGGGTACACAACAAACATTTCTCCTGTGGAGGACAGAAACGGCACAAGAAAGATCATTTTTCCCTGGTCCGAGATGGCCAGGCTGCTGGGCACCTCGTCGGATCTTGCTATAGGAGACGATAGAACAATATAGTTGCACTTGGGAGCGGGTGCATCCAGGGTTGAGTCCTACTTGGTCATGGTTTCAGAATCTCCCCAGTCCTATAGGGCAAGACCCCAGAGTGGATTCAAGACTAGGGAGGCATCCCCGGGCCGGGAGAGGAGTGGAACCAGGGGAGAGAGCGAGCCCAGGGAAGGTAGAGGGGAACAGGAGACCGGGGGTGTGACATGGGGCAGGGTGGGGAGGGCTTCACTTACAAAGCAGGAGTCGCACTGGTGAAGGGAATCCATTGGGTCTTTTGGTTGTTGCAGTGCCACCATCTTTCTGTGAAGAGAGAGCGGTGCTCTACCAGCTCCCTCCATTTTCCTGAGCTGGAGCTGTGGGTCTGTGTCTGTCTTTCCTATCAGCCTGAGTTCTTGCTGCATCTTCAGTCCTCTCCTAAAGGGACTGGGGAGTCAGGAAGGGGCAGAATTGGGGAGAATAATTTTCAACGTGAAAGGAACTAACCAGTAGCATGAGTGGCCATGGAGGGTCTTGACTCCAAGCCACTGGGGCAAGAGAAACTAAGACAGCTCTTTGAAGGCTCTGGGAGTCCTCTGAACTTCAAGGACATTTAGCAAAGAAAAGGAAAGAGACTCTTCAGGGGTGAGAAGAGATGGGGGCAGGTTGCACTTACAGCTTGCTGTTCTTCTGTATATTTATTAAAACATCCATCTTCTCATCCATATCCTTTTGCATCTCCTTCCAAGAGAGAATTCAAAGCTAGAATCATCATCATGAAGGGCTTTTGAAATCCCTTTCTCCTGCTTCACTCTGCGAGGCCACCTCTGCATATTACTTCCTCAAGAATCCTCACTGGCCCTGGGTGAGGTGGCTCACAGAATGTCCATGACATGTGCCACCCACCCCTCCTTGTCTCCTTTCCCATTCCATGATGAAGCTAAAGCACAGGCAGAGTCCTTAAGGGCTTGTTCAAAGTCTCCAGGTGAGTCAGAGGCCAGGATCTGTTTTACCTGATCTTACACTTGAATGAAACCCTATCTGCCTTGGTTCAATGCCTATAAAATCATGGAACCAAGAAAACAAATCTTATGACCCCTAAAGACACTTCTGACTCCAATGTTTTGACCCCTGCCATGCACATAGATCCTGTATATCTGTGTTTGTTCCATCTCTTACCCAATTCCTGGCAGAAATGGTCAACACAAAACAGATAATAGTGCAAATGGTTCCTCACATGTATTGTTAAGAACTGAAATAATAATAAAGTCTTCTTGGTAAAGTTTAGGGCTATAAAATTTGACCTGGAAAAATTGGAGAGAAATAGTGGTCGCAAAGAAACTCTAAGATGGCCGACGTTGTTACTGATAGTATCTGTTGAGGATAAAAACAGGGTTGGATTGAATATCACAAAATATAAATAAAAAATAATTTGCTTCAAGGAAAACCATTTTAGTAATAAAAAATTGAAAGATTTGGGAAGAGTATACTGATCTGGGGTAGAAAATTAATCAAGGAATTACTGTCAGGATGGAAATGATTTCCCAAAAAGATCTTTTTGAAAAGCATTTTTAAAGGTTCGTATAAATTTCGAATAAGATACTGGTATTCATAAGTAAAGTCAAAATATCCTTGAAGTCAAAATTCCCCCTGGGTCCAGAGACTTCCTTGGTGGTCCAGTGGCTTAGACTCTGAGCTCCTGATGCAGGTGGCCCAGGTTCCATCCCTGGTCGGGGAGTTAGATCCCACATGCTACAACTAAAGATCCCGTGTGCCACAATAAGACATAGCACAGTCAAATAAATAAATATCTTTAAAAAGTTCCCCTGGGTCCAAAACATCAGAGTCAATACATCCCACTTTCTTAGAAGTCTCACCATCACTTCAAACTCATGCTTCAAACTGACCTCAATCATTTTCTCTCCCAAATTTGCTGTTTCCCTACTGTCCTTGTCACTGTCATCTCTTTCTTCTAGCTGTCCGGATTAAAACCGGTGTCATCATGGACGCTTGCCTCTCTGATATCTTTCTACTGAATCAGTCACCAAGCATGCTATTTTCCCTTTGCTGCATCGTTCGGATGTACCCTTTTCCTTCTGTTCCTACACTGGGTCCAGCCTTCTTCCCCTTGAGCGGGGATGTGGCTTCCTGTTTGATATTCTTGCTCCAGACGACCCCCACCTGCTCCCCGGTGCCCCCGCCCCCACCCCGCCCCAGCCACCTTGCAAGCAGCTGCCAACTCAGCTTTCTGAAGTGCTGTTCCTAGCGTGTTCTTTGATTAAGAATCTCCAGAGGCCTCTTACCGCTTACACAACCAAGTCCCAACCTGTCTGCCCGTCTTTCAAAAGCCTTCATTATCCATCGCCTTTGTGCCCACTCCGTTTTATTTCTCACAGTTTCCCCCAATGATCCCACTTATATGACTGATCTCCCCACTGACCGTGATAAGCTTCGCATTCCTCCTGCTTCCATGCTGTGTGCAAGCTGCTCCCGTGCCCAAAATAGCCTCCTTTGTGCCTTGTGATACCCAGTCCTACCTACTAACAAAACACTCACTGTGTTTGCATTTTAATACAGAAATAGCACAGCCCTTTGCAGAAAAATTGGACAATACAGAGGAATATAAAAGGAAAAATTAATCTCATCACCTAGGGATAACAGCAATTAGCCCTTTTGGTATATTTCTTTCCAGTCTTTTTTCTATATAATTACTTAACTATTTTTTTTTCACCTAGTTGCGATCAGCCTGTACATTATTACTTGCATCTTGCTTTTTTACTTCTCATTATAAGCATTCTTTCTAAACACTGTCTCCTATAGTTAATTTTCATTATATGTTAATAGCTATATCATATTTTATTTGACCATTCCTCTACTATTGGAAGTTGTGGTTATTGACTATTTTTTGCTGTTATAAATATCCTGTGATGAACATCTTTTTATAGGTACCTGTGCAGGCATTTCTGATTATTCTCATAGGTTAAATTCTGAGAAGTCAAGGAGTTGATAAGTCATGGAGTTTTGATATTTTTGATACCTATTGTCTAAATTCCTTTTCAGTTTTGTACAAACCTGTACTCCGATCAGCTGTAAAGAGCATTCCTATCTTGATTTGTAATTGTCATAAATTAAAACTTGGTTTATTTGAATGTGGCAATTACCTAAGTATTGTTTTCATTTACGTTTACTTGATTATTCGTTAGGTAAAACTTTGTATTTATTGCTTTTTATTAATATTCTTTTCTGTGGATTGTTCACATACACCCTTTGCCCATTTTCCTATTTGGCTGTTAATGATTTGTGTGAGTTTTATATGTTACAGATAAAAACATTTTGTCTAGATCAATCATATTTGTGGAAAATTATTTCCCTCAAACTGTTGTTTACTTTCTGTGTATGGTGCTTTTCTGTTATGATTTTTAACTTTTTTATATTGTTAAACATATCGGTATTTCTTCTATGATTTCTTTCACTGTAATTATATTTAGACCATCCAGTTAAATACATGCAATTTCTTTTTTTTTTAATTCACTTTATAGACTATTTTAGTTTATAGTGTTAACTGAGTTAAGTTTTTCCCTTATATAATCAGGCAATCTTCTTCTTTTTGTTTAATTTTTATTGGAGTATAGTTGATTTACAATGTTGTAGTAAAGTTTCTGCAATACAGCAAAGTAAATCAAAAACATATACCCACACTTTTTAAAATTCTTTTCCCATGTAGGTCATTACATTGAGAAGAGCTCCCTGTGCTATACAGTAGTTTCTTAAATCATCCCCTCTCACTCTGTCACTAAGGTTGTATCTCTCCATCCTAATCAATGAGACACCTTAGACAGCCCTTATTCAAAAATTGGATTTAAGCCTCAGACATGTAAGAAACAAATAACCTAATCTATTTTATATAGTGTAATATGTATATGTCAACCCCAGTCTCCCAATTTATCCCTCCTCCCTTGCCCCTCCCCCCAGTAATCATAAGTTGATTTCTTCATCTGTGGCTGCATTTTTGTTTTGTAAGAAAGTTCATTTGTAACATTTTTTAAGATTTCACATATAAGTAATATGATATTTGTTTTTCTCTCTCTGACTTACTTCACTATGACAATTTCTAGGTCCATCCATGTTGCTGCAAACGACATTACTTCATTATTTTTTATAGTTGAATAATATTTCATCATATAAATATTCTTAATATTAATAATCTTGTCCGTCTCACTGATAATTTTAAAAATCATCTTTATTGGATTTAAAATTTTATAGAGCAGTGGTGCCCAATTGTGAGCATATAATTGAATCAACTGAGGATCTTTAAAAATTACCAATGCCCGGACCTCTGATTCAACTGCTATGGGGTGCAGCCAGCTATCAAGAGAGGCAGCTCAAAACCACAGTACAGGTGATTACAGTGTGTGGCCAATGTTAACCACTGTTAAAGTGCTAAGGACCTGGTTCTCATCAGAAGCAACCATCTTAATCATGTAACAGCATTTTGAGCAATGGTGCCCTAGCTTGGAGGTTTTCATTCAGTTCATCTGGTCCAGGGCCTGGGTACATGGACTTGAGAAATCCACAGAAGTGATCTCTGTCAGAGAGGCTGTCATAGGGTTATCGATGCCACTTTATTTCATTTGTCTGCTTATCCTTGGGCTGTACCACCTTCATTTGATTATTGTGACTTCATTATGAACTTTAATATCTGGTGAGAGTAATGCCTCCTTACAACTATTGAAAAATTTATAGGTAAATGCATTTGCCTGTTTATGCTTTTACATTGGTTGTTCTCAAGTTTCTTCCTGGGGAACATGAATAAAATCCCAGGGTGCAAGGACTTCAGCTCTATTTCTTATATTAGTGCTCCCACCAATTCTGAAACTCAAAGTTTGAAAACTGCTATTCTAGAAACTGGATAATCTTTTTTAGTAATTGCTGAATTCAAAAATAACCTTACTGGACTCTTGGATAGATTTGCATTTAACTTTCAAACTTTTAGACTCACCTTACCACTCACTTTCCCTAGGGCACTTCCCTGGTGAACCAGTGGCTAAGACACTGCGCTCCCAATGCAGGGGGCCCAGGTTCAATCCATGGTCAGAGAACTATATCCCACATGCCCCAACCAAGAGTTCACATGCAGCAACTAAAAAGATACTGTGTGCCACAGAAAAGACCCGACACAGTCAAATAAATAAATATTGAAAAAAGAAAAAGACTTGCTTTCTCTAAAATGACTTTCTGGTTACCCCAGTCCACATCCACTTCTCACGTCTTTAAACTCCTAGTTAAGTGACAACCGGTCATCATTTAACTTTGTACTTGCATGGCTCCTGTGTGCTCAGTCGCATCTGACTGAGATCCCATAGACTGTAGCCCACCAGGCTCCTCTGTCCATGAGATTATCCTGGCAAGGATACTGGAGTGGGTTGCCATTTCCTCCTCCAGGAGATCTTCCTGACCAAGGGATCAAACCCACATCTCCTTGGCTCCTGGATTAGCAGGTGGATTCTGGTACTTGTTATTTATGCAAAAGAGTTTGAGTCTCTTGCTAGATTGTAAGCACTTTCAGAGCAGGCTCTGGCTTCTCCTTCCATGATTCCTGGAATGGTACTGGCCCATGGAGGGCATTCAGTAAATACTTACCTTCATAATCTCCACAAATTCCTGGAGTTTATCAAAATCCTTGTCCATTACATCCTTTATCTAGTGAGGAAGAAAGGCACACAGCACATTACTGAATGTGGAGTTGTCTTTCGGGAGTTATAAGGTAAGGGCTGTAGCTGCTCCCCTGGAATGAGCTGATAAAGTTTAAGTAATGTTCTAATAATGGCTTATTAAGCCACTTCTTCCCAAGAGTCTGTGAAGGGTAAATGCATGTACCACCAAGTCACCACCACCAGCAGGCTGGGCACAACTTGGATCTGGCCATTGTAAGGCTGCCACATGGAACTCAAATCACAGCTTCAATCACACATCCTTGCTTGAGTATTTTCTTTGTTCACAAATATGCTATAGGTGATTTCATCAGAAAAACAAGAGTTCTTGCTCTGCACCTTGTTCCGGGGAGGAGAATAGGAAGAAATTGGTCCCTGACTGCCTCCAAATTCCAAATCATCCCCTCTCGCTCTGTCACTAAGGTTGTATCTCTCCATCCTAATCAATGAGACACCTTAGACAGCCCTTATTCAAAAATTGGATTTAAGCCTCAGACATGTAAGAAACAAATAACCTAAGCTGCCTGACACAAGCACTCAAGGGAATTTGGGCTCAGTTAGTTGGATTGCTCTATCAGGCAATTCCCAAGTTCCTTTACTATTCAAAATTAGGTGTTGCATTTTCCTGGAAACTACTCTTTTTCTCTATGAGAGGTAAAGTCTCATCCTGTTACCTGTTTTATCTCTTCCATTTTTTCCTTGAGCTCTTCCCTCACTTCCCTGAGTTCATTCTGAGGAAATAAAATAGAGAAGGCATAGAGAAATGTCTTGGATGGAAGGGAGACAGTCAAAAGAAGGAAAGGAAAGATCCTAGGGCATGGCCAAAGGAGGAGCAGAAGATCATTGCCAGCAGGGAGGAAAGGAAGGATGCTGTTAAGAAAATAGTACAGTGGGATGCACTGTACCCCTAGATGTTGATGCACTTTGAAAAGGTCACACACTCCCTGCTGTGGTGTGAACACCAAAATCTCACGGTCTAAGTCTAATGGCAAGGAAACATCAGACAACCTGGACTGAGGTCATTCTACAAAATAAATGATTTGCAATCCTCAAAACTGACGGTGTCCCAGAATACAAGGTCGAAGAACTGTTCCAGATGAAAAAAGACATGGAAACTGGGAGCCAGGTGTGATTCTGAGTTGGATCCCAGACCAAAAAAGTTATCTCCTCTTTTGTTATGAAAGACATTGGCAGGATAACTGGGGGAATTAGATTAAGGGCTGTAGATGAGAACTGTATCAACATGAATCTCCTGAGTTTGATGTTTGGATGATTGTACTGTGGCTGTGTAAGAGAGTGATCTTGTTTTGAGGAAATGTATACTGAAATTTGGGAGAACAACATGCTTGCAAATGGTTCAGGATATATGTGTGTGTGTGTGTATATATATATATATATATATATACACACATATATGAATATGATAAAAAGAGAAAATAACATGATAAAATGCCAACATTTGGAAATCTGGGGGAAGAGCAAACTACAACTCACTGTACCATTTTTTTGGAAAATTTTCTGTAAGCCAGAAATAATTTTAAAGTAGAAGCAGAAGGAGTGAAGTCACAGGGGCCGGTGCAGAACTGTAGATACCAGTAGTTTACCTGCCGCAGCGGTTGTTCTGTCTGCCCCGCCTGTTCACTGTGTTGGTCCAACCTGCTGCCTCCAGGGTCCCCACACCTACCTTTAGCTCCTTTGTCCCTCCTGGTTTGGTAAATGGCCCTTCTTGTTTAGCTCCTTTGTAGTCATATCTCTGTTGGTTGAAAACAGAAACATAGAATATTGGAAATTGCCAGCATGGGCAGATGAGGCAAGAGAGATCCCCCCCCAGGTTCAGCTCCTCCCTTCGGGCCAGGGCAGACGTGAGAGCTGGTGGCCTGGCCCCACCAGCCCCAGAGTTCCCTCAGCCCTTCTCCTTTGTCTGAGCCCATCTCATTCCACTCCCTTCCTGGCCCACTGGGCCTCAGCTTTCCATCCCCCCGACAGTCATGCTCATTCCCGCTACAGGGCCTCTGGACGCTTGGCTTCCTCCAGCCCTGGTGCTCATCCTCGGCCCTCCAGTGGCCAGAGGCTTGTCCTCTCAGCTCTGAGGAAGGCCTTTCCGTTTCGTCTTCCTATTTCAATCCCCTGTATCGTAGGTAATGCTACCAAATTTTTCCTCATTTATTTATGCATCTGCTTTGTTCTATGAGAGCAGAGTGCTCTCTCTCTCTCTCTCTCAGTGTATCTGCCAGCACCTGGGACAAGTCTTGGCCACCAGGAACGGCGAATGACCCCTGACTCCAAGTCACCTCCCCATGGGTCTCAGGCCTGGCTGCTGGGATGGCATCAAAAAAGCTTCTTACTTTGATTGGCTCCGGCTTCAATTCTAGGCAAACTGCCTTGTAGTTCTTGCTCTGCGGAGAGGGAAGGTGGGATTCAGGCTGCCAGGCATCAGGCAGGGGAGGACTAGGGAAGCTTGGGGAGGCTTGGGAAAGACTGGGAAAAATTGGGGAGGACCCCCTATCCACCCCACCCTGCCTGCCCAACTGCACTTAAGATCAGGCCCACATGCCCCCAGCTCCTGAGCCAAGACAACTCACATTTTGTCATGTTCTAGTTCTCTCATGAGTAAAACCTGCCTGTTCAGCAGGCTGCCCTCTTCTTGCTGGGGGGCAGGGATGGGAGGGCTGGCAAGAGCAATTTGAGATAACTGAAGGAAGCTGGCTAAGTAGTTTTTCAGGAGCACTGACTTTGGAGGTAGACAGACAGACTGGAATCCTAGTCTCAGCCACCTCCTCACTGGTTGTGTCAACGTAGGCAAGTTACTTAGTCTCTCGGAGCCTTTATTTCTAACCTTTAAATTGTGGGTGATAATTACCTTTATCTAATGAGCTTCTTCTATGCCTTAAACATGCAGGTCAGAGGCAGGCCTGGCTGGGGTCGTAGCCCCCAGCGTGGCTGGAGTTGGGGTGGGCCATTTCAGTGCTCCTCGTCCTAGGGGTGGTCCTTGCCACCTCCAGGCCTGGGGTCCATTCCCCACCCTCCTTCCAGGCTGAGAGGCTACCTCGTGCTCAGAGGGAGAAGGAAAAGCTGAGGGTTGGCTGGGGACTCTCTATACCCCCACCCCCACCTCTATCCAGTGGGAGCTCAAAGACACCCCACGTTGGCCAGCAACGTTTCTCCTTTACCAGGCTTGTCTTCTTCAGTTCCGCCCTCTTGGCCGACATGATGGAGGAGGCCAGAGTGTTCTTCGATTTCCCAACCTCCCCTCAACGGGCCCCCGTGACCAGGCCACTGTCCTAGGCAGCTTACAGGCCGAGGTCAGCCAGGATGACCACCTCTCTGTGGGTGGAACAGCTGAGGTCACAATGCCCAGGACCTACACGCCAGCCCAGAGTGTCACTGCAGCTGCAAGCCTGGGGTGTCTTGGCCACTGAGAAGAGGACCTCAGGCCGGGTTCCAAAGCCACAAAGTCTCCCTCCGGCAAGGGGGAAGGGGGCCTTCCTGCAGAGTCCACCTGAAGGACCGCAGCCTGTATGGCCCAAGCACAAGGCACATCCTGGAGAAGGAAAAATTGTTGGCTGCACCCGAGCAGGACCTCCCCCTACCCCAAAGACCAGGAGGAGGCATCTGCCCTCAACAATGAGCTTCTCCTTGGAGACCACACACCTGCTCTCCTGGCCCTTCCTTGAGCCTGAGGCTATTTTGGGTTGAGGTGCCCTGAAGTTTCGCAGTTCAAGGTGTCTGTGCTGTGCTAACCTGGGGCTCTTGGTACCAGTCTCCGCGGGATGACCTCTGATGCCCTGGCCTGACTTTACAGCTGGTCCTGCCCCTCTCCCCTCTTTCACCCAACTCCATTCTTCCTCCTGGTTTTTCTACCCTCCTGGAAGAGAGCCAGGGCAAAAAGCAATAAGTAGACAGTGTGAATGGTGAGAATCCTGGATGATGGGCAAGGAAGGTTACTGAGGCCATTCTGAGGGTAACTGTGATTTGTGTTTAGAAGACAAGTGGACACAGGGTGGGAAAAGGAGGGTGGGATGAATTGGGAGATTAGGATTGACATATATACACTATCATGTGTAAAATGAATAGCTGTAGGGATAGACAGCACGGGGAGCTCAACTCGGTGCTCTGTGAAGACCTAGAGGGATGGGATGGTTGGGGGGCAGGGGAAGGTCCTAGTAGGAGGGGATATATGTATACTTATAGCTGATTCACACTGTTGTATGACAGAAACTAACACAACATTGTAAAGCAATTATACTCCAATTAAAAAAAAATCCACCAAAAAAAGTCTAAACAACATGGCCTCCCCTGAGACCTAGAATTATTCCATATCCAGGTTAGGAAACCTAATTTCTCTTCCCTCTTATCCTTGGGTATTCCTTCCTCCCTCTCATTTCAAATACTAGTTGCTCTAGAAAGGGCCAACTTGCAAATTCCTAGGACAGACAGTACAGGAAATGATGCAAATTGCGTGCTAAGTATGTGTCTGCATCCCAGACACGACTGATTGCGCTCACCTGACCATTTCCTGGGCCTGTGCTTGTCCTTCCCAGAGGCCCTGAGCTCTGAGACTTATTTTGCAGCTTCCATCCTCGGGACAGACCTTGATCTCAGCCCATCACAACCAAAGGAGAATGCCTGTCACTGTTCAGCTGGGGAGTGGAGGGGTGGAGCAGGAAGTGGTGGGGAGTGTCTAGTACTGTCCCCTCCTGTTGCGGGGGGAGTCCCCCTAGCTTCAGGGGACCTCTCACAGAAATTTTATATCATTGGTTACTATATTGTCCCACGTAGCTGATTTATATACACCTTGCCTCTACACTGGGCAGGGTTCAGACATCTTTTCTCATTGACACATTGGTTACTATGCAATTTCTGATCCTTCCTGTGAACAATGTATCAGACCTCAGCTAGAATCAAATTCTATTATATTGTTCCTATGGAATTTCTATCATGTGAAATTCTAGTACCTCTGTTTCAGGAACAAAGCATGATCTTCTCAACAATTAATGGTAAATCTCCAGCTACTGCAATACAGCTGATGATAAGTGAAAAGTCAGAGTGAAGACTTTGTGTGAAGATTGCAGGCTTTGTTCTCCTGTGTGTTCACCATGACAGGGACGCCTTTGCCAGGGCCTCCCAGGACCCAGGGGACATGTTACTATCCCCACAGTCGACCGTTACAGAGTGGCCTGCTGTCTGAGATAAAGAGCCACCAACCATCAGTGGCTCCCCCTACTTATGCCAAATACAGCTCCTGGGGCCTCCTTGCTTGGCTAGGGTCCCTTTGCCTTCTTTGGTTTTTTATTTTTTTAAGATTTTTTTGATGTGGACCATTTTTGAAGTCTTTATTGAATTTGTTACAGTATTGCCTCTGTTTTATGTTTTGTTTTTCTGGCTGCAAAGGCATGTAGGATCTTAGCTCCCCGACCAGGGATTGAACCTGCATCCCCTGCACTGGAAGGCGGAGTCTTAACCACTGGGCCACCAGGGAAGTCCCCCTCATCAGTTTTTACAATGAGTGACTTCACTTGGCCTGTTCTTTGTAGGCAAACATGCACAGATACTTTATTTTTATCTTTTTGCACCAAGACACCTGAGATGATGAACTTTTCCTCACAAGAGTCTGACAGGCTCGTCACCCTGTATGTTGGTTCTGCAGGGAGCAGTTTCTCCAGTGGGACTGTTCCCCTGATCAGAAGGCTGAATCCACAAGCCCACCCTGGCCCCACCCTAGCCTTCTTCCTCGGGGCCACTGGCGGCGCCCTTGTTCCTCTCCACCAGCTCCTCTCTACATGGCTCTAGGGTGTTCCTGTGTCACGTGACAGACAAAAACTTTGAGACGAATTCTCTGGGCCCCGAGCTCCCACTTGAAGTTGAAAAAGGAGGCGTAAGCGAAACTGTTTTCTGGGTGGCAAAACGGGTGTGAAAGTCGCTCCCTGGGCAAGACAACTTGGAGGAAATCCAACACTGAAGCAGGCCATGGTCATTTGCTGAACGCCCTAAACATAAGTATGAATTTATTTCTATCTCATTCTCGATTAAAACAAAGCCCTCTTCTTGTGCCCCCACCACTCTAACACCTGTGACAATGACCACCCATGCTGAGAGCTGTGAATCGCGGGGCCCTGCCCATCTCAGCCACACACCTCACTGGCAGGTCACCTTTATCCAGGCTCAGGGCCAGGCCGGGTCTCAGCAAGGAGCTCTGGGTCACTATGTAAGTGACTCCACAGCAAGCGCCCTGTTCATGCAACACTGAGCCCCGCCTGTGGCCGAGCTCTCTGCTAGGCACCAGGAGCAGAAGGTTACCGGACGCAGCCCTGGCGTCTAGGGACTCATCACTGTTGGCATCATTGGAATCGCACGTACAATATGGTGAGTTGGCTCAGGGTGCTGAGAGCCCAGGGAGAGGCATGGCCCAGTTCTCAGAGCTGGCTCTCTCTCATGTTCTTCTGGATCCCATTCCTGGCCTAGTGAGCTTCCCACTACCCTTGACTTTAGAGAATTTCTTCTTTAAACCCAGGGCAGGAGGTGTGGAGGGCCACGTTACCTACACATACCAGACTTTCCCATCACCAATACCCGTCTCCGTCTCTGAAGATGACACACTCCCCCCAGCTCAGTGGGACCGTCTGCTCCATGCTGGGCCCTGTATGGCGAGTGTTTACTGTCTCCAGCATATCGAATGGGTCTTCCTTCTGGCAGAGAGAGTTGCTAGCCTGTCCCAGCAGGTGTGCTGTGTACCAAATCAGCCCTCTCTGCCTGCTCCTTCTGGCCCAAGTTCACCTTTACCTGGCCTTGTCACTCGGCACAGCAGCTGGAACTGGAGTTAAATCTACACATCCTCTAACAACATAGAGCAAGAAGGTGTCCTCTGAGAAGCGTGTGTGTCAGGCTGATACTTCACCACGTCCCAGTGTCATAACACATGCCCGTTCTCAGAGGTCCTGCGGGCGCCTGCCTCGGGAAATAGTGGGATGTTCAGAAACGGAACAACCTTCTGGCTTTGTGCCTGGATCTCCCTCAGCTCTCAGGGAACCGGAAAGCTGCAAGCCCCACGTCCAAACAAAGGAGACTTTGCAGGGCCGACCTGGTGTCCATGAGATTCACCTTGCTGACCTCACTCGGTAACCTCACCTGGCCTCCGTCCTTCTGGTCTCTGCCAGCCCACCGCTCCCCACCCCCGGATGTTCCACGGGCCTTCTATTGTGCCTCCCACTTGGTTACTTGGATTAGTTAGGGTTCTCCAGAGAAACAGAATCAATAGGACATCTATTTATATATCTGTCTGTCATCTATCTATCTAGACATTTATCTTAAGGAATTGGCTCACGTGATTACAGAGGCTGAGAAGCCCCATGATCTGCCATCCAGAGACCCAGGAGAGCCAATGGGGGAAGTTCCCTTCTGAGTACAGAAGACTGAGGTCCCAGCTATAAAACAGGCTGAGAAAGGATTATTTCTTACTCAGTCTTTTGTTCTGTCTAGGCCTTCAACAGATTGGATGGGGCCGACCCACATTGGGGAGGGCAGTCTGCTTTACCCAGTCTACCTATCCAAGTGTTAACCTCACCCAAAACACCCTCACACACATACCCAGAATAATGTTTAACCAAATTCAGCTGACCCTTGAACATGGGTTTAAACTACATGGGTCCACTTACGTGAGGATTTTTTTCAGTAGTAAAAACTGCAGTGTTATGCAGTCTGAAGTTGGTTGAATCTCCAGGTGCAAAACTGTGGATACCAGGGCTGACTAGAAAGCAATACACAGGTTTTTGACTGTCCAGCGGGTTGGCACCCCTATCCCCCACATTGTTCAAGGTCAACTGTAGGACTTCCCTGGTAGTTTAGTGGATAAGAATCCACCTGCCAATGCAGGGGACACGGGTTTGATCCCTGGTCTGGAAAGATTCCACATGCCACTGAGTAACTAGAGCCCATGTGCCACAATTACTGAGCCCAAGTGCTGTAACTACTGAAGCCCCTGCTCCTAGAGCCTGTGCTCTGCAACAAGGGAAGCCAGCACAAGAAGCTCAAGCACCACAACTAGAGATTAGCCCCTGCTCCCCACAACTAGAGAAAGCCAGTGAGCAGCAGTGAAGAGTGCAACCAAAAAGAAATTAATTTTTTTTTGTTTTTTAAAGAAGGGTCAACGGTCTCTGAGCACCCTGTGACCTAGCCAAGTTGACATAAGATTAAACATCATATTACCTGTCTCTGCA
The DNA here is from genome assembly GCF_054371585.1 of Giraffa tippelskirchi. NCBI lineage: Eukaryota > Metazoa > Chordata > Mammalia > Artiodactyla > Giraffidae > Giraffa > Giraffa tippelskirchi. The sequence goes on from NC_137279.1 coordinate 20,269,996, forward strand.
GTCTTCTTGACCCATCACCTCATCTTCTGGAGCACAGCTCCTTTCCTTGAGTCGTGTCAGATGTGGCCTGATCTCGTGGTAATAACTGACCTCTGGCTTGGCCTCAGGCCCTGCCCTCTGGGGCCCTGGCCCCTGGCTCTTCCGTACCAGATCCCTCCTTCCTCCTTTGCCCCTGTTGGAGAGCTTCCTCCCACCCTACTGCCGTGGCTGGCAGTTTAAGGGAAAGGTCTTCCAGGAAGACGTTTCTCTCTCTCTCTGCTCAGCTGTATGAATCAGCTGATGCAGAGGGGTGGGGCTGGGTTGGGGGGCCCACACCTCCTCCTCTGCTCACTCTTGGTGTTTTGTCCCCTGACATCCATCTGGTAGGAGCGTATCTGTCCATACCCTCCTGGTCCCCTGTTCTTCCAGGAGAGAACGCTCTATTTTTCAGATTACCTCGAGCAGCCCTTGACCGTCTCAGCCCACTTCTGAGCTCATTCTCTGCTCCGAGCTCCTGCCCCAGCCTCTCTAGGCTCCTGAATCCCTCAGCCTGTTGCTCTACTTGGTTAATGGCAATCAGGTGTGCAGATGAGTGGGGCTGTAGGCATGGTTCGCTCTAGGGACAGCACAGGTATAAAGTCCCTGGCTGGCCCATTGCTAAGGAGGGACTTTTGGTTTCCCTTAAGAGGGCTTTGGGCTGGTGGGCCTGGATTCTCTGGTTCAGCAATTTCCTAGTGATCCTGCCAGCCTTCTTACCTTACAGGTTAAACTAGAGTCAAGGGCTCACCTACAGGGATATGGGGAATCACAAGAATAAAATAGCTAGGGTCTTAACCAAGCATTTTGAATGTGTTTATTTTATTTAATCCACACAATGATCCTAAGAGGTAACTGCCATTGTTCTTTCCATTTTTCAGATGAGGAAGCAGTTGCTGAGCTGGGTGGAAGAGCTGTGAAATGAAGGCAGGCAGCCTGACTACACAGTCAGCAGGATTAACCTTCTCCTCAGCCCACCTCAGTGGGAAAGAACCCGCCTGCCAATGCAGGAGACACAGGTTCAATCCCTGGGTCAGAAAGATCCCCTGGAGAAGGAAATGGCAACCCACTCCAGCATTCGTGCCTGGGAAATCCCATGGACAGAGGAGCCTGGTGGGCTACAGTCCATGGGGCTGCAAAGAGTCAGACACGACTGAGGACTCAACAACAACAACATGTGGTATGCATTCAACTAACTCTTTCCCCTTGGAAATGCAACTCCCCAACAGCAAACTTAAAATGAAATACTTAAAAGATATTAAAAGGAAATTAATAATGAACCTATTAAGTTCTTGAAAGTACTAAAAGGGTGAAATAATTGCTGAAGAAAATTATGTAAAATAGAACAAACCAAGAAGTTCACATATACACACACACACAGTTATATGAAACAAAAAGAATTCAGTAACTTGGGAGAGAAATTGTCAAAATTGGAGATAATACACATAAGTTAATAAAAAGAAAAATGGTCAAATTAGGTAAATAGTATCAACTCTGGAAACATTTACTTTTTCCCAAATTTTTATTGTAATAAAATACACATAGTGTTTACTATTACTTTTTTCTCACCATGTTGTGCAGCATGTGGGATCTTAGTTCCCCAACTAGGGATTGAACCTGTGCCCCCTGCATTGAAAGGGCAGAGTCATCACCACTGGACTGCCAAGGAAGTCCCCTCAACCATTTTTAAATGTGCAGTTCAGTGGTGCTAAATAAATCCATTCACTGTGCTGTCAGCCATCATCACCATCCATCCCCATAACTCTTTTCATCTTGTAAAATGAAAACTCTGCACCCATTTGTTACCAAGTGAAACTGGGGTCTGCTAGCCCCACATATAGCAAAGCCAATCAATTGACACCAGATTATGGTGAAGGAAAGTACAGTGTTATTGCAGGGGGGCAAGCAAGGAGAATAGTCAGCTCACGTTTAAAGGACCTGAATGCTGATGACTTTCAAAAATGGGTTTTCAAAGGCAACATTAGGGGTGAGGGCTGCAGGGTATATGATCAGCTTATGGACTTCTGATTGGTTGGTGGTGACAGGTGATGTTTCAGGAATTCTAATCATCACCTTCTGGTTCCAACCCACCTGGGGTCCACGTGCTAACAGTCAGCATGCAGTCATCATCCCCTACCTGGCAGGGGGTGGGAAGGGGTCTTAGTTTTTGCAGAGCTCAAAGATAAGTGTCAGATTATTATCTATACCCCCTCAGGAGGAACTTGGGTCCTAGGACTCTGTTTTATGGTTAAACTATTATTTAAGCTGTTATATTCTTCTTGCTTGACTGTTTTTCCTTTGTTTCTTCATTCCCTCACTCCCCTAGTTAGTAACTGAATGAGTCTACTCTTTGGAACTCAGGGAAGGCCTAGGAGAAGAAAGCCTTTTTTTTTTTTACAAACAAGAAATGGGGGACACAGAAAGACTTCTTTCCTTGGGAGGGCAGTGCAAGGTTCTGCTCAGTTTTATATTAAACAACTGTCCATTCCCTCCTTCCCTAGACCCTGGCAATCACCATTCAACTTTCTCTTTCTGTGAATTTGACTAAGTAACTCATATAAGTGGAATCATATGATACTTGTCCTTTTGTGATTGGCTTATTTCTCTCAGCATAACATCCTCAAGTTTCATTCATATTGCAGTATGGGCCAGAATTTCCTTCTTTTTGAAGCTGAGTAATATTCCATTGTACTATGTTTTGTTTATCCTTTCATCCTCGATGGACACTTGGGATGCTTCCATGTTTTAGCTATTGTGAATAATGCTGCTATGAACCTGAGTGTACAAATATCTCTTTGAGTCCCTGTTTTCAATTTTTGAGGACATATACCCAGAAATGGAATTTCTGGATCATATGATAATTCATTTTTAATTTTTTAAGGAACCTCCATATGGTTTTCCACAGTGGCTGCACTGACATTGACATTCCCCCTAACAAGTGTTCCCACGTCTCCACATTCTCACCAACACTTGTTATTTTCTGTTGTTTTGATGGTAGCCATCCTAATGGGTGTGAGGTGGCATCTCATTGTAATTTTGTTTTGCATTTCCCCCTGGGTCAGGAAGATCCCCTGGAGTAGGAAACGGCAACCCACTCCAGTAGTCTTCACCGGAGAATCCCATGGACAGAGGAGACTGGCAGGCTACACTCCGTGGGGTTGCAAAAGAGTCAGACATGACTGAGCACACGTGCATGCAATAACTAATGATGTTGCATATCTTTTAATATTCTTACTGGCCAACACATTTACTTTTAAAGGAATAAAGTAGAATTTTAAAAAAATCAGTTATTAAAACAGCACTTAGAGGGGAAACATAAGTGAAAAATTTGAGCCACAGTGGAGTCCAAGGGTTCACATTCCTCCTGAGGTACGAGTAAAAAACCTGTCTTCAGGATGAAGGAAGCAGGGCTGGCTGCCCAGGACTGTGCGCTACGCACCACTAGGCGGCGCCCAAGAGCAAAGGACCCGGGCGGCTCTCCCCAAGGGACCCAAGAAAGCGTCTAAGGACCTGTCCCAGGAGCCCCACTGCCTCCCAACTGTGTGGGCATTCTGAGAAGCTATCTGTAACAGAACTTTTCCCTCAAGCAGGAACAGCTCTATGGGGCACAATCGTCCAACAGTTCACATCCATGCAGAATTATCATACATTGCTGGTGGGAATGGAAAATGATATAGCCACGGTGGAAGACAGTTAGCAATTTCTTATAAGCATAAGTTTACCACATGACCCAACAATCCCACCCCTAGGCATTTACCCAAAAGAAATAAGAACATATGTCCACACAAAGACTTGTTCATGAATGTTCATAGCAGCTTCATTCATAATGGCCTCAAACGGGAAAACAACACCAAACTCGCCAGCAGGGGAATCGAATAAACAAGTTGTAGTGTTTTCCTACAATGGACTATCCCTCAATGATGAAAAGGAGTAAATTGCTGATACATATGACAAGATGGGTGAACCTTACAGACATTTTACTGCGTGAAATTCCATTCAAATAAGATGCTGGAAAATGAATCTACAGTGACAGAAAGTAAATCAGTGGTTGCCTGAAGCTGGAGTAGGGGAGGGACTGCTGAAGAGGGCAGGAGGGAACATTTTAGGGTGTTGGAAATGTTCTATGACTTGATTGTGGTGATTCCACTGGTACATGCATTCTGCAAAACTGATCAGATTGTGTATTTTAAATAGGTGCATTACAAAACATATAGGTGCATCTTATTCTGTGCACACAATAAAACAAACAAAAAAAAGTGCACCTTAAAACTTTCAAGTTGATTTAGACACAAATAAGCAGATGACGCAATGTTTCTTGCACACCAGAATTTGTGCAGCATATCATATCCACTACAAAGATTATTTCATTTAATCCTCATAATGTCATTGAAAAATAGCTATTATGACCCTCATTTTTGCAGATAAGAATTGTTTCGGAAACCCCTCCCCCGAGTCTTTCCTCCTGTGTTTCTCTTTTACTCTCACATATCATACCATCCTCACAACTTCTGGTACCAGACATATGACGATTTTCACCCATAAGGAGCAATTCTCTAAGACACCAGCTGGGTATCCTGTAATTTAACTCAGTCTGACACTGCCTGGAGCTAGAGTCAGATCCCATCGGTAAAGGGCTCAGTCCTACCAGGCTCTCCACCCCCTACACCCACTTCAGACGCCAGTCCCCAGTCCGGGTTGTTACCTGTGCTTCAGACCAAGTGGCTGCAGATGGCAGTTCTCATGACCCTCTGCTCAGGTTCAATTAATTTGCTAGAGCGACTCACAGATCTCCGAGAAACATCTTACTCACCAGATTACCAGTTAATTACGGAGGGATTTAACTCAGGAACAGCCATATGGGAGAGAGGCATGGGGCATGGTAAGGGCTCTCCCCAAACGTCTATGTGTTCACCAACCTAGAAGCTCTCTGAACCCCACGCTTTGGGGATTTCTGTGGAGGCTTCTTTTTTCCCCCCTATTTTTTTTGCCATACTGCATGGCTTACGGAATCTTAGTTCCCTGACCAGGGATCGAACTCATGCCCCCTGCAGCAGAAGTGTGGAATCTTAACCACTGGACTGCCAGGGAAGTCCCTGTGAAGGCTTTATTACTTAGCCCTGAGCGATCATTAACTCTGAAGGATGGGAGGTTGGGGCTGAAAATTCCAAGCTTCTCATCATGGCTTAGTCTTTCTAGGTACCAGTTGCCATCCAGGAGCCCATCCAGAATCACTTCATCAGAAAAAAAAAAAGATATTTTTGTCACCCAGGAAATAACCAGGGCTTTAGGAGCTCTGTGCCAGGTGGCGCTAGTGGTAAAGAGTTTACCTGCCAGTGCAGGAGACATGAGAGACGTGGGTTCAATCCCTGAGTCGGGAAGATTCCCTGGAGAAGGGCATGGCAATCCACTCCAGGCAAGAGCCTGGAGAATCCATGGACAGAGGAGCCTGGTGGACTACAGTCCATGGGGTTGCAAAGAGCTGGACATGACTGACCGACTTAGCACATACACGCCAGGTCCTGGGGGGCAGAGACAAATATATATTTTTTTCTATTCTCTCACAGGAATCAAGGCTTAGGGAAAACCTCTCGAGTTGCGCTGGCCAGCCATTGTGGCCACAATGCACATCTCTAACAAAGACGGACATTAGCAGCTCACTTTGCAGAAGAAAGCCTGTCTGCTCTCGGGGAGACTGTCCAAGTAATGAAGTATGGGAAATGCTACAGGGGCTACAGAACTAGTTGGTCTGGGAGAAGAGATACATGGTGACTGTGGGAAAGTGAAAACTGTAGACCCGCGTGTACCTAAGGGTGTACTGTGTCCAGGTGGAAATGGATTCCTAATCTGGGGCATGGGAAGAGGTGCTACAGGACGTTTCCATGAACCTTTTGCTTCCTAGGGCTCATGCAAACCAAGTGTTTGTTCCTGGTCACTTGGGAAGCCTGCTGCTTCCTTCTTGCGGTCCCTTTTATCCAGCTGGGGTTTCCTAACACAACTCAGGTGAAACTGGTGTCCTGGGGACCAGAGCTGTCCTCTCTCCCCTTATCACTGGCCCTCCGTGTCCAGTGTAAGTCTCCTCATTCATTCATGTTCTCAAGATCTCCGTGGGTCAGACAGAGTCTGAGGTAGGAGGGACTCCAGGGAGAAGAATAATAGTAAAGGTCCCTCATACAAACCATAGCACCTCCTCTTCATTGAGAGTGTTTGCTGCACTTATTATGGGATGGGGCTTCCCCTGGTGGCTCAGCAGTAGAGAATTTGCTTGCCAATGCAGGAGAGGTGGGTTCATTCCCTGGGTCAGAAAGATCCCTTGGATAAGGAAATGGCAGCCCACTCCAGTATTCTTGCCTGGGAAATCCCATGGACAGAGGAGCATAAAAGGACAGGGGTCATAAAAGAGTCAGACACAACTGAGTGACTAAACTGCAACAGCATTATGGGATGAGGGCTTTGTGACTATGGCGCAGTCCCAGCTGTCAAGGAGCTCATGGAGTAGTGGGAGAGAAGAGAAATGCATGTGGAATTTCAACCCACAGTGCCAGGAGCGGCCCTGGGGGATAGGGGGCATGGAGGCTGTGCCTGGTCCCACACTCACTGCACTGCCCCAGTAGTTCTCCCCCAGGGAAGCCTAACGGGGCCCTTACATCATGAGACTGAGGATACCCAGGTGAATGGCTGGGTGAGAGGGTCCTGGCGGGGGTGGTGTTTCTTGGACCAGGAGTGTCGAGTTTTCCATCCCCAGGGAGTGGCCTTGGCACACTCGGGTTCTGCCACTGGGAAGAAGTCATCCGAGGCCATCGCTGCACAAGAGAATATTGTGCAGGACATTATTGTTGAAGTATGAACAATTTTTTCCTCTTTCCCTTTGCCCTTCCAATCAGAGGGGCTGTTTGCCTTTCCCTCCAGGAAGGGTGTGAAGGGGTGGAGGGCAGAAAAAAAAAAAAGAGTCTTCCAGGCTTTGGTTTCCAAAAGCTTAGCTCTTAGGGGAATGGAGAGAGTTGTGGGCATAAACAGGATGTTGGGAGGGAGGGAGGAAGGAAAAGAGAGAGAGCGAGAGCAAGCTGTTCTTGGTTCCCCCAGAGAAAGTGTCTTGGCATCTGTTCTGTGCTTACTTGGGGGGCCAGAGCCTAGCCTGGGTGGAGGGCACTTCTGGCCTCACTGAAGTAGGACTAGAGGGGGGAGTCCACACCTCCCCACCTCATGCGTTGCAGTGACCCGAGCTTGAATCACTGCTCTACTTCCTACCTGGAGTTTTGAGCAAGTAATTTCCTTCTGGGAGTCACAACTTTCTCACCTGTGAAACAGGATTGTGACAGGTTCTCCCTGGCGCTGTGGTTGTTGAGGGGGGCAGGGAAGAGAGCACAGGGAGCCTGGCCCACACTTGCCAGCTCGCTGTCCCTCCTCTGTCCTCCCCTTTCTCTCCTTCCACTGGGCCCCTTGTCCCTCGGCCCTGGGGGACCCCAGGGCTCTGACCTCTCGAGCCATCCTCCTCCTCACCTCCCCCAGCAGCCATCCTGGCCTGTGCCTTAGTTACTCATCCCGGTAACTCACCTCCCCTGTCACTTGCAGGAGCACAGCCGTCTTTTCTGCTCTTCTGCGTCCCTAGCACCTCACACAGTGGCTGGCCTGCAGGAGGCACTGGATAAGTGTTTGTTCAGTAAAATCTGTCCATGTGAGTAGGAAAGAGGAGGAGAGTGGGGATCAAGAAAGAAATGACCCTCAGACCAGGCACAGCCTCTTCCAGAGCAGGGGAGCCTTTCCACCCACAGTCCTGTCCTGCGTCGTAGTCATGCCGGTCATGGGGCTGCGACTGTCCCTCTGCACAGCAGGTAAGGCCACAGCCCGGGCAGGAGGGCACCGGGCCCCAGGCACGTCCAGGGGGGGCACCTGCAGGAAAGGTGGCTCTCTCTCAGAGGTTGCAGGTGAGACAAGTAGGAAGAAGTAACTGGTTTTGCAAGTCAGCTTGATGGTGAGAGCAGCCTCAGCTCGCCCTCCCTTGCCTGCGTCTCCTCTCCCCCCTCCCCCCCAGTCAGCGCCATCCCCCCAGTCACCCCCTGTGCACCTGCACCCTCCAGGGGTCAGAGCCTGGAGTTTGCTGTTCTGTATAGAACTTCACTCACTCATTTCTTCATTTATGCATCTAACCGACACATACAGTGCTAGTAGGTGCCAGCCAGGAATGGCCCCCGACGCCATGGAGCCCTCACCCTAGTTGGGGTTCGAGACATTGGGCCAAAAGTCAGGAAACAAGTCACAAAATGTGACTAAAGCAACGAAGGAGATGGTCAGGGTGACGAGCAACAGTCACAGAGAGATGCTTGCGGGGGATTCTTTAGTCTAGCGGTGGGGAGGTTTCTCCGAGGAAGGGGGATTTGGGCTGAGCCTAAGGGCTAAACGAAGGAACCTTGAAGAAGAAAGCCAGAGAAAGGCCCTGAGGCGCGGGGCCAGCCTTGTGAAGGAGCTGCCTGTGTGTGGGAGAAATTGGGGTGCCTGAGGAGCCTTCCTATGACAGCGGGCCAGGATGCACTGGCCTGGGGACTGCGGTAAGGAGCGCCCCCCTCTCCCCCTGTAACCTGTGGGGATGTAACCAGGTAAACAAGCAAAGGCCCTTCTGATCGCAGAGTGGAGAGCAAGCTGTGAGGCCTGGGGACAGAAGCTGCGGGGCTGGCGCTGTGCTGTCAGTCCCAGGAAGGGGATGGTGGTTTGAGCCAGCGTGGCAGTGGGCACGGAAAGAAGTGGAAAGTCCAAGAAGGTCCAAGATACACGCTGGCCGTAGAACTGACGGGATTTGCCTAGTCAGAGACAGAGGGGCATCAACAGCGACTTCTGGGTGGGGCTTGAGGTGCTGAGGTGAGGGGTGCCGCATGACGGATGAGCTGGGAGGACCCAGACAGGCCAGATCAGTGGGGTGAACCTGTGTGCGTGTGAGAAACGGACGTTTGGAGGCGTACACCCATCTCAGGGGGGAGTTGGGTCTCGGAGTTGTCAGCTTATGTGTTTCAAGCCAGGAGATCAGCTGGGGCAGCAGGGTTTTTCAAACTGTGGGTTGGGACCCCTTAGATCCTAGAGTCAATTTAGTAGGCCACAGCCAGTGATTTAATTTAAAAAATTAAACAAAATTGGATAAAAAATATCAAAATGACTCACACACATCACAAGAACGATTGTTTTCTATTCCCTTTTCTCCATCCAGGGGTCCTCCAGCTTCTCTCGGCGTCAGGCAGCATCTTCTCGGCCTCTGGTGGGTGTGAGGAGCGTCACTGTTTTTGGCAGGTGCCTCGTCAGGCCTTTCCCATGTCCTCCCCCATCATGCACATCCTTGCCCCTCTGTAGGCCCAGTTTTTCAGTCTTACTTTCCTTTCCTTAGGGCTCTGGCTTGCAGCTGGTTTCCTTAAGGACTAGGATAACCCGTCTCCCCACCCCAAGGCCCTGGGCAGAGTAGTTCTTAACCAGCCCTCCTTTGTGGGCACCTCCTCAATGGGATGAAGTCAGGAAGGAAGGAAGGTAATACAGGGTTCTTGGTTCCTGTGAGATGTCCAATGAGCTCATTTGTCTGTTCACTCATTCATTCATTTTCAATACATCCAGTCCCTCTGATGTGCTGGGCAACCCTGGGAATGTAGCGATGAATAAGGCTGGTTCTTTGCTTCCAAGTTGCCTTGTCTGGTGGAGACAGATAAGCCAAAAGGTCCTTTTCCCCATGGGCTTTAAACAAATTCTGATGCTGGCCCCGGCGAGACATTCAGATCCTTGTTGTCAGGTGGTCTGGGCATCCGGGTATTTGTAAAGCTCCCCAGGTGATTCTAATGTGCAGCCCAATGACAAGCCTGTGATTCCTGCATCAGGGCAAAACCACACTCTGACAAAGGGCCTTGCCCTGGGAGCCCCACCCACGGCCCTTGGGCCCTGGCTCTTTTCCCTTTGGGTGGCCTTGGCTAAGTCACTTAACTCTCAGTGACTTGGTTTTTCAATCTGGAAAACAGTCATAGTGATGTTTAACCTAGGGAGTTCTTGGAAGGGGTTCAGAGAGCTAGTGGCACACGGTGAGTGCTCAGGGAACACTCTCTACTGTCATGAAGCGCTAACAAAGGTGCAGCGCTGCTTATAGGAAGGGAGCTACCAGGATGGGGCAGCGGAAGTGGGAGATAAGAAACGCAAGAAGGGGGGGGAGTGTTGAGGGAGCAGGTTGAGGGGAATGGGGGGGGTGGCCAGTCTTTCAGGCCAAGAGAGAGGCTTGTGTGAAGGCCCTGGAGGCCAAGTGGAGGGTGGGAGGTGGGGGGCGAAAAGGGAGAGGAGAGGCCGGGGAGACTGCCTGTGGTGTGGCTGGACACCTGGGGTTCGTGAGGAGGGTAGGGGCAGTGCTGATGAGGTGACAACCCTCCCGCCCCAGCCCTGCAGCTGACCAGCGAAGGCAAGACCTTCTGGCGGGTGGCGGAGGAGCTGAGCTGGTCCGAGGCCCTGGAGTACTGCCGGCGGCGCCACACAGACCTGGCCGACCTGCACAGCATGAGCGGCTGGAGCAGCATCAAGGCCCTCTACTCCCTCACCAGCAGCCATGAGGCCTGGATCGGCCTCTTCTTCGACGTGCGCCTTGGTGGCCTGAGATGGTCTGGCGGCTCTTCCTTCAGCGCGTCGGTGTGGGGCCCGCTGCCTGCTTTCAGGGAGGGCCTCTGTGCCACCCTGTATTCAAAAGCCTTTCTCCCCAGCCTGGGGGCGTCCTGGTGCACTGCTCGGAGGCCCTTCATCTGCTACCACGGTGTGTTCAGAGTCCCATCCTGGGCCTGCTCTTTCTTCCCAGGGTCGCTTCTCAGGAGCAAATGAGACAGGGAGAGGGAGCATGGGTCTGGCTCAAGTTCTTTCAGAGCATAACTGACCGACTGTCTTAACCCTCGTTTGCTACATTCTTCTCTGCTGCCTTAGTTTCTTTCCCTTCTGCTTCTCATTCCAAAGACTCCATCAGAGAAAACGGGTGTAAATTAGGTTAGACAAAAAGTAAAATCTGGAATGTTCCATCATGTCCCCTCCTTCTGCCAATTAAGGATCTGGGCAAAGAGGAAGAAGAAAGGGAGGGAACAGGGAAAGTCAGCCTGGGGATCCATGTGCATCTACGGAGAAAGCAGAGCAGAGTCCAGGGTCTATCTCCAGATAAAGCACAGTGTGGTTTCGTCTCTAGGGGCTGGGGGCGTGTGGAACAGCCGCTCCGTGGGAGAACCCCTGCTTTGGGGAGGCAGGTGGGTGCATCTCTACAGACAACCCATTTACTCGATGCACACCCCCACCCCCACCCCGCCCACAAACGCAATCCTTGCCCCTGGCTGGCCCCTCTCTGCTCAGGCAGCCCTTGTCTTAAAGGTTCTGAGATCACAGAGGGAATAGTTATAGACAGCACCTTCCTCATTAAAAACAAAAAAAAAGGCCAATTTCTGCTTTTCTCTCAGTCAGCCAAGGCCCATCACGGCTCCTTAAATAGGGTCATGGAGGACCAACCTGATGGGTCCCCAGTTCTATGCTACCATGCCCATCATGGGGCCTTGAAATGTAGCTCAGGGAAGTCTAGGTTTGATCTTGCAATTCCCAAGCCAGAGGAGTGGTGAATGTGCCGGAGTGGGCGTGGGAGTCCCCTTGAAGGAACAATTGTGTGGATGGAGCTTTCCCCAACCACCCTGGAGTCTTTGGACTCTTCCTAGATGCTTCTTAACTGCATTCGCTTCTCTCCAGCTCTGCAAGTGCACACACCAGCACAGCTCTCATTGGCATCTGCCTGGCCCCCTCCAGCCTGTTCTGTACACAGTCAAATCTTAAAAATGTAAATTAAAAATAAAAAGTAAATCAGATCAATTTGCTTAGACATATTCAGTAGGTTCCCTTAGCACTTCTAATCAGTCGTACACATGTGGTCCCATTCCTTCTTAGCTCTGCCCAACATATTCCTTCCTACCTCTTCGCAAGGCTGGCCCCTTCTCATATTCTCTTCAAGAGCAAAGATCTCGCTTTGCCTTATTCCTACTGCTATTTTTCCAGGGCCTGCAATAGTGTCTGCCACACAACAGGTGCTCAGTCTATATATTTATGGAACACACGTGGGTAGGAACAAAGGGGCCCACTTACTCTGGAGCTAGGTTTCTTCAACTTGGCGATTCCTGGTGCCCAGAGAAGACCCTGGGCAGCCCCACCCCCACCACATAACATGTGGCTTGTTTCACAGATCCTACCGTGGGGCCCCACACCCTCCTGAAGCCAGTTCTCAGCCTGACTGCCACTCCAAGGCCAGGTACGCGCCTGGGGCTCTGCCTTCCCTGGCACTGGTCCACCTGGAGCAGTGACTCCCCCCTCCCCCCAGGCCCAGGGATGCCTTGGCTTTGCCCACAGGCTGACCCCAAGCAGAGGCTCAATGCCTTTGTTATTCACATGGTGGGGGCGGGGGTGGGGGGGTGTGGTTCTCCAACCAGCTGATGGCAGAGCCCAGCCCAGCCTGCATCCCAGTCTCTGATGTCTCCACCCCAGTGACTTGGGGGTGGAGGCGTGGGCAGCACCTCTCCACAGTCGAGGCCCATCCACCTCGTGAAAGTGAGTGAAAGTTGCTCAGTTGGGTCTGACTCTTTGTGACCACATGGAGTGTTGCCCACCAGGTTCCTCTGTCCATGGGATTCTTTAGGCAAGAATACTGGAGTGGGTTGCCATGCCCTCCTCCTGGATCTTCTTGACCCAGGGAACAAACCTGGGTCTCCTATCTTTCAGGCAGATTCTTTACCATCTGAGCCACCAGGGAAGTCCACATGGTGAGGGGACTATTACTGCCCTGGTATGTTACAAAGAGTTTCTTGGAGTAGAGAAATTTCAAAGGGAATTCACTCCTCAATCAGCTCTGTAAAGTTGGTTTTCTGCATGCTGTGGAACACGGCACTGTGGAGTGAAGACAGCACAGGCTTGCAAGGCAGGCAGACCTGATTTGAACCTTGTCTTGCCACTTAGTAAGGCATGAGTTTGGGCAAGTCATTGCCTCCCTGAGTCTCCCTTTCCTCCTCCGTAAAGTGAGGTCTGCTTCTGGGGATTATAATGAGGATTTTAAAAGATGACTTGTGCTACAGGCAAAGCTCAGGGCTGGCGAGAAGAGAATGAGGTGCTTAACAAAGGGTAGCTTTAAAAGACCAGTTTGAATAGGGAAAATTAGGGAAGTATTAGGCAAATCTGGATGGGACTTGGTGAGCAGGCAGGAGTCAGAGCTTGGGAGGCCATATTTCAATCTGAGGATGTGAGTCCCAAGTCTGCAAACAGAGGTGTTTCCTTTAACAGGTTTCTGGAATCAGTCCATGCCAAAGCACATCCTTTCCAAACTTCCCTTGTTTTGAATCACAGATGTTTATGTGCTGCCCATAAGACAGGCCTGGCCAGGGGCAGGGTAGGTGAGGGTGTCTCGGTCTGTCTGAGCTCCACTGGAAGTCAGGACCATGACTGTGGGCCCAGTCTGCCTCCTGTCCAGCAGGTGTGCCCCTCACCAGGCTTACCTCTTTTCCCTGGCTCTCCTGATGTCATGAGTCTGGGAATAGCACATGCTCCCTCTATTCTGCCTCAACCTTGGACCCTCCTAAGAGCTGGTGCGGCAAGCATGCTCTCTGGAAACCACAGAAGAGACTGATTCTAAACCAGGATTATACTAGCCCCCTCATTACCTCCCTGCAAAGTTTAACCCTACCACTTGAGTGTTTATTATTTGCACGTACTGTGTTAAATCATTTATATTCATGACTTCATTTAATCATTTCAATTAAAAACATTTAGGTACTATCCCTGTGTTGTTGTTCAGTCACTCATTCATGTTCAACTCTTTGTGACCCCATGGACTGCAGCACGCCAGGCTTCCCTGTCCTTTACCATCTCTTGGAGTTTGCTCATGCTCATGTCCATTCTGGAGAAGACAATGGCACCCCATTCCAGTACTCTTGCCTGGAAAATCCCATGGACGGAGGAGCCTGGTAGGCTGCAGTCCATCTGGTCGCACAGAGTCGGACACAACTGAAGCGACTTAGCAGCAGCAGCATGTCCATTCAGTCGATGAGGCCATCCAACCATCTCATCCTCTGTCAACCCCTTCTCCTCCTGCCCTCAATCTTTCCCAGCATCAAGGTCTTCTCCAGTGAGTTGGTTCTTCACATCAGGTGGTCAAAGCATTGAAGCTTCAGCTTCAGCATCAGTCCTCCACTGAATATTCAGGGTTGATTTCCTTGCAGTCCAAGGGACTCTCAAGAGTCTTCTCCAGCACCACAGCTTGAAAGCATCATTTCTTTGGCACTCAGCCTTCTTTATGGTCCAACACTCACATCCATACATGACTACTGGAAAAACCATAGCTTTGACTAGATGGACCTTTGTTGTCAAAGTGATGTCTCTGCTTTTTAATACACTGTCTAGGTTTGCCATCCCTGTTGTACAGATAGAGAAACTGAAGCTTAGACTTGACTTGTAAGAAGACATGACCCACAGGAGAGTTCTTAATCCCTGCTCTCCCTAATGCACGTCCTTTTCCCCAGCTGCTGCTGTGACAGCAGCTTCATTCTCCCAATCTGGTATTTAGTCTGCCTATAAAATTGTGGATTTCATCAAACCTAACACCTGAGGATGCGGTAAGGGCAGGGGTCGGACTGGGACTGTGTCTAGGGGTGATGAGGGCTGAGCCGGCAGAGATCCCGGACCTCAGGCCTGTGGTCTCTATGTTCTTTACTTACAGTTGAGGTTCAGCTTGGCAATCTGACCTTCAAGCGATTTGACCAAGAAAAGATGTGGCTGGAGGCGGTGGGATACTGCCGCAGATACCACACAGACTTGGCTGACCTGCAGACGGTGACTGAAGAGATGGACAAGGACTTGAAATCCATCACGAGTAACACTGAGGCCTGGATTGGCCTCTATTTCAGTGCAGCCTCTGGGTCTCCGAGGTGGTCCAGCGACAGGGGTTCCAGCATCCCTACCTGGCTGCATCCACCTAAGTTTGGGGCAGGACTGTGTGCAGGTCTCAGTAGCTACTGGAGCTTCCCCTCCAGAATTTCTGCAGTGACCTGCTTTTCCCTGAAACCCTTCATCTGCTTCGATGGTGAGTGATAGTCACCCCCACTGGCCCTCGGCCCACCCAAGGCTAGACTGGGATGAGAAACGGGTTTTCTTGGCAGCTTGAGACATTGAGGATAGATCTAAGGAAGTATTTATAGATTCTGTAGGTTAGCAGAGTTCTGAAGCAGGCTTTAGTTTAATTCTGGGGAATCTTTAAAAAATAGAACAGACCCCATCCAGTCTCTGGGCATTAGCAGTTAGCAACAGCAATTACTTATTTGGCAACAAAGAGGTTAAAAGTGTGGCCTCTGGAATCAGATTTTATTCCTCGCTAGAAATAAGGTGAACTGCATCTCTGAGCCTCATTTTCCTCATCTGCAAAAAGCCAAAATGGCATTGATGATGCACCTCATAAGACGGCTTTGAAGGATGAATGAGAATGAATATAAAGGACCTAGATGAGACCCTGACTCAGAGTAAACGCCCAGTAGATATCAGCTACTGTTACTGTTGTTGTCACCACAAACACGTGGGAACCAGAGGCCTACCTGGTTATTCTGGATCTTGTGTGTGGTATGTCTCCTCAGCAAGAGGCTTCATCCTGTCTTGTTCTTTCCATCTCTCTTTTCTTCTCTTTTGTCCCTTCCTTCTTGTTTGCTTCGGTTATATTGAGATATAATTCACATTCCTTAAAATTCACTTTGGAAGTGGCCAGTATGGTGAGATTTAGTACAACCCAGGTGGCCCAATCATCACCACTATCTAATTTTAGGACAACTGTATCACCCCCAATAAGAAACTCCTTACCCTTTAGCGGTGCCCCTGCTCCATTCTCTCCCACCTTCAGTCCTGGCGCCCACTAGTCTGCTGTCTCTGGTTTTGCCCATTCTTGGCTGTTTCTTTTTGTGTTTTGGATTTGATGAGAATAGTGGTCCTTATCTATAAAACAGGAACAATGGTTCCTCCCTTGAAGAGCCGCTGTGAGGAATAAAGATGGCGGAGGGACCTCTCCCGTGACAGCGCCCTCCCGAGCTGGCTTCTGTGATGGGAGGTTGATCATCAGTGTCTGGTGGGGCTCTCACCAGGGCAGCATGTCTGGAGTGGCAGACCTGGGGGTGCTGTGTGCTCCCCTGTGCCAGCCTTGCCCTCACACTCCCCGTTGGTGTTTTCTTACAGATCCCACCATCGGACACCGGGATTTTGCAGCCCTCCCTCAGCTCTTCTACGTTCCCTCCTCAGAAGTGACCGTGGGGATGACGCCCAGGCCAAGTACACTCCCCTGTTTTCTGCTCCATGTGGGGGCTTTGAGCCTGTTCTTGGCTGAATTCAAGGGTCTCCAGGGCCTGGGATGTGGAGAGGGTGGACTGTATACAGTAGCACAGGGTGGGTCCCAAGTGATCCTCCCAAAAAGGCCAGGGAGGAGCTGGAAAAGAGGTGAGCCACCTGGGTGGCAACCATGGGCGTCTTACGGAGAGGCAGTTCCCTGGGCCCCTCACTCTGCTGGGCCAACTGGGGTTCAAAGGAGGAGGACTCCATTACCATCAACCTGCCTCCTCGAACTAGGCCACTGGACTTGCAGCTCCCGGGCCAGGGGACCCACGAGAGGCTGTGTAGTCTCTCTGGTGAGGTCAAGAGACAGGAAAAGGGGAAGACCTCCTCACTGCCCAGCTGCGCAGTGCTCCTGAGGAAAAATTACCAGACAGGCCTCTGAGGTTCAGCAACCAGACAGGGAAGTACAATAGAGGTGCCCGTCAAATCCCTTCTTTGGGAGGAGAGAAGATGAGAGCTGAGTTGTTGGGACCATGTGTGGAGACATGGCTGGGAATCACAGGGATAGTGTGCCTTTAGCGTTTTTAAATTCCTGAAGCATTTTCACAGCTATTACCTCATTTTGCTTCCCGTGAGTTCTGAAGCAAACTAGGATAATTGAGGGCAAAAATCACAGTTCTGGCATCTTTACAGAGTCGGACATCAGACAAAGGTATTGTTGCCTTTTTTGAGGACAGAGAGCAAGGAGACCAGCTCAGAGCAAGGATGCACAGAGCTTTATTAATTCCAGGGACACAAGGCAAAGGCAGGGCCTGTTCTGAAGGCTGACAGCCAGCAGGAGGAGGGCTCCTGACAGGCAGTGCTGCCTGCGTAGTCACAGGCCTGGTGGGAAACACAGGGAAGGGGATTGTCCCAGCTCCTGTAATTATCCGAGGATCTCCTGGAGGGGGTGGTTTTGAAGTTAGCCTGCAAAGGGAATGGAGGGGGTCTGAAAGGGATGCTTAGGGTGAGCCGGGACTCCTGGATCCTGTAGGGGTGGGGGCCTGTGAGCTGCTAAGGAACAAGGGATTGGGCTGAGATGCTGAGGGGCTCGTTGGTCACCCAGGATCTACCAGGAGGGTTCAGGAGCTCCCTTGCCCGCCGCCCAGCTCTGCCCTGTCTGCGACAGTGGTGCAGGGCCAGGCGAGGAGAGGCCGCCTGGTGGCTGCAGGTACAGTGCCCTGGAGTCCCAGGGAAGCCTTCTCTCTGCCGTAGGCACCAGCTTCGGTCCCGTGGACGCCATGAAAGTTCGGGCTTCGGCGGGGCCTTTACCGCAGCAAGTCAGCCCGGAGCCCCCCGAGCTCAGCTCCGGCACCCTTGGCCCCAGCACCTCCACCTCCGCAGGCCCTGCCGCGCCACAGCCAAGAGGGGCAGCATCACCGAGCCCTCCGGCCCACATCCCAATCCCTGGGGTCAGAGGGCCCCAGACCTCGCCCACCGCCCAGAACACATCCTATGGCCCCACGTCTCAGGCATCCTCACCAACCCCTGCTCTGAACCCCACGGAACCAGTCCACTCGAGGAGCCCCTCTGTCCCCCAGGGAGTGACCGAGACCCCCCTGGCCTCCACCTCCAGCCCTGCTCCAGGCTCCACACCCTCGGCCTCCTCGCCAACCCCTGCCCCGAACCCCACGGAGCCAATCCCCTCGGGGAGCCCCTCTGTCCCTCAGGGAGTGACCGAAATCCCCCTGGCCTCCACCTCCAGCCCTGCTCCAGGCCCCGGTACCCAGGGTGGGCCCAGGAGGCCACAGGAGGACGCAGGGGCCTTGGCTCACCCAGGGGTGACGGCGACCCCTGGGGCGGCCACATCCAGTGGGTCCCGCGGTGCTGAGCCTTCTGGGACCGAAGAAAGCACCATGGAGCCTTCCAGCTCAGGAAGCTCAGCTGTGCTCCAAAGAACAAACATGCACCATAAAGGGCCAGCCCAGAGCCAGGCCGCAGGCCCGGAGACAGCTGGCAGCCAGCCACGGCCCGACACAGGTGCCCGCCTGCCGGGGGGTTGGGGACCCCAGCCTGGAGCCCGGCTCCTCCTTTGGGGAGACCAAGCCCTAGTTTCCATGCCCCGGCCACCAGTCAGGGAGGTTGAGGGGGTGGGGATGTGTGTGTTGGGCCACGTCTCCACCCGCTGGGTACCTTCCGGATCACTCCATGGGGGAGTCAGTTTACCAGCCGGAGCCAGTTAACCCCCTCATCCTCCCTGGATAATAATTTAGGGTGGGGTGGGTGATCTAGGGGAGAAAAATTGTATTTTGGCTAGAGGAGTCTAACAGTCAAGGGTTAGAATGTTGGGTCTTCTACTTACTGTGTGGTCTTAGGCAAATTTCCCAATCTCTCCCAACTTCATTTTTCTCATCTTTAAAGTGAAGAAAAATACTGGATGTCACAAGATATCATTCAGTGCCTGGCATCTGGCAGACATTCAATGAATGGTAGTTATTTCTAATCTCAATTCAGTAGTGAAATACTTAGTGATTCATTCAGTCTCTCATCCCTGTCCTTACTTGACTCAACGGACAGGGTTGGCCTCATTCTCATTTTATTAATTATAAATGATTATGAATGATCACCTGGAGAAGGCAATGGCGCCCCACTCCAGTACTCTTGCCTGGAAAATCCCATGGACGGAGGAGCCTGGTAGGCTACAGTCCATGGGGTCGCTAAGAGTCGGACACGACTGAGCGACTTCACTTTCACTTTTCCCTTTCATCCACTGGAGAAGGAAATGGCAACCCACTCCAGTATTCTTGCCTGGAGAATCCCAGGGATGGCGGAGCCTGGTGGGCTGCCGTCTATGGGGTCGCACAGAGTCGGACACGACTGAAGCGACTGAGCAGCAGCAGCAGCATGAATGATCACCATTATGAATTATTAAGACTGTGAAATCTCACAGGGCAGGGGCTGTTTTATGTTTTATGCCTGTTTGTATCTTTCCCAGGCCTAGGATAGTGTTTTGCATACTGGTAGATGATTTAATTCAACAATCATTTCCTGAGTACCTGTTTTGAACAAGGCAATGGATACCAAGATGAGCAGAACCTGTTTCCTGTTTTTAAAAGAGTTTAGTCTAATAAGGGCTAATAGAGACAACTAGGACAGTTTTTGATAAGAACTGCCCCCGGAAGGGTGAACCAAGAGCCTTGACCGGAAAATGACTCATTCATTCTGCCTGGAAAGGTGGTGGTCAATGGACAGAAGGTAATGGAGGATTTCATCAGGCAGGAAAGGCTAGAAGGTTCTTCTTGGCAGAGGGAACAGCATGAGCAGATAGGTAGATGTGAACATGTGTGGGGAAAACAAGCAGTTTGAGGTGACTGGAATGCCTGTCACATATTTGGAAGGGAAGTAGCAACAGATGAGGGCTTCCCAGGTGGCACTAGTGATAACGAACCTACCTGCCAGAGTGGGAGACATAAGACTCTTGGGTTTGATTCCTGGTTTGGGAAGATCCCCTGGAGGAGTGCATGGCAACCCACTCCAGTATTCTTGCCTCGAGAATCCCTTGGACAGAGGAGCCTGGTGGGCTACAGTCCACAGGGTTACAAAGAGTTGGACATGACTGAAGCGACTTAGCACGCAATCACGCACGCAGCAAGGGATGAGGGGAAAGAGGTGGACTGGGCCAAATTCTGAAGGACTGGATCCTGCAGTCAGTGGAGCCATCAGAGTTTTCTTAGCAAGGCAGCAAAATGCTCAGATCTGTAGTCAACAGAAGCAAGGTGGTTATGATGACAGTAATAGTGACATGGGGCAATGGCTGTGTCAGGATGCTAAAGGAAAAAAGACGATTCAACATTACACGTGTAACACAGTCACAGCAACGTTGAAAGGAAACATCAACCTGTGCTTAGAAAAAAAGATTAGAAGAAAATGTGTGAAAATGTTAACAACGGTTACATTCAGGCAACAAGAATATGTGTGTTTCCCTGCCTTCTGTGCTTTTGGACATCACAAAACTTCTTCACGTCACTAAAGAAATGTAGAATACTTTGGGTGGGGAAAGAAGAGGGCACGTGGAGACACAGGAAGTGTGTGTGGGGGGAAGACTTGCACAGTCTGGGAGGGTGACGTCGAGGTCAGACTGGAGCAGTGGAGTGAGCAGCACTTGGAACTGATTTCACGTTGCTTGCAAGTGATATTAACTGAAGAAATATAAATACAAACATATTTTACAAAATGCTCAGCTTTGCTCATTGAATCACAGAAATGCAAATTAAAATGTATTCACATTATTATTTTTTTAACTTACCAGTTTGGCAGTGATTTGGAGTGATAATGCTGATCAGAATGTGAGAAAATCAGCGCTCTCAGACGCTGGATAGCGCAGTAAACTGGTGTTCCCATTCTCGTAACGCGTGTCAGTTCTGAAATGTGCATACTCTTTCATACAGAAATCCTACCCTTGGAAGTTTATTAAGGAAATAATAGTACAAGGTGCACACACACATTGACGCGTACCCTCCACACACAGGTTGTTTGTTGCAGCATTGTTTATTACAGTGAAAAACTGGAGGTAAAATCTAATGTCCATTGAAAGCAGATTGATTAAATAAGTTATGTACATTCAATGACATACTATGCAGCCTTGAAAGAGAATCAGGTAGATTTTTATGCATTCAAATCGAAAAATTCAAGTGTGTGAAGGATATTCTATAGCAAACTGTTAATAGTGGTTGTCTCTGGGTCAGGGGAGGGGACACTTTTACTTATATACTTTACAATAATGTATCACAAAACAATATGGTTCAAATATTCCATATTTGAAAAAAAAAGACATCTGCAAGGCACTGACAGGACTTTGGTGACTGAACATGAGAGCGAGTGAGGAGGGAGGAAGCAGCTGGGCTTATGTGGGGTCTCTGACTGGAGGGCCTCAGGGGATGCGCAACCATAAAGGGGGTGAGGGGGCTGCTGAGCTTGGCTTTGGAATATGTACTTTGAGGTACTACCCCTCGATGGGGATGCTGGGGCTCCCTGGGTGCCATGGTGGGGCTCTGTGTAGCTGGCAGACTACATAGGGGGATTGGGCTTCTTGGGGTAGGAACTACTAAAAATAAACATTTGGTACTGAGGAGATACAATATTGCCCAAGCCCCATAAATCCTGATATCAGAGACACTTTATGAGGGATGATGATGTAGCCACTGGGTACATGAGCCTGTGGGGGTAAGTGAAGGGTCTGGGAAGGACTGAGCTTCCCACGCTGGATGGTTTTTGTAGGATGGTGGCCGCCCAGGCCTGTCTTCTAGCTCAGGGGCAGTTACCTGTCTCAAACCACCTTGCTCCTGGCTGTATCTGCAGTAACTCCTTTATTTTCCCCTCTTGTAGCTGTGACAAGTGAAAGGAGTGGCACCAATAGGACAGACACAGCTCCTGCCACTCAGGCCCGACACTGGAACTCAGCTAATCACCCAGAATCTAAGGAAACAACTCCAGCACTGAAACCAGGTAATTAACTGCTTCTGGCTACCAAGTTCTCATTCTTAACAACCAATCAATTAAATTTGGACAGCCACTGCTCAGCACGGGGCACTCAAGACCTTTCTATGAAAGACAGCATGAAATGTTGGGAAGGGAACAAGGGTGAGGATCCTAGAGTTAGCTCCCTAATGACTGTGAAAGCTCAGGGAGCAAATCTCCTCTTTCTCATCTGCAGAAGGAATGTAGTAAAAATGACCCTGCCTTCATCACAGAGTTGTTCAAGTACCCAAAGAGATAGTGAGGTACTTTATTAACTTTATAAGGTGGTCCTGTATGATGCTGTAGTTTCTATGATTGCAGTGCTCAGGGCCAAAGGCTGAGCTTGTTTATAGGCTCAGAGAATGTAAGAGTTTTCTGGGGTAGAGTTGGCCTTTACAAACGTGGGTCCAGGGAGAGGTGAATATTTCCAGCGTGGTGTGGAACAATCTACTTGATAATTTTATTAAAAGGAAGAAACAGGAATTCCCTGGCAGTCCAGGGTTCAATCCCTGGTCGGGGAACTAAGATCCCACAAGCTGCGTGGTGCATCCCCCCACCCCACCAAAAAGAAAACTTTTTTTTTTTAAAGGAGGAAAATACAGAAGAGAGAGCAAAGAAAATAACTGCCTGAGGGTGGCCAGGTTATGGGAGGAGAGCAGCGGTTACTCCACTCATGAGACTCTTTACTTTCGGCCACTAGCTGGTTTCTTTCTTCTCCTTTTAAAGTCCTAAATCACCATGCAGCCTCTATGGTGTCCAGTGGGCACTCCCTGACCACTAAGAATGTGAGGTTTTCAAATGGCAATGAGATAATTTGCCTTGATCCAGGTAGTACTTTCTTTTTCAGGGCAACTCTTTGGAATCCTCAAAGCAGATTTTCTCATCCCGGTTTTGATGGACCCAGAAGACATGAAAGACCAATTTTTGAGTGAGGTGAGACTTCTGTCTTCTAATTCTGATCAGTCAGATGACTTGACAATGCAAAGCCATCCTGTTAAAGCCAATACATGGAGAAATAGTCTTGGAAAATTAGCTTGTCTGTTCCCATTGCCATCCTTCTGGCTCTGGTTCATCATGAAGGCTGGTTCACGTGCTCAGATCTTTTCTAACATTTTTCCTGAGTTCTTAGAAAAAAAAAAATCTATACAGCATAGTCAGAAGGACCCAAATTTGGATGATGGCTTTGCACTTGCTAGTGGTGTGACCTTGAGCACCTAAACTTATCTCTCTGAACCTCTGTTTCCTCATGAATTAGGAAATTCATTCCTCATGGTTGGTATTTGATTAAATGAAATATTCCATAAAAAAGTGCTTTGCAAATTGTCTGGCACATAGGAAGTGCTCAATAAACATTAAATATTATTATTATCAAATTACTGTTCTGGATATACATTTGTTCCAGGCTTTTGTTTTTCCTCTCCTATTTTTTAAAAGTATCATGAGACAGGAAATTGTGACGAGGAAGAACTGTTTCTAAACATTGTGACAAAAGCCCCAAACTGATTTTCAGATATGACCTAACAGCACATTTTTTAGTGATATCAGATAATAATCATAAGATGTCAGAGCTAAAGTTCTTTGTAGACTATCTAGCCAAAATCACAATTTTACAGACAAGCAAACAGATTGACATCCATCTGTTAGCTTACTGCAATTTACTCATATGCCAAAGAAACAGCACCCAGGCAATTCATTCAAAAATCTCAAAAATTGAAGTTTCTAGGAAGAGCGGTTGTGTGTGTGTGTGCGCGTGCGCACATGTGTATGGGCACACGTGTCTGCTTGGTAGTGGGGAGGAAACTAGAGAGCTTTTGGTGCATTTTTCTATTGAAGGAAAGTGTTAGTTGCTTACTTGTGTCCAAGTCTTTGTGACTCCATGGATTATAGCCCACTAGGCTCCTCTGTCCATGGAATTTTCCAAGCAAGAATACTGGATTGGATAGCCATTCCCTTCTCCAGGGTATCTTCCTGACCCAAGGATCGAACCTGCATCTCCTGCATTGCAGGCAGAATCTTTACCGTCTGAACCACCAGGGAAGCCCTCACTGAAGGAAGAACAGGTGCAAATGATGCAATTTGGTCTCCAATAAAATTTTTTTTAGTAAAAGTTCAAGTAGTAAGACTGCAGTGCTGAGTGTTAAGTCTATAAAAGTCAAGAACCCTCCCCCTTTTCTGGGTCGGGGAGGGGGTTCCGATCCAGAAACCATCTATGTTTTAAATTAAAACCAATAACAGGAAAATTGGGGTCAAGATGGGAAATTCCAGCTTTTGGTCACTTTTGTTGGAATATGACTGCCCATATTAACAGAGAGAATGTCTATCATATATTTAAAGGATGGAATTGGCAAGGACAAGGTAGAGTACATATTATCACTTTTACCAGCATTTAACATTCCAAACAGGAGGTAAAAAACATCTACAGCCAACTTACCCAGTTCCATGGATGGCGACAGAGAGAACATTGTAACAGTCACACACACAGTGCTCAGAGCAAGATATGGACTAGCGGTCATTAACCTGGCTGAATTTAGAATCCCTTGGGTAACTCCTGGCCCAGTCCTTAGAGAGTTTCCATCTAATTGTTCAGTGGAGGGCCTAAAGGCGCATCTCCATTTTCACTTTTTCAAGATCTCAAGTGATTCTGATGAACAGTCAGGATTGAGAATTCTTGATTAAGAAGTTGTTTTAGGCCCCTTTATCATTAAGCTTTGTGTGTGTGTGGGTGGGGGGTGGTGGCCTAACAAACTTGATTCATGTACTTTCCTACTGGTGAAGGCACTAACAACAAAAGGCAGGTAGCTGGAAGGAAGCTAAGAAAAGTAACGGGTATGGCTGGACATAAAGGGTAGATGGGTGGACAGTTAAGGGCTAAGACTGGGAGGTCACAAGATAGCATCAACGATAGTTTCTCCCTTTTTGATCTTTCAGATCCAAGATGTCTTAAACCTTACATTAGGTTGTGAGCAATTCAGATTGAAATGGGTCGGCTTCGAAGTGAACAAAAAATAACACTTCTACTGTGATATGGAGTCTCCTTGCACAATTTTCTCTGGATTTTGAGTGAATTTTAGTCTTTTAATTCCTAGTAGAATAGAAGAAGTAACTAGATATGTGAGGAGGCTAACTGGTGGAATTTCAGAACTAAGCATGTAAGACAACTGGTAATGGGACCTGCATCTTGGGGCTTTGAAGAATGAAATAGGTAAGCAGAAGATGGGGGTAATGTGGAAATAATAACTTAAGAATAATAAGCAAATAAGAACAACAACAGCAAAAAGTCCCAACTAAACAACACAACCCTGAAACAAACCCTGTTAATCTATTGAGGAATTAAGAGAGGCCAGTACTGGTCTGGAGTGCTCAGTGGGGTTATCCTTACATTTTCTATTCAGTTACAAGCTGGTAAAGAGACTTCAAATTCTCCAGAATGAGGAGCTTTTTAAGGGTGTTGTTACAATACAATGCATGTTATCTTTGCCCTTCAGCTAAATATTTTTTTCCCTGTAAGTTGGGAAATTCTAAGACACACTGTTCTTCATGTTAAAATATACTTTCAGCATAATGTTCCTACATATATTTTATTACTGGTTCTTCTCCAAGTGTCCTAATCACCCCGATGACATGCTAGAAATCAAATAGTAATATGTCAAATACAGTAGCAACCTTAGTCTGAAATGTTTAAAGTTAAAGTTTATTTGTATTCTTCGTAGGAATATCAATAAAAGACCTCAAACGTATCTATATCTGTACATGTACAAGAACCGTCAAAAATTATTCACAGAACAAAAATAAATCTTCTTTTAGAACAAACCCAGGTAATGAAATGCTGATATGGATCTCACATATGGAACAATCTAAGTGCTACTAGCACAAAAATATGGCTTTAAAAATAAAATAAAATCTTGGGTTTTGTTTCTCTAATGTGTATTTCTCTTTCTTGAAATAAAAAATAAATTATTTAGAGCTATCATCGCAAAATAGTCATGTGTTTTAACACACTCTTATTAAGGCCCTGGAGATGAAGAATAAAATCAAATTTAGAAGGTAAGTTCCTTACAGGGGTGATTCAGGTTAACATGCTGCTGACTGCTTGAGTTAATGTAATGAGGAAATGTCTAAGCACCAGTCAAAATTTCACCTTTACTATTTCAAATTTTCTGCAGGATAGTGGTCATTGAATCAATTAGTATTTAACCTTTTGGTGAACTGGGAATTGTAATTTTCCCTTGGGAGTGTAGAAATGACATAAAAATGATATTTATTCTTAAATTTTTGTACACCCCACACAGATGATTGAGGCCTCCTAAAACACAGTTTCCGTGAAAATCTTTTTACAATATATAAATCTGGTTTTAAGATTCAAACTAAAATATTTCCTGGGCAAAAACAAAGGCAATGAAAACTAAGAACTGAGGAGAAAATTAAAACGCATGCTGAAATATGGACACAAACAACCACTTGGCTTTCCTTGGGTGGCTCATGGCCAAACCTTACGCAAACACCTGAGGATAAATGGATCAGGAACCAAAGCTACTTCTTTCTGGACTCTACTCTCAGATCAGTGACATTCAACTTTATTTCCATGACTTTCCAAGGTATCAATAATGTTATCTTGGGTTCTTGAAACAATGTCAAACCAAGTCAATTTCAAGTCACTTTAACATATATACATATAACACATATGGTACATTTTAAAGAGGAAAGAACCACTGTCATACAAACTAACAGATGAGGGCATAAAATCTAAAAATCTCAAGGATGTTTGGGAATCACTGCTTGATGAGATGGATTGACATTCAGAAAAAGGAAGCCCTAAGAATCATGTGTTTTGCGTGGGTGCCCACGTCGTGTTTCTACAGAAACTGCCTTTCTATGTATCTCACATATTTTAAGATTGGGCAAAGGATAATAAATCCTTCTGTTTCCTTGAACCCGCGGGGCTTTGAAGAAGACTGCTGTGCATTAGCCCCTTTTAGATCATGTATCTTATCAGGTTCTTTCACTCTTCATAAGATATTTATTCTACCTCATGCAAATTTCATCACTTTTGTCCTTCCTAAACTCAAGAGCATTCATAACTGGGTCATGACAAGAGAATGTTTCTAGAACTAATAACAATCACTCAAACACAAAAAGAGAGTCTACTTAACAATTTAACACCCCAAAATATCTTGCTTTTAAAAAAGGAAACAAAATAGGTCCTTTCAATGGACATATTGATTAAAAAAACAAAGTATCCCAAATCCTTGGCCCTCAGGTAGGGGGTGGGAAGGCAACTATTTACTGCTGAAGTGAGCAGGAGATTTCAGTATTAGATTTGGAAAAGGGAAGGGGAAATGAAGAAGAAAGCCCTTTTGGTTTTCCATAATGTGTAGGAGATGGCCCCCAGAGAAGTGGCTGAAAGTACAGGGAAGCTGTGGCGTGGGCCCCAGAGCCGCTGAGACCGGCCCAGTGACAAGTCTAGTGGTGTCAACTCTGGTCAGGGTCACATGGGCCTTCGGTCATCCCAAGGAGGATTCCTTCCCCAAGTTCAGTCCCACAACCAGCCTTCTCAGAAACTCCAAAATGGAGATAACTAGAACTGAACCTAGATGGAAGGCAGAACAAATTGTAACCAAACTCACTTGATGGCAATGGTCCTGCTCTGAGGCTTCCAAAAAAGAACTGCTCTCAACCCGATGCACCTCTGAGGCCAGGCAGAGAACTGAGGGTCGGCAGAGCTACAGATCTGTGAACAGACTAAGATCTAAAAAGCTTTACCTAGAAAGTTAATTCTCAAGGGCATACAGCAGTCCTAGATAGTTAATCCTACTTTTTCTTTCACTGTCTAGCACCATCACAGGGGAAGGTAGAAGTGGACTGGAGAAAGCGAATTCTGACCAACTTAATGACAAGTGAAAAAGGCCAAGTTACAGCAGCATGATGACCTCATTTTACCATACTTCCCTTACCACAGACTGCCCTGGAGCCCGGCACAACCTTGGTAACAGTGCCTGGAATATAGTAAGTGCTCAAGTGTTTGTCTTAGTCACCTAGTTATAATCTCCCTTCCATCAGGGCTTGTATTGCAGAGACTCAGGGAATGTGATGACCTGAAGGAAATGTTATTCCTTCTCGCTGCTTCAGCTCAGAAAGCTTATTGCTCCAGTGAAAATAAAAGGGAAGTATCAAGCTCTTTCCCTAAATCCTGCCAATGTTGTCCTTGTTAATGGCCTAGTCTGGTTGTCAGCTAGACAAACATTCTGCCAGCACTTCATCTGATTTCCAAACTCCAGCCTTGGTCTATGCTGCACCCCATCATGTGGTGATGTGTTGGATGTTAGAAGGTGTGTAAGATGTGCTATCTTAATCCACCCACTTCTCTTCAAACATGCACCTCCTCCTAGTAAAACAGAGGTGTGTACTTATTTGGGCTGAAGAAAAGCCAATTGAGCAATACCTCCATAAAAATTATTGGCTGTTGCTAACTTTTTCCATAGTTAAAAAATCTTTCATATAAGTTCTGTAGGACTGCAGCATTCTTTAAACAAATACTCAGAAAAAATATCCAGACAGGAATAAGCTCAAAGGATAATCTAAAATTTAACATCTGGCAACTACACTGAACTTCTAGCTTACCTCTGATTTTATTATTTGTGTATACTCTTTCCTCTTCATTCAAGATAACCTGATAATAACAGAGGGCTGCGTAATCTATACAAACATTTTGGGCATCTAATCTTCTAAATGAGGCAACCATCTCAGAAGCTCACATAATGCCGATAAGATGTATTGCATCCATCAAAAACATATTTGGGGGGTTGTGTGTCTCCCCCAACTCTCCAAAATAGTTTATCAGACCTCTGTCATCCATAACCACCACCCGAGAACTTCCAAACCTCAATGCAAGACATCACCAATGATACATACTTAAGGCCACTGAAACTGACCATTCTTTTACCAGGTTTTCTGAAGGCTTTGATAGAGAATGGCTAGAGCTGAAAATAGTCACAAACAAGAACAGACCTATGTTTACATACCCTCTCCCCCAACACGGAGCACTACTTCAGAATTGGTAGTTTTTTTTCTTCCTATTCAAATAAGTGATTTTGTGGCCACAGTGTGTCTTCAACTTGGAGGGAAAGGGGATAAGAATTTATAAAATCATGACCAGGGGTCAAGAAAATACACAAGTGCCAAAACATGTGGCATGCTGTCTGCAGATCAGATAAGCACACCAGGCAGCTCTTGTTTTAGGTCTTTGACAGGCAGAAATGGGAATGTTATGGAGGGGACATATTTCAAAAGGTTGTGGGTCGGGGGCCACGTGAGGTTGTTGAGATACAAGGTAAAACACAAAGATCTACTGGAGGGCAGTGCTTAAGAGGTCAGAATGCATGTCTGTGGTACAGCGGAAAGGGAAGCCTGGTGACTCTGTTGGGGCTTCACCCAAAAGGGGACCTGATAAATGTTCTCTTGTCCCCTTTGTAGTTGTAAGTACTCCGTAATGTGGAAACACTCACTTCATGCATATGGCTTCCTCAGGTGTTTTTTTTTTCTCCCTCCTCTCCCTTAAAAAAAAAATTCCCTAAAGTTTATCATTTAAAATAAACATCATTAACTTACTGGAGAAATGTGGTTGCTTTCTCAATATAAGCAATTGCTTAGAACTTGCTTAATGAGATTCTAACTCCTTGTAACATTAAATCCGACAGCATAGAAGGCAGGAACTTTTCCTATTTGTGCAGTTATATGTACATATGTGTGAATATATGTGTATATATACTTGTCTATATACTATCTGTCTAACTTGTAACATTCCATATTTCTGATAAACAAGGTTGCATTTAAGATGACG
This sequence comes from Giraffa tippelskirchi, assembly GCF_054371585.1. NCBI lineage: Eukaryota > Metazoa > Chordata > Mammalia > Artiodactyla > Giraffidae > Giraffa > Giraffa tippelskirchi. Next base: position 20,299,658 of record NC_137279.1, read on the forward strand.
TTTCAAACCTCTGGGAAAAAAAAAGGAAGTAAATGAACTTCCATAACTGTTTCTGTCCCACAATAAATCCATGGATGACAACTAGTGAAACTGGGTTATTGTTGCCAAATCTACAAAGAGCATGGGAATAACAGCTGGAATACGCTGTCCTTCCACTTTCAGTATTTTATTTTTCATTAAGAGTAATCACGACTTTAAAGAGAGCAATGCTTCTGATTTGGATTTCTTGTCCAAATTTAAAAGAAGAAGCAATTTAAAAGTGAAAGACTGAGATAAAATTACCCTGCCCCGAGACCTGCTAGTACACTGGACAAAATCTTTATCCCAAACCAAAGTTGTAACTTACAAATAGAAGAAAAATTTTTAATAGGAACTATTCAGAGCTTCCTGCTATGGTATGATATGGTTAGCCCTTTTCTGTACGGAAGAAAGGGTGTTTCTTTCGGATGGCTTATGGACAGTAGATTTGAATAACCTCTCCAGGGGAGAGTAAACCCTGTTGGTGATGACTGCTCCCACCATGGGGGAGGAAAGGGCAAGTAGGTATGTGAAGATGAAGATGGTTTCTAGAGACACAGATATTTATAGTTTTGTAAACTCTAAAGAGGAAAAAGAACACCTTTTATTACAACTGGGGTTAAAAAAAAAAAAAAGCCCCCTACCTAAAGTGGAAAAATTTCCATCTGCTACAGACAGAAGGAAATGAACATCAACAGGAGTTCAACAGCCACTCCTAGAGTCCAGTTTCGATGCAACAGCTCTTATCTGCGTCCTCTGGAACAGTGTGTCCCCAGGTCAGATTAGCTGTCCATGTAGAACCAGTCCCGCTTGATCAGTGGGATAGACTGTTTCATTTGGACCTTGGTATTTGCATGTTTTCCTATAGGACAAGGGAACCAGAGTGGGGCTTTTAACCTGGCAGATGAATCCCTGAAAAATTCATTCTGACCATGTCCTGTCGCGGTCCGTGTGCTCTATCAGACAGATGCGTGGTCTCTACCTACTGAGCGGCTGGGCTCATCTCTCATTCACGTACATAGTTCCTACATTTCCTCCTCTAACAACTGCAGTGCTTTCAACAAGAGGACAACAATAATAAAAATAGCAATAGTTAAAAAGGTAATCTACATTATTAACTTCCTTTGGGTATATTACAGTGGTATTTTCTGTACATGGCCCAGAACTAAGTTTCCTATGTACATAGAGACATGGGGTGGGGGTGGGGGAAGCATCGACCTTGGAAGTCTTAGCCTTATGCCCTGAAAGACAAGGTTCCTTTCTTCCTTCCAGACTTGCTCGCCACCCTGCTGTTCTGAAGCAGCGGTATTCTGTAAACCTGGTGGGGCTGGGAAGAGGGCTGGGGATAGGAGAGTGGGGACGTTTCCTTCTTTCTCCTCCCACAGTCTGTCTATTTGTGAGGCCCGTCCGTCAGCAGCTGCTGTTTTTGAATTCACCATTCTCCGTGATGGAAAGCTTGGTGGGGTTGGTGGGGGAGATGCCATTTCGGACCTGCATGCTGTACCGTTCCTTCACCTGGGTCAGCGCGCTCATCAGTCTGGTGTTGGCCGAATCCAGTGACACGATCCGTTTTTCCTACAACACACCAAACGGGGCTTTATTCTGGCTCCATGTGGGCAACTGCGCCGTAATGCTCTACCAAATGACTGTTCTAATGTTTTCTATCAAACAGCAGTGCACACGATGCTTCCCAGACAAATGGAACGTCTCTGCCTCTTTCTGCACCCGAGTCAGGCCAGCTTCCCCTGGGCCCAATGGGTTTGCATTTCTTTTTCCCCTTTCAGCATTGCAGGGTTTGTGACTCATCATCCCTTGGGGCCCTAAGACATCACATAAAAATGACACCATGTGTTATTCAGACTATGAGACAGAGGTGTCAAGCAGCCTTGCTGTATTAAGTGCTTTGGGTCAAAACTTAAACACAGGAATTAGGTGGCAAAGAAAGAAGCACCAGAGGTTTCATTTCACAGAGGAGAAGTGCATGTGATCTATAGGTTCTCAGCCCCCGAAGGGGGCACACCGGTCATATGTGGAAAGATTTCACATGGTGCTCAAAACTGAAACAATACATGGTGGCAGTTTATAGTCACCGACAAAGTGAGGATGCGACAGCAAGAGGGGGAGGAGCAGCCAAAAGCTAGACCAAGGGGTTATTTGAATGTGGGAAGGGAGATGTGGCCGGAGAGGGATGCTGAAAACATAACACATGGAAACAAACAGAGAACACAAGCTCCTAGACTCATTCCAGCTCAGAGGTACTCCAGGAAAGCTACCCAATAAGGAAGACTGCTTTCATTTTACTTTTGAATCTCAGAAAGAAAAAAAAAAAAAAGCCTTAGAACCAAAATATCTTGGAACCAAAGACTGCTGAACACACGCATAAAAAAAGAGAAAAAAATGAAGGAACAAAATGGCGATCAGAGAAAAGCAGACTCATCTAAATTTAAAAAAACTAAAAATCATCCCATCAAAATATTATTAGTTTTGCAAAGACTAGGAGAGAAATCCTAATCTTAGCTTCAGCAGCTAGGTAAATCATTCTAGAACCTTTCCTACATGAATTTGCCATTTTTTAGAAAAATAAAAAAAAAAAAAGCATGTGAGGAACAACCCCCCAGAGCCAAAAATAGGTTTCCTACCCAGGGATTTTTTTCATTTACTCAGGGAAAAGCATGGTAAGGAGAGTCATGGTCAGGCTTAGAGAGGACACACAAACGTCCATGTGACGGATGCTATTCCTTGCTGTTACAGGAGTAGCTTCACAAGGCTGCAAGCAGCACTGCTCTGCTGGGAAACATGCCGCCCAAGATGCAGAGGGAAGACCACTGCCCTGGGGGGACATTTAGGGAGAAAGCATATATTGGGTTGGCCAAAAAAATCATTCGGGTTTTTTCCGTAACAGCATACAAAAACCCGAATGAACTTTATGGCCAACCCAATACAACAGTAGCATCAGGTAAGGCTTCCCTTTAACCTTCTGCTTTTGGGGGTGGGGTGGGAATCTATATGGAGCAGGGCTGGTGGTCACAGTTTCAAAAGTATGAAAAAAAACTAGCTCACACTTGTTAATATCATTAAATTCTTTTGCCTTTCCCTGATAGAGAACTCAGGGGGTAAGATATATATATATATAAATCAGCATTATTAATTAACTACAAACTAGCATAAGATTTATACTCTGGGAAGGTAACTTGTTTTAAGGATAAGCAAAACTCGAAAGAAAGAAAGAACTACAAGGCTTTTAAAAAGATAATAATTAAAAAAAAAAATTAGAGCCAATGGAGTTTACTGAGGTAACAAGTTTAGATCTTTTAAAAGTCAATAAGTAAGGGTTGGCCGGTGACTACCAGGGAAAAGGGGGTGGGAACCAGATATGATATTCCCCCCTACTATGGTTAGAAATGATCTCTAAGCATAAAGACTGGTAATATCTCAAAATGATTAAAAAAGAAGGTATTTCAGTATTAGGATAAATTATAATGTCCAAGTTCTAAGGAATAAAGGATTCTCTAGGGTTGACCCAAAGAAATTAGGCATTCATAAAAAATTATTTGACTCTTAAAGGGTTAAAAAGAAGGCTAAGAATGGCTGTATTTATTTATTTCCTGCAAGAGTAACAACTAAAGTCAAGCAACCCTTTTACTCAACAGTTGAAAACTTCCAAGTGGACAAACTTCCTTTTGTAACTTCCCCCCAAGTGCCAACCTTTCAAAGTAAAACAAACAAACAAAAAAATCAAACAGGGACTTTTGAAAGTCAAGTTCAGTTGGCAAAAGATGCCTTGACATTTTCATTCTGCCTGGAGTGAATGGCAGAGAAATCTAGTTCCGGCCTGACAGGAAGGGCTTTGAGTGTGGGGAGTGCAGGAGCTGGAATGTGTAGGAGGCCAGTGCACCGGGCCAGGGCTGGGAACTGCTCAGCTAGAGAACGGACGGACGGGGTTACTTGCCTGTTTGCATAATCTCATCTCCATTTATGACCTGTAATTTAACACAGTGGAGATATCACTTGCAATAGTAACTAGGCAGCTGCCCTCTTCTCCTAGGACGCCCTTCTCTGTTCTCCATTTGAGTCACCTGGAGAGATCCTTGGAGCAGGGGGGAGGTAGGGGAGGGGGGGAGAGGTCAGGGTGGAAGGCCCCTAGTCTGATGTTTAAGAAATGACCTCTTAGTACCATCACCAGGATCTCCATCTCCTAGAACAGGGTCACTAGGGGAATACTCATCATCTCCCAGTTCTAGTTAGAAAGTGGCTGACCCCAGGGGGGCCTTGGAGCATGAACTGACTCTAGGAGATGAAGAGGCTGAATTCAGGGACACGCCTGGTCTGGAGGGGCACATGGCTGCTGAGAGAGATGGAAGCCCATTCACTGGGTACCTGTCCTGTCCTGTTTTGGGAAGTATTGGGCCCGATGCTAGTATAAGGAAAGCAATTCACTTCAGAAATATTTTTTAACTGTCAGTGGCACCAAGGCAGATTTCAGGGGCACGGAAGTGTGGGCTACCTCGCTGGGAAGCTTTCACCCCCAAACATGTTCTCATTCTATCAAATGATGCCAGAAGGGTTGCTCTGCTCCATCAAACACTTAAGATGTTAAGTTACTTTTTCTTTCAGAGGAAAAGGCATTTGTTACAAAGGACACCAAAGGATTTTCAGTCTTTTGCTAGAAAAAGATTTTTAATGTGTAAGAGAGACAGCAGCTGGAATTGGGAACCCCCTTCCTTCTAAGGGGATTATAATTTTTGAAAAAGCTAGCTCTAGTGTTTATCATCTGTGCTGGGCATCATGCGATGGTTTTCAAAATGTGGTCTAATGGATTCTTCAAGTGTGCTTTAGGGATCCAAAGTGAGCCTCCTCTTAAAATTTCCTACACAGTAATCCCTGTGTTTGAATGTGTAATTTATGATATTTAGCTAAGCTGGACATGATTTGATCCATTAGCTGAGCTAAGTCCTTGTTGCTGAGTGGTCAGTAGGAGCAGCTGGAAAGGGATCTATGGAAGGTGCCTCTGGTTCCACCAAAATAGTCCATAGAATCAAACCATTTGAAAACCATTGCCTTGAGGTATGGACCCAAACTATTGTTTAGTGGATAACAGTTCTCCCATTCTGAATGGTGATACCCTCCTGTTAACTGAGAGAAGGTCCTTACTTTCCAGAGCTTTTGAGCCCTGATGAATTTGTTTCCCTCCTTTGCTTTCACCTTCTATGCCTATGATTCCTGCTTCATGTCCAGCCATCTTATCCTAGAAGTCAAAATCGGGGGCAGGGTAGGATAGAAATCTTCAGAAGCTAATGATGAGGCTGCCTCAATAGGCAACTAAGAAATCGGACTGTATGCACATAGCCATGAGTGGGACACCCCCAAGCTCCCTCTGCTAAGGCTGCCACGGTTTTAGACCAGCAGAAATTATTAAAACAATCTGTATTATCTCATTAGAACTAAAATCTCTTTGGGTGTAGTTATTCATAGAACTCTCTCTCATGTTGAAAATCCCAAAGTGAACACTTACCAACACTAGTTTTCCTGACTAAACTGTCTTTACCCAGGTGGTTTCTCTTAAGCCTCTTGGATGAATGCCTGTCGAGATAGCCTTGTCTCTGCAACCCTTCCTTCTCTGTCATCCACCCTGGGGATACATTTAAAGAAAGGACCAACTAAGAACTTGCTTCTGATTCTTAGGAGGTCTAAATATCTGGAAACTAGAGTTCAGGGGTCCAAATTACTCTGGGAACCGTGCTGATAAGAGAGCATTGGAACTCGCACTTGACTTCTGGGTCTCGTGTGTATGAGGGAGTACGAGGCCCAGGACGCATCCTTTCCACAGCGGTGCTTTCAGCCTCACTCCCTATTCCTTTGAAAAGTGTACCCCATCCCACATTAGCTCTGTCAAGAAACCAGAGTGGGAATGGAATGTGTGTTTAAGAATACTGGGGGACTCTACCATAGACTGACTACTGGCAGACTGACTACTGGCTGAGAAGGAGAGAAGAAAGTAGGACATAAAGGCCTTGCTCCCATTTTTATTTCAGACCTTAAAGAAATGATATGATACTTAAGGGTGAGAAACACAAGCCTGGCAGGGTGGTTTTTAGAGACGGGATATATTCAGTGGCCAGACCACCCACATCCAAACGGCACCTCCCTTTTGTTATTTGTTTCACTCTAAGAAATACAACCATGTTTTGCACTGATAAGATGAAAAGGCATTAGGAACGCTTCCTGGGTTTTGCTCTGATCACTGATGAGAACCTGTGAGGAGCCCCTGGCCATCATTGTGTCACTAGCATCACAGGTAGAAGCTACAGGGAGCAGACACCCAGGTTCTGATCTCATCAACTGTAAGAGGCTCTCCAAGCACAGCACCAACGGAGAAGGGTGGCCAAGTGAACCCCAGGCACCAATGCCTGTCCCAGAACCAAAAGAATAACAAGGCAGGGTACCTTCTGCAGCCCTGTTTTTCCCCTGAAGCTCAACTACTGTTTGAGGCCAGAGGCTGATGGCACAGTGGACGTGACTGACGAGACCGTGAACGTCATAGCCAAGCAATGGTCAGTGGAGGTCACAAGCTAGACACATGCAGTGGACTTTTCACAGGTGCTCCCCTGAGAGAATGCCCTCCTTTCCAGAAGGAAAGAAGTAAACCCCATCATGCACCAGGTTGAGATTCGTCGAGCACCTGTACTAAAGCACGCTAAAAGTTTGCTGAGTTAACGGACTCGTCACCAGTAAAGGAAGGAAAAGGTCGTAGAGGTTGCAAAGAAACATTTAAAAAAAATCTTCAAAAAGTAATGCCAAGAACTTTCCAGTGATCCATTTTATGTGCCTTGATGTTTGCAAGGGATGGGAAGTTGGGAGATAACAGTTACGATAAACAAGTTGCTTCCACTAGACTGAGAACCTGCTTACCTGTGCATCAATTATTTTTTGCTTTGCATCAATAACTGCCTGCATCTCAGCATGATCCTTCTTCAGTTCCTCTTCCACAGCCATTAGCCTAGAATGGGGCGGGAAGGAGAGACCAACATCTTCAAGGAGAGAGCAGGCTAACACACAGAACAAGACACCCAAACTCAGGACAGCTCAGTGTCGCCACTCCTTCCTAGTGCAAGAGCTGCACTAGGCTCTGTCTTCTCGCCTGCCTCGGGAGAAGACATTCAGAGTTGATTCCTCTCCTGGGACTGGATCCCACACATTTCCATCTCCTCTGCAATAGCATCATTATCTCCCTTTCTTCTATCAGATCCTTTCCTCAGCACAACTTATTTCATTTTAAAATAGCAAATCTACTGACACAAATCAAACCCTCTCTTAATCTCATTACTTTGCAACAGCTGACCTTTCCTTCCCCTGAACAGCTAAATGTCCTCTGAGTGTACTCTACACATAGTAGGCCTACTTTTTTTCTCATGCATTTCATATCTTAATCCCCTGATGTTCAACTCCATGGAAGGGCTCTCAGTAAGACTGGTAAATCTTTCTGTGCTGCTAAAACAACAGACGTTTTTTGACCTGCCCACAGCACTTAACAACCCTAAAGCACTGTGGTTGTGAGCATCAAGCTAGGGCTTGACTACCTGACTTCAAATCCCATTTGCACCACTAAGTGACCTTGGGCAAGTGACTTAGTGAATTTGTTGCCTGTTTCTTTATTTGTAAGAGGAGAATAATAATAATAATGCTGACCTCAGAGGTTGGCATTAAACAAATTATTAGCAACAGATAAAACAAATTTTATTTGTAAAGTGCTTAGAAGTGCTTAGAAAAGTGCTTGGCCCACAGTCAGTGCTATGTAGTGTTTGGTAAAATTGCCCCCCTCCCTTGGTCTTCCTTGGACGTCCTTGGCCCTCTGCCTTGATTCTCTTGATGTACAGTGTCTTGTTAGACCTCTCTGGACTTGTAAAAATCTAAATTAGTCTTGACGTTGGATACTGCCACTTTTAAAATTCAGTTTTGTTCTAAATACCTCTTAAGTGAGTCACTAAGTTTTAACTGTTTCTAATTGTTACAACTAAAGGAAAACTGGCTACCTCTATCCTCAAAGGAAGTGCACTAAGGTCTCACAAGTGGAAAAGTGTAAGAGATAGTCAGCCTCACCCTTGTACAGAGTATCACGGAGGACACGCAGTGCTTGCTTTAGGATCCTCTAGCCATCATCCCACCTCTTTGTGCCCCGAGCCAGCCCATGTCCGCTGCCAGGCGGCCTCTGACCTGCTGATGATGCTCTTCATCTGGCTGTCCTTCTCCTCCTGCTGCCTGCGCAGCCTCTCCTCGCTGTCCTCCAGCCGGGCCTTGTACTCCAGCAGCAGTTTCTGCATCTGCTGCTCCTGCACTAGCAACCGGCGCTCATACTCCTCGAGTCGCCGGCTGGACACCCGCAGGCGCTCCTTCAGTTTGGTGATTTCCTGTTCGTACTAGAGCAGAGGAGAAAGAAAAGTGAAAGTGTTAGTTGCTCAGTTGCATCCGACTCTTTGCGACCCCATGGACTGCAGCCCGTCAGGCTCCTCTCTGTCCATGGGACTCTCCAGGCAAGAATACTAGAGTGGGTTGCCATTTCCTTCTCCAGGGGATCTTCCCGACCCCAAGGATCGAACCCAGGTCTCCGGCATTGCAGGCAAATTCTTTACTATCTGAGCCACCAGGGAGAGCAGAGGAGAAGAGGTGCCAAAGACAAGGAGGGAAAAACTGGAGTTACCCTGGTTTTAGATGTCAGTGATTGATTTTTTTTATCAAACCCTAAGCAGTGTAGCTGGAGGCTGTCTGAGCGGCCATTCCATGGGCTGCTGATACTCTTCAAAATGATCCCCAGGCATACATGGTAATGGAGCTCTGCCTGACTCCTAAAATGACGTCTTAACTCTGCATTCCAAATCTATATATTTATGTATGATTCTCCACATTAAACTAGAGGTTGCTGCAAGCCACATCCAATCTGTGATGGTATCCAATGGGAACAGGAGAAAAAAAAAAAGAAGGCCAGGCAGGCACTTAGAAGCTTAAAATAAGCCAAAAGCCAGCTGTCTACAAGAGAAAGGTTTCTGTAGCATCTCCTGTGCTGTAGGATCTCTGACATGGCTAGACTCATCAGATCGCCATTCTTTCACCCTTAGAATCAGCCCTTTAAAGAGCAAGCAGCACTTCTATAGTGACAAGCTACTAAATCAATAGATACTTTTATAGCACAATACATTATTGCTGCTTCCTCCCTGTCCATGGAAGTGTGAAACACTCAGGTCACAGGCTCTAAACAAAAGGCCTACGTGTTCACTGGGGCTGATTAATACCCCCTCTTGATCCATTTTTATGATGTTGTTCATCTGCCCAATTTGCCACGGCTTGTTGGAACACATATATATGCCTGTTTTCTCACCAAAGTTTTATATAACAAACTCTCACTAAAGCCTCATATAATTCAATTGGTTACCTGGTCCTTTCTTATACTGAAGCTGCTGTTGTTGGAGTTTGAGTAGCTGGAATGTCAAATTTCTGGATGAGGTGAGAAACATTAAGTTTTCTTGTATATGGTCTACTTAAATTCATTAGTCATTAATGATAAACCTATATGTTGCTTTGTAAAATGCAATGTATTTTCACATCATATCTCATTTAATCAACAACTGGACAATTAGCTTCTGCTTATCCAATGTCACACGCTAGTAAAGTAATGCTCAAAATTCTCCAAGCCAGGCTTCAGCAATACGTGAACCGTGAACTTCCAGATGTTCAAGCTGGTTTTAGAAAAGGCAGAGGAACCAGAGATCAAATTGCCAACATCCGCTGGATCATCGAAAAAGCAAGAGAGTTCCAGAAAAACATCTATTTCTGCTTTATTGACTACGCAAAAGCCTTTGACTGTGTGGATCACGATAAACTGTGGCAAATTCTGAAAGAGATGGGAATACCAGACCATCTGACCTGTCTCTTGAGAAACCTGTATGCAGGTCAGGAAGCAACAGTTAGAACTGGACATGGAACAACAGACTGGTTCCAAATAGGGAAAGGAGTACGTCAAGGCTGTATATTGTCACCCCGCTTATTTAACTTATATGCAGAGTACATCATGAGAAATGCTGGGCTGAAAGAAACACAAGCTGGAATCAAGATTGCTGGGAGAAATATCAATAACCTCAGATAGGCAGATGACCCCACCCTTATGGCAGAAAGTGAAGAACTAAAGAGCCTCTTGATGAAAGTGAAAGAGGAGAGTGAAAAAGTTGGCTTAAAGCTCAACGTTCAGAAAACTAAGATCACGGCATCTGGTCCCATCACTTCATGGGAAATAGATGGGGAAACAGTGGAAGCAGTGTCAGACTTTATTTTTTTGGGCTCCAAAATCACTGCTGATGGTGATTGAAGCAATGAAATTAAAAGACGCTTACTCCTTGGAAGGAAGGTTATGACCAACCTAGATAGCATATTTAAAAGCAGAGACATTACTTTGCCAACAAAGGTCCGTCTAGTCAAGGCTATGGTTTTTCCAGTGATCATGTATGGATGTGAGAGTTGGATGGTGAAGAAAGCTGAGCGCTGAAGAATTGATGCTTTTGAACTGTGGTGTTGGAGAAGACTCTTGAGAGTCCCTTGGACTGCAAGGAGATCCAACCAGTCCACCCTAAAGGAGATCAGTCCTGGGTGTTCATTGGAAGGACTGATGTTGAAGCTGAAATTCCAATACTTTGGCCATCTCATGTGAAGAGTTGACTCATTGGAAAAGACCCTAATGCTGGGAAGGATTGGGGGCAGGAGGAGAAGGGGACGACAGAGGATAAGATGGTTGGATGGCATTACCGACTCGATGGACATGGGTTTGGGTAAACTCCAGGAGTTGGTGATGGACAGGGAGGCCTGGTGTGCTGCGATTCATGGGGTTGCAAAGAGTCGGACATGACTGAGTGACTGAACTGAACTGAACTATCCAATGTCATGGTCCTAAACTATGCTTATTAATCCAGAAGGTCAAAGATGACAGTTCTTATACAGTCTGAAGAGGCAGACTGCATCAATAAGCATAGCTTTTAGGATTATGCTGATAAATAAACAGAAGCTAGTTGTCTGGTTAATTAAATGAGATAATGCTGTACATGACGTCAAGGTTGTTGTGTCATAATCCTTTTTCTTCATGTCAACTTTTCTTAACAAAATGAAACAAAACTGAAGCAATAGTTACTGTCTTTCTTTTTAGTTTTTTTCTTTTAGTTGATGTCTTTTAAAAATCATCTATAGCATTACAAATTCTTTATTTAGAAAAGGTGAAAAAAAAAGGCAAAATCATTACAAAGATATAGAAAGGAAGTCTAGTCCAAGGGTAATTCTGCATGTGTTTAGTTATACAGAAACACTAAATATTCACCTAAAATGACTAGAAATGAATAGCAGAGTTTTCTTGAAATTCAGGCAACCCATATTAAAAAAAAAAAAAAATTAGAATGCATTCTCCCCTTGCAGGACAGCTTGATGTCAACTTGATGGACATGTCTGCATATTTTCACACACAGCCACTATTGAAATAATATACACGAATATGCATATGCATAGAAGGGTTAACATAAGAGGTGGAGCTGAAGTTGGGGAGACCACTTTCTTAGCTAGATGACCCTGTGGGTAGTCTATCACTGCGGGGACAGTAAGTCAATAAACAGACTGCGTCCTACCTTCTCAGCATGCTTGGCTTCATCCTGATTTTGCTCAGTTTCTTCCACGTCCTCTTCATACTGCCCATTGTTCAGAACCCAGGCTGCTGTCCTCTCGACTGGGGACATTGTGGCAGAGTCCACAGGTGACTGAACCTGCAGCAGAAATACCCGTTAGCATTTCCCAAAAGAGTTCATCTGCAGGTATGTTTCACAAAGACAGCTATTCTTGGAAGGCATAACTGTGATCCCTGTTTTCTGATAAATGCTCTCAGTTCTAAATAATACTTTATTACTGCCAGGGCTGGGGGTGAGAGAAGAGGATATCCACTGGTATAAGAATAAATATTCAGAAATATTGTAAACAGAAATCACTTCTAAGAATCTGCCTCCCCACACCACTCCTCCACCCTCAAAGAGGAAAAGCCAAGGCCTTAAAACTGTTGATTAGGCCAGTGGTTTCATTAGGTCATTACCTAATGAAATTACAGTGTTGACAGAGGAGAGAAAGAAAATGCAACTTGATGGTTGATTGCTCAGGTGAGGAAACACCTGTTTAACCAGGAATGCTCAGAAACCAAGGAACTGTTTAATGCTAAACAACTCACAAGGTAGCTAACCGATTTATATATCAGAATGCCAAGTTCTTAATTTTCACATCAGCCATTCAGGGAAAGAGAAAAAAACACTTTTCGATACTGGTGTTTTGATATTGGTCATTTTTATAGAGCACTGACTTCTTGATGGGTTAAGTTCACTCATAAGTCCATATTCTACCAGAAAGTTTTTTGATGAATATAGCATCACAACAATGGATATCAGCCTAGTCCAAGGGATATTTCTATCTAGTTAGGATAGCTAGATAAATTGCCCTTTTGTAAGGGCAACAGAAAAGGATGCAGAATGAAAAGAATTCTGGCCTTGAGTAGTAACTCTACCACTTACCCTGACCCTTAATCTCTTAAATATTTTTTTCCAAATCTACTGAGTAGGGTTACCACCACCATCACCACCTATTCTGAGCATCTCCCTGGGAGTTCCGAGGCTTGAATAATACAATGTATGTAAAAATTCTTTGGAAACTATAGAGTACTATAGAACTTAGACGTTATTACTATATTTATCTTAGAAAACTGGCACTGGATATGACAGTTTGTATTAGGCTACTACTGGGTTTCCCTGGTGGCTCAGAGGTAAACGATCCTCCAGCACTGTGGGAGACGTGGGCGGCTCGATCTATGGGTCGGGAAGATCCCCTGGAGGAGGAAATGGCAACTCACTCTACTATTCTGGCCTGGGAAATCCCATGGGCAGAGGAGCCTGGCATGCTGCAGTCCACGGGGCTGCAAAGAGTCAGACATGACTTAGTGACTAAACAATAACGAATGAACATTAGTGCTCCTCCCTAAATAATGCTGGAAATAGACAACAAATTCTTTTTCTCTAGCTTTTCTGAGAAACAGAAAAAAGCACTTTCTGTGAGTTAGCCTTTTTATAATTAAAATACATTTCTATTCTGAGAAGCAATACTCTATAAAGAATTGGAAGGGAATTTTCTCTCTCATGCAGAGCTATAAGCCTTAAGAATCTTTATCTTGTTCTGGAATAAAACCTGGTTAAACTCTAAATATATAGATATTTTAGAGTAAGGGGTATTTTGATCACTTTGAGGTTTAGAAAGACTAGATGAAAAAAAAGCAGATGCAAAGGCAAAAAGGTTATTTGGGCAGACTTAAAAATATTCATGCAAAAGTAGCAGGAGGGACTTCCCTTGGTGATCCAGTGGTTAAGAATCCACCTGCCAATGCAGGGGATACAGGTTCAGTCTCTGGTTGGGGAGGATCCCACATGCCGTGGGGCGACTAAGCCCGTGAGCCACAACTACTGAGCTCAAGTGCTACAGAGCCTGTGCTCCACAACAAGAGAAGCCACAGCAATGAGAAGCCTGAGCACTGCAACTAGACAGGAACACTTGTTTGCTGCAACTCGAGAAAGCCTGCACACAGCAATGAAGACCCAGTGCAGTCAGAAATGGATATAAATAAAATTTTAGAAAGTATGAAAGTATTTCTTAAAGATCTAAAGAAGAACCTGGTTTGGTTGATTTATACAGATTATGGATATGTATATATAAAAATGGCTTCATGCCTGAGGTACACATAAGCAACTGGGAATGATCTTCTAGAAATTCCTTCTTTAAAGCTATTTTCTCCACTGTGTCAAGAAAAACATAAACATGTCTTAAACTTCAGTACCCTCAGTTCTACCTTCATCTCCACTGTGGTAGGCATGCTTCTTATACTTCATTCATTTGTGTATCATTCTCATTATTTTTGTCATAACCACATTATCACTGACATATTATTTATTATAATAAATAATAAAACAACTATTTCCAGTTAGCTAAGCAATATTATCAGTAAAATCATGAGTTTTATATATATTTATAAATAATTTATATTAATAGTCAAATATTTTTCTAATATACATTAAAATAATTACATGATTAATTAAATACCTTGTATACTTAAATAATTTTGAGTATCACACTTTGGGAACACTGATCTATAGAATTCATTTATATTAAAATAGGCAATAACTATCTACTTCAAAAGTTATTATGAGAAACAAATGAGATAGCACATAAAAGCAGTTTGTAAACCACAAGTTACTTCACACACACACACACACACACACCCTAGGTTCTCCCTCTACTGGATTTTGAAAGTAGAGCACACTACATTGCTTTTGTATTGGCAGAAAAATAGTTTAACACGGGGTTTAGGTTTTACTTGACATCTGTGCACCTGAAAGGCAAAATATTATGGTTCTGAGTCTTTAAAAATTAATAGAAAGTCAATACTTAGAGGAGACAAGTGCCTTTTTAATTTCATAATCTTATCACTTTACCACATAGGGTACATACAGCAAAGCTGCTTTTCTGTGAAACCAGGATTTTCTTTTCAATTGCTGCTTGAGATAAAGTAGTTGCTAAAATGAGTAACTTTACTGTTTGTAATTTATAACTTCAAGGAAGCTAATTCAATAGCTTTTTGCTTTATAGTTAACAGTATGTTGCTTGAAAGAACTTTCTTTCCCTGTGATTTGTTACAAGTAACTAATTAATGAGTGCCAATAAATGCCTTACCAACTAATAGTATCCCTAAGAACATACTAAGGAGAGATCTTAGCCCCTAGAAGCATATTGAAAACAACAACTCCTTAGGTAATCCGGGCACTAACTGTAAAGTGAGAAGTTGTAAAAGCAAGAGTTAGTTCATTTCACTGGTGGTGGTGGTAGCTACCATATCATCAAAGGGACTATGTCCAGTGAATTATAAGAGTATACAATGGGAACTGGGCATTTCAACCTATTCCTATTTTATTCATTGAATCTGTTTTTCAACCAATTTCTAATATATATTCCTAGCACTTTGCATGGCCTATGGTGCATGCATGCTAAGTCGCTTCAGTCGTGTCCAACTCTTTGTGACTATGAACTGTAGTAGCCCACCAGGCTCCTCTGTCCATGGTATTCTCTAGGCAAGAATACTGGAGTGGGTAGCCATGCCCTCCTCCAGGGGATCTTCCCAGGGATCAAACCCGCATCTCTTACGTCTCCTGCATTGGCAGGTGGATTCTTTACTAGCACTACCTGGGATGCCCCATGGCATATGGTAGGCGGTCAATAAGTTTTGAAAAAATAAATCAGACTAATATAACTATTCCTTGTATTTATGATAAAACCTAGAAAGGGCTGACTAAATCTCTGCAAGGAGATCAAACCAGTCAATTCTAAAGGAAATCAGTCCTGAATACTCATTGGAAGGACTGATGCTGAAGCTGAAGCTCCAATACTTTGGCCACCTGATGCAAAGAACTGACTCACTGGAAAAGACCCTGATGCTGGGAAAGATTGAAGGCAAGAGAGAAGGGAACAACAGAGGATGAGATGGTTGGATGGCAACACCAACTTGATGGACATGAGTTTGAGCAAGCTCCGGGAGTTGGTGATGGATATGGAAGCCTGGTGTGCTGCAGTCCATGGGATTGCAAAGAGTCGTACACAACTGAGTGACTGAACTGACTGAACTGATTATAAAAACAGAAAAATAGTACTGAACAAATAAGAAATAGTTATCTATACTGGAAGACAATGGAGGTGATTTTTATTTAAAAATTATTTTTTATTATAATATATTCTTCATATGAAAGAACTAAATACTGTCTTTTATATTTATTCTACTGGTCTTATGAATGCTGGTCTTATTTCTTAATTAAACTCTCAACTCTTGAAGCATGGCACCATATGTCACAGCATGTTTTTTTTTGAATGGTAGTGACTATGTCATTGTGCAATGGATGCTCAATAAAATATCATCCATTTACTATTACTTTGGATTTTCTTTAGAATTCATACCAAAGTACAATTTTTCACTAGGAGAAAGATACCCTATGTTTTTCCTCCAATCCTTTGGAAGTACATCAAAGGGCTTTTCCTCAGAGATTGTTCCATCTCCTTTATAAGATAACAAAATTTATTTCCTCTAGTTTATAGTCAAACAAATTGAGAAAAGAGTTTGATAAGTTGCTTAGCTATAGCCTTCAGAAGAACATTTTCTCCACTGACGTTCAACAGTGGATCATGAAAGATGAAAAAGACAAAATGAAAAGGAGCAGGAATTCCTAACAGGAATATCATCCTTCTGAGATAGAGCTTATATAGGGTGTCTCTGGGGAAAATAATTTTGTTTTAGGGCAAAAAGGGCCTGAGAAAGCAGTTTCCATTGATCTTAGTTAGCCTGGCTATGCTTGAGGCTGACTGAGAATAGGCCAGTTCCCTGTTTAGTTACTAGACATAAATAAGACGTGTTACTTTCAACTTCTCCTTAATCTGAAATAATCAGGTTCCCCAAAATGAAGGCCATTTCTGCTATCAACACCAAAGAAAGGGCTGACTAAATCAGTAAACTCTGAGGATCCTAGAAGAGGTTGGTTAGGGAAGGGTTCAACAAATCCCAAAATGAAAACTGTAGCATCATTCTAATAGACTTGGCAAATACCTAGTTAAAAAGCGTCTTCAAATTTGTATTTCTAAGATTAGGTAACATATTGTATCTGTACAACTCATATATTATAAATAAAGTCTATTATGCACACAGAGTACATGACAGATCAAAAAAGATGAAGAGGAAAATTATTAAAAAGCCGAAAAGGGTCAAAAAATTAAAAGATGGCTTCCTAAAATATTCCTTCTCTGTAGATAGTTCAACTTCCTACTCAGTGGATGGAGAAGGACTGAAGCTAGTTACATTGCCAACAATGGCCACTCCTTTGTGCCAAGATACAAATGGAATTTGCATGGCACAAAGCCTCCAATAAGTATAAATGCCTGTAAAACAATCCTCACAAAGAAATCCTCCAGTACTGGGAGGAGAGAAGAATTCTCCAGCATAATAATTTGCAATTAAAATATGTAAAGGAATTTATGTAAAAAATGTGCTGATTAGATAGAACATCAGAGGCTTCATGGGAATGAGATGAGAAAATCAAGCAAGAAAGAAAAGGAACCAAAAAACAACAACATAAGCTTGAAAGAATAAACTGTCTGCATAGAAAAAGTCAGTGTTAGGGAAAAAACCCAGAAATTTGAGCAATCAAAATACAGCGATTTCCAGTCTAACTGACTGGCATTACCAGCAAAGGCACAACCAGAGATGAATATTTAAAGTTGTGCTGGGGCATCTTGCTGTGGCTATGCCCCACTTCATGCCAGTGTAACAGAGATGTTCCCAAGCTCATTAATGGCTATGGCTAGAAAGCATTTTAATTGGTGTCTGAAGACCATTTGCATTTCCTACCTTCCATCCATCTGGACATTCCCACATAGAATCATGTAGTGCTTACATGATAGGTGTTAAATTACCATATAGCAGAGATATTATAAATGACAGTTTCAGGTGGTCACACAAAAGGCTATTTAATTTACAATATCTATAAATAGTCTGAATCATGGATCCTGGGAATCAAGGACAATATGATAAAGCAGAGAAGGGTAGGCATTCTTTTTTTCTGTCTAGAGTTTGAACTAAGTCCAACTTTGAAAAGTAGGCAGAGGGCTCTCTGCCCTGTCTTGCCCCTCTCTGCCAATATGATATTCTTCTCTACTCCTGATCTCATCCTCAGGGCCTTCATGTTGCACTTAATGCCCCATGTAGACACTTGCCTCTACACAGTATTGCATCTCTAAAATTACTTTTCTCTTCTCCTCTCAATAAACACTTCAGTTCTCTGAAAGGGGCTAATCTCAACTAGAAGCTAGCATAAAAGCAAGTGTGGAAACTTACTGACAATAAGATGTGAAAGACTGATAGCTTCCTAACACAAATTAAATGTATATATAATATATATATGCTGCTAAGTCGCTTCAGTCGTGTCCGACTCTGTGCGACCCCATAGACGGCAGCCCACCAGGCTCCCCTGTCCCTGGGATTCTCCAGGCAAGAACACTGGAGTGGGTTGCCATTTCCTTCTCCAGTGCGTGAAAGTGAAAAGTGAAAGTGAAGTCGCTCAGTCGTGTCTGACTCTTCGTGACCCCATGGGCTGCAGCCTACCAGGCTTCTCCGTCCATGGGGCTTCCCAGGCAAGAGTACTGGAGTGGAGTGCCATTGCCATCTCTGTAGGAAGCATCGCTACAAACAAAGATAGTGGAGGTGATGGAATTCCAGCTGAACTATTTCAAGTCCTAAAAGATGATGCTGTGAAAGTGCTGCACTCAATATGTCAGCAAATTTGTCAGTAAATATATATATACACACATACAAAAGATATATAGAAAAGCATTTTCATTCAAAGGAAAAAATTATATAATATAATCTTTATGTAAGTTTATATAGTATCTTTTTTCCATTTCTTTTTAAATGAAAATGTGCATTTAATCAAATGAATTGATGAAATTTTGGGAAATATAACAAAAAATTATGAAAAATTTAATACTGAAGAAAAAGTATTTCTCAGAAAAGAACTGACCAACTAGGAGGTTTTGCCCAGGAACTTGGCTACCAGAATCTGCCTAAGTTTTTCATCCTTTCTTCTACTTTTGTATCCAAGGATTCTGTAAACATTCTAATTTTTTTTTTAAAAACAATAATTATCAAAGTAGTGGCAAGGGCTCTGATTACAGCAGAGAGGAGGCAGAAAGAGGCAAATCAGTAAATGCCTATCTATAAAAATGCAAACATACTAAAGAGATACATTGGTGTTTCATTGCAGTCTCCTCTGACTAGTGATTCTGCTGACCAGAGGATTTGTCATAGAACTTGTTTAATCACTTGTTTAATGATTAGTTTTCCAAAAAAATTCAACGAAGCTTTTTAGGAGAAGGTTCTTTTTTAGATGAAAGTAAGATATGTATATATGCACTCTTAGTTTATTTCGAGCACAAAATATGTCTAGGTGCCTCAAAATGTAATATGTAAGGAAGAAATGATTAAATTCTTAAGAAACCTTTCTTATTTGTGAAGAAAAAAGTTTGATAATCTTATATTAAGTTTAGGTGTGATACTAGCTGGGCTTGTCCATGTAAACAGAAAAAGAACAGATTTGCATAACCATTTAGTGAATACTTGTCAGCCACCTGTGTTTCTTTCTATCTTTTGACCTCTCTCCTTTACCTTGCCTCTACCGGTGTTCAGTTTATTTTTCTAGTCATTTTCAGGAAAAGGCACACGGGACTTGCTATTTCCAGCGGGAACTGGGGTATGGAGTAGAGAGTAGGTATATCAAACTCTTGGCTCAGAATGCAAAACTTTAGTTTGGAAACTTAAGGGAAAAAAATAAGGAGGATAAATGTGCAGATTCCCAAAACACATCCTAGTTGATCTGGCCTGTAGATTTCATATCTTAAGTTTCTAACCATTCACTCAGCATCACAGATCTGTGCTTGGTGCTGAGAGGTAGCTCAGCTGCTTGAAGAGATGAAAAGGCGCCCCCCGTGCCGGGGTGTTGAGTCAGGCTACATTCCGCTGACTCACCTAGCCAGAAACCTCCCAAACTTTCCATTAAAAGGTTGCAGAAGATAGTTTTAAGCAGAAACCCTGTTAGTGACTGCATTTCCCAGTGATGTATGGGTAGAGAACCGAGGACACAGCGGGACCAAGCAGCGGGCAGTCCCGCTCTGGCACTCTCCCCTACCTGCTGGGTCTGCTGCCTCTGGATGGCTCTCACTTTGGGTACCGGGCTTTCTCTGGAGGAAGAGGACTGCTGTCGGGACCGGCTCCCGTTCTGCAGCGGCTCGGCCACCAGAGCCGCCGATGCCACCGACATGCTCCCGGTGCTCCGCAGGGAGGCGCTGTGCGGCAGGGACGGCGGGGCTTTGGCTCGGGCACCCAGCCCCGCCGGGTCCATCTTCCGGAGCTGGGTCTGCCCCGTGCTGTTCTGCCGTGGCAGGGCGAGAGGTATGTGTCTGTCGGGCACGGTGTGGCGCCTGGAGAAGTCCTCACTCTGCGTGCTCCGTTTGGTGAAGTCCTCCATGCTGCTGTTGCTGGGTCCGCTGAGTTTGAAGTCTTCACTGTTACTTTGGCTCCTGGAACTGGCAGTGCTTAGGTTCTCCAAACTGGAGTCCACAGAGGCCTTTGGCATTGCGGGAATGGGGTTACTGAGGTGATAGACAGGGTTCTGGAAGGACAGGGGCTGGAGGCTGCCTGGCTGGTTCAAGGCTGGGTGCAGGGGCCTTCGCACTTGGGGTGCACTCTGGGGGGTACTCTGGGCCTCCCGCAGTTGCTTGATGCTGGCCACCTGAGTTATGGAGAGCTGGCTTCCAGTCAAGCGCATGGGCACATCGAGCATCACAGACGCATGCTCCGCTTGGGCGGCGTGCGTCTCCTGAAGGTCCATGAGGGAGATGCTGCGGCCATTGGGGAGGCTACTTTCCTTTTCATCCTTTTCCGAGTAAGTCATGCTCTGGGAGGAGGCTTGCTGGACCAGCAATAATGTCTTCCCTCTGAAATAACTGTCTGTGTTGTCCTGGCTTGGGGATTTTAGTTTGTGCAAATCACTGTGAAAAAGGAAAGGACCCTCCATCACTCTTGAGGCAAATTTAACAGTTAAGATTTCCTCAGCTCTGGCATATAAACTCCTCAGAAAGCTCACAGGCCCGGGGAGTCTTACTTACTGGTTTCTAAGCCCAGATTTCATCATCACAATACTCAGAATAAGATCCAACATTTTCAGTTTTTCTCCAAAGGTGGGGGATAACACTGTGTAGACCACCTCCATCCCCGTCTTAGATTTTTACTAGAATTCCAATCATTTCCTAGTTAGGTTTTAAACTACCCAAGGTATTCCAATTCATAGTTAATTGGTTCTGTCTAACCCTTCCAGAAGCCCTGAGTGTACAACCAAAGGATCCCTACTACAGGCACAGGTCTTGCCAATACAGAAAACAAAGTCTAAGCATCAACATTGTATCCACCTGTCCAGCTGACACAGCCAATTCTAAATTGATTTCAACTGAGGTTCTCAGATCTCTAAGTGCTACAATACACGAAAACACCAATTTCATAGAGCCCTTAGTCTTCTATTAGGCAGGACATATGTTTTTTTAAGTCACTCAGTCCTGTCTGGCTCTTTAAGATCCCATGGACTATAGCCTGCCAGGCTCCTCTGTCCATGGGATTCTCCAGGCAAGAACACTGGAGTGGGTAGCCATTCTCTTCTCCAGGGGCTCTTCCTGACCCAGGGATCAAACCTGGGGCTCCTGCATTGCAGGCAGATTCTTTACCATCTGAGCCACCAAGGAAGCCCAGGCTTTTTTATTTAAATATATATTTTTTAAATATAACTCTACAGTTATCATTTTAGGAAAAAAGTATCCTAGATTATGTGTATTATTATGACAAACAATAGGATTTATCTAAGATTCTTTCCAACTGCTCATGACTTTAAAGCTGTAAATTCAACAAGGAAGTTCAATAGATTTCCCCACAAATCTCTAAACATCATCTCCCTCTGAAGTAAGCAGTTTCAGTTCCTTCCTAAGTTCATACCTGTCAGTAGGGTCTTCAAATATTTTCTGCAGCCCAGAGGAGAGGCTTCCACTGACATTTGGACTGGAGTTATGCTCAGTGAAGCGTCTCAGTTGCTGTTGTATTGGTGTAGGATTAGTCAGAGATTTGGTAATATCAGCAAGTACACGAGGGAGAGGTCCCAATTTTGCCACGGTCGCCTGTAGGAAGGAATTTTCACCCTAATTGGATAATAAGCATTGCGATATCCACCACAGATTGTTTTTGGGACAGCGATGCCATTGATGGAGGGGTGGAGGTTGGAGGGAAGGGTAGGTGTTTGCGTATGGGAGTGGCAGGTTCATAATGCATTGTTATGGAGCAGCAGAACCATGGCGTCGAGATGAATGGAGGAGGCGAAACAAGATGCAGCAGACATTGAGGAAAGAAAGGAAATAGAAATTAGGATTATGCAAATAAAAATTAAAAGACATGCTCAAAACAACCAAACTATTGCCATTCCAACTAAAATAGGCATGCAAAGCAAACTAAATCTTTGGGAGGCTGGTAGATCAAGGTAGGGGAAGGGAGGGGAAGAACCAAACACCTTCTAACCAAAAAGGACTTTAGGACCAGAGGACTGGCTAATGGGATGAAACTTCCAAAGACAAGGGATCATGTGAGGAAAGAAATGCATGCCAGCATACAAGAAGGTGATGCATTCAGGGGTCCAGAGCACTGCAGGGCACACAGCTGATAATTGTCATCCGCTAGCCATTTACTCTTGGGAACGCTGATCTACTGCCAACTGAATTTGCATCAGCAAAACAATGTTTTTGTTTAAACAGCAAAATCAGGTAAACTCTCTGAGATACGTCTAGAGGTACTGCTGGTTCCCAGGACCAAACAGATATTAAAAAGGAGAAAGTGTGTTTACACAGCAAAGCCTGTTAAAAAGACTTTGCCCCTGAATAAACCAGGTTGATTTCACAAGATATTATAACTGTATCTGCAGCCCACTGATGGAGTTATTCAGTGAAGAATAACCTTTTACAACTTGCTTTATCCATCTCAATCATTTTTTCCTTTGGGGAACTCTCATTCTCATGGGGTCTTACGGGAATCCTTAACCATTAGGTAGTTTTATATGGCTGCCTCTGGGTTGTCCTTGTCTCCTCAACAATCAGTAGACTCCTGGTTGAGGACAAAGGCCATCTGAAGAATGTCTTTACTTGAGCCAAGATTCATATTCAAGGAATTTACCCTTAGAATAGCCGCAACTTAAAATCTAATGGGTCCGTGAGAATAAGAAACAGTTTATTATTTTACAAATGTGTTAGTACCAGTGGGCACCATACCATATATATTTCCTTAGGAAAGTGGTCTTTTTAAATAGCTTTTACTCCCTTCTTCCCCATTTTATTGGTGTGTCATTTTTAAAGATAATAGGAAATGGAGGAAAACAAATTATTACAGAAAAATAATTAAAATAATTTTGTTTTCTGAAGTTATTCTAACATACCACCACAGATACTTATAAAGTACCTGTGGCAAACAAAAATATCAATAAATAACTATTGTGATAAACCTAGCCAAAATATGTTAGACTGTTTTCCATAATAAATTCTATTCCTCTTTGCAAAATTCCAGAAGGAAGAAAATGATTGACAGGTATACATTTAGTTATTAATATGATATATAATTCTTAGCTTATAGTCAGAAAATAGAGGATTAAAATGATCATTTTCTATATTAATTCACATCTGCAGAGGAAAAAAATAAAGATTTTCAGATCCCATATAACTCTAGACACCAATAGTTATATTAAACCCTCTGACTTGCATAAGATAAATCTCATGGTAAGTTACTTAAACATGATAGTCTCAGTATTTTTTTAAATCCACACTTTTGTTAGAAATTACTATATGAGGTTTCGTCTCATTCTACACTCCATGAATAATGCATCATACATCAATAGTTGATATTAGTTTCTAGGCAAATACACACATATATTTATAGAAATATATACCCCATTAATCAAGGTAACTACTTTAAAATAAATGTTAATAATTTCGTGGCTTTATAGAATTTCCTGGTTGGTTAGGGCACGTTTTACTCAGAAATAATGACAATTTCCTCCCAGACTTCCAGGTCAAAAGGTTGCTTTCAACTAGCAGAGAGCACGAACGTGATCACTCCGTAGACACTTTCCAGAATTCATGTGGCTTAGGGTACTCTACCTCCCATCTCCCATTGCCCTTCCAGCCTACTTTACCTTATCAAGTTGGGAAACTACTTCCCACAGTAAGGAATGCAAAACTGAGAGCTCTCGGCCCAGATCAATGTAACCATCAAAGCCTGGGGTGTTTGAGATGGTGTCTGGATTAGAGATCTCCAAAAGAAAGCGCTTCATTCCACCCCACTCGTGTTCTAAAAAATCATTCATGAATGCCATGTATTCCTCTTTGTTACCAAATCTGAAGTAGAGGGAGAGAAAACGAGAAAGAACATATTCAGGAAAAGACATGTGATCATTTTGAATTGACTTTACACAGAGCTATACTTTTTTTTTTATTTTGGGGAGGTGACTAATTTATCATCTGTAAGTGATAAGTATTAAAACATACTTTCTTAATATTATATTAATACTCAAAAACTTTGAATAGCTTTCTATTCTCTATAAGGTAAAAACAAAGACCTTTTTCCCTGGTATTTAAAGCCAGTATAAACGTTCATTATCAGTATAAACCTCAGTATCACTAGCTTCTTCAAAGTCTCCCAAATATATTATACTTCTTTTCTTCTCCAAACCTTTGCTTATGCTGTTTATTTCTACTAGAGAATTTCATCTCTTCTTTGTCTGTCTAGGTTCTAGCTCTCTTCCGGGCCTAGCTTAATCCAAAGAACATGTTCCAAAATAAACTAGCAACAATTTTTATAAGAATTACATCAAATACGGGACTTCCCTGGTGGCTCAGAGGTTAAAGCGTCTGCCTCCAATGCGGGAGACCTGGGTTCGATCCCTGGGTCGGGAAGATCCCCTGGAGAAGGAAATGGCAAACCACTCCAGTATTCTTGCCTGGACAATCCCATGGACGGAGGAGCCTTGTAGGCTACAGTCCACGGGGTCGCAAAGAGTCGGACACGACTGAGCAACTTCCCCCCTAGATCAAATACGGGTAAACATAGATTTCTCTGTTGGCATATATGTAGTGCACACAAAGTTAAACTCGTGCACTTTCAAAGAGCCACATGCTAGAAAACAATGTGTGTCACTGAAGTTCTAATTTTTTCCTTCAGTACATTGCTCCTAGAAACATACTTAAGCTTCAATATTGAGAAAATCTGGGATCAATTCTGCCAGTGTGAATTGCTTCTCAGTGATTTCTTATAATTATTTCCTATAATCTATAAAAATTACACAAACTTAAGAAAAATTTGAAAACACTGAAAAGTGGAAAGAAAAAAGGATGGCTGTACCAATTCTACCACCCAAACATATCTGCCGTTTACAGTTCAGTGCATTTCTTTTCCAGCTGCTTTCTCCTAACTTCTTTTTGAAAAAGTTTAAAACTACAGAAAATTTCAAAGAATATACAGTGTACACCCATATGCCATTTACCTACGTTAACCAACTGTTCACATTTTGCCAAGTCTGTCTTCACCTTCTTTCTTTTTTTGATTGAACCATTTTAAACTAAGTTGCAGACATAACCCCTAAGTTCCCTGGTGGCTCAGACGGTAAAGCGTCTGTCTGCAATGCAGGATACCCAGTTCGATCCCTGGGTTGGGAAGATCCCCTGGAGAAGGAAATGGCAGCCCACTCCAGTATTCTTGCCTGGAAAATCCCATGGACGGCGGAGCCTGGTAGGCTACCGTCCATGGGGTCGCAAAGAGTCGGACATGACTGAGCGACTTCTCTTTCTTTCATTTTCACTTTCTCTAGAATAATGAATAACTCTTACACATACCAATGCCATTATCACACTGAAACTTTAAGAAAACATTACTTATAAATCATCTCATATAGAGTTCCTATTTCACCAGTTGTTCCCAAAATGGTTTTAATAAATTTTTTTCCAATTCAGATCCAAACACTGCATTGTCTCTTTTATCCAGAATAGTCCCCACTTCATCTTTTCCATTTTTCATGATATTGACTTTTTTGAAGGGGTCAGGCCAATTCCTTCCCAACTTTCTTATATTTAGGTTTTTGCAATATCATATTGGGGGATAAAAGCATATACACTATTTGGTGTCCTATCCTTTTGGTTATCTCTTTTTTGTCCTATCTCTTTTTTTAAATAGCACTTTTCATTTAATATAATTATATCTTCATCATTTTCCATACTATTCATAAACACATTTTGTAGTAGCTGCATATATTCCATTGGATGCATGGATTACTTAACTATTCCTCTACAAAGTGAATATTCAAAGTGATGTCAACCTTTTTGCTGTTTTTAATAACATCACAATGAAAATCATGTAACATAAGTGATGAGGTGCCCCATGCTCATATAAAGGTTAGGCCTCATGTACTTTTAAGTGACATTTTTAGAAAGTGGTTATGGTAGCTCCGCCTACTTGGCAAAGTTGGCCAGGTTCTGGATGACCTTGGCAATGAGAGTCAGAGTCCGAGATGTGCGGTCATCAGGATACTCCTGCATGAGGTTGAAGAGACTGGGAGACATGATGGCTGGGCAAAGAAAACGGAGGAACAACGAGGCGCTGATGAGCCGCTCGCTGATGTCCTGCTTGCCGCGGTTCAGGCACTGCTGCTTCCAGGATGCAAACACTTCTTTCAGCTCACGAGGAAAGACACTGGGGAAGGAAGAATGACCAAATGTAAAAGTACTAGAACCCAAAAAAGCCCGGGTGGACTCCACTGTGGCCCCACAGAGTCAGAATACAAGGAGGGAATAATAGAACTCCGTCTGATTCACGGCCGAGAGGTGGTGGACAAATCATAGATGTCCAGATGGAGACCAGAAACCTGATGCTATACATCTCAGGAACTAGTGTAAACTAGGTTTTGCAAAGTGGGAAGATGGCATGCAGCTCCTGACTAACCCATTTGGTTTACTCTAGCTCAGCGTAATCTCTCTACAGACTGCTCATCACAAATCTTCTAAAATCTCGCCGACTGCTGGTGAGAATGGTGATCAGAAATCATTAACGCATCTGTTTGACACTAGTAAATATGTTTAAAAGTCCTTAAAGTGCTTTTGGTATTAAAGGATGTGGTATTAATATTCTGGAAAGATTACATTTATGTAGGTAGTTCAGAGGGACTTCTTACAATATAGGTTTAGATTTTAGACAAAACTGTATTAGGGAAACTTTCAACTTCTCTTCCTTTGGTTGGGAAACCACAGTTAACACTGTGATAACTTTCATATGGAAAAAAGCCAAGTTCCACAAGCAGGGAATGAAGCACTGACAGCAGCTCACCAGTAAGAGTTGATGATCTTGCAGAAAGCCAGCTCACAGCACATTTTCAGGTTGCTCTGATGGTCCAGAAGTTCACTGGATGAACATTTGCTGGGATCCACTTCACAGTTTTCATCTGACTCATACAAAGCTTTGATGAACTCCCCTATTTGAAGAAGAGAAGATGATGGATCGGATAACTATAAATAGTGTCTTCCTGAATAGAACAAAAGAATTTAGGATTTCTGTACTAAAATGTGTAATAGGGAACTCTTTCTGATGCCTGACATGGAGGGTACAAAAGACTGTTCATGAAGGGTTATTGCTTTGGAGTCTAAGGTTTACCACCTCCTATATGTCATGTTTATTTTCCTTATCCTGAAAGTGGAAAAATAGCACTCATTAACATTGTCATCATGATATTTATATAAAGAATAATGAAACTACTTTAAAAAAAATGCTACAACTTTAGATCTTTTATCTGAAACCACAATTATATTTAATTAGCAGGAACTCATTAAAGGCCTCTCTACCTTATGAATAATGTTGTTAATATTTTAGAAGAATAAATACCCCAGGTCTGAATAAATAGTCCACCTATGCTTTTTTTTTTTTTTTTTTCCACCTATGCTTTTAAGAGCTAATACTGGTGCCAAGCTGAGTGCCAAACTCAGATTCAAGTAAGGGTTTCTAGGCCTACCTCTCCTGATGGGGATAGTAACTCAACACAGCACACAGCACAGCATCTCTTTATGTAACTTGGATGTTTTTCCAAATAAATTTAGTTTAGATGCCCTGTTGATACATCTTATCCTTTGTAGAGATATGCCCAGTATTTCCTGAAAGAGCAAATCTTTACCTAATCTGTTTATCCTAGTCTATGAACCATACCTTGTATCTGTTCTGTTCTATGCTTCACGCTTTCTTGTGCTTACTTGTTCACACACTCGTCTCATCTTCAGGATGAATACCACTGAACATCAGGGACTGGGTTCTATTCAAGTTCAAATCCCAAGCCTATCAAATAGCTCCCAAAGCATTGCTGCTGCTGCTGCTAAGTCGCGTCAGTCGTGTCCGACTCTGTGCGACCCCATAGACGGCAGCCCACCAGGCTCCGCCGTCCCTGGGATTCTCCAGGCAAGAACACTGGAGTGGGTTGCCATTTCCTTCTCCAATGCATGAAAGTGAAAAGTGAAAGTGAAGTCGCTCAGTCGTACCCCACTCTTTGCGACTCCATGGACTGCAGCCTACCAGCCTACTCCGTCCATGGGATTTTCCAGGCAAGAGTACTGGAGTGGGGTGCCATTGTCTCCCCCCCCCCGCAAAGCATTGCAGGAGCTCAAAAAATAGTTGTCAGAGATGGTAGTATGGTTTTCTTTTTTTTCTTTATATGTCTTTATGAAAGAGGAGTAGATCTTTCAAAGCTCCTTCCAAATCTGCTTACAGTAACTGAAGTTCAGGCTAGTTACTAATAGATATCATGGAAGCAAACAGTAATTTCTACAAAAAGATTAAGAAGCAGAAGCAATAACAAAGAGCATTTTCTATCAAAATGGCTAGTACTAAGGTAGATGAAAGATTTAAAAAAAAATAGCTGTGATAGAGGATGGGAAGTGATTATTTGGAAGTAAAATGCTTGGAGGACAGGAATCTAAGTGATGTACAGAAAAGAAAGTGGTGCAGAGAAAAATTAAAGGCTGTGAAACCAGATAGATCTAGGGTCAAATCCTGGACCCATCAGTTAACCAACTGTGGGGGCCTGAAAAGTCATTTAACTAGTCTGAGTTTCGGGTGCCTTATTTGGAAAATAGTGTTAAGAACTCCAACCCGCTAGAGCTATGGTGAGGAACAGGGCATGAAAAGAAAAGTGTCTAATATGGTGCCTGGGTACTTAGTAGGGGCTCCATATAGTAAGTGTTATGTACACACTTTGTAATTTTAAAATAACTTTTCATAAAGTGAAAAAAACCCAAGTTAGTAAAAAGGCTTTTAAATTGTTTACCAACTCTCACAAGATTTCTACTGAACACGGTCTCAATGTCACCTATGCTATATGCTCCCACACACTTCACCTCATTTAAAGAGTACCTGAAGTTAAAACTAAGTCATCAATGTCAAATACTTAATGTAAAAATCAATCCACCTCTAAATTTATATCATTAATATTCAGCTTAATGAGCTGTACCTATTCTGGGGAAATAATACTAATAATAACTTGTGAATTTTGAGAGTATTTGTCTCTTTTTCTTCAAAAAAAGAACCAAATAAATAACTCAAGGGTCTAGAAGTAAATTGATTGTCTGAAGTTTTTTTCTTTTTACCTGATTATATTTAAAATCCTCCGAAATTGAGAAAACTCTTTTCACTTTTGAAACTATAACCTATGTGTCTGATAGTGTGGAAAGTACCACATTGAAAAGTGAACTTTTGTAGATCTGCACCTAGAGGCTGTTTAGCTGATCACAAATTATTGAGACAGATTTAATTCTTTCATGTCTGCTCTCTGGCCTTGTGGGGGGGGAGATTAGGGACAAAGAGGAAGGGTGGTTAAATTTGTTTAAATTTGAGTTTGCCTACAATGTTCTAAAATGTTTCATTATCTCATTACTATCTAGCACCCAAATTTCATGAGTAGAAATAAGCCAATAGGTACAGACATATTGTTAAAAGGAAATTTGCCTCCGCCATCAATGGTGGAAATCAGGCCATTTTAGAGCCTTTTCTGTATGTCACAGAAGATGGTGTTTCCTGTGTGTCACAGGACATCAACACAAAATCTGATTTCAATTAGAAAGGTAAAAGGGGTTAATGGATAAAAGATTTAAGTCTAACTGAGGCAGAGTCTATGCTATCAATGTTAATGCTTTTAATCAAGATAAATGAAGACGGCTAAAAAGCAGGCAGGTATTTTTTAATTTGATTGGCAACTTTTAACTCAGTTTTCTCTAAGCATTCTTCAGGCAGTCTGCAAATAACATCTATTTTTTTTTTTTTGCCTAAAGTGTATGAAATACAGTAAAACTTGAATTATTCAGAGTGCTCAGCTGTACTTATTAATGTGATTTTTTTTACTAAGACTTCATTGTGAAGCCTTTTTATTTAAAACTTACCATGAAGTCTTACTTAATTGTATGATTAGAAGCTCCTGCTGTAGCAAGTACAGTATCCCATGATGAAAAAAACAATCTTTCTAAGGGAACTGAAATTTTTGCACTTCTTCAGGGTTACTTTTGGAAAATGACTTATTACTATTTTGAACCATATAAAATAAGTCTTAATTTACACTGGTGCTAAGACGTATTCTGTAAACTGTTTTCAAAACAGAATTTGTCATAAAAAATAAAATACAGGAGAAAAATCAGCTACCAAGAATCTAGGATTAAAAGGCTAACTAGAAATATGGGGAGTTAGATGGGGATAAGACAGTAGCATCTCTGTCCTGAAGAAGCTTACTAATTAATTTTGCTTGTGTCTTAGAAGCAGCAGTCATTTTCACCACCCTGGCCCTTGCTCTTGGGTTACAAATATGATAATAGAGATCTTTGTGGGGTTATGTGAATTTCTCCCCCTGCTCACTGAATTAATTTTCATATCTCAATAAGCCAATCAGATTTTTAATTATTAACAGTTCTATCAAAGGACTTGTCTCTCCTTCTCACTTCAGGAATTATTTCATTTGGAAATCCTGGTTAGTACATTGAATGGTGGAATATGAATGTTTGATTTTTAAGCAGTAGATGGTCGACAAATATCTACCTCTTTATCTCCCCAGAATAGAGAATACTGTTTGAGATGCATCATTATTGCTTTTTATAAGGTGGTGCAAATCATTAAAGCAAACTATGATATATAATTCATGATATGACTGTAATAAGCTTTTTATGTGAGACTGATTCTGTACCTTTCCTAATGTCAATGAAAATCCATTTTCGCCATTCTTCTAAATTCCCGTTAGATCTTAAACTAAAGCATATGACTTAAAAAAAAAATGAAGACAGGAAGCAGGAGAAGAAAAATTTACTTCTCTAGAGTAGGAATTAACTGCTACTACAGTGAGTCCAGCACTCACAGTCCAACACAGTGTTTACCTGCTGTTTCTTGGGCAGTCATTCACTTTTTTACCTCCTGTGACCTGGCTCCTGAGAACAATCCCAGGCATCACTAATGAGCAAAATCAACAGTCATGTTTTTCTTTGAATCTTTACCTTCCTTAATCTCTGATTCTCTTAATGCTTTTTTTCTCTTGGTGTCTAAGACTCTTTTCCTTCTTCTTTTTTTTTTTTTTGCATGTGCATTGACACTTCCTCTATCGCCGATCTCTTCTCTCATTCCTCTGCTTCCTTCTACACCATAAGCCAGGAACACTGTAAGATCTGTCTTTGGCCCTATTCTCTTCCTTCTCCTGTAATCTGGTAGCTTCATTTATTCCCTCCACATGGGTAGCTTAGTCCTAAACTTCCACCAGCCAGCTAGACAGAAGTCCTGGGATGTCCTACCTAGAACCCCTGGGACTTCCCACTTGAACTTCAAGTTAAATACATGTGAAGTGAAAATATAATTTCTCATTCTTTCAAGCATACTACTTTTATGTTCTCTTTCTGTTAAGAATCTCATCATCTTTTTTGTCACTCACAAAGGCCCCAAACTCACTCTAATGTTTGACCTCCTCCCCTACCACACCCTGCCCCATTCCCACAAACTGAAGAGTTTCCAAGTCCTATTACCTCATTGGTGATTACCTCATTCAGTCTTATTTCTTGCCCTCAACACACACCTGTCTACTCTTGACAGTCACATGTGACTATTGAGCACTTGAAATGTGGCTACTGCAAACTGAGCATGCAATAAATGTAGATAAAATACACATGATTTCAAAAAGCATGAAAAAAGTAAAGTATTTTGTTCATAATTCTTATATTGATGATATATTAAATAATATTTGGATATACTGGTTTGAATAAAATGTAACTGGAATTAAATTTACCTGCTTCTCTTGCCCCTTTTTTATACTGTGACTACTAGAAAATATAAATTACATGTGACTCACATTAAGTTTCTTTAGGACAATGCTGTTCTACATTTTGTGTGAAGTACTGGGGACCTGAAGATAAAGAAAATGACAATGTTCTTTAAGGAACTCATGTCTACTTTATCGTAATGTACATTGAAGTGCCAAGCACAGTGCCTTATACTAGTGGTAACACCTGAAGTTTATGACCAAACATGGAGCTGTAAGTGGGTGACCCAGTCAATAAGAACTACTGATTGGAGAAAACTTAGTTGTCATGAAAAATTCTGTAGGTCTTGAAGGCAGAAATTGGGAGTTGTGGGAACTGGCAGGACTTTCTCCATTTCAGATGTATGATAACAAATGCTAACATTTTCAAAACTTAGGTAATGTATTTATTGGGTTGGCCAAAAAGTCTGTTGTGGTTTTTCCATAAGATGGTATGGACAAACCCGAATGAACCTTTTGGCCAACCCAATATATCATGATGTAAATACCCAAGACTTCAGAGGAAACAGATCAACTAGATGTAACATCTCATTACTAACATCACTGTATGTCTCAGAATCTTAGGAATTTGAGGGCATGGGGGTAGCTGCCTATGCTCATGAGCTTTCTTGTGGTACATGGTATAAGAAACAGATCTTCTATTCCTCCCCTGGTGAGTACTGCAGACACATCCTACAATTGAAACTCCAATTTTAACACTTAGATCAGTTGGAACTAAATAACGTTCAGAATTTGAGTTCCAGTTGGTTGTTTCATGAGGGTGAAATAACCTAAAAATCAAAAGGGAAAGAACAGAGGTATTTTTCTTCTCCATACCCAGTGCATCGTGAAGATACTGTTGTCCCACCAACTTGAGGTATTCCTCAATGGATTTGGTGGCAATGGTGTTCTCTCTGAAGATCAAAACATCATGTTCTCCACAGCGATCCACCTCAGACATCACCAAGTCCGTCAGAAAATCCTGGTAGAATAATGTTCAATCAGGCAGAAAGCAACTGAATGTGAATAAATACTACACGTTAGGAGAGACTGATGAAATGTCAGACATCCTGGGAATGGTGCTTTGAAACTGAATCTACCAGATTCATTTGAAGGGAAAAGGTCAGTCAGGATAAAATTTGAAGTGTTACCAACTTACCAACCTTAAGTTAAAAATTCCTTCAAAGGTTTTTCATTGCCCTTAGGATAAAGACTATAATCCTGCATGTGGCCTGCAAGCCTCTATATTTATTGGTTTTCTGTCTACCTTTCCAGCTTCATCTCGTACCATTCTCTGCATTGTGCACCAGTCAAGGACTTTTTTTTTTTTTTTTAGGTCCTTGACTATGTCAAGCCTTTTCTACATACAACATTGTCTATTCACCATAGAGTTTTTTGCAAATGTTGTTCTCAGTTCTGCTTCACTCCCACCCTTGCTCCGCCTCCATTGCGATGGAGTTAATTCCTTGGATCCTTTGGATTTTAGTTTGCACCTCGTTTCCTCAGTGAAGAATTGTCTGACCAACACTGCCTCTGAACTCCATTAGTCAGGACCTCTTAATCCACATTCTTGTGGCACTGTGTATCTTTTTATAAATCTGCACTTCTCACTGTAATCACACATTTCTGTCATTATTTTACTAATATCTGTTTTCCCCAGAAGACTGTGAGCCCCATGAGACCAAAGACAGGGTCTATTTTTATTCATCTCTATATTCCAGCATTTAACAGTTTCTGACACATGTTAGGTGTTCAATATAAAACAGTTACAAATTGGTATCAACATGATATTTCTTGAACTAAACATTTAAACTCATTTTCTACGTGAATTATGTATGTATATATCTCCATCCATCCATTCATCCATCCATCTACTCATCCATAGTGAAGAAAGGCATAAGAAGAAATGAAGCCCTTAAGAAATAGCTGCTTCATTTCTCAACAGTCTTAAGGAACTTAATTTAAAACTCAGTGTTCATTATTCAATTTGAAATCTGATAACATCATATATTTGAATATTATATACTCACTGGATATTTCAAAGTCTCCAAAATAAAAAGCAGAGGGAATATGTTGATTTACTCTTATTTTAAAATTAAGCATTTTAATATTAATGGGGTTCACTCTGGAATTTTTTTCATCATTTCAGAGTTGTAGACTTAGGAATCACTACTAAAACTCTTATGCTAAGGGACAAGAAGAAACCTGGGAGGGATGGCAACATTCTGTGTCTTGATTGCTGTGGTTTCCACGGGTGCATAAACTGTCAAAACTCATTGAAATTTTCCCTTTAAATGGATTTGGTTTTATAATATGCAAACTGTACCTCAATAAAGCTGTTAAAAAATCCTACATACATCCTTGAACCTCAAG
The DNA here is from genome assembly GCF_054371585.1 of Giraffa tippelskirchi. Classification (NCBI taxonomy): domain Eukaryota; kingdom Metazoa; phylum Chordata; class Mammalia; order Artiodactyla; family Giraffidae; genus Giraffa; species Giraffa tippelskirchi. Next base: position 20,334,112 of record NC_137279.1, read on the forward strand.
CAAATGAATAACAAAAAGAACATATCCATACAATTTCAAAGATGAGACAAAATTTCAATGATTTAACACCAGAAAGCTCAAAATTATCATTAATAAATTCAGCCACCAAAATGACAATCTAATAGTAAGGCGATTAAATAAGGGACTAAATACTGAATATACTGATATACTGAATATGTTGATATATTCTGATATGTATCAAGAAATCTTAAAAACACTTTATTGTTTGGTTCTAAATAAATTATTCTAGCTGTGAACTCCTCTAGATCTAAAATACAATTTTACCATGATAAATTTGCATATAATATAATGCAGACTTTAGCCTAGTTAAGTGAACATGCCTTGCAGAGGTGATAATTAGCACAGTTCAGGCTGATCAATGGCTCTATCAATTGTTTAGTGTTCTTCATACAATTAGTGTATTTCTCTATCTTCCTAGATTTTTACTTCTATCCAGGATGAACTGAGATAAGGCTATCATGAGACAGCTAATAATAACATCCCTTGGTATTTTAATTGCAAATTCAGACATTAATCTCATGAAGACTCTTGCTAGTGACCAACCTGATTCTGGAATACTTCCTTCTGTGACTAGGTGATATATATAGTCATCAGTCAATCTTAATTAAAATCTAGTGCGGAATAAAACAATCATACAACATACTTCGGAACTAAAGAGAAATAATCTTGCACACACTGTGGGATTATTACACCAGTCCTTCCATTTATTTTGTTCGGTGATGAAGAGCTAGCGGTGGTATCTATATTTCATGCAAATAAACTTTAAATAAATACTTGTTAGTCTCTTCATTTTACTTCTTTAGTTTTATAATCTCTACTTTTTCTGAATCTAAGAACCAATAATAGGTTTCCTTTCTGGGCAATGCAACCCCCCTTTCCCACTTACCTTGGCTCTTCCAGTGCTTTGAAGAATGTGCACTAAGGCACAGGCTAGCTCTTCTTTATTTCTCACACTGATTACTGGTTCAAGAACAGAACACAACATGGTGTAGTTGCTGGTGACAAATTCTGCAAACTCTTTGTATTGCTCCATAGGCAGAATGGTGATGGTTTGGAAACGTGATTTAATCCGAATAGAAGGTCCTCCTGTCTTTCCTTTGTTGGGTGTAGGTGTACTCACTGGGTACCACTTTTCTACAAACTGGCGACCAGTCACACTGGCAGTGGGGATGTTGACTAGCCCTACATAATTATTCTTGTCTTTTTTCTTCTTTTTTTCCACATCTTTATAAATGTGAACTGTGATGCTATGAAGAGGTGGAAGGCTGTAGAACTCAAAATGTTCACCCCAGAAAATATTGTCTGCTTTGGTCTTGCTGGTTGTACGAGCAAAGAGGGTATCATCAAGGCACAGTTCACAGAAATATTTCTTTTTAGGGGCAAGATCCTTGGCTTCAATAATCCATAAACGGAGAACATTTTCGGCTCGTCTACAATTGTCCTATAAAGAAGTAACAAAGTTGTGTTTGAGAGCCGAAATCCCAGGAAGACAACATTTTCCTCTTAAAGAAGGTGATACTATGTACTTCATTAAGGACAGTCATAAAATAATGAAGGGGATTGCTATCACATCATTCAAGATAACAGCAAGCTCTTAGAGAGCCACATACATTCTATTTCACTTGCATTAAAGAAATAACATCCTGTAATGGAAATTCTCATATAGCCAGTCTTATGGCAACTGGATTAGCTTTCTGCAAATAAGATAGAGGTAAGTAAGTAAGAAGTTTGTGTTCTAGTCCCATTTCTTTTGTGTATTGTATTAGGGTCTCACTTAGTCAAATAACTTCTCTGAGTCCTCTTATCCACACTGATAAAATCATGATACTGTCTGCAGTAAGATTATTTTGAGCACAAAATAATAAAACACGGGTTTGTGCTTAAAAGTTTTATAAAATTTAAGGTATTATTAATATTACTGTATTTCCCTTCAATCAACTTACTGCTTATAGAGTTATACAGTTTTTTGGACATTCAAAGCCACTCTTACCTTATTTGGTTGAACTGTCCTGCGAAGGTTTTCCATCCACTTATCTCTCTCTGAAGCAGAGTTACAACTGAAGCATTTACTTCCACTTAAGTAGGTAACCTTCAACGCAAAGATTAGAGTAAGGAGAAGGAAACATAAGGCCTGGGGGCTCTACCCTCCTAGGTGTGTCACAGAAGAGTTAGGGCTATGCTATGAACCCAAACGATACTACACGGTGACCAAAATGATGTTTGCTGGTTTTGTGATATCTATGCGCGCGTCTACATTCACTTTTTGCTTTGTTATCTACTTAGTACTCTTGCCTGGAAAATCCTATGGACGGAGGAGCCTGGTAGGCTACAGTCCATGGGGTCGCTAAGAGTCGGACACGACTGAGCGACTTCACTTTCACTTTTCCCTTTCATGCACTAGAGAAGGAAATGGCAACCCACTCCAGTATTCTTGCCTGGAGAATCCCAGGGACGGTGGAGCCTGGTGGGCTGCCGTCTATGGGGTCGCACAGAGTCGGACACGACTGAAGCGACTTAGCAGCAGCAGCAGCAGCAGCTACTTAGCATCTATACTCCTCTCCAGGTAAGGACAAAGGTCACTGAGAATTCAGCTTAGGAACTGAAAAGTGGCCTACAGTTTAGAAAGAACAAAACTGAAAACCTCTAATTAAATTAATACCTTTAAAAATTTCCTGCAAATAAATATCCTCAATTCTGAGTGAGTTGATAAAAAAATAATTTAAAAGGGAAGAAGGTCTCAACAGCTTATTTCTTGGGACTGCCTTCACACTATAATATTACAGAAGGCTACTACATGAAATTGAAAAGAGTTAGTAGTGTTGAATTAATTACTCTGGAACCCATTTCTGTTCTATTAGGCAACCAGTCAGTTGATTTCGAGTCATTAGGTTAGTTTGAATATTATTATCAATGTCCTTTAAAAATGAAGTATGTTGTCTCTATGTCTAGAACCTAACACCTGTCTTGGCACACAATCTGTTGAACTGATTTCCACCAATATGGCAACTTTAAGAGACTTTTGTAAAAAAAGAACACCAATAAATGACCTGTCCAAATTGCCAAAGTGGCTTACATAGTAACTTACTTTCAGTTTATAACCTAGTGAATTAGATCAGATGTTACATTCTGTCTAATATGGTAGCTACTAACAACACCTGGCTAGTGAGCACCTGAAAAACAACTAGTTTAAAGTGAGATGTGAGGTTAAGTGTAAAACACATATCAGATTTTGAAGACGGTTTAAAAAAAAGAAGGTGAAAAGTTGATAATTTTAGTTTAGCTACATGTTGGAAGTGGTAACATTTGGGCTTAATAAAATTTAAAATCACACACATGGCTTGCACTGTATTTCTGTTGGATAGGGCAGGTCCATAAGAACAGGTATCAGATATCTTTCAACTTTTAGAACATCTAACATAGGACTCATCATTAGTAATTTTTTAAGTTTGTGCTAATTAATTAAATCATAATGCTAACAAGTACACAGATAGTTTTGAAATTAAATTTGCAAATGGCCAATTGTGTACATTTAGTTTGGGAGGGGAAAATTACCTTATAAAAAGTGATAATTTTCTGGTAAAGGGCAGTTAGTTCGCTGAAGAAATTATGCACCTGCAATGTGCCAGAGAGCTAAATGCACAGAAATTATAAAAATAAATAAGACATGTTCCCAGATCTTGAACCACTCAGGTTTTAGTTAGAAAAAATTATGGTTTTGGTATTTTTCCCTCAAAGAATCATTAAAATTGGGGACTAAGGTTTTCAGAAGAAAACTAGTAACATACTGTGTAATATCTTTATCAATACCAAAAGATTAAAATACTAACAATAATTTAGTATTAATCTTGTGATCTCTGCTGAGAATGCACTAAGAATTCACTTATTTTGAAAGCAGACAAAGTCAAAAGGAATGAGAAGCCATCAGTAATAACTTTAATTACCAACATAATTAGATTAGCAGATTTCTAATTTTTCCCCTGTAAGTAGGTAATTTTCAGTAACTGAAAACCAGTTAAGATGATCAAATCATCAATAATACAGTAATGCAATCACAAGAACATTAGATAGAAAATCTCTTTGCTGTCTTACTACTCTTCCTTTTTCCTAGATTTTCCTACCTCAAAGCAGAAGTCTTGTCCAAGGATGCTGCTATGGAGTGGCTTTACTGATACAGGTTCCCCTCTACCGAGATCCAGACATTCCACGGCACTGCATGGGCTCAGCAAAGATTCATGAGAACGGGACTCTTTTAGTTTAGGCAGCCCACGAGACCTAAAAGTAGAAAAAGATATTTATGGTAGTGTAACTACTTGGCCAATAAGAAAACAAAGGTCAAATGCAATGGAGGTTTAACAACAAATGGATAAATGTCTAAAGAGAAAAATAAATCTGTAATAATGATGATAGGATCATATTCATGGGACACATAGAAACCACATATATATCCATGTGTGTGTGCACACATATACTTTCTTTTTTCAACAAAACACAAAAATGTACTGTAACCTTACTAATCTCAAGGGAGCTGGAAGCTCCACCACAGACATTGTTTTTTATTCTCATTCCTGTGTTGGAGATGGAGAAAATAGATACCATCCAAGGTTACATTATGCATTTCTTTTTTATGCAAAGGTCTTATTAAAAGACAAATGGTTTCTTTTTTTCCCCCCATGCTATAGCTTTATCCTCTACTATCACTGACAAAATAGTAGTGGCTATATCTTCACTGTTTTGGCAGAATAAACACACATATACATACTCAGAAACAAAGCCAAACTTTTCAGCACAAGACCCTGCTTTTCAAAAGGTCCAATTTTCATCTCAATATGGAATTCTTTTCTGGCAAGCTTTTGTTTCTATCTATGCTTTATTGTACAAATATGAATGAACAGTAAAATGCCCTGAAGAAACTTCCCACCCTCCAAAGAAATGTTCAAACTCTCATCTAGAAGAACAGATCTTTGTCAACACCATTCAGGGGTTCTGGTTGGTTTTGTCCCCTAGTTGGAATGTGGGGAATTGTGACTCTTGTCACTACAGGAGCTAGTAGTTCACTGCCTGAAGCCAAACAATATAAAACATAATATTCTTGAATCCAGAACTGGATAGCTATGCAGTTTTACTTAGTAATCATAGTATTTATTGACTGAAACACCCGGAGTTAAATACATATATTTTAAGCAGAAGTACCTAGTAATAGGGATAAAAAGAAATGTCTTATAGAAAGATATTTGTTTTTGTAAAATACATTAAATAAGCAGCTTCATTCATTTCCTTGAAATAACCATGTTAACATTAAAAGGAACTGAAATACTTAATGTCAGAGTAGCTTGCAGTTAAATTATAAAGTAATGAGATATAGGAAACTAGTACTAAAGGCTGCACTTTCCCTTCTGGTTCCATTCCAACACTGTTTAATCAAATTCCATACATACAGTAGAAAACATCCTTAGACTAGGATTCTAGCCCATTCTTCTTCCCACACCAACATGTGTTCTCATATTCAGTAGTCTTTTTAAGGTCAAAGAGTCAATAATTACATTTACCGTTGATAATACAAAGTCTGCACAAAACCCACCTAATGTTTTGTACATGAAAATAGAACAATTTAATAGCTCCACATTTATTTCCCTTTGTTCTAGTGGATAAAACAATGTCATGTTATATACTGTCAACACAGCATATCAACTATAAATAACTAAATGCAAAAACAAATTTTAACGCAATTACCATACAACCTTTTCCTAGTATGCTTCATGGGAAGCCTGGTTGAGGCAACAGGATACTATAACCGTTCTAAATACAAATGAAACAACAATTCCAGCCCCTTTTTCCCAGGAGGAGTTGCCTGGAGAGGAGAAGCCTCTCCCGCTCTGGGAGTAAGCCTCTCAACAGGAAAGATGAAGAAGGCATATTTAAAATAAGATGTACGACAAAAGCCTTACTTTTCTTTTTTAAACTCTCTAGCAAAATATTCTAAAACATAATGTTATCTCAAATCAAATAAATGTCTACCTACGTGAAGCAACTGTACAGCCACCTTGGAGTGCACCCCCAAATCATAGCGCTGCCACATGTCACAGTACGGCAAGTCACTTTTCTGAACTACATCTCAGAAGACAACTCTGGTTAGAAGACAAGAACCAATAGAAGACAGTTTCCCCTGCTGCCTTCAGTTACTGATAGCATCTTTGAATAAATGTTTTCCAGGTGTAACTTCAAGTCTTCAATAGCAGCAGAACAGAAACACATGAAACAGAACACGAAGTCATCTTCTAAAGCGGCTGCAGGACAGGTAACATTCTTCTTCTCTTCTTCAGGTTGCATCCAGCCCCTCAGGTAACACAAACAAGGTTTCTGGGCTCTAGGCTGGGCCTGTTGCCATGGTGCTCCACCTATAAGGAGATTAGAGCCCAAGGCAGCAGGGAGAAGCCGCCAGTGTGAAGGACTCAGGGAGCATGCTCTGCAAATGTGACCATTTTAAGACAGAAAGGAAGGAACAGGGAGGCCCCACCCATTCCCACAAACAATTTCGGAGTCAAAAGCTATAGGGAGAAAACTGAGGCAACTCTGGGGGTGAAGGAGAATCTCTTAAGAGATTCTCTGCTAGAGAACAAAGCAGTGATTTGTTTCTGGATAATCCCCAGCCCCCTACTAAAAGGTATTCGCCTCATCCCATCTTGCAAGTATAAAGTATACTCTTTCTCTCGCATCCATTCTATTTCCTTTGCTGTCCTAGTTTAATGTTTCTAGGTATTGTTTTTCATTAACTTATCTGAGTTATATATATATTTTTTTCTTTTAGAGAGAGGGGTGGATAAAAATTCTTTATTCATTGTATTTATAATGCCGAACAAATTTCATTTTGATACTCAGGCTTAATTTTCAAATACAGTCATAAACAGATATTACAACCAAGCCACCTGGAACTAGAATTCAAAATTCCTCCTGGTTATGGAAATTTCAGTTGTTCAGGATCTCCTTATTGTTCAGCATTTATGGATGTTTGTGTGTGTATACACACCGACATCAATGAATTAAACACTACATCTGCTTAACATTCAATGTTGCTACCGAATAAATAAGCAAGCCTTCCTGTATTGGGAAGAAAGTGTCTTGGAGAAGACAGAAGTAATTCCCAGAGAAGCAGGATTACGGTAAACAGGAAGATGGAGCAGCCTGGGAATGGCAGTGGTGAGGAGGCATTACCTGTGCAAATATAATAGCACTAGTAATCCCAAGTCCCCTCTAAGTCATGTTTACCTCCTCCTGTACCTTCTTCCTATGAGTTGATTTTTCTTAGATCTCCTAACTAGAGTTTTAGCAGCTTTGAATGGCACTATAGTTTACTTCTCTAAAGGAAAGAATGTGGATTTATTGAGAGAAAAATGGGAGTTTGAAACAATTCTCAGTCCAATCTGACAATTGCCTTCATCAAGGAAACTAGCCTCGAAAGTGGACGCTGTGAATTCACTAACTACTGGTTCTCTTTCTGATCCCTGCAACCCCTCAACTCCCATCATCCTAAACATCATGTGATAATTTAGGGTTCAAAGATGACTATTTCTTGGTTTAATTGGGAACCTGCTTCCCACAAGCTATTTTAGTTCTAATTAAGGAACACTATATCCTTCAGTCAGTTCAGTTGCTCAGTCGTGTCCGACTCTTTGCTACCCCATGAATTGGAGGACGCCAGGCCTCCCTGTCTATCACCAACTCCCGGAGCTTACTCAAACTCATGTGCATCAAGTTGGTGATGCCATCCAACCATCTCATCCTCTGTCATCCCCTTCTCTTCCTGCCTTCAGTCTTTCCCAGCATCAGGTTCTTTTCCAATGAGTCAGTTCTTTGCATCAAGTGGCCAAAGTATTTGGCACTTCAGCTTCAGTATCAGTTCTTCCAATGAATATTCAGGACTGATTTCCTTTAGGATGGACTGGTTTGATCTCCTTTACATTTTGTTTTACAGTCAGTAGATAACACTGAATTCTGTGTGAGCTCCCAGAACTCTAGTGATGTGAAAGGTAAGGGTTAAAAATCTAATTGCTTTGCTGATGAAAATTACCTGCTACTTCTGACCTATTTAAGAGATAAACTACAAGGCAGAAGTAGCTTTCTATCACCCACGACAGTGAATTAATATTATATTGCTTTAACCCACATCACTAGCGAAAATCAGCCTTAAAGGATAAAAGTAAAGTCGTGGGGGGTGGGGAGCCAACATGCATGCCATTGGATTTACTGAAGAAGAAAAAAAAAGGAGTCAAAAGACTCTGATTAGTGCAATGTTAAGTAAAACACAGCTGGATTTTTCCCAGCTCAACCATCCAATTTTTTAAAAAGCATATTTCCCCCAAAGCGCCAGTGGTACTTGGATCGCTAGCTCAATCTGCCACATGTTAACAGATTCAGTTCCAAATGTGGGAAACTTTTAATTAAAAATACAACTGAAAAAATTAATGCTTATTGCCATACAAAATCCTGTACTCCAGGGCAGGTGAATTTCTGCTTGGCGTGGCAGTTATGATTCCAAACTGCTTCACTGAATTCTTGAAAAGACAGCTCAGCCATAAACGGGGTACAGAAATATATGTTTGTGTTCACCAGCGTGTGTTCCTAAGGCACTTTACCTTGTCTGAAAATTTTCCAGGAAGAAATCAATAAAATTCAGTATCCTAGTACTCTAACCAACAAAGTTACAAAGGGTCTAATCAGTCTTTTAAATTTGCATCTGAGCTTTCAGTCTGGGGAATAGACAGCTTTACTTCCTTTCCAGATTTTATTGTTTTTCAATCCGGTATCTGTGAAACCATCCAACTGCTGTTTTCTGTTTGCAAGAGCAGATCCTTTCCTATACTATAAAAGTTTCCCTACCTGGATTTAAAAGAAAAAAAAGAAAAAAGCAAAGAAAAAAACAGAAGAAATTAGAGCTCATTCACCAGAGTTCTGCTTGTGTGCTAAAAAAACCTCCTCTTTGAGGATTCTGACAGCACTAGGTGTGCTGATTTACCTGCTGCAGTTAAAGCCAGTCCCTACTGCTTATATTACTCACTGGTTTTTATGTTTGCTTTAAAAAAAAAAAAACCACCACACAACCACTCACACAAAAAGCTATTTATAGAAACATAACATGTACTACTGATCTTCCTTCTCTCTGCTCTCAGTCTCTAGACAGGATGGTCTAATGAACCCAGCTGCTAATGGTAAAGAAGGATGTTTGTCAGCCTGAGTTTTCACTTAAATAAACCCATGGTAAGGAAATTCATCGTCACAGTCAAAAACGACATTCAGCCTATCTTGGTACATACACATGCAATGAAGGTGGACACAGAATGAAGACAAGATTATAGACATTAAAACATGTTCTGAAGGGCGAAAAACTCAACCAGCCTTCAATATGACAGGCACTAGGGAAGACTCTCCATACAGAAACTGTGCCATACCATACAGCTTTTTTGTTCTTAAATTGCAAATGGAATAAAATCTACTAGTGCCGGTTGAACAAATTCAGTATAAACATCACTGAATTAAAACAACAGTATATATAAACAACAATATAACAATATAAATAATACTGAATTTAAAAAAAACATGAAACTAAACTAAATCACACTCACAAATGAATTCAATTAACACATTTAAATAGTTTAAGAGTAAGTGGAAAGATTAGTAACTATTCTTCCCTGAATTTAGACTTCAGTCTCAGTGTCACCATAAAATTTAAGTATGGGTAAAAGGAGGATATGGAGAAGGAAATGGCAAACCACTCCAGTATTCTTGCCTGGAGAATCCCATGGACGGAGGAGCCTGGTAGGCTACAGTCCATGGGGTCGCAAAGAGTCGGACACGACTGAGCGACTTCCCTGACTTCCCTGAAAAGGAGGATAAAAAATTTAGAAATTGATGAAGTTCAATGACACTTACTTCTTCATCATTCCTAAATTTATGACTATTTGCTTTCCCACTGGTTTTAACCATTATTCGGTTGAATAAATGAATATGTCTGAATCCATCTATTCACTCAATAGTTGCTTGGTGTGCATTATGTGTCAGGCACTATACTAGATACAGATGGAAGTAAACAATGGTGAAGAAGAAAGGCAAGGTCATTGTACTCACACATAGTCTATAATCTAGTGAGTTAACAAGCCATTATACCATGTGATAAGACCTAGGAAAAAAGATGCAAAAATGGCTCTGTGGGCACTTAGTAAGGGCCCTGGATCTTTAGTTGGGGATTCAAAGAAAGTTTCGTGGAGGTAAAAGTAATGTGATGGAGTGCTAAAAGTCATTAGGTAATTAAGGGTGGAGTGGAATTAGCTGTATGCAGACGTAGAGGTCCTGAGAGTCTGAGAGAGAATGGTCAGCATGTGAGAAAGCCTGTAAGAAAATACAAATCTAGGGTGTTGAGGAATTGAGGAGAATTCAGCAGTGTGGCTCTGGTACAGGGTGGATTTGTGCTGGGGCTGAGAGAAGAGGAGTGGGGAATAATGAGGCCTGAGAGACACTATGATGGGACCAGTAGTAACATGGGTGTTCCAATTTGATCACAAAACCAGTGAATGAACATAGAAAGGTTGTGAGTGGTGGAGGATGAATGACAAGATCAAATGTGTATCTGAGTAAAGTATACTTTGGCTAAAAAGTGGAGAAAGGGGTACAGAGACGGGAGAGAAATAATGAAAGGTTTAGACTCATAGATCTAAACTGGCTCTAGATTATGACAGTAATCTGAGTAAAGATCATGAACTAGAACAGCAGAAATGTGAAAGAAGTAAATGGATTTGGGTGGTAATTAGAAGGTAAATAGGGCTCCCCTGATAGTCTAGTTGGTAAAAAATCTGCCTGCAATGCAGTAGACCCCGGTTGGCCTCCTGGGTTGGGAAGATCCACTGGAAAAGGGATAGGCTACCCATTCTGGTATTCTTGGGCTTCGCTGGTGGCTCAGATGATAAAGAATCTGCCTGCAATGCAGGAGACCGGGGTTCGACCGCTGGATTGGGATGCCCTAGAGAAGGGAAAGGCTTCCCACTCCAGAATTCTGGCCTGGAAAATTCCAAGGACAAAGGAGCCTGGTGGGCTACAGTCTATGGGGTCACAAAGAGTTGGATACAACTAAGCAACTTTCACTTCACTAGGAGGTAAACAGGCCTTAATGACTGCAATCCTGGGGACATCAGTGAGGTGGCAGAGTCAAGGCTGAGTCACTCAGTAGAAAAATGGTAAACTCCTTTCCAGAGATGGGAAGTGAGAGGTAATGCTGGTTGAGGCAAGGGTGGAAATAAAATCAAGTTTAGTACAAGTTTGAGGTTTCTATGAGAGTAGACGTTTGCTTCAGACTGTGTTCCCCCCAATCTATGTTGAATTACTAACCTCCAATATGACTCTATTAGGAAGTATGACCTTTGGGAGGTGATCAGGTCAGGACGGGGCACCCCCATGAAGAGGATTGAAAGTGAAAGTGAAAGTTGCTCAATCATGTCTGACTCTTTGTGACCCCATGGACTGTACAGTCCTTGGAATTCTCCAGGCCAGAATACTAGAGTGGGTAGCCTTTCCCTTCTCCAGAGGATCTTCCCAACCCAGGGATCGAACCCAGGTCTCAGGCATTGCAGGTGGATTCTTTACCAGCTGAGCCACAAGGGAAACCCATGAAGGGGATTAGTGCCTTTATAAAATAAACCCCAGAGAGATCCTTTATAAAATAGACCCCAGAAAGGCCTATCACCCATTCCCCTGGTCTGAGGACACAGAGAAAAGAAAGGCTTTTGAACTAGGAAGCAGGTCCCTACCAGACACTGAATCTGCCAGGACCTTCATCTTGGACTTCACAGCCTCTAGAACTGTGAGAAATAAATTTCTGTTGATTATAAGCCACCCAGCCTATGATGTTTTATTATAGCAGCCTCAACAGGCTAAGACAATGTGAATACTGAAAGAGAATATGCAGACTGACAAAAGGTCCTAAGAAAATAACCTGAGAAATGCTAACATTTAAATCTACAAAAGTGAAAGAGACTGAAGAATCTTAAAGACAGAAGGAAACCAGGAGACTCAAGTATCATAAAAACCCAGGGACGAGAACTCTTAAAAAGGATGGGCTGTCCATCACTGCACATTATAGAGGGTGTTAAAATATTAATAGTAGCCACTGGGTATATGAACTGAGAGATAATTGGAGGCTTTGGCAAGAGCAGTTTCAGTGAAATGACGAGGATAAAGATGAGACTGCAGAGGGCTAAGGAGATGCATGGGATGTGAGAAAGCGAAGACTAACTCATGAAGCCTGATGATGAAGGGCTGGCAACTGGGAAAAGCTACAAGGAGGGATGAGGCTGAAACGGCACTAAAGAAGGTTTTCTCTAGTTAATCATTTTTTCCCTCTTAAATAATAAAGTAATACATGCTCTTGGTAATAAATTCCAAGAGCTCAGAAGGGTAGAAGGTGAAAAATATAAATAATGGTACCTCCCTCAATCTCCTAGAGAAAATACTATTGATGATTTTTTTGTGATCCTCCTAGAAATTTTTTGTACATAGACAACCAACTTTGTATACATATACATATGTGTGTGTATGTGTATGTATACACACACAAATGGAATTCTACCACTTTTTTCCTTTAAGAGTATATTTTGGAATTCCGTCCACACTGGAAAATATAGATATAACTTGCCTCTTTTTAATGATCACTCTGTACTCCCTTATATTGGCTTATAGAACTTTAAGCAATAATTGACAACCATCTACATTTTTTTTCTTTTTCTTTTCTTTTTTTGGTGATTATCACCCAGGTTCAAAAAGTATCTTAATACATATACTTTGAAGCACAAGTGCATGTATTCATGGTTTAAACTTCCAAATGTGAAACGGCTAGATCACAGGGCACACACATTTAAAGTTTTGATAATGCTAATTTATCCTCCATAATAGATAGTATCAACTTAAATTCACACCAATAATTCATGTTTCTACATGCTATCACCACCAAAATGACACAGGGCTGAATTTCAAATATCCTTGGCAGTATAACTGGTAAAAAGTAGCATTTCATTAATTGCTTTAATATGAATTTCTTTAAATGATGAGGTTGAGCACATTTTAAATGTATATCAATATACAATCAACTTCAGTTCTCTATTCTGTGAATTATGAAATGTTATTTTATGTTCTTAGACCATTTTTCTAATTGCTGAATTTAACTGATATGCAAATACTATTTAACTGATATGCAAATACTATTTGTAAATTAATGAAATTAGCATTTTTTCTGTCCATAGTTTAATTATTTTCTCCAGTTTATGTTTAGAAAAAGTTCTTCCATTCCAAGAGCATAAGAAATCCAGCCTATAGTTTCTTCTACTTTTATTTTAATTTTTCATCCTTTCCACTTGGATTTGGAGGGAAGGGACGATGATAGGAGCATAGTAGGGAGTTTGCTTTACATTTTACCAAATTGTGAAAATATAATGACCCATTAATTATTACTGCATGGTAATCTACTCTTAATAAGAGTTGTTTTCAGTATGTTTGTGCATATGTGTATGTGTGTGCATGATTTTTCCCTTTTTTTCTCCTTTCTCAATAATTTTCTCAACACATGCAACAAAGAGTATAACGGAAAAGGCAATCCACTTGGAGCCAAAAGCCCGATGTATTTATGCCTGCTCAAATCACTCACTAGCCATGCGACATGGAACAAATAATTTATTCTTTCTGAGCCTTAGTTATCTCATTTGTAAAATATAGATAATGATTTCTGGTCCTATACTTCCCACAGTTATTGTGAGAATCAAATGCAATCATCTATGATTTTACAAATGTCTCATAAACTCTAGTACCATACAAATAGGACTATCACTGCAAACACAGTTTTTCACAGCGATAGTACATGCATTAGTTCATTTTATATAAACTATTTATCTGGTTGAGGTTAGGATGGCTATTCTTGAATTATTCTTTGCTGGAAGAATACGAAGACAGAAGGAATAACTGTATGGAAATAAATTTTTTCTACTAAGATAAAGTAGTCTGAGTGAATTAAAATGCTATTGTGATATAATCAGAAACTTCAGTTGGATTCTAGCCCACAAAACTAAGGGCTCCTTAATTGGCCCATACCAGTAAACACTAGTAAGGGAAACTAATCTATAGCTAGACTGTATTGATTAATTAATGGCCTGGAATCCAATAATTTCTGAGAAGCTGTCATTCTACCTAAGTACACCATATTGAAGGAGATTCTTCTTTATTATCTAGAATTTGTTTGGATTCTTACCTTTTGTTTCAGGCCAAGAAATTAAGTATCGTAATAGGACAGGCATTGTGGTAGGGGGGTGGGGATACAAAGATCGTGTGTCTACTTGCAGAACTTCCCATCTGTTGTGGTAAGCACAAACATGCAAAGATAAATTCAATAGAAAGTAGTCAGTCCTATAATAAGGTGTATACACTTGGTCACAGGTGGGTATGTGGGGTAGGTGCTTAGTTTAGGATGATGCATAGGAAGAACAAGGGAAAGAAATTAGGAAGCATATAACTCCTAACTAGGGTATTGTTGCATCAGTATGAATTAGAGGTAAGCCTGTCAAAGGACAAGGTGTAGGAATAGGAAATGGTTTGGGGGACAGAGAGGGCAGCAAGACTAAAAGTAGAGACATATGAACAGTACAGTAAGTAAATGACAGACTTCTGGTAGGAGTGGCAGGTAATAATGCTGACAGGGAACAGACAGAGCCATATTCCTGCCTGTAGGTTATGCTGAAGATTGTAGATTAATGAAAGCATTATATACATGTGTGATTAGATATTAAAAGTGAAGTTTCAAATTGAGACTCTAAGATAAAACAGATATTGCATGCCAAAGTAAAGTATCAGACAAACTACAGAATTTACAAAGGAAAAGTTTTGGAATGAATTCCATTACCTTGAACCTCTCGGTCAGAACAAGACTATAAAAAGTGGTGAGTATGGAGAAGGGAAAGGATTCTTTGAGGGAGAATTTTTGGAGAAAGCTGTGAGGCTCACGCCTCCCAGCTACCCACCTCCCCCAAACACACATAAGGGGTTTAGGTAGGGAATGCATACAAAGTGGGGGTTGATTTAACCTGGGAAATCTAGAGGATGGGAAATGGCTAACTTTCAGTAGCAGAGCCCAAGTTGATACTTTTACATAAGGCTGCAATCTTAGAGGTTTGTCAGGGTAGAAAATTCATGGATATTTCCTGTGGACCAGAGACCTAGAAGGGTAGAAACTAGAACAGCAATTCCTACCTAGAAACTGTGGAAGGAGTTGCAAATGAATACCTAGAATAAAAATGTACCCACTAAACTCAAAAAACAAAAACAAAAACCATAGGTGAGAGTTCCTCAGATATGATATATTCTTGAAGAATTCCCCAAAGCACCCCATGATAGAAGAGTCAGTGTTAAACATCTGCCAGGCTCAGAGAGCATTATGGAAGGCTAAGACAGTTTTGGGCTTCCCAGGTTGCACTAGTGGTTAAGAACCCGTCTGCCAACGCAGGAAACAGAGACACAGGTTTGATCTCTGGCTCGGGAAGGTCCCCTGAAGGAAGGTATGGCAACCCACTTCAGTACTCTTGCCTGGAGAATCCCGTGGACAGAGGAGCCCGATGGGCTACAGTCCATAGGGTTGCAAAGAATCAGACAAGACTGAAGCAACTTCACACATGCAAATAGTATTTACTGTTTTCTTATTCCCTTTCCCCGCCTTTCTGTCTCCCATTGCCCCAAATCTGTAGAGTACCTAAAACCATGGGTAGTTAAGCTGGATGGGAAGAGTAGATGAAGAGAGAAGTAAGTAGTTTATAACACTTCCTTCTCCCAAACCAGACACATTCTCTGCAATTTGTTTGGCTGGGTTAAGTAGGCGGTTTTGATTACTATTTGGAGAGAACACCCATACGCTCTGGGTCAAGACCTTTATTTACAGTAACCATAGATAAACTAAATGAATTGTAAACTTAAACATAAAAGCTAAAAATCACAAAATCTTTGGAAGAAAACTTAGGTGAAAATCTCTTCGGACAGGGACATGGACACACACACCCGCCCCCCCATAAAATTGCTGGTAGAAATGTAAAATTGTACAGGTACTCTGCAAAATAGCTCGGCAGTTTCTTATTAACCTAAGCAAGTATTTATACAATCTAGCAATTCCACGCCTGTGTATTTACTGTAGAGAAATGAAAACTTATGTGTACACAACCGTTTATAGAGGCTTTATTCCTAATAGCTAAAAACTAGAAACCAATGTTCTCCAGTGGGTGGTTGGTTTAACTTTGATACATCCATACAATAGAATACTACTCAGCAATAACAAGGAACAAACTATTAACAGATGCAACAATTTGGAGGGACTTCAAGGGCATTTTATTTAGTGAAAAAAATGGCACTCTTAAATGGGTATACATTATACAATTCCATTTATGTAACACTTGAAATAATAAAACCATAGAGGTAGAAAACAAAAAGTGGTTGGTAGGGGACAGGGATAGGTGTAGAGAGGAGGGTATGACTGTAAAGAGTAGCAGAGTTCTTTTCTGGTAATGGAATAATTCTGTATCTCGATTGTGATGGTGGTGGTTACACAAATCTATATGTAGGGTTAAGCTGCACAGACCTATAAACACACACAAATAAGTGCATATAAAAATTGGTGAAAACTGAATAAAGTCTGTAGTCCAGTATCAACGTCAATTACTTGGTTTTGATATTATACTACAGTTATATCACTGGGCTTCCCAGGTGGCTCAGTGGTAAAGAATGCACCTGCCAATGCAGGTAATGTGAGTTCGGTCCCTGGGTTGGGAAGATCTCCTGGAGGAGGAAATGGCAACCCATTCCAGTATTCTTGCCTGGAAAATCCCATGAACAGAGGAGCGTGGTGGGCTACAGTCCATGGGGTCAGAAAGAATTGGACATGACTTAGCGACTGAGCAAACACATACACTATTGGGGGAAGTGCTTGCAAGACCCTCTAACTTCTTGTCAGTATATGAATTAAAAAGAAAGAGAGTTAAAAAATTGGTTCTAATCAGGAGAAACAGAAGAAGCTGAATATATATATCCTACAAATGAACACTACAGTTACTCTTAAATATCTCCTGACAGAGAATAAGCAGACTTTAAAACCATATTTTTATCAGTGAGTCTCAGAATTGAAGGCATTACTGCAGAGGATTTTACTTGAAGGACATTTGAAGGAATTGAGAAAATTCTATTCCATGTGCTTACCTTTACCTCAAGACATTGATAAATTTAAGTAGCACTTCCAGAGCAAGGTTGGCAACCTGATCGGCATTCAAAATCCTGGAATGCCTGACAATGTGGTATGACCACGGTTTTTCAACAATTTCAAATTTTTAAAACTTTTCAAAGTGTGTTTCAACAAAAGGTAGACATATCAGAGTCATCCTGTCCCTACACCCTTTCACATGACATGGCTTTAATGTGAAAATGCTGCCGATACTGATTCTAGGAAATCACTTTACTGGCTTTTATCTGATTAGATGGCTTTGGAACAATAATGACTGTGACATTCTATTGATTTTGCCTCTAAAATGTTCTCCTATCTTGTCTTGATTCTTCATTCCCACTGCCAACTACCCTCTTCAGAGCCTTCCTTATTTCTTAAAATAGCTCTTTCCCCACCTCCTCCTTAATTGGAATCCCAAAGTTAGTCTCTGCAAACCAAGTCATGTGAAATTCCACTGCTGGATTAATCTATACATGACACGAGGCTAATCAGGTCACTTCCTTGCTCAAAAATGGTTAATGTCCCCCCACTGCTTATACAATAAAATCCAAACTCCCCATTTGACACTCAAGGATTATCTTGTGTATGGAATACTGGGTTGAAAATAACCTCCACTCAGAATTTTGACAACACTGCTCCAGTGACTTTTGATTTTGAATATTCTATTGAGAACTGTAATGCAATCCTTTCATACCTCCTTTGTATGTAACCTAATTTTTCTTTCTAGAAGCTTTTAAGATATTTTTTAAGCCTTGGTATTGTGCTCTTTCATGATAACGTGAACTGGTGTGTGTGTGTGTGTGTGTTGGAAAGTCTTGTTATTTTTCACTCACTGGGAATATGGTAGCCTTTTCAATATGTACATTTATATTTTCTTGTTTTCAGAAATTTTCTTGTATTATTTCTTTGACAGTTTTCTCTTCAAACTTTTCTAAGAAAACTCTTCTTTTATTAGAATCTTCTGGACTGATTTTCTCA
Organism: Giraffa tippelskirchi; assembly: GCF_054371585.1. Taxonomy (NCBI): domain Eukaryota; kingdom Metazoa; phylum Chordata; class Mammalia; order Artiodactyla; family Giraffidae; genus Giraffa; species Giraffa tippelskirchi. The sequence continues at coordinate 20,352,392 of NC_137279.1, forward strand.
TTTTCTGTTCCACATTCTGGGAAACTGCCTTGACTTTAGCTTACATATTTTAATTTTCAAACTCTCTTTCTTGTTTTAGTGAGGTTCCTTTTCTTACAGCATATTATTGTTTCATAGATGCACAACCTTATCTTTTGAAAGAATAGCAAGGGGAGATAAGAAAGCCTTCCTCAGTGATCAATGTAAAGAAATAGAGGAAAACAATAGAATGGGAAAGACTAGAGATCTCTTCAAGAAAATTAGAGATACCAAGGGAACATTTCATGCAAAGATGGGCTCATTAAAGGACAGAAATGGTAGGGACCTAACAGAAGCAGAAGATATTAAGAAGCGGTGGCAAGAATACACAGAAGAATTGTACGAAAAAGTTCTTCACGACCCAGACAATCACGATGGTGTGATCACTCACCTAGAGCCAGACATCCTGGAATGTGAAGTCAAGTGGGCCTTAGGAAGCATCACATGAACAAAGCTAGTGGAGGTGATGGAGTTCCAGTTGAGCTATCTCAAATCCTAAAAGATGATGCTATGAAAGTGCTGCACTCAATATGCCAGCAAATATGGAAAACTCAGCAGTGGCCACAGGACTGGAAAAGGTCAGTTTCATTTCAATCCCAAAGAAAGGCAATGCCAAAGAATGCCCAAACTACCGCACAATTGCACTCATCTCACACGCTAGTAAAGTAATGCTTAAAATTCTCTAAGCCAGGATTCAGCAATATGTGAACTGTGAACTTCCAGATGTTCAAGCTGGCTTTAGAAGAGGCCGAGGAACCCGAGATCAAATTGTCAACATCCGTTGGATCATCGAAAAAGCAAGAGAGTACCAGAAAAACATCTATTTCTGCTTCATTGACTATGCCAAAGCCTTTGACTGTGTGGATCAGAATAAACTATGGAAAATTCTTCAAGAGATGGGAATACCAGACCACCTGACCTGCCTCTTGAGAAACCTGTATGCAGGTCAGGAAGCAACAGTTAGAACTGGACATGGAACAACAGACTGGTTCCAAACAGGAAAAGGAGTACGTCAAGGCTGTATATTGTCACCCTGCTTATTTAACTTATATGCAGAATACATCATGAGAAATGCTGGGCTGGAGGAAGCACAAGCTGGAATCAACATTGCTGGGAGAAATATCAATAACCTCAGATATGCAGATGACACCACCCTTATGGCAGAAAGTGAAGAAGAACTAAAGAGCCTCTTGATGAAAGTGAAAGAGGAGAGTGAAAAAGTTGGCTTAAAGCTCGACATTCAGAAAACTAAGATCATGGCATCTGGTCCCGTCACTTCATGGCAGATAGATGGGGAAACAGTGGAAAGAGTGGCTGACTTTATTTTTCTGGGCTCCAAAATCACTGCTGATGGTGATTGCAGCCATGAAATTAAAAGATGCTTACTCCTTGGAAGGAAAGTTATGACCAACCTAGATAGCATATTAAAAAGCAGAGACATTACTTTGTCAACAAAGGTCCGTCTAGTCAAGGCTACGGTTTTTCCAGTGGTCATATATGGATATGAGAGTTGGAGTATAAAGAAAGCTGAGTGCCGAAGAATTGATGCTTTTGAACTGTGGTGTTGGAGAAGACTCTTGAGAGTCCCTTGGACTGCAAGGAGATCCAATCAGTCCATCCTAAAGGAGATCAGTCTTGGGTGTTCACTGGAAGGACTGATGTTGAAGGTGAAACTCCAATACTTTGGCCACCTGATGCGAAGAGCTGACTCACTGGAAAAGACCCTGATGCTGGGAAAGATTGGGGGCAGGAGGAGAAGGGGATGACAGAGGATGAGATGGCTGGATGGCATCACCGACTCGATGGACACGGGTTTGGGTGGACTTGGGGAGTTAGTGATGGACAGGGAGGCCTGGTGTGCTGCAGTTCATGGGGTCACAAAGGGTCGGACATGACTGAGCGAGTGAACTGAACTGATTATGCTTTGAAGTTGTTTTTGGCTTTGTACATTGTCTCTGTGTCTTCTGAGTTCTGTTTTCTCTCTCCTATTTATTTGTTTTTCCTCCTGCCTTTCATGGTGAAGAATTTCCTCAATATCTGGAGATTCTTGGCCATCTGTCTTTATTTTAAAGCACTAAAGAACTCAATGGAAACTGTGTGCTGGAATACAGCTTACAGATTAATGAGCTTCATTGCAGAGTACTTCCTGGCCAGATGTTTTTTAAAAAGTAATTTAACATCTTTATTGAGATATAATTAACATACCATAAAATCTACCCATTTAAAGTGCACCATTTTCAGTATACTCAGAATTGTGCAATTATTACCACAGTCTAAGCTTAAAACATTTCATCACTCCAAAAAAGAAACCTCATGTCCATTAGCAGTCATTTTTCATTCATCACTTCCCTGCCCTATACCCCCAGCCTCTAGAAGCCATTAATCTACTGTCTTCATAGATTTGCCTATTCTGGACATTTCACATAAATGGATTTGTACATTCTGTGGTCTTTTGTGACTGGCTTCTTTCACTTTGCATAAAGTTTTCAAGGTTTATCCATACTGTAGCATGTATCAGTACTCCATCCTTTTTTTAAGACTGAATAATACTGTATTATGTGGATATATCATCTTTTGTATATCCATTCATCAGTTGATGGACATTTGGGTCATTATCATTTTTGGCTATTATAAATAACGCTTATGAACATTCATGTACAAGTGTTTGTGGGGACATATGTTTTCACTTCTCTTGGATATAATTAGGAGTAGGATTACCAGCTGAAATTGTAATGGGGGAACATAAATGTTGGTATCTTTTTATCTGGTTGAGTTTCTCAAATTTGCTCTGTGATAAATGTAAGCCTGGCTGCTAGCCTTTTGGAGCTGGATCTTTCCAGAGTTCTGGGGGGGTTACTTTTCAAACTCTGTAATTCCCTGCTCTCTTCTTTTGCTCATTATTTCCATCCTGAAGAGTACTGTCTCCATGTGTCTATTTCTCGGTTCAAATTATACCTGCTTTTTTAAGGTGTAACTCACTGCCACTGCCCGCTAAGGTCTTTCCTGATCCACCCAACAAGAAGTAGTCTTACCTCCTATACACCATTTCTTCTTGGATATTTACTTCTTCTGTGGACTCCTTAAGGCTGGGGCCTTGTCCTTACTTCTCTACATTCCCTGGTAGCACATGGGTTTCTACTCTGTACTTGACTCTCACAATTACCTATGTTACTGTGTGACAAGATATTTGGTTTTTAGAAGTATTATTTGGCAACATTTTACTTCTTACCTCTATGCCCCACAATTTCACAAAGGATATTCTGAGTTTAAGAATCATTATAAATTGATCCCCAAGGCAACCTTGGCACCAAATTCCATTAGGGCCTTACAGCAGAGTTTATGACTTGCAGATCATTGGCTAAACAGACCTGCAGGGTCTTTTTGATCAATTAAGTCTGCATGTTAAAATAACCTTATAGTCTTTTGCACAGAAAAGCTTACTGATCACATATAGTAAACCTTGTTTAGATGAAAAGGACTCATTTACAACTGCTTTTCTGCCATCTTTAAGCAGTAACTCAGACCTCATGAGAATAATTTTACATTTTTATAATGTATTGAGTGCCAGATAAGGTTTGTAGTTATCAAAAACCTTGAAAAATTCAAAATATCATGATCACTACTTCATTATCCTTCTGATACCCCAGATAGAATATTTATTCCTCTTGAAGGAGAGAGAGAAAGTGAACTGAACAGCATTATAATGAGAAATTTAATGAGAAAGAGATCCCTGGCTTCTTGAGTTCAGAGTTCTGGTCAAATTTGGACAGTTAAGCTCACAAAGACTGACATGTTGGACCAAATGAAAATCTAAAACTTCTATATAATCTAGAGACATGATTTTAAAACACAAGTAACTGACTGGAAGAAAAATTTAACAATATGAGTAATAGTGGCTTACAATCCCTCATAATAATAAAGGACTACTCCAAACCATTAGATAAATGACAAATAGCTCAATAGAAAATGGGCAAAGGGATCAATAAGCAAGTCATAGAAGAAGAAAACTTCTGAAAAGATGTTCAACTTACTAGGCATTAGGGAATAGAAATTAAAACAAAGAAATGTCTGCTACCTGCCTTTTTTGTGAGGGGCAATACAGCATAAAGTTAAGAATGTATACTTCAGAGCTAGAATTCTTGAATATGAATCACAGTACTGCCATTTTCTGATGTGTGACATTGTGCAATTCACTCATTTCTCTGTTTCAGTTCTCTCATCTTCAAAATGAGGTCATGAATGTAACTAGGGTTGTTATAATGATTAAATGAGTTCATTTATGTGAAGTGCTTAGACCAGTGTTTGACACATAGTACATACTGTGTGTGTAAGTGCTAAGTCGCTTCAGTTGTGTCAGAATCTTTGTGACCCTATGGATTGTAGCCTGCCAGGCTCCTCTGTCCAGGGATTCTCCATGCAAGAATACTGGAATGGGTTGCCATGCCCTCCTCCAGGGGATCTTCACCACCCAGGGATAGAACCTGGGTCTCCTGCACTGAAGGCAGATTCTTTACCGCTGAGCTATCCGGGAAGCCCAGTACATATTGTACATGTGTTTACTATTTCTATTCATCCATCATACTGATAAAATGTAATGGTTGTTTGAAGGATAAAAGTAATTTTTAATATTGATGTATAGTTGCTGTACAATGTTGTATTAATTTCTGCTGTACAACAAAGTGACTTAGTTTTATATACATATATATATATATATATATATATATATATTTTTCCTAATAGTGTTTTCCATTATGGTTTATCACAGCATATTGAATCTAGTTCCCTGTCTATACAATAGGACCTTGTTAATTATCCATGGATAAAAGTGATCCTAATCTATGGGTGGGAATGGAAATTAGCACAACTTTTCTGAAGAACAACTTGATATTGTATATACTTCATACTAGTAGTTCTTCTTCAGAAATCTAACCCCATCACATAAGGAGAGAAAGGCACATAACAAAAATGGTCATTACATCTCTATTTTATGCCCATAAATGGAGAAACAAAATATTCATCAGCAGGGAAGTGAAGTACACGTTACAAAAAACTGTTACTGTTAAGAAGATTTACATAGATTTATATGACTGACATAAAGTTGTCCAAAATATTTATTCTATAAAGTGAAGTCACAAAGTAATACATATAATATGATCCCACTTATGTAAAAGGCTTCCCTGGTGGCTCAGTGGTAAAGAATCTGCCTGCAATGCAGGAGACTTGGGTTCGATCCCTAGGTCAGGAAGATCCTCTGGAGAAGGAAATGGCAACCCACTCCAGTATTCTTGCCTGGGAAATCCCATGGACAGAGAACCCTGGTGGGCTACAGTCCATGGGTCACAAGAGTCAGCCACGACTCACTGACTAAAGACCAACAACACCAGCTTTATGAAAACAAGCAAAATATACAAAGCAATGGCACCCCACTCCAATACTCTTGCCTGGAAAATCCCATGGACGGAGGAGCCTGGTAGGCTATGGTCCACAGGGTCGCTAAGGGTCGGACACGACTGAGTGACTTCACTTTGACTTTTCCCTTTCATGCACTGGAGAAGGAAATGGCAACCCACTCCAGTATTCTTGCCTGGAGAATCCCATGGATGGCGAAGCCTGGTGGGCTGCCGTCTATGGGGTCGCGCAGAGTCGGACACGACTGAAGCGACTTAGCAGCAGCATTTATGTATGGATTTTTTAAAAAAGGTTTGAAAATATACAAACTGTTAATGAGGTTATTTATATGGGAAGAAAATGAAGGTGAAGAGGGACTTTTATTTTTTAAGCTGTACTTAATGTATTGAAACTTTCTTCTTTTACACAAAGACACAAGCATTTTACAGTACAATTTAGAAACTGCAAAAAGGGGCTGCTTACTAGGTTTGCCTAGAGTTTCTGCAGACTTGCTGTAAGAATAGAAATGTTTTTCTACTTACGATTTAGACACCACATACCATTTTGGAAAAAATGGCCTGATTTCAGCAACTGATGCATATGACACAAGACCAAGGGTCTTTGGAAAAATCTCTTAATGACACCACTAAGGTTACCGACTTGAAGAACTCAGTTGATTAAGATCTTGTACCTTAGTTTTACTTAACTGTGTTTTCAGATGATCTGACGGCAAGAGGGTCTTTTTTTTTTTTTTTGAACTGTGATATATTCAAACTTCTAGTGAGTATATTCCTATACAAGAAGAATAAAGTTTCTGAAAAATTTGTTTAGAAAACCTCTATAAATGGATTTGAAAGACAAAAAGGATTATCTAATATTTGAGATTTACTAGCACTTTTTTTATTATGCTGTATTTGAGCCAGGAAGATACTACTATTGACTGAAGCAGAATAGCATGGAAGTCACATATAAGGAATTTAAATCATTGGAAAGGCTGAAAACACACTGCCTATATAATAGCAATAGCAGACCCCAGGAGAATATTATATTATCTCTTGGTAATTCAATCCAAGAATTCCTTTAGGCCACCTAAAGCAAAACAGAATAGGAGAGAGCATTTGGTTTGAAATTGAGAAAGTGATATTTAGTGCAAGTTTAAAAAATAAAGTACACCTATAAAATATATCTCCTTGTCTCCTAAGTTTATACGGGATGCTACAGAGTTTAAGGAACTGGCGATTGAATTAGGAATGTTTTAGTTGCTATACCATATCCTTGTCCTTAAAAACCAATATTCTGAAAAATTTTGTCATTCTATTTTACTGAGACTTATTTATAAAATTATTTGAATTCTTACAATGATGAAAGTTGTAGAATAATAGGAATCTAAGGAAAAATATGAGAATAAAAGATTTTTTTAATGATTACCCTTTAACAAAGAGGTATAAAAGAGATATCTAACAATACAATTGCACTGCAACTGAACATACTTGCAAATCTCACAGAACATCTCTAAAGTGGTTCAGGGATAAGAAGAGCTGATAAAGCAGTAGTCTCTCATTAACTCAGTATAGGGGAAAAGTTACTTTATAAAATGAGAGTCACTCACTGCCTGGCAAGTCTATAATCTGCAATTATGAGATTACAATCTATATTTCTATTTATTATGCAGGTAGCTGGAAATAATGGACTTATTACTGAAAAGAAAAAGAAACACCCAAGTATAAATAGGAGGATCATTATGAAAGGCAGACAAAAGTTTAAATCTAAGCTCTACTAATTAGCTGTGTGACTATGGGCACGCTTCTCAACCTCTTTTGCCTTAGTTCCTCATCTGTAAAATAGTATCTAGGGTTGCATTACATGAGAGACTACATTAAAAATACTTGGCACAGAGTAAGCACTCAATAAACACTGGTGATGGTGGTGATGTGTCAAGACACAAGAGTACCATTTCCTAAATTTTGAACATTGTGGAGATATGAATTATTACAAATGTGTCCTAGCATACATTCAATCATTTTAGAAGGCTGCTTTCCTTAGAGAGCTATGCATGTGAGGTTTGCTCAAGCTGGTAGTCCTAATTACTGAAATCCAGGCTTCCTTTTTAAAAAAAAATTTTTTTTTTTACTTATTTATTTGGCAGTGCTGGTTCTTAGTTGTGGCATGCAGGAGCTTTGATCTTCATTGAGGCATGTGGAATCTTTAGTTGTAGCATGTGGGATCTAGTTCCCTGACCAGGGATCGAACCTGGGCCCCCTGTATTGGGAGCAGAGTCTTGGCCACTGGACCACCAGAGAAATCTCAAGGCTTCCTTTTCATACATGCCTTCTAGATGTGACTGTAAATTAATAAGGCCGAGTCCATATAGTATACACAAAGAACAAGACAGCAGTGAAGACCATGGACTCAGAGCAAAGTTGCCCAAGTTTAAATACCATTTTTGCTATTTACCAAGCAGTATAACCCTTGGAACCTCTGTTTCTCAGACTTATCATCTGTAAAATGGTGATAATATTAGTATTTCTCTTACAGGGTTATTCTAAAGATTAAACAAGATAAAGTATATAAGGCACTTAGTATAGTGCTCAGAAAATGTTAGCTATAGCCATCAGAATCCCTTAAAGCCATTCTGCAGAAGAAAGATACACCTTGGACCACTAGAACACAATTCAACAGAAATAGCACAACTGACTCTTAAATTAGTTCTTAGGTATCTGCACACTCTCCAATATTATAAGATTTTTAAACTGGTTTGGTATGTAAGCTAATATTTTGTACTGTGCCTCAATATAAGCAAGACAAAAAAGTAAATTTCTTTATCAGATCTCTAGGACTATCACTGATGCACAGTTAGAGAAGACCAAAATATCTTACCAAAATGCACTGTAAAATTGCGTTCTGTGTTTTAAGCAAGTGAACGCCTACCTGTCATCTGTATTGCGAAGAGAGGGAAGCCGAAAGCTCGTGTTTCGGTCAAGTTTTGATTGGCTTTTGGTCCTCTTGATGGAGCCTTTTAGGCGCTTGCTGAAGAACCCCTAGAATGAAAAGGCAGAAGGTGATCGGAAAAAGAACAAAAGGGGAACCTTGCTATCTCCTAACTCGTCTGCACTGCCTTTGTGAAAGCTACTCAGATTCTTATAATGAAGACCAGAAACAGAATCCAGCTTTTAATTTTTTAATTTGTAAAACACAGTTGCTGGAAACCACTTGGTAATGTGCTAAAATTTTTTTTCTTCTAAGATAATTGGGAGAATTAGACTTTTTGATGGCACTTAAGTTCTTATTTCTTAAACTGTTTCTACAATAGCTATGGCAAAGAAACTTCTAACTTTCATGGTCATATGTTAGTGGTCTCAACAGTGACATAATTTGATCTATGTCACCTTGGATATGGTATTTATGATGTTAACTTTTAAATATAGTTTAACTATTTTAAAATGAAATTGGTATGTTATTTATGAAACCAGTGAAGCACCTAGACTTCAGAAGAACAAAGTGCCTTATTGTTTTTAGCCACTGCTTACTTTGTGCCACTTCTACTAAACCATCCAAAGTGCCTTGAACATTGTCCAGTCTTAGCACCTGGCAAATTAATGGACATTCAAAAAAGCTTGCTGAATAAAAAAATAAATACAAGAATGAACACCAATGAGCACTTCTTTTAAGAAACAATTCTACTGTTGGCAGATGAAAGGACATCTTACAGAGGTATCTCAAAATGTTTTGACAAAAGATTGTAATTCAAATAAAAGTATTTTGATGCATGGAAATGACTCTAATCACCTGGTGATGAATATTATTAGCTTATAGAATCTGTGTACAATAATATTTCCAAAAGGAAGAAAAAATACTAGGCCAATAACAGCACATCAAATCTGTTATATTCTTTTAGTTAAGATTAAACCCCACTGTTTTGGAGTAAAGACTATATTAATCACAATAAGATAGGTTATACTTATCTAATAACTTTACAATAATATAATCTCACACAAAATACCACACATAAATTTCATACACACACAAAATAATAATCTCACACAAACATACTATGTATTTCTGAGCAGGTCAAATATGATGAGGACCTGGCTCTATGCTGTCCTCACGCAGGGTCTTGTGCTAAGGGTGGCTCCATCTCTGTGCTTCTACAGTTGCTGCAGCAGGATAAAGGAAGTTTGGGAAATTTTGTACTCGCTCTGAAAGCTTTATGTCTCATTTTATTAAACAAAAAAGTCACATGACCACGCCTAACTTCAACAGGGAAAGAATGTACAATCCAGAAAGATAAGTGGAGATATCCGGTGAACAGCAGAGTGGACTACCGCTGCTTTTCCACGCCAAGTATAGTTTGCAAACACATAAGCACTCCGAGAGAATGATGGAAATTACTTATTTGAATCAGAATTGGAACTATTTAGCTGATTGAAGAAAAATGCTTGTGTTATTTCTTGTTCTTGTAGTCCAAAGAATAAGGGTAAAAACTAGAAAATACCACACAGACAAAATTCCCTAAGCTGTTTTTTACTTCCCAGGTTTTTTATTATAGGTGTATTGAGATTGATTGGAGGGAAAAAAAACAAGGCTATTTTAAAAGTACTATATTTCTTAGAGACAGGCATTTGCCTGGTTTCCTGTATAATCTTAGCATCATTAGGGAAAGTCACTGTCATTTGTTCTCCAAGGCAGAGGCTTTCTTTACTACCTTCTATGATCAAGACGAGTTACCACATTTTCTTATGAATGCAGTCAGCAAGCAAGACTGAAATTTATAGAATTCTATTAGGATCATTTATTATTGGTTCAAAAACCACGAGCCTAAGTTGAGATTCAGCCCAAGGACCCAACTAAATACCATATATAAATACATTTCTAACAAAACTATAGTTAAGTAGTTAACTGAGAATGTATCAGTAGATGTTCACTCATATAGTACTTTATCTTTCTGTGGGACTTTTATATCATATTTTATATTTTAATCCATTTATTTATTAAACATTTATTTTATATGTATATGGTATAAAGCATTGTAACAGCTATTGTAAGGGTATCAAAGATTAAAAAAAATCCCTGCCCTCAAAAGGCCTGTAGTTTAATACAGAACTAGAAATAAATATAAATATCTATAATACAGCATGCATTAGGAAGGTACATGTTCATAATGCCTGACATATTTAATCACAAAATAAAACTATCTTATTTCTTTGAATCTAGGACACCAGTGATTGTCACACCATTATTTTATGTATACTAAGAAAAAAAGCTGCCAATTAAACTATAACAAAATGACTTATCACTTAGACTCTTTATTTTGCATTAAAGAAGTTGTTTTTTTAATGACTTAGGTTGGCAGGTTTTGTCATATATCACATAGTGTACACAAAGAAAGAACATACACAAAACTGGTTAAGGTATTTAATGCTTCTTCATTCTTCTAAACTATTTTTTGACTAAGAGTAGTTGTTGTTAATGTTTTTCCACAAAATATCGTGATATATTCTCTCTTTCAAAAACATTGATGATGAATGGCATGTTTTAAAAGATAATCTATAGAGATGTTAAAATGTGAAAAAATTTACATCTCAGAATTGATGAAACATGGTATTGTTTTAGAGAGGTACATAGGAAATTATTTCAGGAATTTAGAGAAAGATGAGGTTGCATCATCTATTGACATGAAGGGAAAGTATATGGAAGAAGTGGTATACGCTAGGTCCCAGAGGGAAGACATGATTTGGGTTTGGAGGTATTGAGGAGCAAGGGTACTATATGGAACACAGCATGAGAAGAACAACACACAGGGTATACGTTAAGTAGATTTAGTTTGGTTGGTAAATTACGAGTTGTAACGACAAATAAGATTGGCAAGTTGATTTGTCCAGCTATTAATGTATAATTGGCAAAGAGGAGATACCCCACGCCCAAGGTCAGGAGCGGGTGGCCATGAGGAGCTACCGCATGTCCAAGGTCAGGAGCGGAGGCCGTGAGGAGATACCCCATGTCCAAGGTCAGGAGCAGCGGCTGACAGGAGCTACCCCACGTCCAAGGTCAGGAGCAGTGGCTGTGCTTTGCGGGAGCAGCCCTGAAGAGATACCCCATGTCCAAGGTAAGAGAAACCCAAGTAAGATGGTAGGCGCTGAAAGAGGGCATCAGAGGGCAGACAGACTGAAACCACAATCACAGAAAACTAGCCAATCTGATCACATGGTTCACAGCTTGTCTAACTCAATGAAACTAGGCCATGCCGTGTGGGGCCACCCAAGACAGAGGGGTCACGGTGGAGAGGTCTGACAGAATGTGGTCCACTGGAGAAGGGAATGGCAAACCACTTCAGTATTCTTGCCTTGAGAACCCCATGAACAATATGAAAAGGCAAAAAGACAGGACACTGAAAGATGAACTCCCCAGGTCTGTAGGTGCCCAATATGCTACTGGAGATCAGTGGAGAAATAACATAAGAAAAAATGAAGGGATGGAGCCAAAGCAAAAAAACACCCAGTTGTGGATGTGACTGGTGATAGAAGCAAGGTCCAATGCTCTAAAGAGCAATATTGCATAGGAATCTGGAATGTTAGGTCCATGAATCAAGGCAATTGGAAGTGGTCAAACAGGAGATGGCAAGAGTGAACGTCGACATTCTAGGAATCAGAAAACTAAAATGGACTGGAATGGGTGAATTTAACTCAGATGACCATTATATCTACTACTGTGGGCAGGAATCCCTTAGAAGAAATGGAGTAGCCATCATAGTCAATAAAAGAGTCCGAAATGCAGTACTTGGATGCAGTCTTAAAAACGACAGAATGATCTCTGTTCGTTTCCAAGGCAAACCATTCAATATCATGGTAATCCAAGTCTACGCCCCGACCAGTAACGCTGAAGAAGCTGAAGTTGAACAGTACTGTGAGGACCTACAAGACCTTCTAGAACTGACACACAAAAAAGATGTCCTTTTCATTATACGGGACTGGAATGCAAAAGTAGGAAGTCAAGAAACACCTGGAAGTAACAGGCAAATTTGCTCTTGGAGTACAGAATGAAGCAGGACAAAGGTTAATAGAGTTCTGCCAAGAGAACGCACTGGTCATAGCAAACACCCTCTTCCAACAACACAAGAGAAGATTCTACACATGGAATCACCAGATGGCCAACACTGAAATCAGATTGATTATATTCTTTGCAGCCAAAGATGGAGAAGCTCTATACAGTCAGCAAAAAGAAGACCAGGAACAGACTGTGGCTCAGATCATGAACTCTTTATTGTCAAATTCAGAATTAAATTGAAGAAAGTAGGGAAAACCACTAGACCATTCAGGTATGACCTAAATCAAATCCCTTATGATTATATAGTGGAAGTGAGAAACAGATTTAAGGGACTAGATCTGATAGAGTGCCTGATGAACTATGGACAGAGGTCTGTGACATTGCACACAAGACAGGGATCAAGGCCATCCCCAAGAAAAAGAAATGCAAAAAAGCAAAATGACTGTCTGAGGATGCCTTACAAATAGCTGTGAAAAGAAGAGAAGCGAAGGAAAAGGAGAAAAGGAAAGATATACCCATTTGAATGCAGAATAGCAAGGAGAGATAAGAAAGCCTTCCTCAGTGATCAGTGCAAAGAAATACAGGAAAACAATAGAAAGAGAAAGACTAGAGATCTCTTCAAGAAAATTAGAGATACCAAGGGAACACTTCACGCAAAGATGGGCTCAATAAAGGACAGAAATGGTACGGACCTAACAGAAGCAGAAGATATTAAGAAGAGGTGGCAAGAATACAGAGAAGAACTGTACAAAAGAGATCTTCATGACCCAGATAATCACGATGGTGTGATCACTCACCTAAAGCCAGACATCCTGGAATGTGAAGTCAAGTGGGCCTTAGGAAGCATCACTACAAACAAAGCTAGTGGAGGTGATGGAGTTCCAGTTGAGCTATTTCAATCCTGAAAGATGATGCTGTGAAAGTGCTGCACTCAATATGCCAGAAAATTTGGAAAACTCAGCAGTGGCCTCAGGACTGGAAAAGGTCAGTTTTCATTCCAATCCCTAAGAAAGGAAATGCCAAAGAATGCTCAAACTACTGCACAATTGCACTCATCTCACACGCTAGGAAAGTAATCCTCAAAATTCTCCAAGCCAGGCTTCAGCAATATGTGAACCGTGAACTTCCAGATGTTCAAGCTGGATTTAGAAAAGGCAGAGGAACCAGAGATGAAACTGCCAACATCTGCTGGATCATCAAAAAAGCAAGAGAGTTCCAGAAAAACATCTATTTCTGCTTTATTGACTATGCCAAAGCCTTTGACTGTGTGGATCACACTAAGCTGTGGAAAATTCTGAAAGAGATGGGAATACCAGACCACCTGTCCTGCCTCTTGAGAAATCTGTATGCAGGCCAGGAAGCAACAGTTAGAACTGGACATGGAACAACAGACTGGTTCCAAATAGGAAAGGGAGTATGTCAAAGATGTATATTGTCACCCTGCTTATTTAACTTATATGCAGAGTACATCACAAGAAACGCTGGGCTGGATGAGGCAGAAGCTGGAATCAAGATTGCCGGGAGAAGTATCAATAACCTCAGATATGCAGATGACACCACCCTTATGGCATAAAATGAAGAACTAAAGAGCCTCTTGATGAAGGTGAAAGTGGAGAGTGAAAAAGCTGGATTAAAACTCAACATTCAGAAAACTGAGATCATGGCCTCTGGTCCCATCACTTCATGGGAAATAGATGGAGAAACAGTGGAAACAGCAGCTGACTTTATTTTTCTGGGCTCCAAAATCACTGCTGATGGTGACTGCAGCCATGAAATTAAAAGACGCTTACTCCTTGGAAGGAAAGTTATGACCAACCTAGACAGCATATTAAAAAGCAGAGACATTATTTTGCCAACAAATGTCTGTCTAGTCAAGGCTCTAGTTTTTCCAGTGGTCATGTATGGATGTGAGAGTTGGACTCTAAAGAAAGCTGAGCACCGAGGAATTGATGCTTTTGAACTGTGGTGTTGGAGAAGACTCTTGAGAGTCCCTTGGACTGCAAGAAGATCCAACCAGTCCATTCCAAAGGAGATCAGTCCTGAGTGTTCATTGGAAGAACTGATGTTGAAGCTGAAACTCCAATACTTTGGCCACATGAAGCAAAGAGCTCAATCATTTGAAAAGACCCTGATGTTGGGAAAGATTGAAGGCAGGAGGAGAAGGGAATGACAGAGGATGAGATGGTTGGATGGCATCACTGACTCAATGGACATGTGTTTGGGTAAACTCCAGGAGTTGGTGATGGACAGGGAGGCCTGGCATGCTACATTCCATGGGGTCGCAAAGAGTCGGACATGACTGAGCGACTGAAGTGAACTGAACTGATAATGCTGTATCTATTTTAACATCCACCACAGATTAAACCTTAATAAGTACTCAATAAATAAATCTCACAACTATATACATAAAATCATGGTTGTTTACGGAATACAGATAAGGGAAATTGTAAGACGGCCCAGAGTGGTTGGTGAGGTAGTAGAAGCTACTACAAAGTTCTGTTTTCATGTCCTTGATTTAACTGAATTATGGTTTTCATCTGAGAAGACTATTTAGCTCAAAGCTTGGCTCCTTCTATACCTTTGCCTGGACCAACCAGGTTGCACTGAGCCTTCCAGCAACATTATTTCCCTCTGGGAAGCCTCAGAGTGTATGGTATGTCCTCTTGCCCACCAGCCCCTCTGAGCAATTCCTTATATAGGTCAGCTCTGTACTGTGAACAGCCCTGGCTACAGCTGAGTGGATAGGAATAATTGACCTAAAAGTACCTAAGAGAAGGGTCCTGGTAAGAGTTCTATCTGTAGGATGTGGTATCATCTGGTAGATACTAACTGCTCTAGCCTGATCCCTGGCCATTCCCTGCATCGTGCTTTAGACGCTAGCAACTCTAAAAGCCTCCAATTTGTCATGTATCTCTGCTACTGCTCATATTCGCTCCCTTTTCCCTGGTTAAGTCATCCTTTCAGACTCAGCTGAGCCATGATCTCCTCTAAGGTGTCTATTTTGGCAATCCCTGACCCTGCTGTAAATTAGGTGTCTCTCCTATGTGCTTCCAAGAATCTATAAATATAGCCAGTGTTACATTTAGCACCCTGTATACCCACTGATGTGTTAATAGTCTTCCTTATTAAATTCTGAACTTCTCAGGACAGGGACTAAACAATTTTTGCATTCCTGGGCAAGGTTGGTATCTGGCATCTAGTAGGGGCCCAATGTATGTTTGTAGAACTGAAATTAAATAGGCAGTGAAATGACTAAAACCCATCATGGTGTTTCTGGTACAGGTGCCACCATGGAGAGAATAGGGAACCCTGAGTCAGGAAGTACGGCTTCAGATCCTGGCTCAAATTTCTCTTAGTTGAATGACACTGGACAAATCATAACTTTTGAGGTTTCAGATTTCTTAGAGGCAAAATGAGGATTAAAAATTTCTCTTCTTAAAGCCATCTCAAAGAATAAGAAAACTGAATGCAAAAGTACTTTTAAAATAATGGAAAATGGGTACCTGTAAATATTAATTGAACATAAATCTAGAATGAGAGACTACTGAACAGGTTAGGTGAAATCATGATTTTTTTTTTTCCTTCTAAAAAGTGCTGCAATGAAGAAAGGAAAGCAAACTAGAAATAATTCCCATATATCAGGGATTTGGGGCTATTTTTCTCAGTGATATATGGCAGTGCCTGTAAGTGATACTTGGTATATCATAAGTGTTCAGTAAACATTTGTTGGCTGAATGAATTTATTGAAGGCTTCCTGGGTTATCAAGCACTGGCCAGGTGCTTTCCAATATGTGGTTAACATTTAATTCATGGAACAAAGTAGATATTCAATAACTTGATTTAGGTAATAGAGTTAATAGGTGAGGAGTCAGAATTTCATTTCAGTTCAGTTCAGTTCAGTCGCTCAGTCGTGTCCGACTCTTAGCAACCCCATGAATCGCAGCACACCAGGCCTCCTTGTCCATCACCAACTCCCGGAGTTCACCCAAACTCATGTCCATGGAGTCGGTGATACCATCCAGCCATACCTCCTCTGTCGTTCCTTTCTCCTCCTGCCCCCAATCCCTCCCAGCATCAGGGTCTTCTCCAATGAGTCAACTCTTCGCATGAGGTGGCCAAAGTATTGGAGTTTCAGCTTCAACATCACTCCTTCCAATGAACACCCAGGACTGATCTCCTTTAGGATGGACTGGTTGGATCTCCTTACAGTCCAAGGACTCTCAAGAGTCAGAATTTAAACCCAGTCTAATACTAGTACTGAAAAAGCTTCATTTATTCATATATTTATTTGTCAGATACTGGGGTAGCTCCTCTCAGTCACCGCCCCCGGCCTCGGCCGTGGGGTAGCTCCTCTTGGCCGCCACCCCCGGCCTCGGCCATGGGGTAGCTCCTCTCGGCCACGCTTCTGAGTGGACCGTCGCAGCTGCCACGCTTCTGGAAGAAACACAAGCTGGAATCAAGATTGCCAGGAGAAATATCAATAACCTCAGATATGCAGATGACACCACCCTTATGGCAGAAAGTGAAGAAGAACTAAAGAGCCTCTTGATGAAAGTGAAAGAGGAGAGTGAAAAAGTTGGCTTAAAGCTCAACGTTCAGAAAACTAAGATCACGACATCTGGTCCCATCACTTCATGGGAAATAGATGGGGAAACAGTGGAAACAGTGTCAGACTTTATTTTTTTGGGCTCCAAAATCACTGCTGATGGTGATTGCAGCCATGAAATTAAGGAGACGCTTACTCCTTGGAAGGAAGGTTATGATCAATCTAGACAGTATATTTAAAAGCAAAGACATTACTTTGCCAACAAAGGTTCATCTAGTCAAGGCTATGGTTTTTCCAGTGGTCATGTATGGATGTGAAAGTTGGATGGTGAAGAAAGCTAAGTGCCGAAGAACTGATGCTTTTGAACTGTGGTGTTGGAGAAGACTCTTGAGAGTCCCTTGGACTTCAAGGAGATCCAACCAGTCCATCCTAAAGGAGATCAGTCCTGGGTGTTCATTGGAAGGACTGATGTTGAAGCTGAAACTCCAATACTTTGGCCATCTCATGTGAAGAGTTGACTCATTGGAAAAGACCCTAATGCTGGGAAGGATTGGGGGCAGGAGGAGAAGGGGACAACAGAGGATGAGATGGTTGGATGGCATTACCGACTTGATGGACATGGGTTTTGGTAGACTCCAGGAGTTGGTGACGGACAGGGAGGCCTGGCGTGCTACGATTCATGGGGTCGCAAAGAGTTGGACATGACTGAGCGACTGAACTGAACTGAACTGAGGCACTTGAGATATATCAATGAACAAAACAAACAAAAATATTTTCCTTCATTAATCTTACATACCAGTGGGAAGAAAACAGACAATAAAAAAAAGAACAAAGTAAATTAGCAAAAGAAAAGCACTGTACAAAACAGAGCTGTGTAAAGAGGATTGGGAATACAAAGTGGTCATGGCAGACCTTATGAAGATTATATTGAATAAAGACTTGAAGTAGTTGAGTCAGCCTTGATACTTCCAGCAGATACTGGAAGGGAAAAGCATTCCAGGCAATGCGACTAGGCTTGGCAAAGGCTTTAAGGCAAAAGCATGCCTTGTATGATCAAAAAAGAGTCAAGAAGCCACTGAGGCTGGAATGGAGAAAGTAGTAAGAAGAGTTGTGGGGAATGAGGTCAGAGAGGTAGCAGGCTGGTGCTGGTCTGGGTAGTGGGGTAGGTGGTATGGTGTGTAGATCCTGGAGGCCACTGTAAGGACCTCACCTTGTGCTCTGATTTCTAAGGAAATCTACAATGAGAGACAAGACCATTCAAAGCAGTCATAAATAAGTATTTGCTTTTCTGAGAAAAATACTTTCAGCTATGAAACTTTAATATGATTCTGAGCAGGAATGTGCAATATATTAGCAGTTCATTTTCTTTATGAACAGTTGATCACTGTCCATCAATAGCCGAGATATGAGGAAGTTCTCTGGCTCTTCCCAAGTCACACAGCTGCCAAGTGGCAGAGTAAAACTTTAAGTTCAGGTGGTCTGACTCTGGAACTCTTGCTTTTTAACCATAGTACTATACTAATTCTCCACATTCTAATTTCTCTTCAAATACTCTAAGGACTATAATATAATGCATTTTCCCCATGTATACTATACTTAATTTCTACATGTATCTTATTATAGAATTATACATCACAAAGAGACAGAAATGCAATACGACAATTCAACAATATGAGAGGAAAAAAGAAAACAAATTAAAAACCTCCACTAATGTGACATTTGATTTAGAAAAATTTACTCCTAAGGCTCCTAACTATAAAATTAAACTAGAGTAAAATTGAAATCCTACTGAAATTACTTTTATATGTAACTCATTCTATGGTAACTGAGAAAAAAAATCCAAATATAAAATTTTAAAATAGATAAATACCAGTTAGGAAAATCTCTCCCTTTGACATAAAGTTATGATATCTATGTCTTATGTTAATTTGAAGAGTAAATGATACTCCTATAAATGTACCCTAAAAATCCTATAGTATAAATGCAAACAAAGGAGAAGACTACAAAGAAACTTGATTTCGTCCTTCTAAATGATCCAAACCTAGTCTGAAAGAACACCAATAAAACCCTTCAAACAAATCCCAACCCATCCAAGTCTCCTTTTGAAATACTCTTGCTACCATTTACAGTTCTTAAAAATAGTAAAAAGCTTACTGTTTTAAACAACAACACTGTCATCGCAATTGATACAACTAAAATGACTTAGATTAAGAAGTTGATACTCACTCTTTTGTCAAAATAAGGCTTAAAATTAGCAACAGCCAGTGAGAGAGAAAAAGTCAAATGGTGTCTTTCTCTGGAGCTTGGTAAATGCTAATATAGCAATAAAAGTGGTTCACCATCTACAAACTGGAGTAACCCCCAAAAGACTGACCTTGGCTATCAGGGCATGCTGGTAACTGAAATAAAACTGCTGCTATGCAACTGCTCTGAGAAGCCTCAGTGGCGGTAATCAGAGACACTGACTTGCGGGCGTCCTAGCACTGCTGCTGTTCCCTCAAGACGTGGAGAAGCAGCAGAGAAACATGTCATCACCTTACACACACACACACACACACACACACACACACACACAGTGGTGTGCAACAGAACCCTGCTTTAATCCTGTTTGAGACTTTTCCATATCAGTGACCACACAAGGGATTAAACGATTCTAGGTGATAAGTAATTTTAACAGCAGTTCCTTAAAATGTTCTGTGACTCATATCAAGAAAATGTCACCTTGTCCACTAGAAAGAACCCAGGTGAGAACTGTTTTTATTCTTGCTTTTTAAGCTTCAGTTTAATTAGTAAATTGGTCTCTGTGTGTTTTGTATATTTTAGCTGTTCATATTACTATGGTTCATAATTATCTAACAAGAAGGGCTTTGTCATACATAACTGACTCTCTTGCTTGTTCTCTTAATGTCACTTAGGAACTTGTAGATGTCTGATAAATGTTGACTAAAATCTAATTGTAGAAAGCTAACAAGGAAAAAGGAAAAGGAAGGGCAACTGAAAATGTCAAACTTTACTTTTCAGTTATAATATTTTACTTAGTTTATCTTCCAGTTGTTGGAAGTCTAAACAGAAAGGGAAATTCCAGGTAACAAGGATCATAACAAAACAATAAACAGTTACAAAGTGCTTTATAGTTAATAAGCAGTTTCAGTGTGAGTAATTTCTCCTCTAGTGGGGCTTTTTGATTTACCATTGTTTTGTTTTGTTTTTGTTTGTCTACAAATTTGAGCATCACAGAGGAAAAGAAAAGGTTCTATCATAAATTACAATTGTTTCACTAGCACAGAGCTGATGAATCAGAATCTCTGGTGTGAAGCAGCAATCTGCATATTTGACACACATCCAATGATTCTTTTTTGTTAGAGGAAGTGAAACTTTTATTATGAAACTCTTAAACATACAGAAGCACAGAAGTTAATAGAGTGAACATATATGCACTAATTATATCTAGACTATGCTAATGATATTATTAGATTATATTAAAATATAAAAGTAAAACAGTATTATATAACATTATAATTGTTATGCGTGTGTGAGTGCTAAGTCTCTTCAGTTATGTCCAGCTCTTTTCAACCCTACAGACTAGCCTGCCAGGCTCCTCTGTCCATGGGATTCTCCAGGCAAGAATACTGAAGTGGGTTGCCATGCCCTCCTCCAGCGGATCTTTCTGACCCAGGGATCAAAACTACGTCTCATATGTCCTCTGCATTGGCAGGTGGGTTCTTTAACACTAGTGTCACCTGGGAACCCCCATAATTACTATATATAGCATCATAATATAACTTATTGATATGCTTATCACTAGAAGATATAAAGCATACCTTCTCTATCCCCAATAATTTCCTTTAGATATTTATTTTCACTTGCTACAATACTGTTATGCCAGATTTCTTTTGATTATCTTCCAGTTAAAAGTTTTTAAACCTTTTATTTTCAACTTTTTATATTATGTTTTAAATATATCTTTTCTATTAAAAATTAGATTCATAGAAGTGTAATTTATGAGCAAAATTCACTATTTTTTAGGCATACAGTTTGATGAATTTTGACAAATCTACTTTCATCAGATTCTCAAAAGTGGTTTAAAACCCCAAAATGGTTATTGGCCAACACTAAGACATCTATAACCCATCAGGCCATTGATCTGCTACTCTGAATTGACCTTAGACAAGCACCAGAACAGAGTGAAAATTGAGAGTGGGCAGGCAGTGAATGTTTAGTAGTAATGGGGATTAGTGCTGTGGGAACAGAGAAAAAACCATAATGGGGAAGGAATTCCCAAGAGTGACAGCAGGAAGTGACAAATGTGTACTACTGCAGTTGAGATACAGAATATTTCTATCACTCAAAGAAATTATTTGTGCCCCTTTATAGTCAATCCCTTCCTCCTCCCTCAGCCCTTAGAAACCACTAACCTGATTTGTTCCTATAGTTTCATCTGTTCTAAAATGTTATATAAATGGAATTATGTGGTAAGGAGTCTTCTTTCACTTAGCATACTGTTTTTGAAATTTATCCATATTGGTGCATGTGTTACTAGTTGCTTCCTTTTTATTCCACTGTACAGATGTACCAAAACTGGTTTACCCATCTGCCAACCAATGGACTTTCGGGATGTTTCCATTTTGGATCCATTAAGAATAAATCTGCTAAAAATTTTTGTAAACAAGTCTTTACTTTTTAACAAGAGTTAAAAGCCACTGGAAATTCACAGAGGAACAGCAGAAAAGAAATGGAGACTAACATAAATATGTCAATGAGGTGAGCTGGGGGTGGGAATCTTGAGAAGGGAAGGAATCTCTGATATTTTTTCCTTTACGTTTGGAAAAATAGTACAAAGAGTTTTCCTTTGCCCAGCTTCATCTAACACTAACATCTTATGTAACCATAGAATTATTATGACTTCCCAGGTGGCTCAGTGGTCAAGAATCCACCTGCCAATGCAGGAGACACAGCAGATGGGGGTTTCATTCCTGGGTCAGGGGGATCCCCTGGAGGAAGAAATGACAACACACTCCAGGACTCTTGCCTGGGAAATCCCATGGACAGACAAGTGTGGCAGACTAGAGTCCTTGGGGTCGGAAAGAGTTGGACATGATTTAGTGACTGAGCATGCACATAATTATGAAAACTAGGAAATTAACACAGTTACCATACTTAAGATAGGCTGGGATCTGGGACCCTTTGCTACAGTGCTTGCACCTGGATAAGCATGTCCTCCAGCAACAAAATACAAAGAAACTGTAAGGAACTAAAAATAACTGCATACATGCAACATGTGCAGTTGGGGCAAATTATGAACAACAAGACACAAAAAGACCCAAAACCCAAATGCCACTTCTGAGGAGCTGGGAGCAAAAGTAGGGTATTGTGGATGCTCCCTGCACACAGCACCACAAAGGTGTGGGCAGACTACCTAAGTCACTTCTCTGGCTCAGCCCCTGTACCCACCCCGACCCTCACTCCATGTAAGGAACGAGCTCACCTGCCCCATAAGGAGAGAGCAAGGGAAATTGTTACCTGCTTTCACTCCCTCCTGCTGCAACAGGGCCCCGATAGAGCCTTGTCTGAACTTCTTGTCTCTTCTTATCAGTTGCTACTGATTAAGGTCAAGAACCGTGGTCAGTGACATATTGACTGAAATTACAGAATTCTAATTTCACCAGTTTATCACTGTACTAGTTTTCTATTGCTGCTGTAACAAATTACCACAAGCACAGTGACTTAAACAGTATAAATTTATTATAATTCTGTAGGTCAGAAATCCAACACAGGTATCATCTGGCTAAAATCAAGGTGTCAGCAGGGTTTATTCCTCTCTGAAGGCTCTATGGGAGAATGTGTTTTTTGCCTTTTCCAGCATCTTAAGGTCACTCATATTCTTTGGCTCGTGGTCGTCTTCCTCCATCTTCAAAGCTAGCAATGTAGTATCTCTCTGAAATGTTTTCAATTTCTAAGGCCTCCTGTTACTTGCCTGGGAAATTCCACGA
Source organism: Giraffa tippelskirchi (assembly GCF_054371585.1). Classification (NCBI taxonomy): domain Eukaryota; kingdom Metazoa; phylum Chordata; class Mammalia; order Artiodactyla; family Giraffidae; genus Giraffa; species Giraffa tippelskirchi. The sequence continues at coordinate 20,375,375 of NC_137279.1, forward strand.
ACAGAGGAGCCTGGCAGGCTATAGTCCATAGAGTCAAAGGCATCAGTCACAACAAAGCAACTAAACCACCACCACTACCTGTTACTAGAATGAAACCACCTGGATAATCTAGGATACTCTTCCCACCTTGAGGTCATTAGCCTTAACCACATCTGCAACAGCCTCTTTTTCCATTTATGGCAACATATTCATAGATTCTGCATCTCATGATATGTATATCTTTGAGAGGCCATTACTCTACCTTGCACACATAATTTATGTCATTAGTTTCTTATGGGTGGGCATTTAGGTTGTTTCCAATATTTTACAATTATGAACGATGCTGCAAGGAATACCTCGTATATATGTATTTTCATAATGGTGGAGACTGTATTTTGAAGGCAGACAGCTAAAAGTGGGACTGCTGGATGGAAAGGTGCATGTGTAGATTTGCTAAAATCCCCTCTAGAAGGGCTGCACCAGTTTGCATTCCCATCAGCATTATATGAGACTGTCTGTTTCCCATAACCTTACCAACTGAATTTATCATACTCGACAGTTTTTGGTAGCTAAAAGGTGAGGTAGTATCTCTATGCTGTTTTGATCTGCATTTCTGATTGTAAGTGAGTATGAAAGCTGTTTTTATATGTTCAGAACAATTTTTATAGTTTTTGAGAATTATCTATTGATCTCTTTTTTCAATTTTTCTATTGAGGTTTTGATCATGTGTCTCTCAGTTTTAAGTGCTGATATCTATATGTTGTGTATCAGTCAGTTGTCTTTTAATTTTATGATGTTTTTTGACATGTATTAAAAAAAATTTTTTTTTTGCCTCTGGCTTTTCAGTAACCATTCATTAAAGAAGAGTGTTTTTTAAAAGTAAAGAGGAATTCCTCTCTGTTTTCTTCTAGTAGTTGTATGGTTCATTTTTTACACTTAGATCCCTAATCCATTTGGAGTTTATTCTCATGTAAGGTAAGAGATACATCTCACATTTAATTTTATCTTTTTTTTCCAAAATGGCCACTCAGTTGTCCCTACACTATTCATTTTGAATACCAACTCCTCACAAAATCCTCCTTGATTTCTCTAGTAGGAGTTAGTCTCTCACTTTTAATTACCTAAGATCTTTTGTTCATACTACTGTCTTCCTGTCTTGACCAATAATTCTTTGTATTTCAATTTTATATCCCCTACTGAGTCTTAACTCTTAAAGGCAAACATTATTGAGCTCATCATTATACTACTTCAATGCTTAGTATACAGAGGGCTACCTAATATATATTTGCAGAATGCTGCTGCTGCTAAGTCGCTTCAGTCGTGTCCAACTCCGTGCGACCCCATAGACGGCAGCCCACCAGGCTCCTCTGTCCACAGGATTCTCCAGGCAAGAATACTGGAGTGGGTCGCCATGTCCTTCTCCCTTGCAGAATGCTAATAATGATTAAACTGAATTAGGAAAATTCCAATTCACTCAAGAAAGTAGGGAAAAGATCTAATACATCTGAAGGGAAAAAAATAACCTCAATATTATTAAAATAAAACCAAATCTGGTATTTAAAGAGGAAAAACTTAGTATCTGAAATACACACTTATATATACCACCCTCAGTTCCTGCTAACGAGGTATATGTTGATTTTCTTACCACTAGAAGAGACTGCTGATCTTACTCAAGCTCACGGAGTATGAATATTAAGGAAGATGGCTTTCAGGAATCAAATAATGAGAAATGAAGGGCCAAAACTAAGAATGAGAACAGTCCCCCTAAGTGAGGTCTATTAGTCTGTTGGACAGTCTCCCAGAGGTTATCATGGAAGCCTGAAAAAAGCATCATATAATATAATATGAAAGATGTTTTTTCATTGTCATGGGAGATGAACTAGATGAATTTAATTGAAGTTTTCCAGCTCTCATTTCTAGGACTCTAAGAATAACAGCATTGCAGATGAAGGAGGGTTTTGGAACCTATTATTTAAAAAAATAAAAAATTTCATGCCTCTAGTGAAACAAAATGCACCTAAAATCTATATTATGGAAATGGTAGTGAGTGAAAGGTACAAAGTAAAACAATCTAATTACTAGCCAGGATAAGCTCTTCTTTTTCTTTTTTTAAGTATACAATTAAGTGAAAGAAGGCAGGGAGATAGGCACTAGGGAAAAGATTTTACTAGGCATAGTTATATAACTTCTAGAGGCTACTTCCTAACTGTACTTCTTTCTAATCCTGCAAAAATTTTCTTCTATTATGAATTTAGGCCTCAAAATAGTAACAAATTGGTTCTTAGTATACAATACCTTTTAATCTGCAAACCTGCAAGATGTTAAAATCTTTGTGTGATATTTCATTATCATAAAAAAGGCACCATAGGCCTCAGAAGAGGTCAAACAATTTTCTCTTGGTCACACAAGGGAGATGCCAGCTGAACATACATTAAAAAAAGCTGAATATACATTAAAAAATATATAGGTCTTACAACTCTTCTCCCTATTCTTGGTCCAAATTCTTAAATGCTAATAAGATCCTTGTACTGATACTCTGGCAGAATTAAAAAGGCAGGTGACACTGGCCTTAGATCATATGGGCAGAAGAGTGCAAAGCCTTTCTGAACTGCAGGTAGCTGATTTTAATGGAGAAGTGAGTGCTCCTGAGTGACAGTGATGGTCTCACTGAATGCATAAACTATGAGCCCAGGTAGCCAAGGACAGATCATCAGGTTTTGACCTTCCCTTCTGCTAGATGTATTAGCTTTTTTTTTTTTTTTCAATTAACTTTTAAAAAGCTGAGAGCAGACCACATTCCTACACTTTCAATTATAATTTGAGTGAGAAGCAAACTAAGATAGTCCCCATGAATCACTCTCTTTACCATTAATCTCACAGGGCTTCCAGTGAAAATTTTTTCTTTCTATTCACTGTATTCCACCCTTAATTCTATTTTCCTTAACAGATAAGGTAGAATCTTTTTTTTTTAAACCCAATATATAATGTTGATTAATTTAAAACAATCTACTAATGATAAAAATGCTATGGCATAAAATGTTAGTGTCTTTGCAATGTGTATACCTTGGGCAATCAGGAATGTCACCTATTTATTGAGTTTTCATAAACAGATTAGGAAGAAGAAAGGGACAGTGCTGGAGTTAAATGAATAAAACACAGTCTTGATTGTCTAATAGTTTTTTTTTTTCTAATATTGTCCTTATTTTTTTAAGTTTCATTTTTACTGAAGTATAGTTGATTTACAATGTAGTGATGACAGCTTCAGGTGCAGAGCAGAGTGAATCAGTTACAGATATATATATATATATATATATTTTTTTTTTTTTTCAGATTATTTTCCTTTACAGGCTATTATAAAATACTGAGATTAGTCCCCTGTGCTATACAGTAGATCTTTGTCATTACCTATTTTATATACAGTAGTGTGTAAATCCCAAACTCCTATTTTATCCCTCCCATTTCCCTTTCATCTTTGATAACCATAAGTTTGTTTTCTATGTCTGTTGATCTATTTCTATTTTGTATATAAGTTCATTTGTATCATTAAGATTCCACACATAGATGACATTATATGATACTTGTCTTTGTATTACTTTACTTAGTATGGTAATCCCTAGGTCCATCTATGTTGCTGCAAATGGCATTATTTCATTCTTTTTTTATGGCTGAGTAATATTCCACTGTATATATGTACCACATCTTCCTTATGAATTTATCTGTTAATGAACATTTAGGTTGCTTACATGTCTTGGCTACTGTAAACAGAGCTGCAATGAACACTGGAGCGCATGTATCTTTTTGAATTAAGGCTCTCTCTGGAGATATTCCCAGGAGCAGGATTGCAGGCTCATATGATAGTTCTATTTTCAGTTTTTTAAGAACCTCCATACTATTCTCTATAGTGGTTACACCAATTTATATCACCAAAATTACAGTAATCAAAACAGTATGGTACAGGCACAAAAACAGAAACAGACCAATGGGACAATGAACTTTCACTAGAAAAGCCCAGAAATACACCCATGTACCTATGGTCAAATACTATGACAAAGGAGACAAGAATATACAATGGAAAAAAGATAATCTCTTCAACAAGTATGCTGGGAAAACTGGACAGCAACATGTAAAAGAATGCAATTAGAACATTCTCTAATACCATACACAAAAGTAAACTAGAATGGATTAAAGACCTAAATGTAAGACCAGATACTATAAAACTCCTGGAAGAGAACAAAGGAAGAACACTTTTTGACATAAATCACACAAATAGTTTTTTGATCCATCTCCTAGAGTAATGGAAATAAAAACAAAAATAAATGGCACCTAATCAAACTTAAAAGCTTTTGGACAGCAAAGGAAACCATAAACAAAATGAAAACATGACCTTCAGAACGGGAGAAAATATTTGTGAATGGTGCAACTAACAGATTACACTCAAAATATATAAACAGTTAATATAGCCCAGTATCAAAAAACCAAACAACCCAATCAAAAAATGGGCAGAAGATCTAAATAGACATTTCTCCAAAGAACACATTCAGATAGCCAAAAAGCACATGAAAATATGCTCAGCACTTCTAATTCATTAAAAGAAACGCAACTAAAAACTACAATGAGGTATCACCTCACACCAACCAGAGTGACCATCATCAGAAAGTTTACAAATAACAAATGCTGAAGAGGGAAAAGCGAAAAAGGGAGCCTCCAGAAGAGTAGTTTTTAAACTCTTGCACACGTGCATGCTTAGTTGCTTCAGTTGTGTCTCTTTGTGATCCTATAGACTGTAGCTCACCAGGCTCCTGTGTCCAAGGGACTCTCCAGGCAAGAATACTGGAGTGGGTTGCTGTGCCTTCCTCCAGGGGATCTTCCTGACCCAGGGATTGAACCTGCATTACAGGCAGATTCTTTAACGCTGAGAATTCTTTAACTGGGGAAGCCCTAGATTGTCTTGTCTGTGTATCAAATAAGTAAAATACTGTTGGTGTGCGTTCCTAAAACTGCTCATCTATAAAATTATAAGAATGCTCTGATATACGACTATAACATAGTCAATAACATAAAAATCTTAAAACAGTGAAATTTAAAATCTCAAATATTTATTATTTTCTTTTTGCAACCCAAGTGGACTGTGTGGTATACTCTCTGAGGTATGTACACTCATTCTGGAGACTACCAACTAGAATATCACAGACCAGGGAAGGCAACTATACACATAAAGGGTAATGGGTAAATGTTCACTCTGAAGGAAGGACAGAGAAAGTCAAGACTAATGTTAAGAAGACACTGGAGTTGAGTTCTGAAGGGTAAAAATACTTTTAGGGAGTACAGAAGGTGGCTTCACCAGGCAGAAATGTACAAAGACACGTGGGAAAACTTGTTTGAGGAACTTAAGTTAAACAGAGATGGAGCACTAAGATACAGCACTCTTCAGTTTGGAGGCTTACAGAACTGCAGGTAGGGAAGAGGGTATTGGGTATAAAGAAATGAGACTGGAAGGACAGCTGAAAACTAGACAATGAAAGGCTCTCTGTGCCAAGTTAACTTTGCTTTTGATCATCCAGTAAAAAATAAGTTATATGCAAAAGGTTTCAGCAGGTAACTGATGATTTTTGAAGGAAAAGCTAGTTATGTCTGAAGACATTCAAATGAGGGAAAGGAAGAAGGGAGAGAGGGAGGAGAGTGGAAAGAACCCACTGTGCAAGCCAAATAAAATGTTCAAAATTTGGTCATATCCATGGGCACAGGGGAGAGAACCTTCCCTGATGGCTCAGTGGTAAAGAATCTGGCTGCCAATGCAGGAGATGTGGTTCGATCCCTACGTCGGGAATATTCCCTGGAGAAGGAAATAGCACCCCACTCCAGTATTCTTGCCTGGAAAATCCCATGGACAGAGGAGCCTGACAACCTACAGTCACAGAGATTCAGATACAACTTAGTGACTAAACAACAACATGGGCATGGGACCAAAGAGAACTACTAAAACACTGTAAGCAAGGGAGAGTTAAGTAATGACCAAATTTAAATTTTAAAGAGACCAGTCTGGCAACATTATGAAAGCTTAAGTGGATGAAGGAGGAATTGGAGGCCAGGAGATGAGTTAAAATCTTTAGTGTATTAGATAGGACCAGCTACACACTCTGAGGGGTTTAGTGAAAAAATATTAGGGCTCTTGTTCAAAAAGCAGGAAAACAGTATCATTAAAGATGATAAAACAAAAACATTTCCCAGCAGTCTCTCTAGCTCCATTTGCCATGGTATTTTTAATTTGCTATTTAATGTCATGCTCCCTCAGGCCCTCAGACTTCAGAGTCACCTGGGGCCCTAGGCCACAGTTTAGTGTGTGGGTGACCCACTGGCTACCAGGTTGCCCTTCCCCAGCCACCAAACCCACGTGCCTGGCTCAGGGCAGGGAAGTTGAGCCACGCTTCTTCCCATGGCTGCCACTGCAACTCATTAGGATCCTGGAATTAAGGATGAACAAGAGGCTTGCCTCAACTGAGCTGTGGTCTCTGGCCACCTGCCAGACACCAGTGAAGGTAACAGGTGGGGGCAAGGACAGCCTCGCCAAGAGTGTGCAGCCTAATCCCTATCTTTCTCATGCTTGTGCACAAGCTTCTCTAGGGTCAGAGAGTGATAGCTGTGGCTCAGTGAAGCAGAAGGTGAGGAAGGGTGGCTGGGATCCAGGGGATAGGAAAGTAGGAAACTCAGAATCTACCCCAGAGAGGCAGGAGGAAGTGGAACCGTGCCTTGGTTTCAAGCCCCTGGCACATGCTCCACTGTTCCATCGGACTTCATTTACAAAACACAAATCCAAAAACAAGCCATTAAGAACTTGTGATGGCAACCACTGAACATTCAACTCCATGAAGACGGCCTTCTTGTGTTCAGGCCCTGTACACTGTGTTGATCTCATGCTCAAGATGCTGGGCCTGGCTCATAGGTGTTTGGCTCTGGGAACAGAAGAAATGTGTAGTACTACAAAGTTAGAAGGTCAGAGGGAAAGAGTTTTGGGGAAAAACACAAGTGGGTATGTTTTGGAGCAAGCTCAATTTAAATTACTACGGGGCACTGGAACGAAGTGTTAGGAAATACTAAAAGAAGACTGTTTAGAAGAAGATTATCCAAAACAATATCGCTTTCTATCTCCTGATTTGTGGATCATTAATCACACACTGCTATAAAAAGTCATAAAAACATCCCTTTAATATGAAGATCTCAGCACTAGCAAAAGCTAAAGGAATATTCCATGCAATGGATATGAAAAGAAAGCTGGGGTAGTAATACTTATATGAGGCAAAATGGACTAAAAGAAAGACTGTAACAAGAGACAGAGAAGGACATTACATAATGATAAAGAGGCCTATCTAACAAGAAGTTATGGCAATTGTAAATACATGTGTATCCAACAAAGGAGCACTTGCATGCATAAAGCAAATAATAACAAACAAAAAGGGAGAAACTGACAGCAAGTCAATAATAGTAAAGGACTTTAATACTCCATTAACATCAGTGACAGATTATTTAGACAGAAAAACAGCAAGGAAACACTGGCCTAAATGACACATTAGATGAGACAAATTAATAGATATATAATGAGAACATTTCATCCAAAAAGAGCAGAATGTACATTATTTTCAGGTGCACATATAACATTCTCCAGGATAGATTACATGTTAGGCCACAGAACAATTCTCAATAAATTTAAGAAGACAGAAATCACATCAAGTATCTTTTCCAACCACAACAGTATAAGACTAGAAATCAATATGAGAGTAAGGAAAAAAAAAAAAAAACCCTCCAAAAACAGCATGCTAGTAAACAATCAGTAGGTCACTGAAGAAATCCGAAATTTAAAAGAATACCTGGAGAAAAAGGATAAATGAAAACACAGGGATCTAAAACCTAAGGGACAAAGAAAAAGCAGTTCTAAGAGGTTTGTAGTGATACAAGTCTACCTCAGGAAGCAACAAAAATCTCAAATAAACAATCGAACCTTAGACCTAAAGGAATCTGAAAAAGAAGAACAAACAAAACTGAAATTTCAAAGTAAAGAAATCATAAAGATCAGAATGGAAATAAATGAAATAGAGATTAAAAAGACAATAAAACAATCGATGAAACTAAGAGCTGGTTCTTTGAGAAGATACATAAAACTGATAAACTTTTAACCAGACTCAAAAAAAAAGAGATATGGCTCAAATCACTAACATCAAAAGTGAAAAAAGAGAAGTTACAACTGACAGCACAGAAAGACAAAGGATAAGAGACTACTAGTCACAACAATATGCCAATAAAGTGGAGAATCTAGAAGAAATGGACAAATTCCTAGACATGTATAATCTCCCAACATTGAACCAGGAAGAAACAGAAAATATTAACAGACCTATTACTACTTATTTACTCATGGCCATGCTGTGTAGCTTGTGAGATCTTGTGCGATCAATCCCTCAACCAGGGGTTGAACCAGGGCCCAGAGCAGTGAAAGTGCTGAGTCCTAACAACTGGAACGCCAGGGAATTCCCTGAATCAGTAATTTTTAAAACTACCACTAAACAAAAGTCCAGGCTTCAAGAGTGAATTCTACTAAAGATTTAAAGAAGAGTTAACACCTATCCTCCTCAAACTACTCCAAAAACTGAAGAGGAAAGAATCCTTCCAAACTCATTCTATGAAGTCAGCCTTGCTTTGATAACAAACCAAGAGAAATATGTAAAAACAAAACAAAAACACACAAGCCAAGATCATTGATAACAGATACAAACATCCTCAACAAAATATTAGCAAACCAAAAACCAAATCCAACAATACATTAAAAAATTATATATCATGATTAAGGGGGATTTATCCCAGGGTCACAAGAAGTTTTCAATATCTGCAAATTAATGAATGTGATATCACATTAATGAACTGAAGAATAAAAATCACATGATTATCTCAAGAGATGCAGAATAAACTTCTGACAAAATTCAACATCCATTTATGATAAAAACTCTCCAGAAAGTGGGCACAGTGACAACATATTTCAACATAATAAAGGTCATATATGATAAACCTACAACTTATATCATACTCAACAGTGAAAAGCTGAAATGATTTCCTGTAAAATCAGGAACAAGACAAGGATGCCCACTCCTGCCACTTTAATTCAACATAGTATTGGAAGTCCTAGCCACGGTTAATAGGAGAGAAAGAAATAAAAGGAGTCCAAACTGGAAAGGAAGAAGTAAAATCGTCATTGCTGGCAGATGACATGATACTATGCATGTTGCTGTTATTTAGTTGCTCAGTCGTGTCTGACTCTTTTGTGATTCCATGGACTGTAGCCTGCCAGGCTCCTCTTATCAGTGGGATTTTCTGGGCAAGATTACTGGAGTGGGTTGCCATTTCTCCTTCCAGGGTATCTTCCTGACCCAGAGATTGAACCCATGTCTCAGTGTCTCCTGCACTGGATGTAGATTCTTTACCACTGAGCCACGAGAAAGCCCTGATACTATACATAGAAAATCTTAAAGACACTGCCACAAAACTATTAGAGCTCATTAATTAATTCAGTAAAGTTGAATGACACAAAATTAATATACAGAAATCTGTTGCATTTTTATACACTGCTGCACTAACAACAAACTATTAGAAAGAAAAATTAAGGAAACAATCCCATTTACAATTGCATCAAAAAGAATAAAATACTTAAGAATAAACCTATCTAAGGAGGTAAAAATCTGTGCTCTGAAAACTATAAGATAGAGATGAAACAAATTTAAGTGACATAAACAGATGAAAAGATATACCATGTGCATGGATGGGAAGAGTTAATATTCTTAAAATGACCATACTACCCAATGCAATCTACATATTTGATGCAATCCCTATCAAAATTCTGTATAGTCCATGGAGTCACAAAGAGTCGGACATGACTGAGCGACTTTCACTATCCAAATATTAAGGGCATTGTTTTCAGACCTAGAACAAATAACTTTCAGATTTTCATGGAAACATGAAAGACCCTGAATAGCCAAAATTATCTTGAGAAAAAGGAGCAGAGCCAGAGGAATCACACACCCTGACTTCCGACTATACAACAAAACTACACTAATCAAAACAGAATGGTACTGGCATAAAAACAGAAACCCAGATCAGTGGAACAGAATGTATAACCTAGAAATAAACCCGTACTTAACGTGGTCAATTAATCTATGACAAAGAAGGAAAGAATACACAATAAGGATATACAATATACAATAAGTCTTTTCAATAAATGGGAAAACTGGAGTGCTATATACAAAGGACTCAAACCAGACTATGTTCTCACACCATATAAAAAAATAAACTCAAGATGGATTAAACACCCAAATTCAAGGCCTCAAACCATAAAACTCCTTGAAGAAAATATACACAGTATGCTCTTTGACATCAATCTTACCAAAAAATTTTTGGAACTGTCTCCTCAGGCAAGGAAAACAAAAGCAAAAAATAGGGCCACATTAACATTTGCACAGTAAAGGAAACCACCAACAAAACAAAAAAGACAGCCTACTGAATAGAAAAAAATGTTTGCAAACAATATATCCAACAAAGGCTTCAGTTCAGTTCAGTCGCTCAGTCGTGTCCGACTCTTTGCGACCCCATGAACTGCAGCACGCCAGGTCTCTCTGTCCATCACCAACTCCCGCAGTCTACCCAAACCCATGTCCATCGAGTCGGTGATACCATCCAACCATCTCATCCTCTGTCGTCCCCTTCTCCTTCCGCCCCCAATCCTACCCAGCATTAGGGTCTTTTCCAATGAGTCAACCCTTCGCATGAGGTGCCCAAAGTATTGGAGTTTCAGCTTCAACATCAGACCTTCCAATGAACATCCAGGATTGATCTCCTTTAGGATGGATTGATTGGATCTCCTTGCAGTCCAAGGGACTCTCAAGAGTCTTCTCCAACACCACAGTTCAAAAGAATCAATTCTTCGGCACTCAGCTTTCTTCACCGTCCAACTCTCACATCCATACCTGATCACTGGAAAAACCATAGCCTTGACTAGATGTACTTTTGTTGGCAAAGTAATGTCTCTGCTTTTAAATATGCTATCTAGGTTGGCCATAACCTTCCTTCCAAGGAGTAAGCGTCTTTTAATTTCATGGCTGCAGTCACCATCAGCAGTGATTTTAGAGCCCCCAAAAATAAAGTCTGACACTGTTTCCACTGTTTCCCCATCTATTTCCCATGAAGTGATGGGACCAGATGCCATCATCTTAGTTTTCTGAATGTCGAGCTTTAAGCCAACTTTTTCACTCTCCTCTTTCACTTTCATCAAGAGGCTCTTTAGTTCTTCTTCACTTTCTGCCATAAGGGTGGTGTCATCCGCATATCTGAGGTTATTGATATTTCTCCTGGCAATCTTGATTCCAGCTTGTGTTTCTTCCAGACCAGCGTTTCTCATGATGTACTCTGCATGTAAGTTAAATAAGCAGGGTGACAATAAACAGCCTTGACGGACTCCTTTTCCTATTTGGAACCAGTCTGTTGTTCCATGTCCAGTTCTAACTGTTGCTTCCTGACCTGCATACAGGTTTCTCAAGAGACAGGTCAGATGGTCTGGTATTCCCATCTCTTTCAGAATTTTCCACAGTTTATTGTGATCCACACAGTCAAAGGCTTTGGCATAGTCAATAAAGCAGAAATAGATGTTTTTCTGGAACAAAGGCTTAGTATCCAAAATATACAATGAAGTTACACAACTCATCATCAAAAAACCAAACAAGCTGAATAATAAAAGGACCTGAAGAGATATTTTTTTCAAAAAAAAAAAAAAAGAACCATATAGATGGCCAACAGACACATGAGATGATGCTCAGCAACACTGATCATCAGAGAAATGCAAATCAAAACCACAATCAGATACCACCTCACACCTGTCAGAACGGCTATCATCAAAAAGACAACAAATCTGATAAGGATTGCACTGAATCTGTAGATTGCTTTGGGTAGTACAGTAATTTTCATAATATTATTTTTCCTGGTCCAAGAACATGATATATCTCTCCATCTGTTTGTGCCATCTTTGATTTCTTTCATCAGTGTCTTACAGTTTGTCATTTGTCTCCTTAGGTAGGTTTATTCCTGGCTATTTTATTCTTTTTGTTGCAATGGTGAATGGGATTGTTTCATTAATTTCTCTTTCTGATTTTTTGTTGTTAGTTGTTAGTGTATAGGAATGCAAGGGACCACTGTGTATTGATTTTGTATCCTGCAACTTTACTAAATTCATTGATTAACTCTAGTAATTTTCTGATGGTATCTTTAGGGTTTTTTATACACAGTATCATGTCATCTGCCAACAGTGAGAGTTTTATTTCTTCATGTCTGATCTGGATTCCTTTTCTTTTTCTTCTCTGATTGCCAAGGCTAGGACTTCGAAAACTAGAACAAAAATTTTTTATGATTTGTATGGAAACATAAAAGATCCCAAATAGCCAAAACAATCTTGAGAAATAAAATCAGAGCTGGAGGAATCAATCTTTCTGACATTACACTATACTACAAAGCTACAGTAATCAAGACAGTATGGTACTGGCACAAAAACAGAAATATAGATCAATGGAACAAGACAGAAAGCCCAGAGATAAACCCATACACCTGTGGGCACCCTATCTTTGACAAAGAAGGTGAGACTATACAACAGAAAAAAGACAGCCTCTTCAATACATGTTGCTGGGAAAATTGGACAGCATCCTAACTGAACACTTCCTAACACCATAAACAAAAATAAATTAAAAATGGATTAAAGACCTAAATGCAAGGCCAAATGTAAGAAAATATAAAAACTCTTAACAGAAAAACACAGGCAGGACACTCTCTGAATTGAGGCAAGATCCTCTTTGACCCACCCTAGAGTAATGGAAATAAAAAAAAATAAACAAATGAACATAATTAAACTTTAAAGCTTTTGTACAGCAAAGGACCCTATAAACAAGATGAAAAGACAACCCTCAGAATGGGAGAAAATAACTGCAAATGAAGCAACTGAAAAAGAATTAATCTCCAAAATATATAAGCAGCTCATATAGCTCAATATCAGAAAAACAAACAACCCAATCAAAAATGGGCTGAAGACTTAAATAGATATTTCTCCAAAGAAGACATATAGATGGTCAATAAACATATGAAAAAATGTTCATCACTCACTATTATGAGAAATGCAAATCAAAACTACAATGAGGTATCATCTCACACCTCAGAATGGCCATTATCACAAAAATCCACAAACAATAAATGCTGGAAAGGATGTGGAGAAAAGGGAACTCTCTTGCACAGTGGGTGGGAATGTAAATTGATATAGCCACTAAGGAGAACAAAATGGAGATTCTTTTAAAGATTAGGACTAAAACTACCATATGACCTAGGAATCCCTCTCTGGGCATATACCCTGAAAAAATCACAATTCAAGGACACATGTACCCCAACGTTCATTGCAGCATTATTTACAATAGTCAGGACATGGAAGCAACCCAGATGTCCATAGACAGATGAATGGATAAAGAAGTTGTGGTACATATATAAAATGAAACATTACTCAGCCATAAAAAGAAACAAATTTAAGTTAGTTGTAGTGAGGTGGATGAACTTAGAACCTATTATACAGAGTGAAGGCCAGCTAAACCTCTACTTCCCACTGAAACAGAAGAAAAATATCTTGGCTTTGAGGAGATGGCCTTATAATAGTAGTACACTATCCATAAGAATGAACTATAATTGAGTTCATCCTATCCTCTTACCTTAAACAGCCGTCTTTTCCTGTGCAGGATAAGTTGAAATCTCCACTGGTTAGCACCACTGCAAACCTATTTCTAGGAATAAGCATAGCTTGAGGAAGGATTCCATCATTCTTCGATTCTTTCAAGTTTAGGTTCTTGGCAATATTCCCTGCCACTTCTGCTCCCTTTTCCTCCAGGTATTTGCTATTTGCTCTCCAGCCTCCTTAAGGGGTCATATCTAACCTTAATCCCTTTTTTCCCTCCAATTTTTATATCCTAGGATATTTATCATCAAAAGATTGAAAAGTCATAGCTGTTCTGATTACAAAATGATTTAAAGGTATACTTTATATCTTCAGACTGTAATTTTTCTTTTATGACATCCCTATGTTTATTACATTATTTTTACCTGTGGTAGTAATATTTTGATAGACATATATTATCAGTATATATTCATACATATATGAACAAAGAGGTATCACTTCAGGGTGATCCTGGATTTTAGATTCATGTAGATGGTCAGGAAAGAGAAGGAAGAAAGATTAACAAAGAATCTTTAAGCAGCAGAGGAAAGAATTTTAAGTATCCTGGAATACAACAGCAGTGAGAACACAAAAATTGAAATGATATTGTAGCTCAGGTGCCATGAATTCAAATTGAATATTTTACCACTAAAACTGAGCTTCTTAGGCTGATCAGAGGTTACTCTGCCACAATAAAATAAGCATTTTGTAAAATTAGACTGGTCACCTGGACTGACTGTGGTAAACACTTAGAAGGGCAACTAATACACAACATAACTTGTTTGTGAGTCACAGCTGGCCACTGCGAAACTATCATTGCTAGTTTATCAATGGTTGACTTGAAGGTACAGAAGGAGGCACAGATGTTCACAGGGAATACACTGACTAAGATGGGATCCTAATACTTTAACCAATCATTTAGGCAAATAGTTCTCAAGCATGGATTCATGTTAGAATCACCTGGAAAGGTTTTTAAAAATACAGAAGACTGGGTTCGGGTCCAGAGAGTGTCATTTAACTGGTCTGAGGTGAAGCTCTGGCAATAGTAGTTTTTGAAGTTCCTTAGATGATTTTTGTGGGTAGCCAGAGTTGGAAAATCATTGGTTTAGACAATGAACACTTTCTGGTCTTTATTAAGTGGGCATGAAGCTTTCTATCTCTTTGTTTAACTCGGAAAAACGAAGACCTGATTGAGCATTCTGTTCAAAACAATGGCTAATACTGAGTCTGATAATCACACAATATTTAAAAAGATGTAACATTTCTTTTGTTTTTTTTTTTTTACAAGAGTATAACTTAGTCTACTTTTATTCCTCTAAAGCTTTACTTTCTTCTAAAAACTATGCAAAGCTTTTATCTTTTGACAGTCTTTTGTATCTGGTATGTCTGACTGGGAATGCTCAGGTGTCACTGTGACAAGAACACAAGGAGGGTTACGCAGGAATAGTCGGCTACTCCTTTAGTTCAACTTTGCTTTCTGGCTGTCTTGGCATATACTTTAGTGCCTGAATTCTTTCAGAGCCAAGCTCAAAGCTAATACAAATGAAGCAGCTGCAACTGCATTGTGTTACATTCACAGGGAAGGCCAACTCAGACCATTGTGCAATGGAAATGAGAACAGTGAGCGGAGCACCTGGCCCGGAACACAGCCGCTTTCTTTTAGCCAAAGCTAAATTGATGGCATCGTCTAAGGAGAAGTGATACAGAAATCATAAATATCAATAGTCACTTTATAAATAAATATTAAAGGAAGCAGCCTGTTCCAAAAACTCAGGCAATGTGAAACAAATATATACAATTACAAGATGTTAGCCTATTCCCTTTCTGAATTAAATTTAAGAACCTGGATAACTTTTATTGGTTTACTTATTTCTTCCCAATTACTCTTGTGATATCATTTAAATGTAGTTTTAACAATATATAAGACATACAATGGATATTTTATTTAAAGGAAAACATAAATAGGACAAAGGCAAAAAGTCTAGCAGGATGTTAAAAAAAAAATGAAAAACAGGATCTTTAAAAAGAGGCAAAAACTATTTGAATGATTAAAATTGTTCTTGAAGAATCTAATAGTGAAAACTCAGATCTGCAAAAACATTGTGAGCTTATACATATGTATGATACCTAAATGGCTCAAAGAAATATCCACAGAGATAAATCATTAAGTAAAGAACCCTATTTAGTTTCACTTTCCAAAGTAAGTAGGAACAATAAATACCATATAGATAAAATACCACAGCCCCGAATTTCAAACATAAATTAAGATCTCTTTGTTGAAGAGAAAAAAAAATAACTATTTTGCACAGGTGCACTCCTTTAAAATGATCTCTCAGTGGCTATTAAATGCTTTAGTAATCCATTTGACTAGAGATATAACCTGTAATATCAAGAGAGTACGTGTGGAACATAATCACTTGACTCTTAGATAATTCATATACGTTTTATCCATTCAACAATTGTTTGTTGCTGGGCATTGTGGTAGCTACAAAGATAAGCAGAAAAGACAATTTATTGTCTAATGAGGGACAGAGACTTACAAACAATAACTGCAATTTGGAATTAAGGTGAAGAGATATGGAATGAGTGTGGAGGAAGAACAGAAAAACTATCCGGCAGTTCAGTTCAGTTCAGTCACTCAGTTGTGTCCGACTCCTTGCGACCCCATGGACTGCAGCATGCCAAGCCTCCCTGTCCATCACCAACTTCGGGAGTTTACTCAAACCCATGTCCATCAAGTCAGTGATGCCATCCAACCATCTCATCCTCTGTTGTCCCCTTCTTGTCCTGTCTTCTACCTTTCCCAACATCAGGATCTTTTCAATGAGTTAGCTCTTCACATCACGTGGCCAAAGTATTGGAGTTTCAGCTTCAGCATCAGTCCTGCCAACATTCAGGACTGATTTCCTTTAGGAAGGACTGGTTTGATCTCCTTGCAGTCCAAGGGACTCTCAAGAGTCTCCTCCAACACCACAGTTTAAAAGCATCAATTCTTCAGCGTTCATCGTTCTTTATAGAAAACTATCCTACAGATCTCTGGTTTTCTTATGCCTATGATTAGATAAGCTTCCCTGATAGCTCAGTTGGTAAAGAATCTGCCTGCATTGTAGGAGACCCTGGTTCGATTCTTGGGTTGGGGAGATCTGCTGGAGAAGGGATAGGCTACCCACTCCAGTATTCTTGGGCTTCCCTTGTGGCTCAGCTGGTAAAGAATCTGCCTGCAATGAGGGAGACCTGGGTTTGATCCCTGGGTTGGGAAGATCCCCTGGAGAAGGGAAAGGCTACCCACTCCAGTATTCTGGCCTGGAGAATTCCATAGGACATGACAGAGCGACTTTCACTTAGATGATTAGATAAAAGGGCAAATACATTTAAACATTCCCAGAAGCCAAGACCCTGCCTTAAGCTATAGGTTCAGTGGCCATGTAAGTTCTCTCTTTTATTTCTTATGTTCTTATGTTTAAACTTATTGACTCTGCTGTCTACTACCTGCATAAAGATGGATTAAACTAAGTAAGGAATATATTGATACATGAATATAGTAGTTATCCATTTTAAGTTTTAAAAAATATAAATTTGGGGGAATGAGGGAGATATACAAAGGTTTAAAGGGCTCATTGCCATAGTTCTTCCCTGGCTCCCTTCTGCCATATCTAGCAGTAGTCAGCACAATACAAGCAATTCTTACCCATTGGCTTCTAAGGATCTCCCTAAGGCTATCTGTTACTCTAGAACTATCAGGGAGTGTCAGCTGATAGGCAGGGGTGGGTGCTGAACTGGCCTTCTACCGAATGATAGCCCCAACTCACCTATCACCCTGAGTTGAGACAGTGGTAGCAAGAAGAGTCACTTAGGTTAGAGCCAAGTAATTTACCAAATAGTCACAGTATTTACATAACTTGGTTCAGCTTTTGAACCAAGACAAATATTTCAATTAAACCAATCTTTAATGCTTTAATGGCCAATAAAATTTCATTAAGTTTGACAAACAAACCCACTTACAGTCTTGCCCCAACCTACCTCTTCACCTTCTAGCTTGCCATTTTGGCCTACATGATTTCCAAGTCTTGCTTCAGTGAAACTTTTCTATATTCCCTGGAATTGAGAGTCACCTTATGAAGTGCATCTTTCCAAAATGCTATTCCCCCAGCCTGGAATACTATCCTTCCCCTGTCAAATATTTTTATTCAGCCTTTGAAATGCAGCTGAAATACTGGCTCCTTGACAAAGTCTCAGCTTACATAGTGAACTGTTAAAAACCTGTGCTACCATGCTCAACTACTTCCTTACAAATTTGGTCATTTTTCTGTCTCTTGCTATTAGACTATAAGTTCTCTTGAATGGAAATTCTGTTTTGTTCATTTCTGTTTCCCCAGTACCAAGTAGTGTGCCAAGAAAGTATCAATAATTTCATCAATATTATTTGGTTGAATCACCAATACTTTGCCCAAAGTAAGCATTCAAGAAGTGTGCTAGTGTCAACGATTTCCATCAAGACTTGTTAAAAACCTATTTCATCTGTCTTCAGTTCAGTTCAGTCACTCAGTCGTGTCCGATTCTTGACGACCCCATGGACTGCAGCACGACAGGCTTCCCTGTCTATCACCAACTCCTGGAGCTTGCTCAAACTCATGTCCATCGAATCAGTGATGCCATCTAGCCATCTCAAACTCTATCGTCCACTTCTCCTCCTGCCTTCAATCTTTCTTAGCATCAGGGTCTTTTCCAATGAGTCAGTTCTTCACATCAGGTGGCCAAAGTATTGGAGCTTCAGCTTTATCATAGTCCTTCCAATGAATATTCAGGACTGATTTCCTTTAGGATTGACTGGTTTGACCTCTTTGCTGTACAAGGGACTCTTAACAGTCTTCTCCAACACCACAGTTCAAAAGCATCAATTCTTTGGTGCTCAGCTTTCTTTATGATCCAACTCTCACATCCAAACACGACTACTGGAAAAACCATTGCTTTGACTAGACCTTTGTCGGTAAAGTAATGTCTCTGCTTTTTAATACACTCTCTGTGTTTGTCATAGTTTTTCTTTCAAGGAGCAAGTGTGTTTTAATTTCACGGCTGCAGTCACCATCTGCAGTGATTTTGGAGCCCAAGAAAATAAAGTCTGTCCCTGTTTCCATTGTTTCCCCATCTATTTGCCATGAAGTGATGGGACCAGATGTCATGATCTTTGTTTTTTGAATGTTGAGTTTTAAGCCAGCTTTTTCACTCTCCTTTTTCACTTTCAGATTCTTTACCATCTGAGCTACAAGGGAAGCTCACTTTCCCTCAGTAAGCCTAAAAATAGATCTAGGAAGAATAAGGTCCTTTTGGAGAGTCTACTACCAGCTCCTTTTTGGGTCCTTCTGATGGTTAATGTACCTGCTGTTCACCATAAAGACACACGTCAGCGATGACACCTGAATCTTAGAACCACAAGTACATGTGCTTAAATCTCACCCCTGCCCCTTCATAAAGTTAACATGAAAATGATCTCTGAAGTACTATATAAAGTAACAAAGTTAAGTATCTCAAAGTTAGGTTTCTTTTTGTACTGCTTTCCCAGAAAGTCTTTTGTGACATTTATTATAAAAATATTTTGTGTTGTTCTGAAAACTAGACATACTCTTCTGGCAACATTTAAGTGCTGTAAAGTCACATTAGTTATTGGTATCACATGGAGATTTAAAAAATACACTGTCTATGGAAGTACTGCAGTATCTCAGTTAGGCAGCACATTTTGGTTTCTCTTAAAAGAATATAAATTATTTATCCAGCATTATCAAGGAGAGAGGAACTTCACAAACCAGATTTTTCTGAATAACGAGATTCATAAAGCTTCACATATCTTTAAGATTTTAAATATTCTCAATGGATATATATCA